>NC_136758.1:14125200-14782700 GCF_936440315.1 Barbus barbus
ACAAAAAGTATGTCAGTGATTATAGATTATTCACAATAATAGTTTCCTCAAATGCAAGAGGTCATGCGAGAGTACTAGGTCATGAGCTCAAAACACATGAAGGTAGAATTCACTAGTCCAACAAAACGTCAATGACTCTGTTGTATTATACCCTAAGGCTAATTCAAATGTGTAAACAAGTACAGAATAAGTGTAATCTAAATTAAATTTACATTTACAACATTCATCAATATTGTTTTAGATAGTCATGTATATAATATTCTACCATTGTCTCATACCAAACCAGCAGTTAATATAAGTAAAAAAATTAGATTGATATTATTATAATTAATATAAACTAAATAAGATTAAAATATTTGTATTTAATTTAATTGAAATATAATTGAAGTGTGTATATATATATATATATATATATATATATATATATATATATATATATATATATATATACACACACTTCAATATTCAATTTAATTAGGGGCCAAGCCCAGAATGGTGAATGATGAAATTTGGCACACTTGTAGTGATGGCCATGAATAGTGATCTGACCAACTTTGGGGTCTCTAGATCCAACTCTATAGCGCCACCACCAGTTCAAACATTCAACATTGAAATGGTAATAAGTCCTGAACCCTAATTCTAGAAAAATGAAACTTAGTACACGTGATTACTCTCTTCATGCTGATCACATTCAATAGCTTACATTAAGACTTCACCCATTACAGTAGCGGCCATTTTGAAAAGTACAGTATTCAGTCTTTTCGATACTCCTCCTTCAAAATTGATCCAATTCTTCCCAAAATTGGCTCAGATGATCTTTGGACTGAGCTGAATAGAAATCACTGAACAGAATCTTTTGAGTACTAGTAAAAAAAAAAAGTTATGATGTTATGAACGTAACGATGTCGACCCAAAATTGGTTCACAGGCTGTATCTCGGCCAAACTTTGATCAATCGAAACAAAACTTGGTACACTTTGTCAACACCATGATTTGAGGGTCCATGCCAAAGTTGGGAACAGCTCCACCTATGGGTCGTGAGATACCAAAAATTCACATTTTCACTTATAACTTTTGAACAGTCAGTCAGAAAATTATAATGTAATTATAATTACATTTAATTACACTTTGTGTCTATGGATTCCTTGGGTCATGCCGAATCAGAGGATGTCAGTTTTGCCAGGACTGGCTGAACCACGTGTCCGCCATTTTGAAATTTGACATAAATTGCAATATCTTCTGAAGAAAAAAAATCACAAAAATCGGTAGGGATCAACAACACCATGTCCAGGAGGTACCACAGAAGTTTGAAGACAGCGCCACCTAGTGTTCCAGAGATATAACTATTCTAACAAAAACACTTATAACTTTTGAAAAAGTTGTCCAAAATGTGTCATTTTATATGTCCTTTCGTTCCAAAATATGTCCTTTCGTTCCCTGGGTTATGCCGATTGTGACGATGTCTCATTTGTCATTTTCCAACATGTTGTCTGTCCACCATAATGAAGCAAATGAAAAATAGTGTTTTTGCTACTCTTCCTACATATTTAGTTCAATTTTGTCCAAAATCTGATCATACAATCTTTGGACCGAGCCGCACAGAAAAGGCTGAACAGATTTTTGATATTCACTACAGTTCCCGAGAAATACCTCTCGGAAGTTGACCTTGTCTGTGTTTGTTGACTTATACTAGTAATCTTAGCATTATATTAAGTTACAGGCTAAACAATTACCATTCTGTTTAATGTGATTCTTCAGCTATCGAATTAACCATAAGCTGCTTTACAATTAACTTTACTTTGCATGTTACGCTTGTTAAAATGCTAAAGAACTTTTTGTCAGCTCATTTTCACACCTAAACCTCTCCTCAACAGCCTGTCAAATGTGCAGCGATCGAGTGGCGCACTCTGCTAAGCCAATGGCCCTGAACCTTTCAGGTTGTGGGTTCGAATCCCACTTGGCACATGCCCAGACCGCATCTTTATAAAATTGCGTGTAATGTTGTGTCACTTGGAGCCAGTTGCTTAAGTTCTACCTTCAAAAGCTAAAGTCTCTATAAATTTAAACAAACCACAGTCAATGAGCAGCATATACTGTGTAATGCACAAGGCTATATCCTTGAGTGATCATTTAAATTCAGTGTGAAGGAAGTGCTGAACCCATGTAAATTACAAAATGTTCAAAAAGTTCCTAATGAAAAATTCAAATGTCCAAGCATGCGAAAAACAGTCATAAAGGGCTTGGCCCCTAAATTGCTGCTTGCAGCTATATTTATAATTTATAATTATAGATTTGATTTAATGAATAAAGTGTAAGTTTCTTTCTCCTCCATGCTCTATTTTTTTTCTTTCTAATGAACCGTGAACGGCCACTCAGCATTTTCACACGTGAGGTTGGTCAGAACTGCATTTGGATTCAGTGCACGACTCACAGCTGTGGGTTTGCGATATCACTGTATGCCTTTGACATATAGTGAACTTTTGGAGCAGAGAAGACATATTAAGTGTTAATTAAATTATGAACTAATAGAATTTCTTATTTATTATAGAATATATATATATATATATATATATATATATATATATATATATATATATATATGGAATATATAAAAAAATGAACAAAACACAATAAAAAAAATTACTCCGTTGCAGAACAAGGTCACTATAAGGAGTCCACTGCTCCGCTATAAAAAGAAACTTGCAAACAAATGTAGCACAGCACTCTGAATCAGATACATGCGATCCACAGCAGCACTGATGAATAACCCCACACCCCAAACTACTTCAGTCTACTTGACCTTGAGATGCACATGTGATAAGATAAACCAAAACCAATACTGTACATGATAAGAGGTGCTTACCCTTCTTTTTGAAGTACTTAATGACAGATTTAAGAGTGGTCGAGATGAACACCATTGTGACGGGTGATCGATCCCCTGAGAGATATGCGCATAAGGATGTATTAGTCCACCATCGGAGCAAGTGAGTGTGAGGAAGAGAAAGGGGGGAAAAATCCGCCACTACCCATACGACACTCTCTCTTTACTCATTTTACGCTGACTGGCACAGCATGCAACACTTCCCCTCCTCTACTACCTCTCTCTCTCTTTCTCTATCACTCTCTCTCACACACACTTGCCTACCCCAGAGGATATTCAGTTGCTGTTTGAGTTGCACTCTCTCTCTCTGCATCCGCCTTCCTCTGCTCATCAATTGTGCATCTCTCCTCCCCTCACGTCTCTAGCTATAGTGCATGTCTCTCTGTCGCATTGCATAGGTTTAAGTCTCTCTCACCTTGCCTTTACTGCTGTGGAGGTATAACCAACTTGGATCCGTGCCATACACTATGGATCACTGACAATCAGCCTATTGTGTTTCTCTACACCACTGCAGCCCCTGCCACTCCTCCTTTTGCTCTGTCCTTTTTCTTTTGAGCTGGGGGGCCCAAGACGAGTTTGAAAAGGATTCTAAGGCATTCAGCAGAGATTAAGGTGGTGGTCACCCACCCAGCTCCTATTTAGGGGCTCATTGCTGCAGTATTTCATTAGTGTTGAAGCAAGTGTAAGTTTCTTTCTCCTCCATGCTCTATTTTTTTTCTTTCTAATGAACCGTGAACGGCCACTCAGCATTTTCACACGTGAGGTTGGTCAGAACTGCATTTGGATTCAGTGCACGACTCACAGCTGTAGGTTTGCGATATCACTGTATGCCTTTGACATATAGTGAACTTTTGGAGCAGAGAAGACATATTAAGTGGTCAGACCTTCAAGTTGGGTTTCTTGAGAAAAGGACAATTAGATCTGGTAGTTACCAAGCATGGTGTGCCAATCATCGGTGCTGTAAATTAGAGCCCTCTGTTCATCATAGCACACTCAGATGACACGCAGATTGCTATGATGCATTGACACTGATCCAACGTGGCGACCATCATATAGAGCGTGACGACCACTCAGTGGCACAGCAAATGTCTCCTCCTGTTTTTTGTACTTTATGAGTAAGAATTGGCTACAAAAATCTGAAGTATGCTGTAACAGTTTGTAAGAGCGATTTTACAACAGCGGTAAAAATGTTTATTGCCCTTTTCCCACTAATAAACTGATTTGGTAGTTCTCCCTTATGTCAAATTCCAATTTACTTTATTTTGGGTGAATTTGAATAAATATTGTGCAACATTTCAAAATTGCAGCTTTGTGTATGTTTCATCTGTAACGTAAGGAATTTTATGATTCTGGTTTTGGTTCCTCTCACAAATTCTAGTTATTGAAAATGGTGTATTTAAAGTCATGATGAAACATCTGAGCAAAACAGATCATCAAAAAATTGGATTGGTTGACTGGATGGAGGCAGGTCTAAATACAAGCTTGTCGAAAGGGTTTAGGGTTTAACCAGGCTAAATGATTGTAGAAGTCTCGCATACATCACCAGGGAGAAGTCTGTTGTTTCATCAGAAGTTTGAGATATGGCATTCTGATAAAAAAATTATGAGGTATTTTTTTAATATACAGATGAATTAACATCAATTTCATTTTCATGCAGATTTTTTTAATGACCCTTCAGTCTTTTAGAGGCACCATTAATGCAATCCAGTTATTGATCTTAACTACATAATAAACAGTACAAAATAACTAAAACTCTTAACAAAACTAAAAAGTAATGTGCTGTAGATAAGCCAGTTTAAACATTCAAGTGTACGAAGAGGCTAAACAGAACTCAATTCGGTACTCGCTCACTATTATTTGTGGCATTTGTGCAAACACAGAATTGATTCATCTTTTGAGTCTTCTTGCACTTGAATTGGCTCACAATACCCATCTCTGCAAGATTTAAGTTTCTCTTAAATAGTCAGTTATGTCTTAAGTGAACATAAACAGTGAAGAAAGAAATCGCATGTGTATCATTATATTGAATCTTCCGGTCTTAAAGGGACAGCAGCCTATACCTGCTGCTCTCTGTCAATGATGTAAATAACAAACAACAAAACACAACTTTAAAAAAATCATTGCCATTTTTTATCTTGAAATTTGTTTATTTTTTCTTATTTTTTTTACAGACGCTTCACTTGACTTTAATAATGTTTGACCTTTATTAGTTATGCTTAAATTAAATTTTTACCAAAATATGAAGAATGGCTGCCCGAAGGGCTCCCAGGGATTTAAAACATTTGCAAGCCCTGATTTGGCTCCAATATAAAAAAAAAAAGACATCTCGGTTCCTTACACTGTGGCTACTGCTTCTAGATATGCTTTGCTTGTTTTTTTCCTGGTTGATGTTGTGTATTCCGTTGGCTTACCCTGGCTTAGCTAAAGGGCATCCTCATAATGAGATTGGGGTACAGCCCCCTAAAATGCTAAAAACTTTCTGCCTGACTGATCCTATTGTGTTTAGTGGTTTCCAGCACTACCAGTCCTGAAACACACATAATCAACACACAAACTGTAGCACTCCTCCTCCCCATGTCCCAGACAAGACATTAACTGAAGAAGACAAACTTGTCCATGTAAAGCAGCTGGAGGGCCAATATAAATGCCCATTAAACACTAGCCTGAGGAGCTAAACAACAGCTAAATTAATATACCTCACATAACACAATATTCTTTTTAACTCAATGTATACCCAAATAACATATGGCAAATTGCATACCTATAGAAGAAACAATTCTTAATGACTTGCATCGATACACAAACCAGGGTCCAGTTGGGATTTTAATGCTGCATTCGTGCTGATACAATAGAAATGAATAGGACCATAATGAGACAGAATGGGGATTGTGAACAAAACTCCAGCAGTGTGTGGACTCCCTCAAAGACATCTCAGCTATTGTGTGTCACTGTGTGAAAATGCCAGACAGACAGAAAAACGTAGTATACCACAAAAGACAGGAAGGAAAAGGAAGAAAGCACTTGAACTTTAATGAGGAATGGGGTTGTAGACAGGGTTTGATCTGTATGTAAAATATATAAGCTACAAAAAACTAGTTCAAATGTGCATAATTATTATTGAAGTGGCAATCCTGGCTGCCAATTGAAAGCTAAGAAAAACTTTTTTTTTTATTATTTTACATATTGGTGCATCCCTATTTAAAATCCATTTGCTGCATGATACTTTTGCATATGTGTTTTTTGCAATGAAAATAAGCAGAGCAATATCCTCAGTATTTTTAAGTCTGAAAGGCTTCATTAGCAATAGAACTATTAAATCTTGAATCAGAATTTTCCATATTGATGTTTATTCCGCTTTCCTCTGATTAAATAGCCTTAACAAATGCAAATAAATATTCACTGCAATCACTTTCATATTCATATATTCATAAGAGAGATAATAGTAGTTGAAAGGTTAGGATGTTCTATCACCTTTAATCAAAGCAGTCATTACACTGAGAACGTTCCCTTCATAATGAGCAAAAACATGGCTGATTAGAGAGAATCCAAAAAACAGTCCCCTAGCAACAGTAGAGGAAAGAGAGGGTACTTCATTGAGTGAGCGAGTCACGTGAGGCCTGCCCACACCTGCACAACAGCCCTTATCATTCGTCCTGCATGCTACGGTTCACACAATGGACCCACTCAGTCCAGTGTCTGCAGTCACCAGGTTAACAACCTCTGCCCACATATCGCTGGTGAAAACAAACATGCAGAATTTCAAATATAAATCAAAGGAGCAGCCGATATGTATAGATCACAATGTAACCCACAGATTATATTGTAATCCAGATACTTCCTGAAACAGGTTGAGCTTCCTGAAATGAGCTATCACTGCCTGATGTCATCTCGTATCATGTTACGATGCACAGATGGACATAATAGAAAAATATAGCTGCGAGCAGCGATGACGGGCCCAAGCCGTCAGCATACGCCACCCCGGTGGCATCGATAAAACGGTGCCCAGCGAGCACAAGCATCACAGTAACCCTCTGGCAGTTTGGTTTTAAGGGATACGGCAATTAAAGGGTTAATCCAAACCATCAACTCTGTGAAACACACACACACAGAACAACATATAAAACTTTAAATTCTATGAAAATATATTTTTCATTGGTAGTTGATGTTAGTTAATGCATTTACTAATGCTAACAAATGAGAAATTATTATAGTTACCAAAGGTTTTAATGATTTATAAGCATTTTTTAATGATTTATTTTTCCATTAACTAAAATGAATAATTTTTTCTAACACAAATGAATAAAGTAAAAAATATATTGTTAATATTTAATGTTATTTGTGAATTAACCAATGTTAAAAAACAACATTATTTAACTGTTGTTAATTTACATCATTAATAAATATATACCATTTAATGTTGAAATCAATGTTTTAATGTTTAAAATCAATTCCAAAATGTGTTAATATATTAAATTTTAAAGTTTTATCTTTTGAACATGACTATTTTTCTAATATTAAAAATATTATGTTCATTGTTAGCTCATTGTAAGTTCATACTATCAATGAAGAATTAACATGCTTTAAAAAATATATTTTTCATTGTTAGTTCATGTTAATTAATGCATTCCCTACTGTTAACAAATGAGACTCAATTATAAAGTGTTATCAAAACCTTTAATGCTTTAAGCATTTTTTAAGGATTTTATTGAGAAGTTTAAACAGACTCTCTCTCTCTCTCTCTCTCTCTCTCTCTCTCTCTCTCTCTCTCTCTCTCTCTCTCCCCTCCACACTCACTGAACTCACACAGTCAGTCACTCACCCAGTCACCTACCGCACACATTAGAAGCACAGTGACAGGATATCTCTGATAAGTTTTAAAATTTTCTTCTCGCCATAGTGTACTGTAAATTCATGGAATTAATCACATATCCTCAGACTGTCTTGTTCTGTGTTTGGTGTGAATTTGTGGTTTCTGCTTGGAGGTGTATGAATTTGTTTACAGCCCGTTTTGAAAAAAAAAAACACATAAAAAAAAAAAAGCCGACTTCCTGTTGGTCGTAGCTAATGTCTGTAAATTAGAAAGTTGTCCGGCTTAATGTGAACAATTTATGTACCAAGTTTGGTGTCTGTAGCTATCATTATATATATATAATCATTAATAATTATATTCCATTTAATGTTGATCAATATTAATTCCAAAATGTGTTAATATATTATTAAATTTTAAAGTTTCTCTTTTGAACATGACTATTTTTCTAACATTAAAAATATTTTGTTCATTGTTAGTTCATTGTAAGTTCATACTATCAATGAAGAATTAACATGCTGTAAAAAATTATATTTTTCATTGTTAGTTCATGTTAATTAATGCATTCCCTACTGTTAACAATTGAGACTTAATTATAAAGTGTTATGAAAACCTTTAATGCTTTATAAGCATTTTTTAAAGATTTAAAAAAAACAGACCCTCTCTCTCTTTCTCTCTCTCACCCAGCTCCTCAATCCACACAGTCACTCACACAGTCACTCACACCCCACCCCCACCCCCTCACTCAGCTGCAGGCTGACAGGGAACTCTCACTCATAGAAGCATTGTAACAACTGTCTGATAGTTTTTAAATTTTCTCCTCTGCATAGTGTATTGTAAATTCATGAAATTAATCACATATCCTCAGACTGTATTGTTCTGTGTATGTAATTTTTTATGAAGTGTTTGGAAGCTGCTCTTAAAAGATAAAAAAAAAAAAAAAATCTCTTTTTTACTGTAACTTTAATAAATTGCCATTAAATCATCGTTCAAGATATCCTAAATCCGTCCGCAATTTAGCATCTTCAGTATTTTGGCATCATGAGAAAAAATGTTTGGTGTGATTTACGTGTTTCTGCTTTGAGGAGTATGAATTTGTTTACAGCCCGTTTTAAAAAAAAACCCACATTAAAATAAATATAGCCGACGTCCTGTTGGTCGTAGCTAATGACTGTAAATTAGAAAGTTGTCCGGATTAATAAGAACAATTTATGTACCGAGTTTGGTGTCTGTAGCTAAAACTAACCCCCCCATTTTTGACAAAAGGTGGCGCTATAGAGTGCCTCTTCCACGCCCGTTTATGAGGTTTTTCCAGTGTCTAACTATCATTAAAATGGATATGTGTGTTGAGTTTCATGACATTCTAAACATGTTATCTGCCTCAAAATCACCAGAAACGAATTTTCAACTTTGACACGTTGCCATGGCAACATAATTTTAGATATCAATATTCCCTTCACAGTTTTACATCGGCCGTGTTTTGACATTATTCTGGTGAAGTTTGAAGCAAATCGAGTAAAAATAAGATGCTGAATTCAAATAATTTTGAAAACGACACACTTCCTGCAGCCAGTTGGTGGCGCTATAACTTTCAGTCATAATAGTCACATCTATCCGATCGGCATCATACAACGAACAAACCACTGGAGTTTGATCAACATCATACAATGTATGTGGACGTTATTAGGCATTTCCTGGGTCTCATTTTTCGCCATAACTTCATCGCCTCGCCACGGGCAAACCGTTCGACATATCAAAAATATCTTCGCAATTTAGCGTCCCCAATGTCTTGAGATCATGTTCACCGAGTTTGGTGGCAATCGTATGGAAATCCTCAGAGGAGTATATCAAATTCCAGAGCATGCGCTTTTTAAACAGCCCTGAATAGCCGACTTCCTGTTGGGCGGAGCCTATGACATGCTGCGCGGAAGTTGTTCGGCTCAATGAGTTCTATATGTGTACCGAGTTTCATATGAATACGTGCAAGTATGTGTGAGCTATACATCAAGCTTTCTGACAATTTTCCAGGGGGCGCCGTAGAGCCCCTGTGCCACGCCCGGGTCCCAGCCTCAGCGGCGTCCTAATGGCCGCAGGTTCCAACGTGCGTGCCAATTTTCGAGAGTTTTCGGGCACGTTAAGGCCCCCAAAAGTGCCCGGATGATTGAAATAAAAAAAAAAAAAAAAATAAATATAGCTGCGAGCAGCGATGACGGGCCCAAGCCGTCAGCATACGCCACCCCGGTGGCATCGATAAAACGGTGCCCAGCGAGCACAAGCATCACAGTAACCCTCTGGCAGTTTGGTTTTAAGGGATACGGCAATTAAAGGGTTAATCCAAACCATCAACTCTGTGAAACACACACACACACAGAACAACATATAAAACTTTAAATTCTGTGAAAATATATTTTTCATTGGTAGTTGATGTTAGTTAATGCATTTACTAATGCTAACAAATGAGAAATTATTATAGTTACCAAAGCTTTTAATGATTTATAAGCATTTTTTAATGATTTATTTTTCCATTAACTAACATGAATAATTTTTTCTAACACAAATTAATAAAGTAAAAAATATATTGTTAATATTTAATGTTATTTGTGAATTAACCAATGTTAAAAAACAACATTATTTAACTGTTGTTAATTTACATCATTAATAAATATATACCATTTAATGTTGATCAAAATCAATTCCAAAATGTGTTAATATATTATTACATTTTAAAGTTTTATCTTTTGAACATGACTATTTTTCTAATATAAAAAATATTTTGTTCATTGTTAGTTCATTGTAAGTTCATACTATCAATGAAGAATTAACATGCTGTAAAAAATATATTTTTCATTGTTAGTTCATGTTAATTAATGCATTCACTACTGTTAACAGATGAGACTTAATTATAAAGTGTTATCAAAACCTTTAATGCTTTATAAGCATTTTTTAAGGATTTTATTGAGAAGTTTAAACAGACCCTCTCTCTCTCTCTCTCCCCCTCCACACTCACTGAACTCACACAGTCAGTCACTCACCCAGTCACCTACCGCAAACATTAGAAGCACAGAGACAGGAGAACTCTGATAGTTTTTAAATTTTCTCCTCCGCATAGTGTATTGTAAATTCATGAAATTAATCACATATCCTCAGACTGTATTGTTCTGTGTATGTAATTTTTTATGAAGTGTTTGGAAGCTGCTCTTAAAAGAAAAAAAAAAAGAAAAGTTTTCTCTTTTTTACTGTAACTTTAATAAATTGCCATTAAATCATCGTTCAAGATATCCTAAATCCGTCCGCAATTTAGTATCTTCAGTATTTTGGCATCATAAGAAAAAATGTTTGGTGTGATTTACGTGTTTCTGTTTGGAGGAGTATGAATTTGTTTACAGCCTGTTTAAAAACAAAACCCACATTAAAATAAATATAGCCGACTTCCTGTTGGTCTTAGCTAATGACTGTAAATTAGAAAGTTGTCCGGATTAATAAGAACAATTTATGTACCGAGTTTGGTGTCTGTAGCTATCATTATATATATATAAACATTAATAATTATATACCATTTAATGTTGATCAATATTAATTCCAAAATGTGTTAATATATTATTACATTTTAAAGTTTATCTTTTGAACATGACTATTTTTCTAACATTAAAAAGATTAATAAATGCTTTAAAAAAATTGTTCTTTGTTAGTTCATACTATCATGGAAGAATTAACATGCTGTAAAAATATATTTTTCATTGTTAGTTCACGTTAATTAATGCATTTCCTAATGTTAAGAATTGAGACCTTATTTAATGATTTATAAGCATTTTTTAAAGATTTTAAAAAACAGACCCTCTCTCTCTCTTTCTCTCTCTCACCCAGCTCCTCAATCCACACAGTCACTCACACAGTCACTCACACCCCACCCCACCCCACCCCTCACTCAGATGCAGGCTGGCAGGGATCTCTCACTCAGCAGTCTAACAGCTTTCTGATAGTTTTTAAATTTTCTCCTAAGCATAGTGTATTGTAAATTCATGAAATTAATCACATATCCTCAGACTGTATTGTTCTGTGTATGTAATTTTTTATGAAGTGTTTGGAAGCTTCTCTTAAAAGATAAAAAAAAAAAAAAATTATCTTTTTTACTGTAACTTTAATAAATTGCCATTAAATCATCGTTCAAGATATCCTAAATACGTCCGCAATTTAGCATCTTCAGTATTTTGGCATCATGATAAAAAATGTTTGGTGTGATTTCCGTGTTTCTGTTTGGAGGAGTATTAATTTGTTTACAGCCCGTTTTTAAAAAAAACCCACATTAAAATAAATATAGCCGACTTCCTGTTGGTCGTAGCTAATGACTGTAAATTAGAAAGTTGTCCGGATTAATTAGAACAATTTATGTACCGAGTTTGGGGTCTGTAGCTAAAACTAACCCCCTCATTTTTGACAAAAGGTGGCGCTATAGAGTGTCTCTTCCACGCCCGTTTATGAGCTTTTTCCAGTGTCTAACTATCATCAATACTGATATGTGTGTTGAGTTTCATGACATTCTAAACATGTTATCTGCCTCAAAATCACCAGAAACGAATTTTCAACTTTGACACGTTGCCATGGCAACATAATTTTAGATATCAATATTCCCTTCACAGTTTTACATCGGCCGTGTTTTGACATTATTCTGGTGAAGTTTGAAGCAAATCGAGTAAAAATAAGATGCTGAATTCAAAGCATTTTGAAAACGACACACTTCCTGCAGCCAGTTGGTGGCGCTATAACTTTCAGTCATAATAGTCACATCTATCCGATCGGCATCATACAACGAACAAACCACTGAAGTTTGATCTACATCATACAATGTATGTGGACGTTATTAGGCATTTCCTGGGTCTCATTTTTCGCCATAACTTCATCGCCTCGCCACGGGCAAACCGTTCGACATATCAAAAATATCTTCGCAATTTAGCGTCCCCAATGTCTTGAGATCATGTTCACCGAGTTTGGTGGCAATCGTATGGAAATCCTCAGAGGAGTATATCAAATTCCAGAGCATGCGCTTTTTAAACAGCCCTGAATAGCCGACTTCCTGTTGGGCGGAGCCTAAGACATGCTGTGCGGAAGTTGTTCGGCTCAATGAGTTCTATATGTGTACCGAGTTTCATATGAATACGTGCAAGTATGTGTGAGCTATACATCAAGTTTTCTGACAATTTTCCAGGGGGCGCCGTAGAGCCCCTGTGCCACGCCCGGGTCCCAGCCTCAGCGGCGTCCTAATGGCCGCAGGTTCCAATGTGCGTGCCAATTTTCGAGAGTTTTCGGGCACGTTAAGGCCCCCAAAAGTGCCCGGATGATTGAAATAAAAAAAAAAAAAAAAAAAAAAAAAAAAAAAAAATAATAATCCTTAGAAGAACAATAGGGCCCTGCGCCTTACTGGCTTGGGCCCTAATAAATATAGCTGCGAGCAGCGATGACGGGCCCAAGCCGTCAGCATACGCCACCCCGGTGGCATCGATAAAACGGTGCCCAGCGAGCACAAGCATCACAGTAACCCTCTGGCAGTTTGGTTTTAAGGGATACGGCAATTAAAGGGTTAATCCAAACCATCAACTCTGTGAAACACACACACACACAGAACATATAAAACTTTAAATTCTGTGAAAATTTATTTTTCATTGGTAGTTGATGTTAGTTAATGCATTTACTAATGCTAACAAATGAGAAATTATTATAGTTACCAAAGCTTTTAATGATTTATAAGCATTTTTTAATGATTTATTTTTCCATTAACTAACATGAATAATTTTTTCTAACACAAATGAATAAAGTAAAAAATATATTGTTAATATTTAATGTTATTTGTGAATTAACCAATGTTAAAAAACAACATTATTTAACTGTTGTTAATTTACATCATTAATAAATATATACCATTTAATGTTGATCAAAATCAATTCCAAAATGTGTTAATATATTATTAAATTTTAAAGTTTTATCTTTTGAACATGACTATTTTTCTAATATAAAAAATATTTTGTTCATTGTTAGTTCATTGTAAGTTCATACTATCAATGAAGAATTAACATACTGTAAAATATATATTTCATTGTTAGTTCATGTTAATTAATGCATTCCCTACTGTTAACAAATGAGACTTAATTATAAAGTGTTATCAAAACCTTTAATGCTTTATAAGCATTTTTTAAGGATTTTATTGAGATGTTTAAACAGACCCTCTCTCTCTCTCCCTCTCTCTCTCCCCCTCCACACTCACTGAACTCACACAGTCAGTCACCCACCCAGTCACCTACCGCAAACATTAGAAGCACAGAGACAGGAGAACTCTGATAGTTTTTAAATTTTCTCCTCCGCATAGTGTATTGTAAATTCATGAAATTAATCACATATCTCAGACTGTATTGTTCTGTGTATGTAATTTTTTATGAAGTGTTTGGAAGCTGCTCTTAAAAGAAAAAAAGAAAAGAAAAGTTTTCTCTTTTTTACTGTAACTTTAATAAATTGCCATTAAATCATCGTTCAAGATATCCTAAATCCGTCCGCAATTTAGCATCTTCAGTATTTTGGCGTCATGAGAAAAAATGTTTGGTGTGATTTCCGTGTTTCTGATTGGAGGAGTATGAATTTGTTTACAGCCCGTTTAAAAAAAAAACCCACATTAAAATAAATATAGCCGACGTCCTGTTGGTCTTAGCTAATGACTGTAAATTAGAAAGTTGTCCGGATTAATAAGAACAATTTATGTACCGAGTTTGGTGTCTGTAGCTATCATTATATATATATATATAAACATTAATAATTATATACCATTTAATGTTGATCAATATTAATTCCAAAATGTGTTAATATATTATTACATTTTAAAGTTTATCTTTTGAACATGACTATTTTTCTAACATTAAAAAGATTAATAAATGCTTTAAAAAAATTGTTCTTTGTTAGTTCATACTATCATGGAAGAATTAACATGCTGTAAAAATATATTTTTCATTGTTAGTTCACGTTAATTAATGCATTTCCTAATGTTAAGAATTGAGACCTTATTTAATGATTTATAAGCATTTTTTAAAGATTTTAAAAAACAGACCCTCTCTCTCTTTCTCTCTCTCACCCAGCTCCTCAATCCACACAGTCACTCACACAGTCACTCACACCCCACCCCACCCCCACCCCTCACTCAGATGCAGGCTGGCAGGGAGCTCTCACTCAGCAGTCTAAGAGCTCTCTGATAGTTTTTAAATTTTCTCCTAAGCATAGTGTATTGTAAATTCATGAAATTAATCACATATCCTCAGACTGTATTGTTCTGTGTATGTAATTTTTTATGAAGTGTTTGGAAGCTGCTCTTAAAAGATAAAAAAAAAAAAAAATTATCTTTTTTACTGTAACTTTAATAAATTGCCATTAAATCATCGTTCAAGATATCCTAAATCCGTCCGCAATTTAGCATCTTCAGTATTTTGGCATCATGATAAAAAATGTTTGGTGTGATTTCCGTGTTTCTGCTTGGAGGAGTATTAATTTGTTTACAGCCCGTTTTTAAAAAAAACCCACATTAAAATAAATATAGCCGACTTCCTGTTGGTCGTAGCTAATGACTGTAAATTAGAAAGTTGTCCGGATTAATTAGAACAATTTATGTACCGAGTTTGGTGTCTGTAGCTAAAACTAACCCCCTCATTTTTGACAAAAGGTGGCGCTATAGAGTGTCTCTTCCACGCCCGTTTATGAGCTTTTTCCAGTGTCTAACTATCATTAATACTGATATGTGTGTTGAGTTTCATGACATTCTAAACATGTTATCTGCCTCAAAATCACCAGAAACGAATTTTCAACTTTGACACGTTGCCATGGCAACATAATTTTAGATATCAATATTCCCTTCACAGTTTTACATCGGCCGTGTTTTGACATTATTCTGGTGAAGTTTGAAGCAAATCGAGGTAAAAGAAGATGCTGAATTCAAAGCATTTTGAAAACGACACACTTCCTGCAGCCAGTTGGTGGCGCTATAACTTTCAGTCATAATAGTCACATCTATCCGATCGGCATCATACAACGAACAAATCACTGAAGTTTGATCTACATCATACAATGTATGTGGACGTTATTAGGCATTTCCTGGGTCTCATTTTTCGCCATAACTTCATCGCCTCGCCACGGGCAAACCGTTCGACATATCAAAAATATCTTCGCAATTTAGCGTCCCCAATGTCTTGAGATCATGTTCACCTAGTTTGGTGGCAATCGTATGGAAATCCTCAGAGGAGTATATCAAATTCCAGAGCATGCGCTTTTTAAACAGCCCTGAATAGCCGACTTCCTGTTGGGCGGAGCCTAAGACATGCAGGGTGAAAGTTGTTCGGCTCAATGAGTTCTATATGTGTACCGAGTTTCATATGAATACGTGCAAGTATGTGTGAGCTATACATCAAGTTTTCTGACAATTTTCCAGGGGGCGCCGTAGAGCCCCTGTGCCACGCCCGGGTCCCAGCCTCAGCGGCGTCCTAATGGCCGCAGGTTCCAATGTGCGTGCCAATTTTCGAGAGTTTTCGGGCACGTTAAGGCCCCCAAAAGTGCCCGGATGATTGAAATAAAAAAAAAAAAAAAAAAAAAAAAAAAAAAAAAAAAAAAAATAAATATAGCTGCAAGCAGCGATGACGGGCCCAAGCCGTCAGCATACGCCACCCCGGTGGCATCGATAAAACAGTGCCCAGCGAGCAAACGCATCACAGTAACCCTCTGGCAGTTTGGTTTTAAGGGATACGGCAATTAAAGGGTTAATCCAAACCATCAACTCTGTGAAACACACACACACACAGAACAACATATAAAACTTTAAATTCTGTGAAAATATATTTTTCATTGGTAGTTCATGTTAGTCAATGCATTTACTAATGCTAACAAATGAGAAATTATTATAGTTACCAAAGCTTTTAATGATTTATAAGCATTTTTTAATGATTTATTTTTCCATTAACTAACATGAATAATTTTTTCTAACACAAATGAATAAAGTAAAAAATATATTGTTAATATTTAATGTTATTTGTGAATTAACCAATGTTAAAAAACAACATTATTTAACTGTTGTTAATTTACATCATTAATAAATATATACCATTTAATGTTTATCAAAATCAATTCCAAAATGTGTTAATATATTATTACATTTTAATGTTTTATCTTTTGAACATGACTATTTTTCTAATATTACAAATATTTTGTTCATTGTTAGTTCATTGTAAGTTCATACTATCAATGAAGAATTAACATGCTGTAAAAAATATATTTTTCATTGTTAGTTCATGTTAATTAATGCATTCCCTACTGTTAACAAATGAGACTTAATTATAAAGTGTTATCAAAACCTTTAATGCTTTATAAGCATTTTTTAAGGATTTTATTGAGAAGTTTAAACAGACCCTCTCTCTCTCTCTCTCCCCCTCCACACTCACTGAACTCACACAGTCAGTCACCCACCCAGTCACCTACCGCACACATTAGAAGCACAGTGACAGGATATCTCTGATAAGTTTTAAATTTTCTCCTCTGCATAGTGTATTGTAAATTCATGAAATTAATCACATATCTCAGACTGTCTTGTTCTGTGTATGTAATTTTTTATGAAGTGTTTGGAAGCTGCTCTTAAAAGAAAAAAAAAAAAAGTTTTCTCTTTTTTACTGTAACTTTAATAAGTTGCCATTAAAACACTGTTCAAGATATCCTAAATCCATCCACAATTTAGCATCTTCAGTATTTTGGCATCATGAGAAAAAATGTTTGGTGTGATTTCTGTGTTTCTGCTTGAAGGAGTATGAATTTGTTTACAGCCTGTTTAAAAAAAAAACCACATTAAAATAAATATAGCCGACTTCCTGTTGGTCGTAGCTAATGACTGTAAATTAGAAAGTTGTCCGGCTTAATAAGAACAATTTATGTACCGAGTTTGGTGTCTGTAGCTATCAATATATATATATATATATAAACATTAATAATTATATACCATTTAATGTTGATCAATATTAATTCCAAAATGTGTTAATATATTATTAAATTTTAAAGTTTATCTTTTGAACATGACTATTTTTCTAACATTAAAAAGATTAATAAATGCTTTAAAAAAAATAGTTCTTTGTTAGTTCATACTATCATGGAAGAATTAACATGCTGTAAAAATATATTTTTCATTGTTAGTTCAGTTAATTAATGCATTTCCTAATGTTAAGAAATGAGACCTTATTATAAAGTGTTATAAAAATCTTTAATGATTTATAAGCATTTTTTTAAGATTTTAAAAAACAGACCCTCTCTCTCTCTTTCTCTCTCTCACCCACTGCCTCAATCCACACAGTCACTGACAGCCCACCCCACCCCCACCCCTCACTCAGATGCAGGCTGGCAAGAGCTCTCACTCAGCAGTCTAACAGCTTTCTGATAGTTTTAAAATTTTCTCCTAAGCATAGTGTATTGTAAATTCATGAAATTAATCACATATCCTCAGACTGTATTGTTCTGTGTATGTAATTTTTTATGAAGTGTTTGGAAGCTGCTCTTAAAAGATAAAAAAAAAAAAGTTTTCTCTTTTTTCTGTAACTTTAATAAATTGCCATTAAAACACCGTTCAAGATATCCTAAATCCGTCCGCAATTTAGCATCTTCAGTATTTTGGCATCATGATAAAAAATGTTTGGTGTGATTTCTGTGTTTCTGTTTGGAGGAGTATGAATTTGTTTACAGCCCGTTTAAAAAAACAAAAAACCCACATTAAAATAAATATAGCCGACTTCCTGTTGGTCGTAGCTAATGACTGTAAATTAGAAAGTTGTCCGGATTAATAAGAACAATTTATGTACCGAGTTTGGTGTCTGTAGCTATCATTATATATATATATATAATCATTAATAATTATATACCATTTAATGTTGTTCAATATTAATTCCAAAATGTGTTAATATATTATTAAATTTTAAAGTTTATCTTTTAAACATGACTATTTTTCTAACATTAAAAAGATTAATAAATGCTTTAAAAAAAAATGTTCTTTGTTAGTTCATACTATCATGGAAGAATTAACATGCTGTAAAAATATATTTTTCATTGTTAGTTCACGTTAAATAATGCATTTCCTAATGTTAAGAAATGAGACCTTATTATAAAGTGTCATCAAAATCTTTAATGATTTATAAGCATTTTTTTTAAGATTTTAAAAAACAGACCCTCTCTCTCTTTCTCTCTCTCACCCACTGCCTCAATCCACACAGTCACTCACACAGTCACTCACAGCCCACCCCACCCCACCCCCACCCCTCACTCAGATGCAGGCTGGCAGGGATCTCTCACTCAGAAGCAGTCTTAACAGCTCTCTGATAGTTTTTTAATTTTCTCCTAAGCATAGTGCATTGTAAATTCATGAAATTAATCACATATCCTCAGACTGTATTGTTCTGTGTATGTAATTTTTTATGAAGTGTTTGGAAGCTGCTCTTAAAAGAAAAAAAAAAAATAATAATTCTCTTTTTTACTGTAACTTTAATAAATTGCCATTAAATCATCTTTCAAGATATCCGAAATCCGTCCGCAATTTAGCATCTTCAGTATTTTGGCATCATGAGAAAAAATGTTTGGTGTGATTTCCGTGTTTCTGCTTGGAGGAGTATTAATTTGTTTACAGCCTGTTTTTAAAAAAAACCCACATTAAAATAAATATAGCCGACTTCCTGTTGGTCGTAGCTAATGACTGTAAATTAGAAAGTTGTCCGGATTAATAAGAACAATTTATGTACCGAGTTTGGTGTCTGTAGCTAAAACTAACCCCCCCATTTTTGACAAAAGGTGGCGCTATAGAGTGCCTCTTCCACGCCCGTTTATGAGCTTTTTCCAGTGTCTAACTATCATTAATACTCATATGTGTGTTGAGTTTCATGACATTCTAAACATGTTATCTGCCTCAAAATCACCAGAAACGAATTTTCAACTTTGACACGTTGCCATGGCAACATAAGTTTAGATATCAATATTGCCTTCACAGTTTTACATCGGCCGTGTTTTGACATTATTCTGGTGAAGTTTGAAGCAAATCGAGTAAAAATAAGATGCTGAATTCAAAGCATTTTGAAAACGACACACTTCCTGCAGCCAGTTGGTGGCGCTATAACTTTCAGTCATTATAGTCACATCTATCCGATCGGCATCATACAACGAACAAATCACTGAAGTTTGATCAACATCATACAATGTATGTGGACGTTATTAGGCATTTCCTGGGTCTCATTTTTCGCCATAACTTCATCGCCTCGCCACGGGCAAACCGTTCGACATATCAAAAATATCTTCGCAATTTAGCGTCCCCAATGTCTTGAGATCATGTTCACCGAGTTTGGTGGCAATCGTATGGAAATCCTCAGAGGAGTATATCAAATTCCAGAGCATGCGCTTTTTAAACAGCCCTGAATAGCCGACTTCCTGTTGGGCGGAGCCTATGACATGCTGTGCGGAAGTTGTTCAGCTCAATGAGTTCTATATGTGTACCGAGTTTCATATGAATACGTGCAAGTATGTGTGAGCTATACATCAAGTTTTCTGACAATTTTCCAGGGGGCGCCGTAGAGCCCCTGTGCCACGCCCGGGTCCCAGCCTCAGCGGCGTCCTAATGGCCGCAGGTTCCAATGTGCGTGCCAATTTTCGAGAGTTTTCGGGCACGTTAAGGCCCCCAAAAGTGCCCGGATGATTGAAATAAAAAATAAAAAAAAAAATAAAAAAAAAAAAAATAAATATAGCTGCGAGCAGCGATGACGGGCCCAAGCCGTCAGCATACGCCACCCCGGTGGCATCGATAAAACGGTGCCCAGCGAGCACAAGCATCACAGTAACCCTCTGGCAGTTTGGTTTTAAGGGATACGGCAATTAAAGGGTTAATCCAAACCATCAATTCTGTGAAACACACACACACAGAACATATAAAACTTTAAATTCTGTGAAAATATATTTTTCATTGGTAGTTTATGTTAGTTAATGCATTTACTAATGCTAACAAATGAGAAATTATTATAGTTACCAAAGCTTTTAATGATTTATAAGCATTTTTTAATGATTTATTTTTCCATTAACTAACATGAATAATTTTTTCTAACACAAATTAATAAAGTAAAAAATATATTGTTAATATTTAATGTTATTTGTGAATTAACCAATGTTAAAAAACAACATTATTTAACTGTTGTTAATTTACATCATTAATAAATATATACCATTTAATGTTGATCAAAATCAATTCCAAAATGTGTTAATATATTATTACATTTTAAAGTTTTATCTTTTGAACATGACTATTTTTCTAATATAAAAAATATTTTGTTCATTGTTAGTTCATTGTAAGTTCATACTATCAATGAAGAATTAACATGCTGTAAAAAATATATTTTTCATTGTTAGTTCATGTTAATTAATGCATTCACTACTGTTAACAAATGAGAGTTAATTATAAAGTGTTATCAAAACCTTTAATGCTTTATAAGCATTTTTTAAGGATTTTATTGAGATGTTTAAACAGACCCTCTCTCTCTCTCTCTCCCCCTCCACACTCACTGAACTCACACAGTCAGTCACCCACCCAGTCACCCACCGCAAACATTAGAAGCACAGAGACAGGAGAACTCTGATAGTTTTTAAATTTTCTCCTCCGCATAGTGTATTGTAAATTCATGAAACTAATCACATATCCTCAGACTGTATAGTTCTGTGTATGTAATTTTTTATGAAGTGTTTGGAAGCTGCTCTTAAAAGAAAAAAAAAAAAGAAAAGTTTTCTCTTTTTTACTGTAACTTTAATAAATTGCCATTAAATCATCGTTCAAGATATCCTAAATCCGTCCGCAATTTAGCATCTTCAGTATTTTGGCATCATAAGAAAAAATGTTTGGTGTGATTTACGTGTTTCTGTTTGGAGGAGTATGAATTTGTTTACAGCCTGTTTAAAAACAAAACCCACATTAAAATAAATATAGCCGACTTCCTGTTGGTCGTAGCTAATGACTGTAAATTAGAAAGTTGTCCGGATTAATAAGAACAATTTATGTACTGAGTTTGGTGTCTGTAGCTATCATTATATATATATAAACATTAATAATTATATACCATTTAATGTTGATCAATATTAATTCCAAAATGTGTTAATATATTATTACATTTTAAAGTTTTATCTTTTGAACATGACTATTTTTCTAATATTAAAAATATTTTGTTCATTGTTAGTTCATTGTAAGTTCATACTATCAATGAAGAATTAACATGCTGTAAAAAATATATTTTTCATTGTTAGTTCACGTTAATTAATGCATTTCCTAATGTTAAGAATTGAGACCTTATTATAAAGTGTTATCGAAATCTTTAATGATTTATAAGCATTTTTTAAAGATTTTAAAAAACAGACCCTCTCTCTCTCTTTCTCTCTCTCACCCACTGGCTCAATCCACACAGTCACTCACACAGTCACTCACAGCCCACCCCACCCCCACCCCTCACTCAGCTGCAGGCTGACAGGGATCTCTCACTCAGAAGCAGTCTAAGTCTAACTCTCTGATAGTTTTCAAATTTTCTCCTCTGCATAGTGTATTGTAAATTCATGAAATTAATCACATATCCTCAGACTGTATTGTTCTGTGTATGTAATTTTTTATGAAGTGTTTGGAAGCTGCTCTTAAAAGATAAAAAAAAAAAAAAAATGATCTTTTTTACTGTAACTTTAATAAATTGCCATTAAATCATCGTTCAAGATATCCTAAATCCGTCCGCAATTTAGCATCTTCAGTATTTTGGCATCATGATAAAAAATGTTTGGTGTGATTTCCGTGTTTCTGCTTGGAGGAGTATTAATTTGTTTACAGCCCGTTTTAAAAAAAAACCCACATTAAAATAAATATAGCCGACTTCCTGTTGGTCGTAGCTAATGACTGTAAATTAGAAAGTTGTCCGGATTAATTAGAACAATTTATGTACCGAGTTTGGGGTCTGTAGCTAAAACTAACCCCCTCATTTTTGACAAAAGGTGGCGCTATAGAGTGCCTCTTCCACGCCCGTTTATGAGCTTTTTCCAGTGTCTAACTATCATTAATACTCATATGTGTGTTGAGTTTCATGACATTCTAAACATGTTATCTGCCTCAAAATCACCAGAAACGAATTTTCAACTTTGACACGTTGCCATGGCAACATAATTTTAGATATCAATATTCCCTTCACAGTTTTACATCGGCCGTGTTTTGACATTATTCTGGTGAAGTTTGAAGCAAATCGAGTAAAAATAAGATGCTGAATTCAAAGCATTTTGAAAACGACACACTTCCTGCAGCCAGTTGGTGGCGCTATAACTTTCAGTCATAATAGTCACATCTATCCGATCGGCATCATACAACGAACAAATCACTGAAGTTTGATCTACATCATACAATGTGTGTGGACGTTATTAGGCATTTCCTGGGTCTCATTTTTCGCCATAACTTCATCGCCTCGCCACGGGCAAACCGTTCGACATATCAAAAATATCTTCGCAATTTAGCGTCCCCAATGTCCTGAGATCATGTTCACCGAGTTTGGTGGCAATCGTATGGAAATCCTCAGAGGAGTATATCAAATTCCAGAGCATGCGCTTTTTAAACAGCCCTGAATAGCCGACTTCCTGTTGGGCGGAGCCTAAGACATGCTGCGTGAAAGTTGTTCAGCTCAATGAGTTCTATATGTGTACCGAGTTTCATATGAATACGTGCAAGTATGTGTGAGCTATACATCAAGTTTTCTGACAATTTTCCAGGGGGCGCCGTAGAGCCCCTGTGCCACGCCCGGGTCCCAGCCTCAGCGGCGTCCTAATGGCCGCAGGTTCCAATGTGCGTGCCAATTTTCGAGAGTTTTCGGGCACGTTAAGGCCCCCAAAAGTGCCCGGATGATTGAAATAAAAAAAAAATAAAAAAAAATAAAAAAAAATAAATAAATATAGCTGCGAGCAGCGATGACGGGCCCAAGCCGTCAGCATACGCCACCCCGGTGGCATCGATAAAACGGTGCCCAGCGAGCACACACAATACAGTAACCCTCTGGCAGTTTGGTTTTAAGGGATACGCCAATTAAAGGGTTAATCCAAACCATCAACTCTGTGAAACACACACACAGAACAACATATAAAACTTTAAATTCTGTCAAAATATATTTTTCATTGGTAGTTGATGTTAGTTAATGCATTTACTAATGCTAACAAATGAGAAATTATTATAGTTACCAAAGGTTTTAATTATTTATTTTTCCATTAACTAACATGAATAATTTTTTCTAACACAAATGAATAAAGTAAAAAATATATTGTTAATATTTAATGTTATTTGTGCATTAACCAATGTTAAAAAACAACATTATTCAACTGTTGTTAGTTAACATCAACAATAATTATATACCATTTAATGTTGATCAAAATCAATTCCAAAATGTGTTAATATATTATTAAATTTTAAAGTTTTATCTTTTGAACATGACTATTTTTCTAATATTAAAAATATTTTGTTCATTGTTAGTTCATTGTAAGTTCATACTATCAATGAAGAATTAACATGCTGTAAAATATATATCTTTCATTGTTAGTTCATGTTAATTAATGCATTCCCTACTGTTAACAAATGAGACTTAATTATAAAGTGTTATCAAAACCTTTAATGCTTTATAAGCATTTTTTAAGGATTTTATTGAGATGTTTAAACAGACCCTCTCTCTCTCTCTCTCCCCCTCCACACTCACTGAACTCACACAGTCAGTCACCCACCCAGTCACCCACCGCACACATTAGAAGCACAGAGACAGGAGAACTCTGATAAGTTTGAAAATTTTCTCCTCTGCATAGTGTATTGTAAATTCATGAAATTAATCACATATCCTCAGACTGTCTTGTTCTGTGTATGTAATTTTTTATGAAGTGTTTGGAAGCTGCTCTTAAAAGATAAAAAAAAAAAAGTTTTCTCTTTTTTCTGTAACTTTAATAAATTGCCATTAAAACACCGTTCAAGATATCCTAAATCCGTCCACAATTTAGCATCTTCAGTATTTTGGCATCATGAGAAAAAATGTTTGGTGTGATTTCTGTGTTTCTGTTTGGAGGAGTATGGATTTGTTTACAGCCTGTTTAAAAAAAAACCCACATTAAAATAAATATAGCCGACTTCCTGTTGGTCGTAGCTAATGACTGTAAATTAGAAAGTTGTCCGGATTAATAAGAACAATTTATGTACCGAGTTTGGTGTCTGTAGCTATCATTATATATATATAAACATTAATAATTATATACCATTTAATGTTGATCAATATTAATTCCAAAATGTGTTAATATATTATTACATTTTAAAGTTTATCTTTTGAACATGACTATTTTTCTAACATTAAAAAGATTAATAAATGCTTTAAAAAAATTGTTCTTTGTTAGTTCATACTATCCTGGAAGAATTAACATGCTGTAAAAATATATTTTTCATTGTTAGTTCACGTTAATTAATGCATTTCCTAATGTTAAGAAATGAGACCTTATTATAAAGTGTTATCAAAATCTTTAATGATTTATAAGCATTTTTTAAAGATTTAAAAAAACAGACCCTCTCTCTCTTTCTCTCTCTCACCCACTGCCTCAATCCACACAGTCACCCACACAGTCACTCACACAGTCACTCACACAGTCACTCACAGCCCACCCCCTCCCCTCACTCAGCTGCAGGCTGACAGGGAGCTCTCACTCAAAAGCAGCTCTGATAGTTTTTTAATTTTCTCCTCTGCATAGTGTATTGTAAATTCATGAAATTAATCACATATTATCAGACTGTATTGTTCTGTGTATGTATTTTTTTATGAAGTGTTTGGAAGCTGCTCTTAAAAGATAAAAAAAAAAAAGTTTTCTCTTTTTTACTGTAACTTTAATAAATTGCCATTAAATCATCGTTCAAGATATCCTAAATCCGTCCGCAATTTAGCATCTTCAGTATTTTGGCATCATGAGAAAAAATGTTTGGTGTGATTTCCGTGTTTCTGCTTTGAGGAGTATGAATTTGTTTACAGCCCGTTTAAAAAAAAACCCCACATTAAAATAAATATAGCCGACGTCCTGTTGGTCTTAGCTAATGACTGTAAATTAGAAAGTTGTCCGGATTAATAAGAACAATTTATGTACCGAGTTTGGTATCTGTAGCTAAAACTAACCCCCCCCATTTTTGACAAAAGGTGGCGCTATAGAGTGCCTCTTCCACGCCCGTTTATGAGCTTTTTCCAGTGTCTAACTATCATTAATACTGATATGTGTGTTGAGTTTCATGACATTCTAAACATGTTATCTGCCTCAAAATCACCAGAAACGAATTTTCAACTTTGACACATTGCCATGGCAACATAATTTTAGATATCAATATTCTCTTCACAGTTTTACATCGGCCGTGTTTTGACATTATTCTGGTGAAGTTTGAAGCAAATCGAGTAAAAATAAGATGCTGAATTCAAAGCATTTTGAAAATGACACACTTCCTGCAGCCAGTTGGTGGCGCTATAACTTTCAGTCATAATAGTCACATCTATCCGATCGGCATCATACAACGAACAAACCACTGAAGTTTGATCTACATCATACAATGTATGTGGACGTTATTAGGCATTTCCTGGGTCTCATTTTTCGCCATAACTTCATCGCTTCGCCACGGGCAAACCGTTCGACATATCAAAAATATCTTCGCAATTTAGCGTCCCCAATGTCTTGAGATCATGTTCTCCGAGTTTGGTGGCAATCGTATGGAAATCCTCAGAGGAGTATATCAAATTCCAGAGCATGCGCTTTTTAAACAGCCCTGAATAGCCGACTTCCTGTTGGGCGGAGCCTAAGACATGCAGCGTGAAAGTTGTTCGGCTCAATGAGTTCTATATGTGTACCGAGTTTCATATGAATACGTGCAAGTATGTGTGAGCTATACATCAAGCTTTCTGACAATCTTCCAGGGGGCGCCGTAGAGCCCCTGTGCCACGCCCGGGTCCCAGCGTCTGTGGCGTCCTAATGGCCGCAGGTTCCAATGTGCGTGCCAATTTTCAAGAGTTTTCGGGCACGTTAAGGCCCCCAAAAGTACCCGGATAGTCGAAATAAAAAATAATAAAAAAAATAATAATCCTTAGAAGAACAATAGGGCCCTGCGCCTTACTGGCTTGGGCCCTAATAATCCTTAGAAGAACAATAGGGCCCTGCGCCTTACTGGCTTGGGCCCTAAATATAGCTGCGAGCAGCGATGACGGGCCCAAGCCGTCAGCATACGCCACCCCGGTGGCATCGATAAAACGGTGCCCAGCGAGCACAAGCATCACAGTAACCCTCTGGCAGTTTGGTTTTAAGGGATACGGCAATTAAAGGGTTAATCCAAACCATCAACTCAGTGAAACACACACACACAGAACAACATATAAAACTTTAAATTCTGTGAAAATATATTTTTCATTGGTAGTTGATGTTAGTTAATGCATTTACTAATGCTAACAAATGAGAAATTATTATAGTTACCAAAGGTTTTAATGATTTATAAGCTTTTTTTAATGATTTATTTTTCCATTAACTAACATGAATAATTTTTTCTAACACAAATTAATAAAGTAAAAAATATATTGTTAATATTTAATGTTATTTGTGAATTAACCAATGTTAAAAAACAACATTATTTAACTGTTGTTAATTTACATAATTAATAAATATATACCATTTAATGTTTATCAAAATCAATTCCAAAATGTGTTAATATATTATTACATTTTAAAGTTTTATTTTTTGAACATGACTATTTTTCTAATATTAAAAATATTTTGTTCATTGTTAGTTCATTGTAAGTTCATACTATCAATGAAGAATTAACATGCTGTAAAAAATACATTTTTCATTGTTAGTTCATGTTAATTAATGCATTCCCTACTGTTAACAAATGAGACTTAATTATAAAGTGTTATCAAAACCTTTAATGCTTTATAAGCATTTTTTAAGGATTTTATTGAGAAGTTTAAACAGACCCTCTCTCTCTCTCTCTCTCTCTCTCTCTCTCTCCCTCCACACTCACTGAACTCACACAGTCAGTCACCCACCCAGTCACCTACCGCACACATTAGAAGCACAGAGACAGGAGAACTCTGATAAGTTTGAAAATGTTCTCCTCTGTATAGTGTATTGTAAATTCATGGAATTAATAACATATCCTCAGACTGTATTGTTCTGTGTATGTAATTTTTTATGAAGTGTTTTGAAGCTGCTCTTAAAAGATAAAAAAAAAGAAAAGTGTTATTTTTTACTGTGACTTTAATAAATTGCCATTAAATCACCGTTCAAGATATCCTAAATCCGTCCGCAATGTAGTATCTTCAGTATCTTGGAAGCATGTGAAAAAATGTTTGGTGTGAATTGTTGGTTTCTGCTTGGGAGGAGTATGAATTTGTTTACAGCCCGTTTAAAAAAAAAAAAAAACACATAAAAAAAAAAAATAGCCGATTTCCTGTTGGTCGTAGCTAATGACTGTAAATTAGAAAGTTGTCCGGATTAATAAGAACAATTTATGTACCGAGTTTGGTGTCTGTAGCTATCATTATATATATATAATCATTAATAATTATATACCATTTAATGTTGATGAATATTAATTCCAAAATGTGTTTATATATTATTACATTTTAAAGTTAATCTTTTGAACATGATTATTTTTCTAACATTAAAAAGATTAATAAATGCTTTAAAAAAAAAGTTCTTTGTTAGTTCATACTATCATGGAAGAATTAACATGCTGTAAAAATATATTTTTCATTGTTAGTTCACGTTAATTAATGCATTTCCTAATGTTAAGAATTGAGACCTTATTATAAAGTGTTATCAAAATCTTTAATGATTTATAAGCATTTTTTAAAGATTTTAAAAAAACAGACCCTCTCTCTCTCTTTCTCTCTCTCACCCACTGCCTCAATCCACACAGTCACTCACACAGTCACTCACAGCCCACCCCACCCCCACCCCTCACTCAGCTGCAGGCTGACAGGACCTCTCACTCAGAAGCATTATATCAACTCTCTGATAGTTTTTAAATTTTCTTCTCACCATAGTCTATTGTAAATTCATGAAATTAATCACATATCCTCAGACTGTATTGTTCTGTGTATGTAATTTTTTATGAAGTGTTTGGAAGCTGCTCTTAAAAGATAAAAAAAAAAAAGTTTTCTCTTTTTTACTGTAACTTTAATAAATTGCCATTAAATCATCGTTCAAGATATCCTAAATCCGTCCGCAATTTAGCATCTTCAGTATTTTGGCGTCATGAGAAAAAATGTTTGGTGTGATTTACGTGTTTCTGTTTGGAGGAGTATGAATTTGTTTACAGCCCGTTTTTTTAAAAAACCCACATTAAAATAAATATAGCCGACGTCCTGTTGGTCGTAGCTAATGATTGTAAATTAGAAAGTTGTCCGGATTAATAAGAACAATTTATGTACCGAGTTTGGTATCTGTAGCTAAAACTAACCCCCCCATTTTTGACAAAAGGTGGCGCTATAGAGTGCCTCTTCCACGCCCGTTTATGAGCTTTTTCCAGTGTCTAACTATCATTAATACTCATATGTGTGTTGAGTTTCATGACATTCTAAACATGTTATCTGCCTCAAAATCACCAGAAACGAATTTTCAACTTTGACACGTTGCCATGGTAACATAATTTTAGATATCAATATTCCCTTCACAGTTTTACATCGGCCATGTTTTGACATTATTCTGGTGAAGTTTGAAGCAAATCGAGTAAAAAGAAGATGCTGAATTCAAAGCATTTTGAAAACGACACACTTCCTGCAGCCAGTTGGTGGCGCTATAACTTTCAGTCATAATAGTCACATCTATCCGATCGGCATCATACAACGAACAAATCACTGAAGTTTGATCTACATCATACAATGTATGTGGACGTTATTAGGCATTTCCTGGGTCTCATTTTTCGCCATAACTTCATCGCCTCGCCACGGGCAAACCGTTCGACATATCAAAAATATCTTCGCAATTTAGCATCCCCAATGTCTTGAGATCATGTTCACCGAGTTTGGTGGCAATCGTATGGAAATCCTCAGAGGAGTATATCAAATTCCAGAGCATGCGCTTTTTAAACAGCCCTGAATAGCCGACTTCCTGTTGGGCGGAGCCTAAAACATGCAGCGTGAAAGTTGTTCAGCTCAATGAGTTCTATATGTGTACCGAGTTTCATATGAATACGTGCAAGTATGTGTGAGCTATACATCAAGCTTTCTGACAATTTTGCAGGGGGCGCCGTAGAGCCCCTGTGCCACGCCCGGGTCCCAGCCTCAGCGGCGTCCTAATGGCCGCAGGTTCCAATGTGTGTGCCAATTTTCAAGAGTTTTCGGGCACGTTAAGGCCCCCAAAAGTACCCGGATAGTCGAAATAAAAAATAATAAAAAAAAAAAAAAAAAAAAAAAAAAAAAAAAAAATAATAATCCTTAGGGGAACAATAGGGCCCTGCGCCTTACTGGCTTGGGCCCTAATAATCCTTAGAAGAACAATAGGGCCCTGCGCCTTACTGGCTTGGGCCCTAATAATCCTTAGAAGAACAATAGGGCCCTGCGCCTTACTGGCTTGGGCCCTAAAAAACAATAGTAAAAAAATAAAAAATACCATAATTTGCTTTTTATAAGCAACTGACAGACTAGGGAGCATTAATGATACTGCAGCTCAGTCATGCGGTTTATTGAGATACTATTACTATATATAAACATTCTTAAATCAAAATACATTTACTTGAGAAGCAAAATGACTTAAGATATTAGGTCTTGTTTTTTTAAATTAAGTATTGTCAGTGGGGTCAGAAAAATAATCTTGTTTTCCCTTTGTATTAAGTTTTATTTTTCCGACCTCAGTGGCAGTTTTTTTTTTTCAAGCATAAACTCAATTAAATTTGATAGATTTTTCAGAAAACAAAACTTAATATCATTTGCTTCTAAATGTATCTTAAATGTAAATGCATCTTTATTTAAGTATGTTCAGACATTTCTAATGGAAAACAAAATAAAATACTAAATAAGAAAGACTTTTTTGGGGCAGCGTAGGGACAAGAATATCATACTAAGTTGAGGGCAGGCCCTTTTACCCTAAACCAGAAGCAACTGTCCTTGCACAATTAAACAATCGATTATGGCTATCGCGATTAAAATGAAAGGTGAAAATGAATGAAAAGTGTCTATTCGAGGGAATTATATTTTGAGTCGCTCACACTGCATTAGATTGCTTTTTACGCATTTGCTTCAGTGATTATAACAGGAGTTTTTGCATAACTTGCGCTAGACTAGACTAATGTCTTGGACTGACCAGTGTTTGTCTGTGAAGCCAGAGCCAGAATATATGACGAGCTATTTCCCCAAAATGCATACACAAAACACACAATTAAAAAAAAAAAGAAGTATTCTATTAATCGATATTAATAATCATTATTGCAATATCAGGAGCAATAATCGACAATAACAATTTTTGTCATAATATTGCAGCCCTGTTAGCTCCTGTTTTAAATGTATAATTCAGATTTAAAGTGTATAATCTATTTAAAGTGAGTGCATTCTCCTCGGAAAGGCTTTTAGAGTAAATTTACTGTTTTTCCTGTAAACTGTAAAATAGATGATATATTTAAACTTGTGGTGAACATTCAAGTTGCTACGTTGCTTCATAAACAGCATGTGGTTTTGGACTATATTACTAATGGACTATATTACTTGGTGGAAAAAGCCATTATCATCATTAATACATTTCCACCATTTCATGAACACAGTAAGTCTCCTAAGGCAGTGTAACAAACAGTCTCTCTTAACTTATTGCTTTATAACTGGGTGGGTGACTATTTATGACCATCAAAATAAAGGTAATAAGACAATACTGTTGACTACTAGAATTCATGATAATTACTAAGTACACATAGCAATAAAATCACAACATTAAAAAGATTGTATGGTATAGAGCTTGAATGCACACAAAATAAACATAGATATGCAAGAGAATCTGAGTCCGTATGAGGCTGGAGCCCTTTCTCTGCTTATTACACACAACAAAAGCCCTTGTGCCTGACTCTTACATGACCTAGCTATGGTTACTAGGGTAGCTGTGTTTGAATTTGGTGATAAAATCCATCAAGGGCTCTACATCTTGGCTCAATTCTAAATCAACAAGACCCACACACAATATTCCTGGAGCATGTGAAGAGGAACTGCTGATTTTCAAGGGCACTTGATGTGCAAAAGCTTCTTAGTTTCAGTTGAAAGCAATATGTGAACTGACTTACTGATTCAGACATTTGCTGTGTTGGTCAAAAGAGGACACTGTTATGTGTCATCTACTGAACTACGCAAAGATGGTTTCTCTGATCATTTGATAGCTAGAAGGTCAGCATCACCTCAGCCACTGCAGAGCCACAGGTTCAGCTCTAGCTGTAAGCCAGTGAGATCAGGACATTGGCTCAGAATGTGAAGAAAGCTATTGTGTCAGCACAAAGCAGACCCACTACACACACACACACCATGCACAGAAACACCTTCACCTATATTCAAGCAAGACAGACTGGTCATTATCTCACATTTTTGTAAGGATGCACTTTACAATGCCTTACGAAAGTATTAATTGTTTTTCACGTTTTATGTTGCTGCTTTATGTTAAATAGCTTTAAATGATAAATAAAAGGTCCAACAGCTGATAATGCATATCAGAGCAAAAACCAAGCCCTGGGGTCAAAAGAACTGTCTGTAGAGCTCCGAAACAGGTTTGCGTCAAGCCACACATCTGCGGAAGAGTTCCGGAAAAAATTCTGCTTCATTGAAGGATCACAGAAGCATGTAGTCTCTGTTACCCTTAATGGAAGAAGTTTGAAACAACCAGGACTCTTCCTAGAGCTGGCTTCCTGGCCAAACTGAGCAATTGATGGAGAAGGGCTTTGGTTGGTGTGGTGACCAAGAACCTGATGGTCACTCTAGTTGAGCTCCATGATCGTATATGCAGATAGGAGAAATAGGAGTGAAATAAGGAGTGTAGACTGATGTAGAAAAAAAAAATAATTTAAAGCAGTTAACATAAGGCAGCAACATAAAACATGAAAAAAATGAAGGGGTATGAATACATTCGCAAGGCACTGTATATCAGATACTTGATTGGATAGAGATGTTTTTTCATGGTTGCTAGGGCACTCTGGGTGGTTTCTAAGGTGTTGCTATGTGGTTGCTAGAGTATTCTGGCAGGGTGTTGCTATTACAGTGTTTCGAATGATTTCATTTTAAGCATATGAAGCTTTGCACTCCGTAACAATATGATATGTTCTGAGCAAGATCATCAAAAAATCTATAGTTACATTTAATTGTGCATTTAGAGTTTAGATTGAGATGTTTCAGTTTTTATTAATAAATTAATTCTTTAATTCAATGCAATGTTTGAACATTTGGACATTTTTCTAAACACAAACAAAACTTCAGTAACTTAATTTTATTGATATTGATAGCATAATTTTATTATGTGTCCTTACTAGGACACATAAAGATAGATTGGAATATTCATCACTTTAGATAGACACTGAATTTTCTTTTTATGATTCACAAATGAACAATATCTCTCCCTTTCACTGCAGAACAGTAAGGAGGAACAGACATTCAGATTTCTAAGTGTGGAGCATTAAAATATCGCTCGAGTCGCACCCAGACACAGGCCTGATAAATAATACAGCAGTTAGCCACTCTACTGTGTCTGCTCAGACATATGTGGCATATTGATCTGTAACATGTCTGTCCCAGCATCGGCTCCAAAGTGTGCCAATATCTGTGTCAGAAAACTGGGCCAGTTCCAGCACAATGAGAAATACGATCCCCTATAGCATCTCCTGAGCTCATATTGGGATTTGGGATGGTATTTTTACAACGTGGCATAAAGGAACTTCTATTCTCATCTTATTGAGTGCTGAATATGGTCATGTTAATGTTTGTTTCACAAAATTGCTATATGTATCGCATAAATTTGTTCGAATTTTTGTGCCGTAAAAGAGTTGTCGATACCATGTGTGCAGACATGAGAAACAACTGTGTTTGGACTTATTCCCAGACATCCCAGACTGATCAACATTTTGATATGAGATGTTTTGCTTTTGAAGTCACTTTATAGAAATTATACACACTTCCCAAACAAGCTTTTTGACTTAACTAACCATCACTCTTTTCGTTTTAGATGTGTGTGTGTGTGTGTGTGTGTGTGTGTGTGTGTCAGCTGTTTTCAACACTGATAATAATAAATTTTTCTTGAGCACAAAATCAGCATGTTTCTATGATTTCTGAAAGATCACATGGCACTGAAGACTGAAGTAATGGCTGCTGAAATTCAGCTTTCCCATCACAGGATTAAATGAAAATCGAAATTGTATTAAAATAGAAAATATTTCATAATATTACTGTTTTTACTGTATTATGTGGTGAGCATAAGAGATTTATTTTTAAAAACAATACAACAGTCTTACCAATTAGAAAGTTTTGAACGGGATGTTAATTATTATTGTTTTTTTTTTTTTTTTTTTTATCTTGACAGCCTCAGTTTCCATTCACTTTGTTGTATGGAAGAGAGCAGTATGAACAATCTGCTAAATTTCTCCATTTGTGTTCCACAGAGGAAAGTAAGTAAGTAAGTACATTTTTGGCACAACATGAGAGCGCGTAAATGATGACAGAATTTTTATTTTTGGTTGAACTGAGGTCCGAGTCCTCTCAGATACCTTCAGAAAAACATAATTAACATTCAAACTAAAAATAAATAATGAATCTGCAGTGTAAAAGAATTGTGCCATCTTGTGGCACTACATAGTATCTCAGCATTTCATAAACTGACACTGGAGAGGGGAAGGGAAGGTCTCTTGGGAACTTGATGATGACAAAAACATTATAACACTAGGAATTGTAGGTCAGTGCCCCGTTGTAGTGACGTTCATAGAGGAAGAAAGAGGTGTGCATGTTTGTGAGTGCGAGATGTATGTGTGCTTCCCTGAGCAGCTGTGTGTAGCACAAAGCCTATTTGAAAGTAATTACATTAATTAGACCGCATTAGAGGTGTTTACCACACCGTATGGACTGTAGGCTAAATAAGTATGTGCTACTGTCCAACACGTCTGAAGAGAAGCTGAATCCAAATGACTGCCTACGAACACAATTACAAACCATTATTATAATATTAGGAGAGTTGGTTTTATAATAAATATTTACAATGATATTTGGTATAGATTTTCTTGCTTTTCTGACAGTAGCACTTGAACGGTGTGAATGCCACAAGTTCTCCAACATGATTTGAGAATTATCCAAAGAGAATCAAGAACTGAATTTTGATGTGAGTAGACTGTAGGTCAATGTTTTTTTTTTGTTTTTTTTTCAGAGACATCTGTCTGCACATCTGATGTAAGTGAAGGGAGCAGCTTGCCTGGTGGATGGGATGAGATTTTAACACAGCCCTAAGAAATCAGCATGTCGTCTGCCAAGAGCTTGAGGCTTAGTCAACATTACACACTCTACAATCTTTCAATGCAAGGTCCAAACTAAAACTTTGCTCTAAACAAGCATGTTCTAAGACTGCATATGAAAGAGGATTAATATTACAAGCAATATGTACATATATTTAGTTCTGGATTTTAATTTGAGCAAACTGGCCCAGTGGCTTCTGGAAAATCAGATTTGTTTATTACAACATATTACAACTGCAAAAGAACAGTTTGTAAATAAATTTTTTTACAGTTTGCAAATATAAAAGTAAAAATGACAAAATCACATGACAAAATGATTAAAATTAAAACTGAAAACATAAAAAGAAAATCTCATTTAAATAAATAAATAAAACTGTCCTGATTCATGAACATATCATTCTTTTGAGTCAGATTGCTTTGACTTTTCTGGTGCTTTTTTATGTTTTTAGTCCCCATTCCTTGTAATGATCTGGAAAACAGGGGTCAGTATGTTATTTAACATATTTACTTTTCTATTCCACTGAAGAAAGAAAGTCTTACAGGTTTGGAATGACATCAGAGTAAGAAAATTATGACAAATTTTAAGTTTACTGAGAAATATCCTTTAAAGACAGCTAAAACCTAAATTGAAGAACATCTCATTGAACATTCCTGTATTCTCTTTATGGAGCAGATTATCAAGAAATCTCTCTTTAGTTCAGAAACACTTGCTGCTATTGTGTATCTCCGCACTAGGCTTGTCATGGCCTGCCTTGTTCCAGACTTCAAACTGGGCAACATATTAAAGTAGACTTTAATCATCGCTCTTCTACTTTTCGCCATCAAAAACTTGTCAAAACCCATCAAGGGTCTATCTCTGAAGTTTTAACTCCTGCTAATACCACTTGTTATGCCAACAGAAGATATAAAGCAAGATAATTAATCTATCTTTGAGCACCAGTTTTTGCATTTAAGCTACAAAACAAATGTTCTTCTGATGAACAAGAGCAAACTAGATTTGAAGTGCTACCTTTCCGGTCTTGGCAGGATGGACTGAAGGTGTAGTTGGGGTGGCCCTGCAGTGGGACGCCCTTTCGAGCTGGTGGTCCTGCCCAGGGTTTGGGCGCCCATAGCGCATCTTGCTGCTGATGTATTTTGGAGGTGAGGAGTCTGCGGCGAAGGCTGCCCTCCGTCTTGGGCTGGAGGTGTAGTTTGCGAGTATAAAGAGGAAGAAGTTCATCTTCGTCCTCATAGTAAGTCCTATTCCAGCATTTCCCAGCTGGTTCAGTAGAGAGGCAGTCTACGTATGCAATCATCCTGTGCTTGACAGAAGTATCTCAACTTCAGTCCAGGTTGGGACGTTCAACCACAGTTTCCCACATCCACCCTTTTCCTTTTTTACCTCCACAGAGCCAAGACAACTAGGCGTCCAGAGAAAGCTCCACAAACATTAGATACTAGCCAGAGTTGGACAATATTCTACAAGAGAAAATCTGGGTTCTCCATAGACAAAAACATCAAACAAGAATCAGTGAAAACACATCTAGTATGTTGTTGTCCTCTCACTAACTACCTAAAGCTTTAGACTGAGGGAATACGCAAGTTAGCCTACTTGTCTAATCTGTAAACCAGGATTATCCCTTCACATCCAAGTGCTGCTGAAGGCAGGCTTTGCACTACAGATGGTCACCTGGGAAAAGGTGAAAAATAACACTGAACTAAATGTGGTACAATTGTAATTTTGACCTAAATGCTAACAAAAAGGTAGAAATACCATGGCTGAGCAGATGAGAAGAGTTGTAACACTACTGTTTCCTTTGATCTCTATTAGAACTACAAAAAATGTTTAAAATGGGAGAGTGTGCAAGACAATATTTTACACAACGCATTTGTACATGCACTGTCTTATTTTTATTTTATTTTATTGTTGGTGTATATTTTACTCATTTGTCCAATAATTCTATTAACCCTTTAAAAAATGTTTTTAAATTTAATAAAATGCATAAAATCAAGTTGAACTGTTTGATGGAGGTTGGTATAAAAAGTATCAATGTATTAATTTAATGAAAATAAATGGAATAAATAAATTTAGAAAATAATATTTTTTGAAAACAATCTCACGAAATAAAAATAAAAGCAATTAAATTTGGTTTGCAACCCCTTTGCACTCTTTGTGCCATGGAATTTACATGATTGAGGGATAAATTGTAGATTTCTAAACTTGTTGCATATAAATGTAAAAAAAAACTTATATCAAAGTTTGAGACAAAGCAAATTGCTAAATATATAGCTACTAAAAAACTAATACAAATCAACACATTACTGAGCCATTAAAGCAAAAAATATTAAAATCAGGCCCCAGTGTTACAATCAGTCTAACATATCTTCTTAATCCATCTTGAGTTACTAACACAGCTGTTTGTGACCATAAGAAGAGTAGAAACTAAGAATCTGAGAGGGAGAGAAATACGATATGACCAACAGATAGTAGGACAGAAAGTGTATTGTACTCTGTTATCTCCAGCAAATGTAACTGTCTAAGTCCAGATAATGTGTTGAGCCTCAGGATGGGTGACATAAATATGGGGCTGGAAAGAGATCCCTCACCCAAATAGAACAACAACACACTCCAAAATTGTATTTCAGCACTTTATGTTTGTATAGACAAGCTGGATATAATATAATCGTCCATTTCATCGTGATCAGATCTGATTAAACTCCATCCGGGATCTAATCCAAACCCTTGAGCTCAATTCTTTGGATGACCGCCAACGGCAGGAACTGGACCAGATGAGAATTCCAGCGACCAGAAGCTGTCCTGCCAAGAGCTTAAACTTACATACAACCACCCTGGCCCAAAGAGAGCTTTTCACAGAAATACTATCACGTCCATATAAATCTAAGCTTATCATTTAACATGCCTGGCAGCAAGTGTTGAATCTATGTCCGTTCTGTGCTCTGTGTTAACCTAAACGAGTTGAAGTTTATGCAGTGACGTGGCCACTTTGAGGGTTTATCGTCGAGCAGAAATTAAAATTTTCGAAGTCTCCTTCCCAGAAACATCTTTTGTTGCAAGCAGTAAAGTATGTGTTCGTGTGGTCATTGCTCACTGGTCTGCAAAGCATCTGGATTCACTTAATTGAATGAGCAGTAATGCATTTGTGGAGATGCAGTGCAAATTTGTTAACCTAGGAGATACTGAGGTTTCGCTTTTTGTGATAGAAGAAATATGAAACGGCATGTTTATTAATTTTTTGAGTTCGTTATGAATAAGAGTAAGAGAATGAGAACGGCAAACCAAATTAGAAACCTAATAGAATCCCACTTTCTCCCAAATTTATTTTTCCTCCTACAAAAAAAGTTAATTTAGATTAGTTCCTTCAACAAATCACATAAACCAGTGGCTCTGAATAGAGATTGTGCACCCCCACTAGGTGGGGTTCCTGCTTGCTTGGGTGCACAAAATACACGGCTGGAGGGTTTCAACAAAAGTTGCTATGGAGTCCCTGTAATTCGGCCAGAAGCACCTGCTGGAGCAGACAGTATGCTCAACTCTGCGTTCACAGCTCTACTGTTGTGTCCATTTGGATAATTTCTATCCTTTGTCATACTTGACTCAGTGGACATGACCTTGATCAGACGGAGCTGTTGTGTGGGAAGTTTCCTGTCATTTAATATCCTGTATACTACAAGTGCATGAACATTAGAGAAGATCTGCATATGGATTATACCTGCATATATACTTTACATATCCCAGAGGCACACAGCGTCATAAGATGTTGATATTTGGTTGAAGTTTGGTTGCAACATCGGGTGACCAAAATTCAATGTCAATTCAATGTTTGATGTCAATGTTAATTTGATGTCCAATACCGGCGTCAGCTGACGTTAATATTTGTTGTTTTTAGGTTGTGTAACCAAAATCAATGTCAAATTGGGGTCAAATACTGATGTCAACCCGATTTTCATTCTCAACCAAAATGCAACGTCTGTCCGGCGTCATATCCAGCATCAACCTTATGTTATATTGATGTCCTCTGCCTACTGGGATGGTAGTGGCTGAAAGTCTAAGACCACACTGAAGATTGGATTTTTTTGTAACTTTTTAAACAATTTTTGAAACTGGACATTAACAAAGTCAAAAAATTTGGTGTAAAAAATAAAAAAAAATTTAAACTTCTGATTATGCCTTGACCAAGTGAATTCCTTTTCTTGTTTCCATTGAAGCACAAGTTTCACTTTGGAACAATTATATCCAGTCAATCCTGGATATTTAGCTATTTTTTTAAGATTACCTCTGTTTAAAACACTAATAATTCTCAAAATGAATATCCATATTTATACTGTACATAATAATGTTGTAATGCCTAAATTCACATCTACAGTAGCATTTAAAAATAACTAATTCTATTTTTTTAGTTTTAATTTATTTAGCCAAATACTACAAATACTAATACAAAAATGTAATATCGACCATAACATGAAAAATATGATCGGCTTATAGGCCAGAATTAAAAAATTGGAACATCCCTAATCTCAAATCAGGTTTTACACAAACTTGTGGAGTTCATTTCAGCTTAAAAGCTGCTGTCATTACAGCAAAAGGAGGACGTGAACAAATGTACATATTTCAGATACCACTTCACTTGTATATATAGAGCTATCTACTGTATACATCCATGTCCAATATGGATTATTGGAATGCCAATTTAAAGCTGTTAATGACCTTCCCTCAGTATTCAGATCACCGGTCTTCCCAGCTAGCCTGCTATATACATAGATTATTGTTAGTAAATTTAAGCATTGTAAAATATTTGATGTGAACTTTCAATGTTGTAACTACACAGTAGTGCTAGTGCACCACATAATTCTTTTAAGCAATAAATAACTTGATTACAAAAGACATTTGTACAGTGCAAACATGCAGCCCATAAAACAAATTTTACAGATGCTCTTTATCACACACTCCTACGAAGAAGCATCTTGGAAAAGGAAACCATTTTCAGCTTTAGGGGATGCTTTTGGACTACATTTCTAAATCCTCCCATCTGTCAATCTCCCAATGTTTTGTCCCTCATTCTTTCCAGAATGTCTTAAAGAATGCAGTAACATCCTGAGACTTTTGATTCAACAATAAAATCATTAACTCCCTTGAATGGTTCCATCTTGGAATCGTCCCCTATGGCATTTCTGAAATGAAGAATGACTGTTCCTTGCCTATTATCTCAACCTTCAAAATATGTGCTGGCCAAACTCAACATTGGTCTCCACCAATGTTCCAGGGATCAGACTCAGAATTCCACTAATGTGGAAGGGAGGGTCGGCTCTGCATACGCCTAGCAACTGAGACCCTTATGTGGGGCTGACATATCTGGAATGGCCATCATTCTTCAGGCTCCAAGCCAACCCTGGCTAATGTCCACGATTCATAACTGTCACAGGAACCGTGAATGCCTTGTGTGAAATGGGAAAAAGCGCATAATGAGACATTCATGCTTGCATGAGATTCAAATCCAGGTGTTTTAACAATTAAGCCTGGATAATCACTCCGAGATTTGGAAAAATGATCATCGTGATAGCTGAGACGCCCATAAGACTCCATCTTCTGCATCTTCAGTCCAAAGCAAGCAAGAACATGGCAAAATCCTTCTACTTGAACAGGTTGGATCGCAAAAAGAGCGAGACAGTAATTGGATTACGTCCAATCAGCTGCTCTGGCTCTTCTGGAAAACAGTAAAATGGAGAAAGAGGAGGCAGGTACCTTTATCTAGGTCAAGGAAGCTTCATTTATTTTAAAACAATCTTACACAGAAGAGCACTTTCAGGCTTTTAAAGTGAATTACACTCTACGAAATACCAGTCCCTGCCTCCCACAAGAGTCGTCTCCACTTCTCATTTAAGTCACAGAAGGACGCTGATTTGATTCAAGACCTGAGGAGCAGTTGACTAAAAGAATGCTCTTTTAGCTGCTCATTAGGGAGCCACTAAACTGTCTCTCCATCATGTGACACTTTTAGAGAAGCCTGTGGGTTGTGGGTCACCGCATACATTTGCACCCGGTGATTACACCTCTGACAACAGGAGTCAGTCCATAAAGCAACTCTACTTCATGAGAGCAGATGCACTTACTTAGAGGCTGGTGTGCAGTGTGTTGGTGTACAATTAGCTGAAAAAGGAAAATCCACAAGGGTTTTTGAGGGTAGAGGCGCTGCTGGTGTTGATACGAGTGATATGAATGCACTTGTTTTGGAGATTTTGACTTTAAAACACGAACCTGTCTCAACCTGCAGAGAGCCCTCAGCTACAGGCTGATTGCATCCAAGTTCATGGTGCTGCTGAAAAGGACAGATTTTTGTAAACAATACAGTTCACAGAACAATGAAGTATGCTTTAGGCCAGAATGCATGCAGTTTAGTGGATCTGATCTGTTACATATCTATTTCAATCTATTAAGTGAAGAAAATACTGAAGAAAATGCACTATTCATAATATGCATAAAATGCACTATTAATAATAGCCAGCAAAAATAATAGTTTTAATAAAATAAAAGTACGTTTATGAAGTTTAGTAGGGAGATTGGGGCTGGTTGTCACAGTTTTTCTCAAGTCCAAAGTTAAAAGTTAAAGTTAATTAAATGCATACTTTGTGTTTTGTGATAACATGCCCCATTAGCACTGAAGGATTTGTCACAAACTTGCCATTATTACTAGTATTGATTTTTCTATTTTTTAAATCATAAAAACTATGAATAATGGAACAAACATAATTTAGAGGAACAGCAAAAAAATAACATTTGAAGAACAAAACAAAACTGACCATTGTTTTGATAAACATATTGTAACAAATAAATTAAAAATAAATTTTATTAAAATAAAATGAAATAAAATTATAATGTGTGAAATGTGACATGAAAAATGACACCACTTAAAACAGTTTCAGGTTCAAACTTAAAGGGGTAAAGATTTCAAAATTTTAAAACTACTTAAAATTTGTAACTACTGTACTGTCGGTTTGAAACCAAGATGTTAAATCACTGTGAATGAATAAATGAATAAAACAAATTGACTTACAGATGGTATGATAACAATGCATAACTTTACAATTGTTGAATGAATAACCATTGTATGCTATTTTTATTTGACCCTACTATCAAAACAATAAAGAAAAGGTCAGAAAAAGTAACTTTGAAGACTTTCACTTTGAAAATCATTGGCACTTACCAGTCATGACAAAAGCACAAAATACCAATGCGACTATTCATAACATGACCTTCAGGTCACTGGTGAATAAAAGAGGTGGCCAGTGTCAAAAAAGAAAAAGAAAAAAGTCACCATGCTGAGCAGATTATTTATGCTTGGCATGAAAAATACACTGGATAACAAAAAGTCACAAAATAACAGACAAGTAAAAAAAAAAGAGGGTTAACAAGAACAGATCATCCATCCAAAAGAAACACACACTTGGACAAACACACACACAACATTGCAAAACAAAAAGCTCCTATATTCATGTATCATAGGGAAATAGGTCACACCAAAATGAAAAATACTCGTGTTGTTCCAAACCTCTATTTAACTTTCTTTGTTTACATTAATACAAAAGGTGAATTTTTGAAGAATATCCTTTCCATTATTTTTCATATGATAAACACAAAGGAGAACGGGACTGTCAAGATCCAAACTAGTAAAAAGCACCATACAAACACTTCTATGATACTTCTGAAACTTGAAAGCTTCAGTCCTCATTCATTATAACTACACAGAAAAGAGCGACCTGCACATTCCTCTAAATGTCTTTTTCAGATACAGGTTTGTAATGGCAAGAATGAATAACTGATGACGAATTTCTATGTCTGACTGAATTATCCCTTTAAAACAAACACAAAGCATTGCATACACTAATTAAAGAGCAGATGAGGGACACAAAATGCCAGCAGACAGCCAAAACCACAAAGAATGACAAAGCTGCAACACTTGCAACTCAGACTTGCATTTCTAAAGAGAAATTTGCCATGGAATCACAGCTCGCTAGAGTTCACATAAAAGACAGATCAGATAAAAGTTTCATCTTTCCTTATAAACAGCCTCGCTCTCATCACCCCACGGTCACCATAACTTTTCTGACAGATTCCCACTCGGCAGCCTGCGAGCCGCACTTCCTAGTAAGAAAACAAAGGAACCGGAGGAGAGAGCAGTGCTTTGAAACTGAGCAGGACGTTTAACTAACAGCTGAGCTCGATCCCCTCCCTTTGTCTTCCATCAGGGAACTCTTACACTCTGAAACTGCAATAACTTACGTACGTCTCCTAGCTGTTCTTTGTCTTTCTTCTTCCAGTTTTGAAGGTCTGACACTTACCTCTCAGACAGAACATGGTCTCCTGCCTCTTCCACTGTGTGTTGGTATTTGCTGGGAAGTGTGTCAAGAGTTTTGCAGCACACTGTCCTCACACAGCCCCGTCCCTCTAGAGCACAAACACTCATACAGGTTCAAAGACACTATCTGTAACCCCCTCCCTCGCTTTCACCCACGTATACACACACACACGGTGGCAACCTGCCAGCTCATGCGCCCTGGGAAAGTGTTATCCAACCCCATAGTCCTGCCGTTCCTAGGACTGACACTGAGGGACAAAGGACAGAGAGGTGGAGAGATTGTGTGAGAGAGAGACTGAGTGAATCAGGGAGACCCCCTCCTTCTCTCCCTCCCTCTCTTTCTCTCTCTCTCTCTCTTCATCTCCATCTGCAGCACTGCAGAGCATTGATTGTTCTTAACTTGGCTGTCAGCAGTTCAGCCGTCGCTGGCTTTTGACACACACAAAGTTAAATATAGCTAAATCCCCTCGACTCAATTGTTTGTTACAGAAATAAAAGGTCATTGTCCTAGGCGGTCATCGACCGCTAATGCTTAAAACATGCTTTGTGTGCTGCATTTTAACCTTGTCATGTGCAGTTCGTTAATCTCACAATATCTGAATGCAAATAGACCTGAAATAGATTCATATCTATAGATGAAACTTCCTTTTTTCAAATCAAACCTAATGCAAGTACTAGAATGTCATTTCTGTCAATTAATAGTTTTCCCAATGCCAGTTCTGTTTTACTTTAACTGAAACACTGGTGTTGGCTGTGGAGTGAGAGTAAATAGGATGCATGACTATTTAAATCAAACTGTTAACCTTGGACTCCTTACAAGGAAATCCCTGACTATCACAAGGTAAATAAAATCACGTTGGTGGGAACCTAGTTTTAAATTCTGCTGCATTTTTACTAATCCTGTGTGATAATAAACACAGTTAAGTGAGACTACAGACATTTTTTATCATGATAGGGTGAATCTGTCAATCAATAATTCAATAAAAAATGTCCAGGTCATCTCAAAATCAAAAGAAAAATAAGAAATACTTGGCATAAGGAAAATTATTTTCATGACAATTAAGCATATTTTAACCCAAATTCTCATTACCATAATGCCACATAAACAATACTGCAATATTTTTTAAATCACCATTTGTTGAAGTTTACTATTTATATACTTTTTTGCAGAATTAGATTTTTCTGATAAAATTCTGCCTTGTGCAGGAAAATCTCATCAGTCCTATGACAGGCTACTTTCTCTCAAAGCAAAACAATTTATTGTATTTATTTTTATTTTAGTATGACATACTGGCTACATGTTCTTAAAGTTCACCCATTAATATACAAGGTTTATATTTCAAATAAAAGCTGTTCTTTGAACTTTCTATTAAAAGAATGCTAAATAAAATGTATCACAGCAGTTTTCTTACATTAATAATTATAAGAAATGTTTCTTAAACACTAAATCAGTATATTAGAATGATTTCTGAAGGATCATGTGACACTGAAGACTGGAGTATTGGCTGACGAAAATTCAGCCTCCTTCCCTCAAAGCCCAGAGTGGAGGACCATTCAGGATGCCCCTTCCAGAAACCCTCAACAAAATGTAAACCTCTATTGTTCTCTACAGGCAATACCACAAACAGACAAACAAACTGAAAGCTGAGTGTCCTCTGCTTACCTCTGTGATGGAGAGGAGCATAAACCCACTCATCATAGTCATCATCAGTTTCCAGCTGCTCTCTGTGGCAGGGGAAGAATCGTCCATGCTGCTCAGAGAGAGTGGAAAGACCCAGAGCACCAAGGGTTCGAGGAACAGGGTGACTCTTGCCCTCTGCCAACTCCCCTCTGTACCTCAGAAAACTCCTCTCTCCCCACATCTCCAAGAACCAGTGGCAACAAAAGCCTGACTTGAACCGAAGAGTAAGGCACGTCTCCAGATGCCCCACATTTACGCAAAACAGCAGCTTAAATCACTCTAACATGGAGGGATTTATAAACACGCTTGCAAAGACCAAGGGCGGGTCCTTCTAGAATATCCATGCTTCAAAATATGATGTTGAAATTGTCCTCCTAAGCTGCACTACAAGCAGTGCTGGTCTTCAGCATGCCTTTAAGCTCAAAAATACATTCTTCTTTGTTTGTCTAAGCGAGTTTGTCTCCAAACAAGCAAAGTGCACTCTCAGGAAGCCCTAAGAAGAACTTTGGACAGAAAGTGGGGAACTTCCTCTGCTCCCCAGCTGTGACACGTCGGTGCGTTGGCATGAGCAAGTGCGTGTGTGTGTGTGTGTGAGAGCATGCACACTCGTGCTCCACTAGCTCGGCTGTGTCTGCTCCAGCACGATTTCTGCATGCTCTTTCTTCAGGTGGAGCAAAATAAACTCCATCTGTTATGCTGCTTGACGAATAAGGCGTTTTGAAGTGATATTAAACTGAAAAGCTCCTGGCTAAACCACAAGATTCTCACACTCCTCCTGTCTGATCTTCATAAGGCAACACTTTAGCGTGGTCCACACGCACCCTATAAATAGATAAAGCAGATTAATCGCTTTAGAGTGTCTTATGGCTAAGCAGGGAAAGGCTCTTAGACCTGACACATAGTGTGTCTTTTACTTTAATGAATTTGGCACGATTATTTATCTATGATGAGTACAGACTGACAGTACAGAAACAAATACAACACAGAACATGTGAATGTGTATTTATCCAATCCAAAACCACTGATAAATCAGAGCAGACATGAAATGTTACTTGTTTAGTGGCGTTGATCAGATGCACTAATAGTAGCATTGCTGTCCGATTAAAAAATTTTTTTTATATATATACATATATATATATATATATATATATATATATATATATATATATATATATATAAATAATTATTTATGTGATTCATACATCAGCTAATGGTGTAAAAAACTGAGTTTCAAAAGTTTGTACATTTCCAGAGTTCCAGACTGTGACTAAAATGGTCGCTAATAAAAATGTGACAATTTAAAGTCTAGTCTGGAAAACATTGTGTAAATGCAGTTTCATCAGGTATCATCTCATAAGATTCCATTATTAAATTACATTATAAGATTGGTGTATATGTTTTCAACATGCAAGAACCACTGCAGCACGAGTTGTGATGTGCGATTTTCAAACAAGTGATTCTTATGAACAAGTTGTCTTTAATGAGTCATTGAAAATGACTCATTAAAATATGGATTTGCTTTTGAGTTAGCGGTCTGAACCAGACTCCATCTGAATCATTCAGAGCTGTTACTGACGCTCTGTTGTTGTTGTTGTTGTTGTTGTTGTTTTTAAATAGGCACAGATAAGATGAGATTCAGATAATTCATCTGAATGAGTCCTTCTCCCTCGTGGCTGGAAAATTTCTTGGGTTATACGTTTTTGCCATTGACCCATATCGGCGCCACCAAAGAATGTTTGATAAAAGTGAAAAAGTGACGTGATATACGACCAAGTATGGTGACCCATACTCAGAATTCATGCTCTGCATTTTAACCCATCCAAAGTGCACACACACAGCAGTGAACACACACACACCGTGAACACACACCCGGAGCAGTGGGCAGCCATTTATGCTGCGGCGCCCGGGGAGCAGTTGGGGGTTTGGTGCCTTGCTCAAGGGCACCTCAGTCGTGGTATTGAGGGTGGAGAGAGCGCTGGACATTCACTCCCCCCACCTACAATCCCTGCCGGCCCAAGACTCAAACCCACAACCTTTGGATTATGAGTCTGACTCTCTAACCATTAGGCCACGACTTCCCCTAATAATAATAATAGTGAGAACATGTGTGCCAGTTGGCACAATCAGCTTGCCCATAGTCAAATGTTCCCCAAAAGCTTTGAAATCAAGCAGCAATCCAAATGTTCCAGACTGCTTTACATGGCTTTAATCTGGAAGCTACACACTGACCCTAAAACGCTCTGTGATGGCACCAAAACAGTTCCAAAGTCTTATATGCCATGTTTTGTACACCACAGTTCAGCAATAATGCATATAAATTGACGCTGACTTTAAAATGTATTATTTTAATTGACATGAAAATACGTTAATTGTATTTATATAGATTCAAAAACATGGCATGGCATGCTTGAATGGATAATTAAAGTCTAGTTTTTGGGACTGTCTAGTTAATGTCTAGTTTCTGCTGCTTAAGGATTTTACAGTAATAATAAATGAAACAATAATACAGCCGATTACTTTTGGTACTGTTAGGATATTTTATGTACAACATGTCTAACTGCAAATTAGCAAACATATTTCAGCCACAAGAGGGTGCTATGAACTCAAACATTCTCTTCAACTCTTGAAGATTTGCCTAAAAGGAAAATACTTGTGTAGCCAGCTACTAAATTTGTTAATGTCAATCAAGCACTAACTCAAGACATCATTATGTTCTGAACAGGCAGCCGTTCCTCATATTCTGGGATGATATTCAAGCCTTTAAAAACATCAGATAAGGCATGATAAATAAAGAGAGGGAAACACAAACTATCAAGCCAGAACTGTAACAGATACCTGATACAGAAGCTTATCCGACACGCTTAGCTACCTTCCTGTTTACACAAGATTTTCACTTCTGCACAGTTTTTTTGTGCCATTTTGCCCCACATTTCCTCAAGGGACAGACAGGGAACCCCTTGAGTGTCCTGCTAAAAAACATAAGTATCCTTGACTTTATCACCAAGTATGCAATTAAATTAAAAAATATATTTAATAACAAAATTTATTGTAAATAAGAATTAATTGTATTTTTAGGTTACAGTTTGAGTTTATTTTCATGACAACTTTCCTTTTGGCAAAAAGGTTTCCATATAAACACATAAAAACTCAATTTAGTTTGGTTTTGTATTTCAATGCATAAAGAATCATTGAATAAAATGTAATGAAGCTAATGGTTTTCAGTTACTATTGGAATCTCTACAAGGAGCATGTGCTCGGTCTGCAAAATTGAAATTAAATGGAAATGCAATCTATTCCAGACAGACCATAACTGCAGTTTTACTTATGAGTTGGTCGACTCCACCCAAATAAACCAATGAATTCAAATCTCTCCTTCTCCACACACATACACATTCCAAAAATGAATGTTGGAGGTATTTTGAAAGGCACTTTCCCTACTAAAGCAGGACTAAACAACCCCAGGATCAGATGTTTTCAATTAGGATTAAATTGGAAAAAGGGAGCAGCAACAATGGTGTAGTCGCAGATTTCAACCATAAAGTCCAGTCATATGGCATTGGCAAACTAATAAGCCATTAAAACCACATTAAGGGCACTTGTTGAACCACAACCAATGACCTCAACTGACACATTTACCCCTGTGCCACCTTTTACATGCCATTTACCTCTGTTTTATTTCTCTAGGTTGTTTGTTTTTGCACAAAAATGCAATAAGGACGTTCGATCTGAAGTTCATTTAGTTTTCTTCACAGCACTCTTTGTGGAAACAGACCAAAACCAGAGCAGTTTCTATTTTGAAATGATTATAAATAGATATATAGTCTTAAGACCTTTCACAATTTTCCTTCTACATGTATTATTTATTGCATCCAGCTCAGAAATTCAGATAAAGACATTAAGACATTACCTTGTAGAAAGGTGATTCTAGGTGATTCTGAAAGCCGTTAAATAATGAATTATATGTACTGAGCTGATTTGTTTTACATGGATCTTGCAAAGCGACTTGACGAAATGATAAACAAAGACCATCCCAATGAGTATTCAACAATGACATTTCAGTATTCAACATTCATGTACTTGAGCTGATTTTGAAGAGCTCTTTCGACTTTGCTCTTTCGACTTTGCTTTCATAAGCCAACAAAAACGACACCAGATATATTTTTGATCAAGAAGACGCCATATATTTTTCATACAATATGTATGAATGCTTAATTTCAAGTTCAAGGAGATTTGTTCACAGATTTTCCCCTACAGGCTGCAGCCAGTTGTTATAAGGCTCCTTTCACTCTATAGCCAGACTTCACAAACAGGAAACATTCATAAAACCAGAAGGAAATCCTGAAGTCTGTCACTGTCCTATCTCAGCCATCCTCCCTATGATATCTTCAATGATCATATCTGTGTTATTCCAGTATCACAGCTGTCACCACAGACTTCACATAAGGTCACCATCTGTATCAGCAACCATCTTGACCACAGCATAGTATACTATAGTGCAATTTTACAGTAATATTTTAAAGAAATAAAGTCTTGACTGTGAGATATGAAATAGCATATCTGCGTTCGTGCAGTAAACTACCCTACAAACTTTGTGGAAGATCCTTTCAAAAATACTTTTAACCACCCATTGTGATAGTGCAAACACTGACTGTTGATATACAGTATTTCAGCTCCTTGTGAGGAATGAAGCTTATCTCTATATAAACAAGACAAAAAAAGAATGTTTAGAAAAAAACTATCTGTGTTTTTTGCTACTGTGAGACACATTTGATAAGACTAACATACATAGTACATTGTGTCCATGTCTATATATGGTTTATGGGAGTATGGGTTGAAAACAATAACTCAAACTCGGTTAGACTGCACCGTGGCAGGGGGGTGATTCTTCAGTTCCAGACTTCCAGGTGTGAATCTGCTGGCTGACTGAGGGAATGTGCTGGATTTTTCCGCCAAGGAAAATCATATTTCTCTTTCAACCCGAATAAGCATCCCACACTGACCTACTTCTCCACATCCCCATGAGATCTTTTAATTAGTCTGAAGTGAAGGGCAAACTGAAGGGGAATCTACACAAAAGATACCGACTACACATGCTGAAGAAGAATGATTCACAGATACCGTTATCTAGAAAACAATAAGAAGAATTCAGTCTTAAATAGATTAAAGCCCACAGTTATGCAAAACTTTTGGAATTCCCAAAACATAATGAGCAATTAAAGCAATTTTGTAATTAAAAAACAAAACTCTGCTGAAAAAAAAAAAAAAAAAACATATTAAGCTAGCCTAAGATGGTTTGCTGGTCTCCCAGTCTCATCAGGATGGTTTTAGAGGGACTGGGAAACCAGCTTTGCCAACTTGGCAAGACTGTGAGACCGGCTTAAACCAGCTAAGACCACCAAACCAGCTTAGGTCAGCTTAAGATGGCCTTTTCAGCCAAGAAATATAAGGGAAAACATTCCGTTGCAATTTATATAACATTTTACAACTTACTTTCCCAGAAAATGTTATTCTGAGCTAGTCAGGCAAAACGGCCTCGACAGAAAGTTGGACTGAGGCCATAAACAGAAGGCAAATGAACTGTAACAGTAGAGACTGAGAGGCTTTTGCACTAAAAATGGGACTAAAGGCCAAGATGACTAGAATTAAACTCAATGAAAACATCAGGCCCTGACCTCTGTGAAGTCATGTTGGCATGAACCTGTAGGAGTGCTTTAATCCAACTCTACCATGACTAAATAAACTCAATAACAAAAGGGCTTCAATCTCAGAGACTCTGCTCACAGTGCCAAGCTGGATGTAAGTTCAGGGCCCCTTCGTCCAAGCACAAGACACCTATTGTTGAGGCAGAGCCACCACAGGGCAGAGTAGTCTGTTAATGACGCTGAATGCACAGTAAAGTTTCCGCTTAAAAATAAAAGGTCTGTTGGATCATTCAATTCTGACATGGTATACTCAAATAAACTTTTACATCAGAGAAAGTCAAATCAAACTTCAGTCACATTATTGCACTACTCTGTAACTCTTCCCTATCTACCATTATTACTCCCCATTGCCATAATTCTTTGTTCTAGGTAAGAAGTAACAGCCATTCTCCTTCCATTATTGTAATTATATTAGACCTCCTCCTTTTGTTCCATCAAATTAGATTCTTTGAGAAAACTGATGAGTTGAAATCTCACCTGACATGGTCTGCTCACTAGAGCCTTTCACATCAAGCATGCTTTTAGTCCAGCTCATGAATCCTGTTATTGGAAATCAGACTTCTCAAAATCATCATGAGAGAGGCTTTCTAATACATAAAGAAGGCAAATGTAAAAAAGGGGGCACAAAAACCATACCCAACCATAAATCTCATAAAGAAAAATCTAAATTCTTCACAAGCGCTAAAACATACAACAGCTTATGTGTTAGAGATGTTACAAATTAGCCAGATTTCCTAATATGTAAAAATATTTATTCCTTATACTGTCACAATACCTCATACAAGCACTAAAGATCCATTAGCCTACAAATTGCACAAATTGAAATTCTAAATTGAAAATACACTCAATGGAAACATGTCAGTTTCGCAAAAACTCCCATATTTCACAAAAAAAAAAAAAAAGTTTTTACGTTTGCATGAGGTGGTTTTTCAGGCAATTTGAAAAAGGAATATTTTGCAAAAGTGCAATGGGAACAGTTTTTTTCACATTTACAGGTCGCCTGGTGTGCGCAAATGTCACATGATCATTCGTTAATGTACTATAACCACCAAGAAACACCTCATACGTTTTAGTTACATAACATTGGTTAATGCAAATGCCACCATTCTGCAATAGTTTTGAGCAAATCTGTAATGAAAACCAGGCTAGTGCTGCTTTTCGGTTGTGATAATCATAGTTATAAAATGGTCCTGATATTGGTCATAAAAAGGAAAAATGTCTTATTTTTTCTTTTCTTTCAAATTTTAGAGTGAAATGTAGGCTTCATGAAATTCTCTCTCATATCACAGAAGCTTGATACTGGACTCAGTGTCAAGTTTACTAACACAGTACCGCCATAAACCCAGAATTAAATTAAAATGCAAAAGTAGTAAATAGTGTGTACATACAAAGCCCTCTGCTGCCATTTACATAACTCACTACACAGAACCATTTCCCAACAACAACTTACAGAAAGGAAATACAGAAAGTCCAGAGGGTCCATTAAAATCTGTCATGAAATAAAAACAAGCCCACCAAGTTCCACCAAGATGGACTTTACAGAAGTTCCAGTTGGAAATCTATTGTCTGGTTGAGAGAGATATGTGGTCCAACTGTCTAAACAACATGATGTCACAACAGTCAAGAGTGCAAAACTTTCCCATATGAGAGAAATAGCAGAGTGATCACGAGTTGTATTTCAGTCAGTGAGCAGATAAAAACACATTTAACAGAGCTAAATAAAATCTAAAAGTACATGTAAGAAGCACAGCATATAATAATCATTATTTATTTGTCTCCATTTATTTGTCTGTATATGTGTGCAGTAAAAGTTTGTAGGAAATAGATATCTACAATGCACCAAATATTGGCATTTTAACTTGACTCCATTCACTAGAGACATCTGCCTTGAACTTCAAAGTTGTACATTAACTTGAAGCTTGTAAATAAAATAAAAATATTCAAAGAAAAACATTCTGATCCAATTATAGTCTATTGTTGGATAAATGTCCAGTATTTTGGTCAGGCCATTTTGAAATAAGCATTCAATCTTCTGCAGACCAGATCTCATATCTTAGCTTGCAACAGTCCATATTTCCTTCAATATGAGGATTTTCAACAGATACCAGATTTTCATGGATTTGAATAGATTCGTACAGCAAGGTTCCAGCTTTCAACTAAAAAAACTCAAAGCTCTCTGCTCATATTAAGTTATGAGCAGAAATAAAAAACACAACAGGTCAATGTCCATTCCGATTGCAAATAGAAAGTGGGAGGAAAAAGGAAAAGCAACTTGGAAAGAATATTAACACACAAACAATGGGGAAAAATGTCATTTCCCCAATTATAATGAATAAAATATATCACAAACAGACAAAGAAAGAGGGTGTGCATCCATATGGCTGTGATAAAAACACAGTGTCAGTGAAAGCCTTCATAAGGGCTGGACCAACATCTGGTTTCGACATACGTTCCCCCTGCAGACAAACTCTGAGGAATGGGTTGGAGTTGGTCTCTGAGGGAAGGAGGGAGGAGTAGGAATATAACAACTGGAGTGCATACAGTCACACAATGTCTGTATGGTTTATATATTTCAGACCCAGCAGTAAATATACTATGCTTTATTGCTGCTATTCTCAGAACAACCAAAATACGGGGGGCTGATGAACAGAAACAACTGTGTTTATGCAAAATGTTTAATTCCTTTGTGCATTATAACAAACCTTGACTGCATACAAATATAACAGGTACTCATGTATTTATTCTGTGTATATTTATTTTTTAATCAAAATGAAACAACTTCTGCCTCCGAAACAACTTTTTTTTCTTCTTTTTTTTGATGGACATCACCACCATGGACATTAAAGGAGACATGTCCCATTCAAAATAATGGTCAATTAATATTGTTTTTTGGGGCTTTTTTTTCCCTTGATTGTTTCTTAAACTTTTCTTATGGTTATAAGAAAAGTTTAAGTTATAACTATAATCTTATGGTTATAAGATTAAGGTCACCCTTAATCTTATAACCATAAGAAGGCTTTTAACCATAAATATAATTTTTAAAAATCCAACTAATTTCCAATACACAAAATCAAGTCATAGCCTTCTTTTTTTTCTCATTAAATATATGATTTGACTCAGAAATATGTCACAATATGGAAGGAAAATGGGCTGCAAACATAAAAATAAAAGTTCTATCATTTTTAGTGTGCATAACAATAAGCTTGGCAAAGACTATACATTTAAAATAAAATTAAATTAAAAAACTACACCAAGAAATTACTACAAACCTAATTTGTTTATAGTTTTTTTTTTTTTTTACATGTACATCCAATACAAACCATTGAATAAATACTGCATATATAAAAAATTAATCCGACAGTGGATTAATGGATTAACAGGGAGTCCAACAGTGTGTATGTTTCAATTAATTTTAGGGACTGGGAAATCACTTCTGAAAATTCTACATATATTTTGTCCATTACTGCATTTTCTATATCTGTTGAAGATTAGTTTTATGTTATTTGTCATTTCTCTGATCATTTCAATTTTATATCCATTGTATCCACTGTCTATAGATTCCATGTCATAGCATGCAGCAGACAAAGAATCACTCTCTTTCTTGTTCTTAGTACCTTTTAATATATCGTCCAGGGCTGGACGTCTGGAGCACACATGTATCCACTTATGCTTTGCTTCCTGCACTCCACTCACCTTACTCTAGGCTTAGTTCTGGAGGCAGGGCCAGTGAAAACACCCATTGTTTTCTTTGGAGGTGAAAGCATTGCAGGGAATCGCTGAACAGAAAGTGTAACATATCGACCATGGAGATACACAGAAATATGTGGGTGCAGAGAAAAAAGGAAATAAAGAAGAATCATTTCTGCCACCTTGAACAAATCCTGATTACATTCCAAAATAATCCATCATGACCAAAAAGATCACATGCTCAGCACAATAGTGAACACGGGCCCCAGAAGACCTCAATGAGTGCTGTGCCAACCATTATTGCTGGCACAGTAGTCTGTCCCAAAAACCTCTATTTATTTATGTTCTAATTGGAGCTGCATTTCACAAACAGAGAGTGAAAAGTGGCAGGGAACCACAGGTGCCATGAGATAAAAGTGCAACACAGCACAAGCCTGAAAGGAATTCCACATCCAGACAAAGCCATGCATCTAGAAAGGAATTTGGAATTAATGATCTGGAATCATGCACTGCCGTTATGGCAAGCCATTTTAACATTTATTCCTAAAAAGAACTAGCACATATTTGATCTTAATAGCATTTATTTTATTTTAGTATTTTAGTATTCCATAAATACTAGTAACTATTACACTAGCTACTATATTCAATTAATCACTTTTTACTTGTTTGTTAGTCAGTATCCAAGTAGCCTACTAACATGTAACTATTCCATTGGTATTGGTAATAAATTGTTCATTTTTGCCACTAAATTGTGTAGAAACACTTTTCATTCAAAAATTGCTAGAAAATTACACAAATAATGTCACACATTGAACTAAACATGACATTTTGAATTAGAAAGACTAAATAGTTTTTTGTTTTTTTTACGTGTAGTATACTTATTTCTTAGTTAGGCCTACTATTATCTGTTCAACAGTCTGAATAAGTAGGCCTTGTGAATAGTTCATCTAACTTATGAATAGTTATGTAAAGAATACTGAAACAAACAAACAAAAAAATCACTGTTTGGTTGCATACTATAGTCATTTACAAATACGTAGCCTACTGTAACATAAAAAAGGCTACTAGTTAGTTTTTTAAGACATATGCTTGCCACATTGTGGTTGAATACATGAAGGTAAAGCACTCACGGATTGTGGTCCTCTTCTGGTTGAGATGTCGTACAGTGTCCTGCAGTGAGTCCAGCCTGTGCTGCAGCGCTGAAGCTTTATTGATGACCAGCACTGATTCAGTCTGGATCTCCGCAAACATGCTGTTCGCGTGCAGCGACAGATCGGACAGCTGACGGAGGATGTTCATCAAAGTTTGACAGTTCACAGCATCCAGGGAAGCAAATACATCACTATTAACTTCCAGTCGCTCTCTATTTATTCTGCCCAGGCTCCGGGGCTCCACTATTCTCTTATGAAACGGCATTTTTTTTTTTCAAGGAAAATATCTATTTGTTTGTTATATTACAATTAGTCCACTTGTTCTTTATTAGTGTCAAGTGTTGTTGTCCATTCAGGTGGCTTAACCTGTTCTGCAAACATCCTGACAACCCGCCTCGTGATTCAAAGGATCCTGCCCTTATTCTTCTGGAAGAGCGCTTTCTTAAACTTTCTTCTGGGGGATCGGTTATCAGGACAAACTCAAACCCCGGAATATGGAGCAATATGAGGATCTGGAGTTTGAGCAGGACTGTGGATCTCACGCCAGCTTCTGATAAAGTAGTATAACTTTAATTAACTCATGTGTGGAATTGCTTTTTTCGCAGCTACAATAATTATTTTTATGACATGAGCAGAATTTATTTTACTAATGAAATTAGGAGAGAGAAGATTAATCTGTGACTTTTGATAAATTGATAATTATGCTCCAGGCGACAAGTTAGCCATTTGTGCATATTTTGTACTTTTACAGAGATACGTTATACATATAGCTGTCACTCAACAGGAAGCATACTTTAAGAATAAAATATTGCAGTAACGAAAGTGTTTTATTTTCCTTGAACAGGAAACTTAATTGGAAAGGTATGGTATAATGTTTTGCTGGTAAAGTGCGCCCTCGTGTGGCATTTGTTTGAAAATGTTATATCTTTGCCAAAATATTGTCTAGTTCTTTTCTTTTCTTTTCTTTTCTTTTCTTTTCTTTTCTTTTCTTTTCTTTTCTTTTCTTTTCTTTTCTTTTCTTTTCTTTTCTTTTCTTTTCTTTTCTTTTCTTTTCTTTTCTTTTCTGACCCTGAGTCAGAGAGAATTACAAACTTACAAACTTCACTTTAAGGCTAAACTGGAAAGTAGCATTTGTCTCAAGTTCATGAAATTCTTGAGTTTCCAGAAACATTCTCTGTCAAAGTAATTGTTTTCATGAGATGTCTTTATATTGCTATTTTCTTTTCGAAAACTTAATTTGCACGGGCATAAAAGAGCAGGAGGTTAGGAGAACACCATTATCGTTATTAGAATTAAAATATATATAGGTCTACTGTACGATCCATATAGACATGATTGAAAATTATATTGTTTTGGTTAAATAAGTCATTTAAATATAGAATATATTTCTGTAAAACATATTAGTATTTAGTAATTGTGAATTGAAAATGAGCTAGATAGCCCTATTTCAGGAGCACTTTTGCGTGGCAATAAAGAATGTATTCTTTTGTAGATAGATAGATAGATAGATAGATAGATAGATAGATAGATAGATAGATAGATAGATAGATAGATAGATAGATAGATAGATAGATAGATAGATAGATAGATAGATAGATAGATAGATAGATAGATAGATATGAGAGTGTGATGTTTTGTAGCTAGTGAGGGGGCAGCAGTGTGTCAGTTCCAGCGTTGCTCCTCCCATCGGTTCTTAAAGGCTCTTCTGCGCTCAGCGCTCGTGCACGTCCCGTCGTCAGCCATATTGTTTGTCTGACAGCGCCGTGCAGCAACAGGTTGTCAAAGATTCGCAATAAAACTTTACAGAAATCCTTTAAAGAAGCCCTGAAAGCCGATTGTCATCACGTTAATTCAGAGGACAATGTAAAAGTATATGTTTTCCTCCCTGGAGATTTCGCAGAGGCAATAATGCTGTGGTGTAATGTGAGTACCTCCTCTAATACTGCTCAAATGTCTGCTCGTTTTAATAGTATATGCTTTAATCACACTTTATAACTAACTTAACTTTATAACTAACGTAACTAGAATATAGTTACGATACTTATTATACACATACCGTCTATGGTACATATAACGTTGACCATATTCTTCTGGTTATCATTTGGTTTTCCAGTAGTTGTGTGATGAGTTGGGAAAAGTGTCCAGTTTCACACTCTTCAAAGTCCCTCAGAGCTTCATATTACAAATATTAGAGCTTATTGTGAGTTATATTTGTCATTTCATGTGAAATACCTGATTCAAAGTGCTTTCGAACGTACTTTCTTTACACAAACCTGCCAGACGAGTGGCAAACTAGTCTGTCTGCCTTTCACCCTCTGATATGAATTCAGTGTAACCTTAGTGGAGTTAAACAAAACACCTTAAAGTGAGATTTATTAGCTTTTGTATTTGATATTATATTGCTGCATTGATTCATACGTGACAATTGCCGGAACATGATCTAATAGATGATGATGGTTGTGTTTCAGAACTTACTGTGTTTCCTAACTAGACAGCATTTTTGGCATCACGGCCAATGGTCAGTGCAGTGTTTCTGATCCTTTCAGTGGTTTGCCCTCTTTGTTTCCATATCATATTGATCAATTTGCACCTGATCTCTAGCTTAGTAATGTGCTCTATAATATAACATTACATAACATTCTTGTTGGGCTTTTGAATTAGGGCTCTTTTAAATTAATAGTAATGTAGTTGATTCTTTTTCAGTCTTTAAGTAAATGTCCTTGCAGACTCCGGCTCAGTGAAGGAGAACGATTTGTCAAACCATAATGACTGATTTTTCTCTATTTTCAGGTGAATGGTCACAGGCTTATTCCGTTAACCACAGAATTTGTTTATCTACCAAATTTACATTTTATGTTAGAAATAGATTGTGTAACATAGTTGTTATGTGTACGTTTCGTGCTTATCTTCATAACTTGCTCTTATCTGCCCTTCAACACAATCGCTCAAAACAGCTCATGTTATCTAAGCAGACTAATGAACCGATCCATTCTGCCAGTGTTATTGTGTTCGAGCCGCTGGCCAAATGATTTAGTTACAACCTGGAAAAAATATTTGCTTCAAAAATACAATTGAGAATGTTGGGCATCATTATATACAGGGTTAAAAAACAAAGGATGCCACAGAGCCAGTGTGATACTATGTCTTGTATTTCTTGATCATGTGCATGTTTTAATGCACTGCAAACTTGGAGTTTGGTGTTGTATTGAACATTAAACTGATTTAAATAGACTATGACAGCAAGCTCTACTCAACTCTCTAGTGTAGATGAGGAGTTTTGGAAGAATGGCCTCTGATAATGTTGAAAGCATCAGATTAGAAAAGATTGAAAACGATAAACAAACCGTTTTTTGGGGGGATTTTTATTGAATACCGTTTGAACAGTTAATGAAAAAATATATTTTATTCTGGGACATAAAATATGTTGCTGAAACGGTGCACTTATTGTTAACTAAAACAATTAAAAATTGATCATTGAAATACAACTGAAATAAAATAAATGGCACGTAACAATCTTAATAACTTTTAAAATTACAATTACTAACAATTAAAATGAAAACGGAAAATATAAAAATAAAAGCTAATTCAAAATATTAATAAACACTATTATGGTATATAAATATATAATACTAAAATATTTGTTCTAAAATAACACTGGCTAAAAATGTTTTTTTTTTTTTAAACATACCTACTTGTAGTACAGCCAGGGAAATGTTGGCAGGGCTAGTACAAATGTGAACTACTGGCCCGATAACTGCGCCAACAAGATCCTTTTTGTTGAGCCCTGATGTATCTTTAGAAAGGTTCAGTGATGTTTTAGTAGCGTGATGTTTATGTACAGTGTATATGCTTTCTTGCCAGCAGTCTGTCTGTTTGTTCAGGCTTCACTGACGTGACCTGCTTGACCTTCTGCACATAAAGCCATCAGGCAACATCTCTCAGAACGTGGAAGAGCTCTGGGTACTTGAATTCTGTCAAACAGACGTATTTCAGATACATGGATTACATTTAATAATGCAAAACTTAAATAACATAATTGACAAATAAGCAAATATAATTTAACAGTATAAGGAAATTAAATTAGTACCAGCCGCCCTCAGCATCTCTGGTAATATTGCCAGAGAGAGGTCTTTTTTCATGATCAAGGCTCTAGGCTCTCTTCTACAATCAATGCTTTCATTTTATGAGAACTGAGAATTCAGTGGCAAGCACAAAAGTGGAAGGTCTGACACACAGACAGGGATTGTTGGTCTTAATGTGGTTTAATGTCCTTTCCAACCACTGGGCTGTGGGTCCAGAGCATTTGTATAACATTGTTTGAGACCTGTCGACATCCTGTTTCGTTTTTGCTTTCCTCCCACTTCCTTTGTTCCTTTGTGGCTGTTAAATCTTACACAGGGGTGGAGGCAGGAGGTGGTGGGACGTGCCCAGCTATGACCTCACAGTCTATCTTTGTAGTTCTCACATCATACACGTCATTAAAATTAAGTGAGTGGAAAAAAAAAATAAATAAAAATAAATAAATTAAGTGAGTGAAGGTAGAATGACACGATCACATTGTGCTTTTCTCTGTGATTCAGTGTTTCCAAAGAATTAATACAGTACCAAAGAATTTGACATTATAATTGGCAAGCTAGTGGAAAGAAATATTTTATTTTTAAATGTTTTAGTAAGAGCTGAATCTTGGATATTTGCTATAGATCAATTGATGCAAAATTTGACCCAGCTGCAAATAACATGCAAAGCCACAATGAAATACCATTGGTCTCTCAAAGCTCTCAGGAACACAGCGGTTTTGGGTGATTTCCCTTTGACTCTGTATGTACTGGAAAGAGAGATATGCAATGCATGCAGTTTCTAATTTAAATATAGTTATTCTCATTAAAATATGCATTTTGTCCAAGTTTAATTAATATTTTTATTTAGCAGTGACTCATTAATTAAATCAAAAGTGATGGTAAAGACATTTATAATGTTACAAAACAATTCAATAAATGCTGTTTTTCTTTTTTCTTTTTTTATCAAAGAATCCTAAAAAGGCATCATTGTTTCCACTAAAATATTAAGCATCACTTAATACAAATGTTCTTAATAATGATAATAATAAAAAAATGTTTCTTGAGTAGCTTTGACATCACAGGAATAAATTACATTTTAAAATGTATTCAAATAGAAAACTGTAATGATATGTCACACTACTATGACTTAATGAGCATTAGCAATTTCTTAAAAATAAAATTAACAATCTTATAGAACCTGACCTACCTAATAGCACAGATTTGTGTCATTGCATTAAATGCAAATAAATAAATCACTCAATCTGTCCATCAATCTCTGAATAAAAGAAAACCACAGCCAGTGTGTTAGATGGGGAGAGAATGAGAGAAAAAGGAGTGATATGACAACCATGACAAGCATGCCCTATCCGAGCGTTTTTCTGGAAGCTTGTCCTGTCTGACTGCATTCTGTTCCTCTATAGACCTGCTCCCACAGCCCTACCAAATACTGCCACACATCACCTCCTGTCAGCAACTTTCTCCCCATTTTTAATGTGTGTATATTCTGCTATCAGTTATTGGGTTTGAAGACCTGACAGCTGTTATATACAGTACAACAGGTCTGTTAAATGACTCGTGATTAGTGGTAGTCATATATTAAGTTGATTTTTGGACATTTTGGGATTGGCCAATATACAAATATAGACTGACCACTTAATAGGGGTGTATAAAACTACAAATTATCATGAGTGTGAGTGGTCTGAATGACCTACCACAGACTAGACAACTACTCATGTATAATTAGGCTGCATGGTGTCTACCAGCCCCCTGCCTGGTCAGATGTGTTTCTCAGGGATATACAGACACAAAGAGACAGCCCTTCAGTATTCATATAAACGTAAGTTTTGTATTTTTTTTTTTTCTGTGGCAGCTATATATAGTAAGGCTGCATTTATATGACTGAAAATGTAAAAATGTAATTTATTCCTGTGATGGCAGTGCTGAATTTTTAGCATTATATGTGTGTATTTTAATTAAATTTAATGCAAATAAAATCTATATACCTGTTTTTGTACACGCATACATTTAAATCATTGTCCATTATGTCTGTTTTGGTCTCTCTGTACCCATATCAATTCACCCCAGTCATATATAATATAATTATCTGTCATGTTGATATTTTTGTCATGCGTACAATACAAAGATGATGTCAGACAATAATTGATTTAATGTGTGAATCAGTGTTCTTGGCTGACTCCCATTACTGACCCCCACCACTGACATTTACCGGAAGTATTATTATTTAGTAGATTTGCAAGAGTTGTATATGATGTCAGGCTTACAGAAATAAGTGCTTATTTTATTATACTTTGTATAGATATTATTAGGAGATTAGAGCGACAACTCATCAGAATTTTATCTGAATTTTTGGCCATTTAAATATTTGCATCTGCACCGATTTGCATATTTTTGCTCAGATTGGGCCTTTGAATAAACTTGAGATGTTTTTCCTCCTTGAGTGTGAGCTTCATATTCTACTGTATCATACTATATGAGACACAAAATAAACTGTTTCATTAAAAGTTCTGTTTATTAGGTTTTCCTGATTCTTATTTCATACGTCAGGCATTGCAGGGTTAAAGTGTTGTTTCCTCCCAAAGTAATGATTAAGCTTTGATTGCAGTGAAATCAGTTTCTGATGTTATTAGGAGGAGGATATTGGTGCAGTCAATCATAAAAGTGCCATTGTTTATCAAGATTTTGCACATAGAGCAATTGTCTGTTGAAAACATTTGTATGGGGAGTTTGGAGCCCTCATCTCCTTCCTCTCTCCTTCACACATCCTCTTCTCTCTCTCTTTCACTTGGAGAGTGCAGGATGGAGATAGCAACAGCCCTGCTCTCCCCTGCCTGCATTATTAATGAGTGGACATTTCTTCTTTCTCTCTCTCTCTCTGTGTGTGTGTGTGTGTGGTGCAGATGACTGAGCTAGCCAGCTGAGACGAGGAGATCAGGACCGCTCTCCTCATATCCCTGCCACCTGCAGCCATGAATGGTAAGAGCTCTGCTTTATATTTCTATGTGTGTGTGTTTACCCACGTGTCCCAACCAACAGGATTTGTGAGTGTGTGAGCATAGAGGACCTTTAGCCTCATAAATGAACTAGAACATGAGTTCTTTCCTATTTATCATGTCTCGTTCATATTTGCTGTGTGTGTGCAGGTGCTACGCTGCTCTCACACACTGCAGCATGCGTTGCTTACACACCAGCGGCTCTGACCGTCCACTTTGATTTCTGCCTCTCAGCAGCCCATCTGTCACACTGACACCTCACTGCTTATTGATTTTGCTTTTTTGTTAACTGACTTGTGCTTGTTAAAATATACATTTTGAAGATACTTTCTCAGTTTTCTCAGTCGCTGTACATTTGAATAACATTATCGTGCCACCATGTAAATGTTTCAAGGGATGTTGTTTATTGAAAGTTTAGTTTTATAAGACATTCTGTGGCATGTCTGTCCTTTCTTTTTGAGAATGGTTGTTTTTAAAAAAGATGAATGAATGAAAATTAGCGTGTTGGGATATTCAGACAATTTCAGCCAAAATGGCTGCTGTTCTCCTTGTTTTAAATTAGCATTCAAGGGACTGGTAGAAAAAAAAAGTTTCTAGCTATGTTATGTGATGGAGTGGACAAGTTATGCTCAGCTAATCAAATTGTGAATGTTAAATGACAGTAAAACTTGCCAGATTTTAAACTTGGCTCCTCAAATGATGTAATTTCCTCATCATTTTGTCATTTTAAACGACAGCTCACTCTTAATTGTATGTAAAAAATAAAATAAAATAAATGCAATTGGTGGTGGTTATTTTGTAAAACCGAAAAAGTACACTTTTTCCATGTTTTTTTAAAGAAATAGTTGAAATGGAATAAATGTGACTTGTTATACAGAAATTTGCAAATGCATGTACAACTTGTTTAAAGAAAAATCTGAAAAAATGTACATGGCATGACATTTTTACAGAACGTGTATAGTTTTGAATGAGTATTGTCTGCTGCTTTAAGCTGACTTAACTCTGTTATTTCAATAAATATCAGGGTGACACTAAGTGAATTTACAGTCTGACTAATGTAATAATTTGTCTTTTTAATATTTAATTTAAACATTTTCGTCTTAAATCTTACCGGTTTGGCTTTTTTTTTGTTCTTTTTTTTTTTAAGCCTTTGCATTGCACACTTGCGCCGAAAGACAGAAGCAATGTGCTACATGTATCATTCGAACAGTAGCTTAATTATAACTGTGCATTTAAATGTACCTGCTGATAATAGAATATTGAATCCGCCTGCACTATTAGTAGTTTATTTCTTTCCTAGATTTCGTTTTCTCTTCTTCATCCCTTGTTCTTTTTGCCTACTTTTCTTTTAAGGTGGTCGGAGTATTTGGGCTATAACCCCAGAGGAGAGGGACAAACATGATCAGAAGTTTGACACCCTCTTGCCAGTGCAGGGCTTTGTTACAGGTGGGGAGCCATTGTTCAAAAGTATTAATGTTAAAAAAAAAAAATTGTTATTCTAATTATGATATTATTATTTATTTAATTTTTTAAATGAGAGATTAATTATATATACAAACATAAATTAATTTACATTTTTATGTGCTACATATGAAATTGCTTACCAAATATTTTATTTTATTTGAATAATTTTTGTGTATAGGGGACAAGGCACGAAACTTCTTCATTCAATCAGGGCTTCCCCAGTCTGTGCTAGCTGAGATCTGGTAAGAAATACTGACCATGCATAATCTTAAAAATAAATAATGGAGAAGTCTTGCCCTGATCGCTTGCCTGTTTGTTTGTGTTTGGTAGGGCCCTGGCTGATATGAATAAAGATGGTAGGATGGACCGGCTGGAGTTTTCTATAGCCATGAAGCTGATCAAGATGAAACTGCAGGGACAGAATCTTCCTACGGTTCTGCCCATCATCATGAAGCAGCCACCTGTGCCAGCTCCAACCATGCCAGCAACACCTCTCGGTACACTGCCAAACTACACTATAACCTGCAGAGCGATGATTTGAGAGGGCATTGGGATTGTAACACTTGCACTGTAACCAAAATGTGAATCGGTACACAGTTTAATGTTGTAATGACAGATTATTAATGTTAATCACAATACAGAATAGGCCAAAGTTTCTCTTTTAGTTTCCATAACCGGCCGCAGTCACACATGAATGCTGCCCAAACATCAATATTCAGTGTTTAGCAATCTTGCCTACATTGTATGGAGGTCATTTATGTAGAGGTCATTTAAGTCTTAAAGGTACAGTAGCAGTTTAGTGTTAAATTACAACTGTTTTTGGTGGGGAAAAAAACTTGATTAACATTAGAAGTAGATTTTAGATTTAGCCAATGCTATAAAAGTGCAAAATACGGCAAATGTCAAAAGATACTTCCCCGTTTGCTAGGGGGAAGTATGTTTTTAAACCTCAATCTTCATGAAAGTCCTTCGTATGACAGCAGGTGCACAGCTTGATGGCCACAAGATGCAGTTGAGTTGTAATGTGGAACAGATGGCTGTAACCACAACCTTCAAAGTGTACAAGAGAAACATGTCTTCAGCTTGTCAGCTTTAAGATGTAGCTCTTGTTTTTGATAGTTGTACAAAATAGATTTCGCTAGTGTTAAACTAATGAGGTCTTGCTATAAAAAGAAATGGTTTTAAAACCTCTCAAGCAATCTTGATGTCATATTGTCTAGATATGTCTGTTTGAATTTGCCCTTGTGCTTTTGCAGGAATGGGAACTATGCCAAATGTACCCATGATGCCCAGTGTGCCCATTCTGACCCCTATACCAATGACCACCATGAGCCCCATGCTGGGCATGACTCCCATGATGGGCACCGGGCTGTCGGTGCCAGTGATGCCCACCATCAGCACTCCAGCCCTGCCTAATGGACCTATTGCCATTCTACAGCCGACCCCCATCTCTCTCACTTCCAGTAAGATACACTGCTACGGTGTATGCCAGTAAAGCTTGAATCTAGTCAAATTATGCCATTTGTTTTTTGACATTATGACCATTTGAAGATTCAGTGTGGCAGTTCTGATGGTACACTTCAGGTCTTTATTTTGATGATGTTTATTTTACATGGCATTAAACTGTTTGGGATCAGTAACATTTGAAAATCTTACTGACCTCATACTTTTGAATGATAGTGTTGTGTCACTGTGGATGTGTTATAAAGCCAAGAGCCCCTGTGAATATACAGTGTGCTAAAGGTGAAATGACACTGATCTCTTACTGCAGTCAGCATTTTCTCTGCTTCAGCCTTCCTGTGTCAGGACTGGCTCAACTTGTACCTATAAGACTGAGCTATATATTGAATTAACAAGCAGCTCTTTATGCATAAAGAGTCTCAAAATGACAACTTTGTGGCTTATATTCTCGCACATGATGTGTTCCCTCATTAATTGCTTGTACACTCTGTCTCTGAAAGAGTGTCACTGCCTACATTTTTCTTTCAGGTGTGTTTGTTTGTGTTTTTTCCGTAGCTCTCCCGGTTTCAAGTTCCTTTTCCTCTTCTCCACTGGGCTTCTCTGCCATTCCATCTTTGCTGGACCTGGGCTCGAGCAGGTCAGGAACTTCCTCACATGGACCTTTATTGTATATAATTAATCCACTGACTGTGTACATAATACTATCCGCACACAAAGTGACTTGTGTACGTATGTCTACAGCTCAAACACCTCCCCCTCCACATCATTGGCCAGCAACTCTCCTAAGGGCGGCCCTTCTGATTGGGCTGTCCCACAGGCATCACGACTCAAATACAGGCAGCAGTTTAACAGCCTGGACAAGCAAATGATTGGTTATCTAACAGGTATTTAATTATAAAAGATTTGAAAAAGAAAACGGTCATTTGTCTTACTAGTGTGGAAATAATTGCCAAAGTTTAGATAGCACTAATGTACTATAGGTTCTCTTAAGGATGCCTGCGGACAAAACTTTTAAAATGTCACTGTGATTACTGTGATAATCTCATGATTTTATGGCTAATATGGGATATAGAGACTTTAGCTGAAGGCTAGTAGAGCAGTAGGATGGCAATCCACACCCACGTGGCTCATCTGCAAAGCAGTTGACTGTATCACTTACATACCTCATGACAAAGACCCATTTACTAGAGAATTTCAGGAATGAGGTCGTCGGTACAACATGACTTTGTAAGGTCTATTTCACAGGTTTATGGCATTAAGTTTAAGCTCACTGTCTACATTTTAGGGGCAAGCTGCTTTGTTATACATAATTTGAGAATGGTGCTCATTTTTCTGTGTGAGAAGAGTTTAGATGTCTAGATGTTCTTAATGTGTTAATGGTTTAGGAGGATTCCAGCATTGTGGCATTAGAAATATCAACCAGCTCTTGTCAGACCAGTTATTTTAGTACAGCAACAGTATCAACAAGCTGGTTGTAAATAACAGCAATAAAAAAGCAATATAATGTATAATCTAGTAAAAATCTTTTTTTATTTTATTTCTGCAGGTCCTCAAGTGAGAACTGCAATGGCTACAACAATGCTTACTCAGACTCAGCTAGCTGCCATCTGGTAGGTGTTTGCCCTCCCCAGTACTTGCATGTAGTATTTTTTTTAAGAAATCTTAATCGGGGGGGATTTCATTGCACAAGAGCTGCTGCATGCAATATATACATGTGATTAACAACTGTATTTATGACAGGCCTAATATTATGAAGAATGTAAATGTGCTTCAAAAGACTGCTTTTATTGTGAATTTTTCTCATTTCTTTTTTTTCTTTGTATACGTTTTAAAAATTTAAAGTTATCAAATTTCAGATTGTAGAAATATTAGTTACATGCCTTGATTTAATGACATGTTTTGTATGTTTTTTGTTGTTGTTTTTTTTTTTGTCAGGAATCTTGCTGATATGAATAAGGATGGTAAATTGCATGCTGATGAGTTTATTCTTGCTATGCATCTGGTCGACATGGCTAAAATGGGACAGCCGCTGCCTATGGCCCTTCCTTCAGAGCTGTTGCCACCAACAATGAGGTACCACTGACTAGTTTGTAACCTGATCTCCGATTGACTGAAAACTTCATCATATCCAAAACATTGGTCATGAATGTAAAATACATTTTAAATGACTGAAAATGAACTGAATTGCTTAAATTGTTTTGTCAATGTTTTTCTCCATAAATATGAACCTCTAGGGGGAAGCTTGGTGATTCTGTGAATGGAACCACTCCCTCGATCTATGCAGGCCTCGCTGAGGACCTTTATGAGCCTGAGCCTCCACAGAAATCAAGGAACCATTGTATGGGTTTGCTCCACACCCATTATTACATAATACAAATATCTATGACTCGCTTTGAAAAAAAAAAAATCCTCCCATGTTTACACCAGGTATCATAGAGTTTAAACAGATGTGGTCTATTTAGGCACACAGATTGTGTAATATTATTTGATTTGGTGGAAGCATTTAAACAATTGGTATAAATAATTTCCTGAATATTGAATAATCCTCATTGCTTACCTGGCTGTGATTTGCATCCCACTGATTTTTCAGCTTCCTCCCTCCATATTATTCAGACAAATAAGTATACAAGTAAATTGTATAAATATTGTTGTATTAAAAAAGAGGGATATGTTGCCAAAAAAAGAGGGATAAAAACATTTCACAAAAAGAAGTTCTGTTTATATTTGTCAAATATAACAGTTGCTTGAAAATTCCAGGTTATCGTAATAATTTATATTTGTGCTTTGTATATCTAGTGACTTTTGAGGATAAGTTCAAGAAAAATATGGAGATGGGAAATGCTGAGCTGGAGAAGCGTCGACAGGCCCTGCTTGAGCAGCAGCGCAGGGAAGAGGAGAGGAGGGCACAGAAGGCCAGAGAAGAGCAGGAGAGAAGAGAGAGGGAGGCACGAGAGCTGGAGCTGAAGAGGAAGAGGGACGAAGAGCTCAGACTGGAGCGACAGAGGGAGCTGGAGAGACAAAGAGAGGAGGAGAGACTCAAAGAGCTGGAGAGGAAGGAGGTGAGACGATGTTTCAGGTTCATTTCCCAAAATGTGTTTATATTTCACAAAAAGTTTATATTGATGTACAAAATTCTGGAAAATATTTTTACTAACCACTGCTATGATGCTTGTTACAGGCAGCCAAGAAGGAGCTGGAGCGCCAGCGGCAGCTTGAGTGGGAGAGGAGGAGAAAGCAGGAGCTCCTAAACCAGAAGAGTGAGGAGCAGGATGAGATCATCAAGCTCCGAGCCAAGAAGAGGAGTCTAGAAATGGAGCTGGAGGCTGTGGTGAGGATTTAGGACATTGTGCTATCAGCCACTACATTTCATTTAGACTCATTATCTGTGAAACCAAGCACATTAAATTTAACAGCACATTATTATGTACAAAATGATTAAAATTCCTCTTTTTAAAAAAATGGATGGCGTGCTTGATAAAAGATTTCCCTCTCTTTTTAGGGCAACAAGCAGAAACAAATCTCTGACAGGCTTCGAGATGCTGAAGGCAAAAAGAGAATTTATAAAAATGAGCTTGAAATGATCAACCAGAAAAGAGACTCCTGCATTACAGAAATTAACTCTCTGCAGAAACAGTTAGAGGTCTGACTGCTTCATCTGTAACAGTACACATGAATTTTGAACGTGTCTGTGTATTCAAGTTAAATCTGTTTATTAATTTATACTAAAATATCCATTTATTCTTAAAAACATTCTTAATTTTAGATGTAGATTGCTTTATAAGTGCATAGCAGTAATCATGATGACTTGTATGTGATTTTTGTAGGAATTTAAGAGAAAGTTGGGACAGTCGACCATAGAACAGCAAAAACTCAATGACAGACTCCGCAGCCTGAGTCTGAACAACTTCCCTAGTAAGACACATGTGTCCAATTATGACCCCCCCCCCCCCCCCCCCCCCCCCCCCCCTCCAAGTATTGCTATTTTAAATATTTTTATTTGTGATGCAAGCATCTGGAATTGTGACAAAAAACTTAAGCATGAATGTGCTGAATTGTAAAATTATTATAATAATAATAATAAAAAACTTGGTTCCTGTAATTGTAAGAGCACCAACAATTTGTATGTTTGTTTTTTTTCTTGATGCAGCTGCAACAGTGAAAACTTTACAGAGGAATGTAGAAGACAAGGATCTTACCTGTCGAAAGCTTAAAGAACAGCTTAATGCTTTGGAGAAGGAAACTGCAGTTAAATTAGCAGATATGGATCAGTATAAGAAAGAAATCCAGGTAAGCCATTCATGCCACTCAGCCATGACTAATAAATACATGCAAACCATTCAGAGCAGCACAAACTGAGTTGCATGTTTAGCTAGACTAGATACACTTTACAAGTTGCTGATTGACAGAGGACATTTAAACTTGAGTGAAAATATTTTATTCCCCAGCTATTTAGCATTTCTGTAACAAATCTTTCTTAACCGATCAGTGCTAACAGCATATGGACTGCTCCTGATGACACTAATGCGAGTAACCCCTATGCTTTTGTCCCTGTGTCTTTATCACTAGCTGTAGAGCTTTTCTGTCTGTCTGTCTACTTGTCTGTCTCTCCCTGGCTTTCGCTGCAGTTTGAGGAAATGGATGACTGCATGCTTAAAGGCCTGCTCTCTTTACTGAGTTGCCTCAGCAATCTCTTCTTCCTTTTGAAGGTCTCTTTTTTTCCCTTTTCCGGTTCAATCTTACTGCAGCAGCTTCACCGTTAGATCATTACCAAAGGTTCTTTCCTACACATATTATCAGGGATGGATTAAAGGCAGAATAAAATTCCATTCACAATGCATTTAACTTCCATAATGTGACCCATTATGAGTGAAACAAAATTCAGTGGGAGATTGAATATAAGCATGTTAAGTGATACTATATTAGTTATAATATTTCCTGTCTATGCTATATTGTTTACATTGCAAGTCATTTCAGAGGTGGGGAAACATGAATATGTTTCTATGTTGTTGTTTTTTTATTATTATTTGAAAAGTTTCACTCATTGTGCACAATAGGACTAGTAATATTTATTTTAAAAAGTGTCAGTTTGGAGCAGTGCTATTTTAACATCTTTGGGATACTAGTATATTGTTTTTATTAATAATTTTAATTGGTGTTTATTGTTATGTTTTTATTTTAATTTTCTAGTTCAATCATTTTGTTGTGTTTTTGTCATTTTATATTAGTTTTATTTTTTTTATAGAACAGCACTGCTTTAGAGTGTATTCTGGCTTACAAGTCTGCATCAATCCTTTTATTGTGATCTACTTCTGAAAAATTTTATATGGAGAAACAGGTATAAATTGGTTTGGAATATGGAAAATCATACATTGCATACCAGAATGGACTCAGACCTGTGCTAAAAATATTACCTTGAGGTCTAAATGCCATAGTCAATTTAGTAGAAAACCAAGTTTTCTTGATTAAAAGTTAAGATAAAAATCAGGTAGCAGTGTTAATCTCTGTTACAGTTGAGTTTAGTGTGTCATAATCTTGTGCTTTGTTAATTAGGATCTCAGAGAGAGCCAGAGGATGCAACAGTCTGCTTTGGAAAAGCTTCGAGCTATTAAGGAAGAAAAAATCAGAGAGCTAAAGAAACACCAGCAGGAGGAACTGGAAAAGAAGAGGAGAGAAGAGGAAGAGCAGAAGTGGGATTTTTTTTTTTTTTTCTTCTCCCCTATAGTACACGCACACTTACACATGTCTTTAAAAGAATTCCAGATTTCACAAGCAAAATGTCTTTTCCTATACAGACGCATCAAACTGGAGAAGGAGCGGCAATGGCAGGAGAAACTGCGGCGTGAAGAAGAGGAGAAACAGAGGAAAATACAGGAGGAGAGAGAAGCCAAAATTCGTGAGGAGGAGGAGAGGGAGAGACAAGCTCGTTTACAGGCTGCTAGAGAACAAGCAGAACGAGAGCACAAGGCCCGTGAGGAGGAGGAGAGGAGACTCAGGGAGGAAGAGGAAGAAAGGAGAGAACAGGAGAGACGCAGACTTGAGGAGAAACGGAGGCAGGAGGAGGAGGAGGACCGCAGGCGGCGAGATGATGAAAGAAGGAAACTGGAGGAGGAGAGGAGAAAACTGGAGGAAGAAAGGAGAAAACTGGAGGAGGAGAGAAAGAGGCAGGAGGAGTTAAGATTGGAGGAGGAGAGGAAGCGCGAGGAGCGAAGAAGAGCAGAGGAGGATCGGAGAAGGAAAGAGGAGGAGAGACGAGAAGAGGAGAGAAGAAGGGAGCGTGAAGAGGAGGAGAGGAGGCGACTTCGCGCGCAAGAGGCTGCCATGAGAGATGCAGAGGAGAGGAAGAGACTAGAAGAGGAGAGAAAAAGAAAAGAAGAGAACCGGAAAAGGCAGGAAGAGGAGGACAGGAGGCGTCGAGAGGAGGAGCAAAGGAAACAGGATGAGGAGAGGAAGAAGAAACAGCAGGAAGAAGAGGCTGCAGCCGCAAGAGTGAGAGACGATGAACAGAACAAGAAGAACACTGTTAAATCAGACATTGTTGCTGCTCTTCTGCGCGGCCTGGAGGAGAGGAAAGGTAAAAAAAAGCGTGCTGTAAGATTTAAAATCAACTAGCATTGCTAATTAAGTTATCTCTGATTGATGATTGGAATGATTGAAAGTATCCTCGTGATTTCAGGCAGCAGACGTCCTCTTGGCACACAGCACAGGAGATCAGCTGCACTGACAACGTTTAAAACCCTCTACCCCTTCACTGCCAGAAATGATGATGAGCTCTCCTTCGAAAGCGATGACCTGATTGAGGTCAGTTTGAGAGCAAATCTCACAAAACCAAGAATCTAAAGGAATCTGTTTCTCCCCAGAATGTAAAGGACGAAATATAAGATGTTAGGTGTTATAATATTTTTTTAAGAAAATGAAACCTTTATCTAGACAGGACGCGAGTGGTGCAACGTGACTTCAGACATCATAATCAGTGATTCTGTCTACACTGAATGTGCCAGGGTGCGATACAACACGACAAATTACCAAAAGTAAACTGATGCCACGTTCTGTTTCTGATATGTAGTGCTTGCGCTACTTCTGACACAAAAGACACATGGATTTGCAGCGTCTCTTCGTTGTGTCCAGTGTCGACAGCCTCAAGCTGTTGCAGTGCAACAGTCACGTCCGTGTAGATGCGGTTTAATAGTTGTGATGAAAATTTTGTCGTAATTTACTCACCCTCATGTTGTTCCAAACCTTTGTAAGTTTCTTTTTTTATGTTGAACACTAAAGAAGATATTTTGAAGGAACAAACAGTTGTTGGTCCCTGTTGACTTCCATAGTAGGGAAAGTAATACTATGGAAGTGAATGGGGACCATCAACCGTTTAATTACCGTTTAATAATAATTGTTTTATGTTCAACATAAGAAAGAAACTCATACAGGTTTGGAACGACATGAGGGTGAGTAAATGTTGACAAAAGTTAAATTTTTTTAAGTGTAATACAATAAATATTCTGGTTTGCAGTAATAAGAATCGCCATTAAAATTATTTGGAATTAATTTTTATTTTATTTTTTTTCATGTTCAATGTTTAAAGTGTTTGTGGGAACATGTATGAAGCTGTGAAACCCTCGCAAGCATTAGGTTCAGATGTAGAGTTTACTCAGCTGAATTTGTGTTTGTTCAGGTGGATGAGAGTGTAGAGCGAGAGCAGGGCTGGCTGTATGGCAGCCGGCAAGGGAAGATGGGCTGGATCCCTGAGAGCTATGTGGAGAAACAGGTCAAATCAGACGCTCCGCTCGTTGCCAAACAAGCCCTAAAGCCACAGGCCTCCATCTCTGTCAGGTGCGACCTCGAATCTGAATACCTCATACTGTTCAAATGCTTCATTCACACCTCTTGCACAATCATTTGTACAAACTTTCCCAATCTGCACTCCCAGACAAAGTGCATGTGGTTACAGAGCCATTACAGAAAACATTCACAGCTACAAACTGCATGTCTTTCATGTGAAACAAGCAAAATGCATTTTGAGTACAAGACATGTTCACACCAAGTCCGAAAGTATAAACTATTATGAGAACATTTTTCACATTGTCTAATTGAGGGGGGAAAAATTAACAAAAATAAATACAAATGGAAAAAATTGTCAATATTAAGACTTTGTGTGAATATAGTTCATAAGTAAGATCATATAGTTTCATTTCGAATCTTGAGCATGATGGTAGAACGTGGAATATTCTAAAACACCTTCTTCACCAGCAAACTGAGCAATGGACCGAGTGGATCACGGTTGAACTCTGCTTTCACCCCCACCCATGCTACAGGCTCCGCCTCCTCCAACCATGGTCAGGTATGCAGGATTCCTCGAGAATAACTGCATAGTGTTTATGTAAGCTACAACTTCCTTGTGGTGAAATGCAATGACATTTGCTGCATGTTTTCAGGTGGTGGGAAATGTGCAAGCTCAAGCTCTGTGCTCTTGGACTGCAAAGACGGACAACCATCTCAACTTCTCCAAAGATGATATGATCACAGTTCTGGAGCAGCAGGAGAACTGGTGGCTTGGAGAGCTTAATGGGGTTCAGGGGTGGTTCCCCAAAAGCTATGTTACAGTGCTGAATGCCAGTGATGCAAGAGCAGAGTAAATACAAACATTGTGCTGAAGTGGTTTAATATGAATAATAACAATGCTGAAGTGTTTGTGATCAAAATAGACTGAGTGTGTAGCTGTGAGTGTTACATGTACTTTGTCTGTGGGAAAAGTTCATGTGAAATGGTATTTTCAAACTAAATCAAGAAATTCTTTGCATACTAAAACTCACTGGTGTCCTGAGGTCCAGAGGTTCCTGCAAAGAGACTAATTCTAATGTTGTGGTGCTTTACTTTCTCTGTCATGATTCATTTGGCATTTAACAGTTTTGTGCTGAAACACTATTCAATCATCGTTTAATGTTTATTTCCCCCCCCCATAGTTCCACTGATGGATCTGATACAGCAGATGGATCCAGCTATGAAGGTAAGACTAAATGCATTCGGTTTTTCCACTGGGAAAATTTGCAGTTATGAGACTCTGAAGCAGTTTGCGATTTAGAACAGTTTCCCTTAGTTAGAGAAGATATCTGCATATGAACAACATGTTAAATTTTTTTTGCTATTATATAATAAGAAATAAAATGTAGTTTTGTGATCCCTAAAATTGACATTATGGAGATCACTCAATTATTACATTTCTTATCATCTTATTTAATGTAAAGTTTGGAACTGGTAAGATTTTTTTTTATTATTATTTAATTATGTTTATTTTTATTTTTTTAAATAGGTTTCTTTCTCGCCATTTTTTATTTTATTAAAAATACAGTAAAAACTAATATCTCAGAATATTACTACAATTTAAAACGTTTTATTTTAAAGGGTCATTGGATGCCCATTTCCCACAAGTTATGATATGATTATTTAGGGTCTTAATGAAAAGTCTATAACATATTTTGGTTAAAATTTCTCAATGTTAGTGTAAGAAACACCCTGTCAAAATCAGCTCTGTTTTTTAAGCAAGCCATTATAGTCTATGTTGCTTTAAATGCCAATGAGCCCTGCTGACCCCTCCCGTCTCTTCCGTGGGGTGACAAGCAGACTGTAAACTTCAGCTGCAAAACTGGCTAACTAGCACATTATTAGGAAAGGCGATTTGGAAAGCTTCATAAAAAAAACCTTATACTCACTTCTTCTGTAGATGAAGCTGGATCACAATGATTCGCGCAAACATAGACGCTTTTAGGCAGATCGGGATCATCGCATTCCCTTCAAAACCAAAGTAACATTAATAATCTGCGTCTTCAGCGGCTCAGATATCAGGAGTAAATGACGATTGCTATATTTATTATTACATCCAACAACAAAACGCCTCAATCGCTTAATCGGAGACATCTAGTCTTCCCCTGTATCAGAGTCGACACAATGGCAGACAGCTCTCAGCTCACTCGGGTAAGACGGCCTTGTCAATCAACTATCATGGGAGCGGCCTGCGCAGAACTACGTCATTCTGACAGGAATCTCAGAACAGCCTGATTTGAGAGAGGGGATTTTAAAATAGGGATTTTTTAAAAAAACCACTGGGTTGATTTTTATCATTATAGGATGGATGTATACACACGCTTCAACACCCATTTATGTTCAAACAACTTGTAAAGTGAATTTCGCATCCGATGACCCCTTTAATGTTTTAAAATGTCATTTAGTCTTGCGACGATGAAGCTGAATTTTCAGCAGCCATTAATCCAGCCTTCAGAAATCATACTAATATGCCAATTTGCTGTTCAAGAAACTTGTTATTATAAATTATAAAATCAGTTGTGCTGCTTAATATTTTTTGAGGGAATCCTTTGAGGTAAACCTTTTTTCTTTGATGAATGGAATATTCAAAAGAACAGAATTTATTTGAAATAGAAATCTGTTGTAAGCTTAATGTTTTTACTTTTTGTAATTTTTGATCAATTAAATGCGTCTTTGCTGAGGTGAAGTATTTATTTATTTTTACATTTTACTGACCCCAAACTTTTGAACGGTAGTGTAATTAGTTATTTAATAATTAATTCTTTAGTGTTATTAAACATTCTTTGAGGGCAACCCAGACATTTTTCATGTGTGTATAGTATATTAATTTCCTGTGTATTTTGTGTTTGTTATGCTTGTGAACACACCACAGATTAATCTCTTGACATCAGTATTGTCCTTGTGTTCCGAGTTGCCCTGAACCGTGTTTGTATGTTGATCCTGTCATCAGAATATGTGGCACTGTACACTTACGAGAGCCCTGAGCCTGGAGACCTGACCTTCACCGAGGGAGACACCATCCTGGTATCAGAGAGAGAAGGGGAGTGGTGGAGAGGCAGCATCGGAGATAGATCAGGGGTCTTCCCCTCCAATTACGTCAAGCCAAAGGAGGCTGATGTAATTTTTATTTTTGTATTTTTAAAGACCTTTATACATGTTGTTGGTTTGTGATTAATAATACTTTTTTTCTCTCTCTCTCTCCTTGTTAGGCATCAAGTCTCTCTGGTAAACTTGGAACACCTGCAAAAAAACCTGGTAAGTACAAAACAACATCATGTTATATGTCAAAATTAAATCACAGTAATTAATCATAATTATTTAAACCTATAACGTGTTATTTTGTTTGTAGAAGTGGCCCAGGTGACCACTGCGCACACAGCTGCAGGTGCAGAGCAGTTGAATCTAGCCCCAGGACAGCTCATCCTCATCCTCACTAAGAACCCCTCCGGCTGGTGGCTCGGGGAACTGCAGGTGAGTGAGCAGTTTAAATACCTTAAATGAGCCATTCCCTCTACTTATGTTAATCAAGGAACTAATAAAACACAGTTTTAATAATTTTACTTAATACTTTTTCCATGTGTTCCGTCATATGACCCATATTATTTATAATGGATGTATTGGCTCTGATATATTGGTGTATTTCAGTTATTAACAGATTTTTTTATTTACTGTCAGTAGTACTGTCAATCTGCCATTGTACACACAATAATTGATGATTTAAAAAAAAAAAAAAAATAGCTGCAAAAGTTTTTGTTTGTGTCTTCAGGCCAGGGGGAAAAAGCGTCAGAAGGGCTGGTTCCCTGCTTCACACGTCAAGCTTCTGGGCTCAAACAGTGGCAAATCTACACCTGCATCTGCGGCTGGTAAGAAACAGAACAGCTTTCCAGGGTTGATGTTTTATGTTTGTGAATCTCTCCTTATCGCTCTCACTGTCTTCCCTCACTCTAGTCTGCCAAGTCATCGCCATATACGACTACACCGCAGCGAATGAGGACGAGCTGAGCTTCTCGAAGAGTCAAATTATCAACGTGCTGGACAAAAGCAATCCTGACTGGTGGAAAGGAGAACTCAATGGGGTCACAGGCTTGATTCCTACCAACTATGTGAAAATGACCACCTCTGATTCTGACCCCAGTCAGCAGTGTAAGTAGAGACCCATAAACAGACCAGTCTATTTTGGTTATGTGTTTTGAATCATTTGTAAATGTTGGTGGTTATTATATGAAATGATTTGTATTTATGGCGGAGTGTATTACAATTTCATTACATTATTATAATGACATTTTTATCCTGCTTTAAATTATATCAATATTAAGTGTTTTTTTTTTATGGTGCTTAATGGTTCATTTTATTTTTGCAGTTATAATTGAAAGGGTATTTCCAGTCTTTTACACTTGTATATGTAGTATCTAATCTAATGTTAATGACGTTTCCTCTTCTCATACTCCATATTTAGCCACATGTTTATTTCTCGCACTTCTCTTCCCCTTCCCCTTGACTTCATTTGTGTCCTTCTCTGTAGGATTGTAACACCTTTCCTTTCCTTCATCCATATGAGACCCATTATCCCCCTCTCAAAGTCCTGTTGAAACCACCATTTACTCACCCAATCACTCTCCTGTATCTTTCCTCACCAGTCTCATTTCTTAAAACTAAAACGAGACTTTTTATTCAGTTGACTGGTAGTCTGGACCGATCTTAACTGATTAGTGGGGGGTTAATGGATCTGATTTTTTTTATTTAGTTTGCTTGAAGTCTCTTAAAGGTGGCAGCTTTTTTTATATGGTCATTTTGGGACGGTGAGATTTCACAGTAAAACTGTTGCTCTTCAGTTTGGTCATTTTAAGGGACTTTACATTTTAAGGCATGTTACAAAGTGTGAGACTGCCTCGGTATGTCTTCGCAATCACACTAATGATACACTTTACAAATATACGCTGGTTATAATGCAACTTTAAACTTAGTATTATTAGTCTCTAGTTATTGAAGGCACTTTGACATTTTAAAGAACAAACAACTGTCACTTTTTGGATGAATCTTTAGATGGTTTTCACTCTTTTGCTTCCATTTTATTTATATTCAAATTTTTTTATTTATATTTAATTTGTTCAGTAGTTTCAGTTTGAAATCAATGTAAGAACAAAAACAAAAGACAACTTGTTACTGTCTGTGGTGTATTTGCAAATATAGTTCTGCTGATGCTATTTTAAGCACAATGCTTTGGCCTTAGGTGGTATTGTTACATATTTACTGCGTTTTATGCCATGTTTGTGCATGACTCGCTTCTGTATAAACAGATTTGTTAATATTATATGGGAAACTATGCAAATAGTTGTGAAGTTGTGGACAAATGTTTGCCTTAATATCATTTTATTGGATGTTGTTTATAATATTTCAGATATCTCAAATACTTGGATCTTGTACTTATTTGATTTGAAGAAATCTAGACATTAAAGTCTTTTGAAAAAAACAAACATTGTTCCTTTTTAATTTTTGTAACATAAGAGTTCAGTGCCAAAAACACTTTCAGATATGCATTTTTAAAATGTGAAACAAGCATATAAATATTACATATTTTATCATCTACAGTAAAATGTAGCCATGCAATGATCTAATTGTTTGATCATTATTCATATTTAATTAGATAGTTGGTGGTATCTCATTTATTTCACCACCTTCTTGAGTTTCCATTGACTTCCAGATAGCATTCCTCTAGCTAATCTTCACTGCATCTAGTTATAGTTATCCTACTGTTGTATTATGGGTGAAAACAGAATAATCCTGCATGCTTGCAGTGTTCATTACAGTAAATGAGCAGATTTACAAAGCACGGCTCATAAAAATGAGCGATCATTCAGGGGGTAAATTGCTATTTTTACGGCTCTGGGATGTGGACGATGAAGGCGCCACTAAAGGCACCCCGGATGGTCAAAAGGACAGACCATCAACAGGTAAGGATTGACGCTAGAGCGGTTTGAGGTGTCATCAACACGCTGCGACTGACATTATCCTGCTTTTAAATGTGCTTGAGTGTGTTTGCAGTAAGGTTGTTGAAGGATCTTCTGCAGCCGTCAGTTTGTGTGCGTTTTGTTGTGTTTATGGGCTTCAAGTGTCTGGGTGAGTTCACCTGTACCGTTTTCTTGTAGGGTGTGCTGACCAGAGCACTCTGGATTCAATGAGCCCGCAGGAGAAGAAACGGCAAGGATACATCCATGAGCTCATTGAGACAGAGGGAAAATACAATGAAGACCTACAGCTGGTCCTTGAGGTACACAGTCACAGATCAACTAATTCACATTTATTTATTTAGCAGATCAAATCAACTTGGAAATATAAATAAAACAACAGTTTATACAATGCTAGTTTTAGTGGTACCACAACATATATATTTTTTTTACTTTATTGTATTTTGCTTTATTTAGGATTCTATTGATTTTATTTAGATACATAAATAAAATTGAGTTTTTTGCAGCATTCAGTATGACATGATTTTTTCAGAGTTCAAATATCCCATGTAGTGTAATATATAGTATAATAATTAATAATAGTGTAATAAAATAATATAATAATTATATAGAATTTGTAAAATACTTTTATTACTTTGCAAAACAGTACATTTGGAATATATACCACCAGTCAAAAGTTTTTGAACAGTAAGATTTTTAATGGTTTTAAAGTCTCTTTCGCTCACCAAGCCTGCATATATTTGATCCAAAGTACAACAAAGCAGTAAAAATTTGAAATATTTTGACGATTTAAAGTAACTGTTTTCAATTTTAATATATTTTAAAATTTAATTAATTCCTGTGATTTCAAAGCTGACTTTTCAGCATCATTACTCCAGTCACATGATCCTTCAGAAATCATTCTAATGTTCTGATTTGCTGCTCAAAAAATATTTATTATTATTAATATTATTATTGTTAAACAGTTGAGAAGAGTTTTTTCTTTGATGAATAGAAAGTTCAGAAGAACTGCATTTAGTAACTTTCTAAATTGAATAATTAAACAGATTTTATAATATATAATTTTTTTTTTTATTTTTTTTTTTAGATGAAATTGTATTTTTATTATTGTCTTTCTTAAGGTCTTCTACAAGCCCATGTCTGAATCAGGTCGTCTCAGTGAGACTGAAATGAACATGATATTTGTCAACTGGAGGGAGCTTATCCAGTGCAACTCCAAGATGCTCAAGTATGTCAGGTTAACTTGAAAATATTTATTATCTTTGAGCAATGCGCAGTGTATCATGCATGATGTGTATATTGTCAGGGCACTGAAAGCAAGGAAAAAGACCGGAGGAGAGAACATTCCTGTTCACATGATCGGAGACATCCTGGCCTCTGAGCTGTCACACATGCAGGCCTACATCCGCTTTTGCAGCTGCCAGCTGAACTGTGCCACGCTGCTGCAACAGAGAACCGATCAGGAGCCAGACTTCAAAACTTTCCTCAAGGTAACCTCACATACATCACTTGAACAGTTAAAAAGACTTGTGTTAAAATAGATATTAAGCTTTAAATTTTACCAAAATTATGCAAAGCTGTATTTGACAAATATATTTATTTTTTATTTCATTATTTTTGTCATTATTTATTTGATATCTTATTAAATGAAAGGCTATATTTTTGGTTCATTTTAATGATTTTATTTATTTATTTATTTTTGCAGTTTATAGTCTTTCAGTAGGACATATACATTTTTGAAAGTGCATACAGTATATCCCAAGTAGTATAAATAATAGTGTAATAAAATAATATTATAATTGTACATAACTAATATTTACCATTATCAGTGTGAGTTTTTGGTTTAAATATTTTCTCGGGAGCAATGTTAATTTAATTTAATTTTTTTTCTTCAGAAAATTGCTACAGACTACCGTTGTAAAGGAATGCCTTTGTCCAGCTTTTTACTCAAACCTATGCAAAGGATCACTCGCTATCCTCTCCATATTAAAAATGTGAGTACAGTGAAAATAACTTATTTTTGATCTGTTTCATTATTCTATGTCTGTTATTTTAGATGTTGATAGTTAATGCAAATGATTAGTGAATTGTTAATGTTAACCAATACTTGTGTGTATTTGTGTGTCCAGATCCTGGAAAGTACTCCAGACAGTCACGTGGACTATGATCAGCTGCTAGAGGCTTTGGAGAAGGCAGAGCTGCTATGCTCTCAGGTGAACGAAGGTGTCAGGGAGAAGGAGAACTCTGACAGGCTGGAGTGGATCCAATCCCATGTGCAGTGTGAAGGCATCACAGAGGTAAAAAAGCACAGCATTTAGTTTATGTACCATCTTTTTTCTGATACAAGAAAGTACCTGATGCTCAAAACATGCATTACAAGATCAGTCATGAGCTATCGTCTAGATGTACAGTACCATTCAAAACTTTGTAGTTTGTAAGATTTGTAAATGTTTTTGAAAGACTTTGGCTTAAACTTTCATGTAGTAGATTTCTTCCTCTTCTATTGTGCCTAGAATCTGACCTTCAACTCTCTGACCAACTGCTTGGGTCCTCGTAAATTGCTGCACAGCGGGAAGGTGTTTAAGACCAAGAGCAATAAGGAGTTATACGTCTTTCTGTTCAACGACTTTATGCTGTTCACTCAAGCTGTCAAGCAGTTCACTTCCTCAGGAGCGGACAAGCTCTTTAGCCCCAAGTCCAACACCCAGTACAAGATGTACAAGATGGTAGGGTTCCACTCCTCTTTACAGAGTAGCGTTCCCTTATGGTTAAACCCTTGAACAAAAGGAAAAAAAGCACTGGGGTATTGTATATGTTTGTGTTCCCAGCCTGTGTTCCTCAATGAAGTTCTGGTGAAGCTTCCGTCAGATCCGTCCAGCGATGAGCCCGTCTTCCACATTTCCCACATAGATCGTGTGTACACACTGAAGACCGAGAACATTAACGAGAGGTCAGTTTCAGCGATCACTCACTTTATCAGTCTTATCAGCAAGCCACTATTTACTGGACACATGGGAGGCTTTATGAACCGTTAAAGGAATGTTATCGCCACACTGTATGGGTAGAGAGAAAACCCCCCCACTTTTTATGCTGCTGAAATGCCACTGCAAAATTGACAGAATTTTAATGCAAATTAATGTTTCAAGCAACATTTTGTGACACAAAATGTTTTATCTCCTTGCTAACCTGCTAGGACTGCATGGGTTCAGAAGATCAAAGCGGCATCAGAAGCATTCATTGAGACGGAGAATAAGAAGCGGGAAAAGACCTATCAATGTAAGTTTTGTTTATGTCTTTATTTATTTATTTATTTATTTGGTATACTGAATACGAGTACTCACCTAATACACAACAATCCAAAGGTTTGGGGTCAGTAATATTTTTGTGAAATGTAATACTTTTTTCAGATAGTTTGCAGTAAATTGATCAAAAGTGGCGGTAATTAAATTTATAATGTTACAAAGAATATTTATTTTTAAAAAAATGCTTTTGTTTTGAAGTTTCTGTTCATCAAGGAATCCTGAAAAGATGTCACAGTATTTTCACAAAAATATTAAGCAGCAAATTTGTTTTGAACATTGATAATAATAAATGTTTCTTGAGTACGAAATCCGAATATTAGAACGATTTCTGAAAGATCATGTGACACTGAAGACTAATGATACTGAAAATTCAGCTTTGCCATCACAGGAATAAATTACTTTTTAAAATGTATTAAAATAGAAAGCAGTTATTTTAAATTATAATATTTCACAATATTACTGTTTTACTGCATTTTTGATCAAATAAATGCAGCCTTAATTCGAATAAGAGACTTCTTTCAAAAACATTAAAAATTCTTACTGACCCCTAACTTTTGATTGGCAGTGCATGTCGTAGTCTGTAAATAAACATAAATAATTATTACAACAGGTTGGCTAAGTTCATGTTTTTATACCTATTATACTTATTTTTTATTTAATTTTTTTAAATATATATATTTTTTTACAGCTCGTTCAATGAAGGCAAGTGGAATTGGTCGCCTGCTTGTCACCATCTTGGAGGCAACAGAGCTAAAATCCTCCAAACCAAACGGTGAGCGGTTTTATTAAATAATAATAATAATAATAATAATGTTTTTTTTTTTTTTTTTTTTAACTTCCCAAAACATAATTTTTTTTTTATTTTTTTAGGAAAGAGTAATCCATACTGTGAAGTGACCATGGGCTCTCAGTGTTACACTTCCCGAACCATCAATGACACGGTCAACCCCAAGTGGAATTTCAATTGTCAGTTTCACATTAAAGACCTGTATCAAGATGTCCTCTGCATTACGATTTTTGAGCGGGAGCAATTTTCACCAGATGGTGAGTGTGAAAATTGCGAGTATAATACCGTTTCTAAATAATTTAATTTTAAACTGAACTACAGTATCTTTATATTTTAGCATGTATAATTATACATTCTCTAAAAACTGGTGTTGTTCCATTTGTCTCTCTCCCTCCATAGACTTCTTGGGTCGCACTGAGGTTCCTGTAGCCACTATTAAGAAAGAGCTTGAGAATAAAGGTTCGTCCACTAGGAGGCTGCTGCTTCATGAAGTTCCCACTGGAGAGGTTTGGGTTCGGCTTGACCTGCAGCTGTTTGATCACAAAGCCCCCAAATGAGGAGGAGAGAGGATGTCCCTTCGAAACTGCACTTCCAAGCACAGCTTCTCACCACTAGCTTCTCAATTGCCTTAAAATGTTCTCAACTACTGTGGAACGTACTAATGAATGTGTAACCATAATGAAGACGAGTTAACATTCACAACTTTGCCAAGTTTTGATTTTGGAACAAGTGACATGGGAATGAAAAGGGAGGATTTGGGAGTTTTTGTTGTTGTTGTTAATTTTATTGCCCAAATAATTTACCACTAGATGTAGAGATATCTCAGGACCTATATTTTGCTTCAAATATACTGTCTTTATCGCTGCACAGAAAGCTATATTTATTATAATCGTAAGTTGCTTAGATCTGAAGTTGAGAATTTTTTGAACTTGAATATTCTCATCAGCAACACTAAACCAGGTGGTGTTGTTTTTTTAATTCACTATCCATCTGCCTTACCTGCCAGTACTTCCATTTAACTTCACCATTATAGAAATAATTTGCACCAGCCAGTCGATCCTCTATAAAATCTTACAACAGCTTGTTAGCCTGTGTAACTTGGAACTTTTTTTGCAGAGCTTACTAGCTTTTATGTAGGAAGGTACAAATGAGGTGATTAACCAGGGATGATTGGTTAAAGGTCTAATCACTGTTGATTTTGTGTCCTTGACTGAGTTTTATTTATGTTAATTTATGCGTCTTGGACTATCTGCACATTTTCCACTGTCCACTATATCTGGATTGCTGTGAAGCATTCAGAAAAGGTCTTAATATTGTATATTTTTGCTGAGTTAGAGGAGTATGAACGTTTACTCTAGAGAATGAGTCACTGAGTTAGTTTCACTTAGTTTTAAATATAAATGTAATAAAGTTTGTTGGGTGTTCAGAAAATGTTTTTTTTTTCTCTTTCTCTCTCGCCAGTTTTTGTTTCCTTTTTGCCAAGTATTAGTTTTGAAAAACTAAATATTGTATTGTCAGAAAGACCTCTTAAGCACAAATATGCAACGAAATCAGGATGCAAATAAAATTAAAATACTGTAAAGTATACTGGTTGATTGTCTTCACTACAAATGAAATGTTTTATTAATTGTAAGAGGACAAGTGTTTTTTTTATTTATTTATTTGTCTGTAAGATACATACAGCCATACGCCAATAGTCATGAATATTAATTAGGGCTTGTGAATATTAATGAGTCAGGCGGTTGTTAGGGGCGACAGCGTTCAGCTGTGAACGCACAATATCTAATAAAAGTTTAGAGCACTTTCTGAGGTAATTTGTTTCATATAAATATGAACCCATTTCCAAAGTTATTAGAAGGCTGTCTCATTGACACAAAACATGTAGAGTCCGCAGCCATATTTGTGGCGAAAACGCTACGTAACGCTGCGTCCAACTTCACAGTAAGTTTACTTCAACTCTGTGTATTTCAACAGACAAACGTGTCATTTAAGGTTTTATTGATAATATTTGTTTACAACTGGCATGTCCTGGCATTTAGGTGAAATCAGTTTAATCTCTTCAAACAGGTGTGTCCAGAACAAACACAGGTTTTTAGACGCATTCAAGCACGTTAATGTAACGAGGCAGAGAGGACTAGACTTCAGGAACAAACACTACACCTGTGTGCGTGCTGCTGACGAGCACTCCATATACACAACATGTGTAGGTAACACACTACATGTATACTCTAATCTTTAATCAGACCTTACTTTACTCCAAATGTGTAAAGCCACTTAATAAACTTAATAAATAAAACGCGTCCATTTTCATAGTCATCCGTTCCTGTTGCCCCGTTTTTTTAGTCACATTGGACAAGTTTTCAGTTACGAAACTGCTTCAATGCTTGTCTTTTTTTTTTTTTTTTTTTTAAGGAATAAAATAGATCAAATTACTAATGGCAATAGTTCGGCCCTTCAGTTAGACTTTTTTCCTCTCTAGACAGTAACACCAGTTTCAACATTTTTGATTTTGTCATCAAAAATGAAAAGGGTGTCTGTATAAACTGCATATTTTTAATAACGAGATCTGAACAACAACAAAAGGTGCATCAAGTCATTGACTCAAAAGTTGCAAATGTAAACACATCATCACTATTTCATGTCCTCTCATCATTCACTGATTTTTCTTGTTTTTGTTTAGGAAGGACATGGCCTGATATTGGTGAAAACTGCACTGTATGTGATTGTTGCCACATATTCACCAAGCATGTATCCAAGTATCTGTGTGGAAGCAGTTGAGAAACTAGGTGGGCTAAAATTTTAGCCAAATGTTTTTTCAAAATATATTTAATAATAAATATTTGATAATAATGTTTGTATTTTAGCCGAGTATCTGCATGAAAAGGGAAACTGAAGCTCATCATATCAGACCTGAAGTGGTGAAGAATCTATTCAGTGTGATTTTTAACACAACTGATGAAAAACTATGAACTGCACTCAATCTGCTTAGTTAGAGGAACACCAAGGTAGGTTGTTTCAACTATGGCTCAGACAAACAAGCATGTTTTTGGATTCATGTAATGGGATTTTAATTTACACATTGAGATTTGGCTTCTTAAAATATATACACAACCGTAGTTATACATCTCGACACTGAACATGACGACACACAAACTCAACTGCCGCAACTTAGGCAACAAAGATCTTTCACAGAAAGAATATACAACTCTATAGAGACTGCAAACAGAACAAAAGCTATTGCAACTGAATGTTATTAGTGTTACCATTCATAGAAACAGAGAACATGTTACACAGTTTTATATTATTTAGCTTTTTTAGTTTAGAATAAGAAATCTTAATGAATTGAAGACGTTAAGTATTGTAAGACATGTAGAAAGGGCAGAAACAATCTACAATGTCTGACCTGATCATTCACAGTGTTGAAGTTTGTAGCAGTCATCTGTTATTATAATACGCTTGTATCACCAACTGAATCAGTACAATTTGCATTTTCATGTTGCACACATCTGTATCATATACTCTGTTTTTTCATTGCAGAACAATAACGGTTTACGTTAAAATAGACAGTTCTTTCAAATCAATCCCTAAAGCCCATTCATCATTCATGCATCACATCAGTGCTTATTTAATGTGCTCCTTGATAACCATGGCAAACCACAGACTTATTAATAAGCGAGAGCTTGTCCATTTACGTATCACACAAAAACCTTATTAATTTACTAGAGACATATTTCAGTATACAGTGCTTTCATAATATACAGTCCATTTCATCCTTTTATAAGACAAAAACAATACACACAATTGGGTAGAGGTGTTGGTGTTGGTAGAATATTAATTTTTTTTTTTTTAAATAAAATTAACATACGATAATAGTATGCACCATGAATCAGGAGATTTTATCATTTTTGCAACAAAAAAAATATCAGGTTTATATATATTTTATGAATATAAGTAAAATGTATTAAATATGAGATTAATATGAAGGAATTAATACAGGTAGGAAATACTTCATGACCTGAGTGTTCTTTGAATTGTTGTTTGCTTTTGTTTAGTTTCTCTTTTTCTTTAACATGCTAACGTATGACGTATGACAAAATCCATTTCTGCATGATTCATATTTGCTGGTCAGAGTTATGAACTTTACATAAAATAAACACAAATAATAAGGAATGCAAAGTTATCACATATTGATAAGCATTTGGCAAAATGTAAAGTGTGTATGTGGTAAAAAGGTGTCCAGGATGGCACAATTCAGATCGATCCACTTGCGTTAGCTGTTCTGTTGTTAAGGAAATGGAGTAGTAAAATCATTTAGATGTCAAAAATGTAGATGTTTTTCTTATGAAAGGTCACTTTACGTTTCAAAAGACTACCTTGTGTAAATTCTGTATCACCTGAGATATACTAAAGCTGGCTTTATACCTACATCTGAGTTTATTTATTATTATTTTTTAATTTGATAAAATTTTCTCTAAGCATGTTTTATGACAAATGCTCAATAACTTTTTATACTATGTACTAAAATAACTGTATTCCCTCATACATCTTTACAAACTTGGACAAAGCCAATAGACAATTTTTTTTTTAATAGCATAATGTAATTGCCTTGTTGGTTATGAATAACGCTTTTGGCACTTAACCTCATCAATAAACAAATTCCCTAATATGAGCTGTGTAATATGCTACCAGTAAAACAAAATATTAGCACACACAGAAATGTTTAAAAATGATAAATGTTTGTAAAAATGTAGAATAATAATGAAGGAACAGGCAGAGGGCGGCATGCAGTCTGCAAAGTGCTAAGTTGCTTGTGCGTAGAGGAATACCTATGGCAGTGCAGCATCAGAGCTGAGTTTGTTGGGGATGCTATCTTTTTTTCAGAACTGTATGTCCTTTCAGCTGCTTTCGGCATGTTGATCTTGCTTGTCTACCTCTGGTAACTGCTCTCTCCAGAAGGTGAACTGGCTGAAGGTGTCTGAACAGGGGAAGTTGGTGGTGTTCCCTCTTATTAGAAGAGGGAAGACATGATCCACGACCTCACACAGACGTCCATAACTAAAACACACAAGAATATACAGATGAATTTACTTTCAGACTGACAAATTTTAAACTATTAGACACTACTAAATTGTCTACTGTTAGATTCTGATGAGAATCAATGATAATGGAAATTACAAAAATATAGTGTTAATGCTAAATGTTTATTTTTCTTTTAATTTCGGATGATGGAAATTACAAAAACTAGCAAAAGTATAAAAATTTCTGAATGCACTTAAATGACAAATGAACAAATCAAATGATTAAATGAATGCTTTTAAATGACAAATTGGAAAATGAGATAATTATCATGTCACAATACAAACAAACAAACAAAACAGGGTTAGTTTTATTGCAAACTATCTTTTTCTTTCTTTTACAGTGAGACGCAGACATGTTTTCTGTTGCAATCACTTACGATGATATGTTGGTCTTTGCATGTTCTTGGATGAGCTCTCCCTTAGGATTCACAGTGAATATTCTGTTCAAAGGCACTCCAACCTCTTTATATGAATAAACATCCTGGAGTGAAGAACATTCCTTAGAAATTTACATATATCAGATGAAGGTAATGTTAGCAGTTCTTGCTACCAGTACTTACTGTTGCTCTGTTTCCAAAAGCAGCATAGAAGGGTTCTGTGTTTGGATAGAACAGATTTTTAATGTCGGTCAGACATTCAATTTTAAACTTTTCTGGCTTCTTCTCAATGACCTCCCTGAAATTAAAAGACAAGACGTCAGTCACATGTAATGTAGCATTCTCTCTTTTTAAAATTCTTGTTTTTTAAAGCCTATACATGTTTTGTGTTTGTTACAACCTGTGAAATGCAGAGAACAGACTACTGGGACTAAGCAGCACAGGTCCCATGGGTAGCATGGTGCCTCTTTCATTAACCCAGTGCAGGTAACCCCGGGTCATATCAGCCATGCCAATCGCCCGAGCTGAGCAGTACATAAACTTGTAGCCGTTCCTGTTTGACAAAGATAATTAGATATATTAGACATTTTAAAATGAGCCAAAAAATATTTTTGCTCATGTGTGGTGTGGGACTCACTGGCTGACTCTGTGGTAGAGTCGGGCAATGCCCTGATGGGTCCAGTCTTTACCCAGAGTGGGTAAAATGTGTCCCAGGGTGTCAGACCTGAAGGAGATTTTGCAATTTAGACTGTACCTTCATTTCTTCATCTGACAAACCCATTACATTTCCGCAGAAAGTTGCCTTGAGTAGTCTCACCTTGTGATGGTGCCATCGATATCTGAAATCACTATCTTGTCATCCCAGTTCCACAGATAAATGGTGCCCTCACAGCGGCAGGTGCCCTGATACTGGGTGGTGACGCTGAAGACCACATCATTGGGGCCATCTTTTAAGTGCAGACTGGCCTGTGAGGAACATGCTTGTAGCGTGGGTTTCCATAACCTATTCTGTGACTGAATCTACAGGCTTTATGGAAAATGAGATGCTTACTAGCTGTTCTGAGGACAAACGAAGTGTCTTCCTGTAGCAGTGGCCTCCAGTGCTGTGGAGAACTTCAGGCTGATTGCTCACAGGATTCTGTTTAGCACCTCCACTGTCATCTTCACTGGATGATGATTCATCCTTTAATCTATGAAAAATACCACCAGTCAATATGTATAATATAATCATAATCTACATTCTCAGACTTCTAAAATATGTTTTGTTCGATAAATCGCACAATTGTCTCTGCATCTGAGCTCATATTCTAAAATTGAGTTCCCATTCTAAAACCTGATTTTGTAGTTACTGTCTATAGAAGTCTTAAAGGTACAGTACCAAAAACTGTATTTCTGTTTAAGGGCCAGATTTACTAAACAGGGCAAATTAGTATTTTCCATAGCACAATTCCATAAAAGTGCCGACGGAAGGGGAAAATTCTGCAGGTGATTTACTGACAATGCACACATTAAAGAACACAGATGCAGCCAGATCATTTCCACAATTACCGCCTGCTTTATGACATGCTTTTTTGGGTGTTAAATAATGGCACAAATACCAGTAATTTGACGAGAAAGGGAAACTCCTACAAATGCATATTCAAAAAGGCCAGGTGCAAAAACAACAATGTCCACGTCTTTTCAGTTCTAATTCTTCACTGCTCTTTCTTTTTTTTAGCAAACCCTGACAGTATTATTTTAGCACCAAAAGACAGTTTGGGCTGGCACAAGCTGTTAGTAACTGGCACTAAGTCTGTTTAAGTCTAAAGACCTGAGAGATGGTGTTATATGTTTGTGTTAAACTTAATTACAACTTTTGGATGTGAGAGACCTTGACTAAAGACTGATATGAATGTTCAGTGCAAATATTTGGTGCGATCAACATTATCATTTGAATGAATAGCTGTTAATGTGTCTGTACAGACTGACCAATAAGATGTCCAGTGCTGCTGCTGTTACATGTAATTACAACTTGCTGGTGCTTATGAACAGACTTTTTTGCTAAGCCAACAGCCATAGAGGAATCTGGAAGCAACTCTTCTGTCTCTACTCTTGTATTTGGTGGGGGGGGTTAAACAATGGTCTGAATAGCCATATTGCATGTGAAAATTTAACCGATTATTGTGCCAAACATTTGTGTTGAACAGGCCTAAATTTTATACAACTGTATTTCAGCTGAAATATGCTCAGAAAATGCAGAATATGACCCTTTAGTCTATTAGCCAGAACAATGTTCTGTTTTTCTAAATATTAAACATTAGGTACCTGCTCACAGATTCTGTTCTTATAGAATCCTCTCCACCTTCAATCTGGTCAGACGCTGATTCCTGTTGTGGTAGGAATGATAGTAACTCATTTGCATGCTTTTTTGCATATACAATATTTGCAAACCTGCCAAGTCAAAAAGTCTTGTGATAAATCTGGTATCATGTCACCCCCTTAATTCAATTCACAATTATTTCCTGTATGCAATAATGCAAATATACCGATTTGGAGCTGTTGTTTCTGCCCCGCCATGAAAACCACCAGCGTCCTCCTTTCTTGGGCATCTTCTCCTTCATGATGTTCTCCACTGTGGCCTGGAGCAAATGCACAGAGCCCCTGATACTCAAAACTCAAAAACTAAATGACAGGATGACTGTGACTGAACAAACATGCAGCTAATAAATCAACACAAATTCACAATGACGTACAGGACTAGAGCCGAACACGCTAGGAAAACAGTATGTGAAGAAACCAAGAGCAGAGTAGATATAACTCATACAGGAATACTTGGCGCAATGGCGTACAATGGGATGGGATGAGGGGAGATCAATTAAAAATAAAAAGAAGAAAAACAGGGAGGAGGGAAGAGACAAATTTAAATGCCCTGGAGTGCCATGAGAGCCGGGGTATAGTATACACAAGGACTTTAAAAAGCCATGAAACACTCGTAGAACACTTGAGAAGACAAACAATACAGAAACAATACCACTGTGATGCATTTTATCATTTACCTATTTAAACTGTGCTACTCATTTGGTTCGTACTGAGGTAGTGCTGACTTTTAAATAAAAACCTAAATAAGCAAAGGTGTCCAAATTATTATAAATATTCAAAAGTGAGACACATCCAGTGGAGTACTTTTTTTTTTTTTTTTACTGTAAATGACGGACAATGATGTTTCCAAATAAACATTTTGTTTGTTGTAATCCACCTGCAGGGGGCACATGAATCCAACAAAGTAATTAAGTTAGTAGTTGAATTTAAAATCATTGTATTTATTTGTAAATATTTTTGAATGTAATCATTTAAATTTATTTAGAATTATACTGAATTATAATTCTTTTAAGTCATTTAAATTGTATATTAAAATTATTAATATAAAAATATTAAATAAATAAAAAAGAATTGTGCTTTCTTATTATGTTAACAGAAATAAAGTTACGTCACATACATATAGTACATATAAATGATTGGTTAATCAATATTTGACTTTGATTTTAACAAGCTCAAATGTTAAAGAGTTCACCCAGAAATGAAAATTAATTACTCGTTTCAAACCCATAAGACCTTCGTTCATCTTCGGAACAGGAGATCGGTAAAATAATCCATGTGACATCAGGGGTTCAACCGTAATTTTACGAAGCTACAAGAATACTTTTAAAAAGTAAAAAGATAAGTTGATATGTTTCCTATGTTGTTGTGATTTGATCTGAACGAAAACAACGTATCTGCGTGACGCAGCTGACACAGAACAGCATGTGCTGTTTACATCCAGCGGATACTCTCCAAAATGGCGCTAGGGTGACCCGGAGGAGATTAATTGTTGAATAAAGTTATTATTTTTTTGTTCTTTTGCACACAAAAAGTATTCTCATCGCTTCATAAAATTACGGTTGAAGCCCTGATGTCACATGGATTATTTTACCGATCTCCTTGCTACATATCTGGACTTGGGAATATTTCAGTTGTTTTGCTGTCTATGCAGGGTCAGACAGGTCTCAAATTCCATCAAAAATATCTTAATTTGTGTTCCGAAGATGAACGAAGGTCTAACAGGTTTGAAACGACACGAGGGTGAGTAATAAATGACAGAATTTTCAGTTTTGGGTGAACTAACCCTTTAAGCTTTATTTAAACTACTATAAGGTCACATTATCAGTGTTTGTTGAATACCTAAAGACCTTTATGTATGTGTGTGTTGTTTATGCTGTCCTTACATTTGGCAAGGGCTTCTGGAAAACCTGCATGGCTAGTACGATAGGAGCGGCTGTGGTCCAATTATAATACCTTCGTGGAGAAAATAAAATGTGTGAAATAATTGACAAATGTAATAAAATAGTTCATTGTTAGTTTAGGAGTATTTTGACATTTTGATGAATGACATTATATAAATGTTTTTATGTGGCAGGATGTGTGAACATACTTAGTGCCAATCTTTACGACCAGGTTGGGATCATCAATGATAGATGGATTATCTGCAAACTCCTGATAAGATATTGCTCGTTCCTCAAATTCCTCTGTGAATGAAAGATTGTAAAAACTCTAATTACTTCTCTAGCTAATGAAATCTAGAAAAAACTGGATATTAATACAGAGTCTACAGAAAAGAACAGCTACTGAAAATACATTATTTTTACACTACCATTGAAAGGTTTGGGGTCAGTAAGGTTACGTTACCACGTTTAAAGTTGGCAAAAAATTGTTCAAAGGTGACAGTAATGACATTTGACATCAAATTACTTTTTAAAATATATTAAAATATAAAATAATAATAAAAAAAATATAATTGCAACTATGAAACAATTTTACTGTTTTTACTGTATTTTTAACAAATAAATGAGCTTCTGTCTTTTAAAATCATTACAAAATATTACCAACCCCAAACGTTTTAAAAGTAATTTACAACTTGTCCTTTTACCTCTAGTGATCTCTCTGTTTTCTGTCAGTCCGCCACAGAGAGAGATGGCAATATGAGGCAAGTCTCCTAACTGGTCAGAAAAGCTGTCCACCCCACTGTCCATTCCACTGCTGCCCACTGACTGAGGGGACTGATTGGCACTTCTCGAATCTGCCCCTCCCCTCACAGAAGTTGCTCCATCACTGAACGACAAGAAATAAATCTGACAATTAAAATTCATTAAAAATACATTACACCTGGATCATAAATGAACAAGTGACATTCTACCTCTTTGGAAAGTACAAGGCTGCCACCTCAGGCTCCAACTCTGTAATGTCATCCAGGTATACTCCATCTGATCCCAGATGCTGGCTCCTTTTGTCTAGGAATGATATAGTGTGGCATTATATGTTTTAGCCAAATACATTTTGCTTTGTAACTTTCTCATAAAAAGGCATTTTTAGAGCCTTAATGCTCTCTACCTTTTCTCTTTGATGGAGAGTCTGTCTTGCTAATGGCATGAGCTCCAGGACTGTGCCGCCCCTCTTCTAGGTCTGTGATAAGATGGGCAGCTGCACTGATGGCCTCCACATCTACATGTACAGCAGCGCCAGATGTTGCCTCTTCAACCCTGAGATCAGGCACATACACATCACTGCCACGAGACTCCACCATCCCATCCCCAGTGATGGCTCTGAAGTGTGTGCTTTCAGACGATGGGATTGATCTTGGGGTCACCACCATGGGCTCTGACATGGGCTGCAGGAATGACGGCTGTAGAAAGAGAAAGACATAGAGTTAGCCGCTTCACATTTGTTAATTTGCTGTGGTTATGTGGCATGTCTAGTGATTATTGTACCTTGGCAGCATGAGGCAGCTCTCCCCATGTCCAAAGCATCTCAGGGTTGTCCAGTTTCCCTCCGCTCCTCTGACTGGCCAGCAGTTCGGAGTCACTCTTGGGTGTAGATGGCAAGGAGCCATTTGGGCTGCTGTAGGGAAGAACGAAAGACATTGAGAAACATTTGGATCAACTGTAGTTTTGTATTTATACACCTGTTGTGAAATAAGCTAGGAACAATGCCTTCAACTTTTAATTCCTTGTCCTGCAAAACTGAATTCAATGCTTGAAAAACAGGACAAATCTTTAAATTGGACTATACAGTAGAGCAATGTAAGGATTTTTAGAGCTTAAGTTACAATTTATGGCTTTGTTTCAAATTACATTGTATAGTGGCAGCAGTGGTTACCTGGGTGTGGACTGAAACATGGCTGTTTGTTGAGGGCAGGAAATAGACAATCCTGAATTGGTGGGAATGGGTAAGGAGCGGATCTTCTCCAATCCTTTGCTGTGGGTCAGAAAAGAAAGATTTATTTTCAAATGTCCATTATTTTGAATTTCATTAATACAATAAATAATATACATTATAAGCAAAATAATATTATATATGTGTGTTGTAGCATAAACACAGCCGAATGTATTAGCATGTATTGTGTATTATGATATATAAGTATATTCATCATACAGTAGCTCATACAGTAGCTGTAGGAACAGTTTGCTGACGATGAACGATATATATTGATAAAACCTTCAGTTAAGTCTCGGTTACAGTCAGCAATACAGCATAAACTGGGATATACTGTTGTGAGAAACAAACCTGTTGGACTGAATGTATATATTTTATGTGTAATCAAAAAAAATGTTGCAGACATACACGTTTTTGGATTTAACAGGGTTTTTTCACTTCATAGGCATCCCTTCATCATTATTGTATTTTCGCTGAATTGCTGGCACTGCACTGTTTCGTATAGATTATTTCATTCAACTGAGAGGCACAACCACAGATTTATTTTCTTGTCTTTGAAATGCACACAATAACTTTAAGGCCTGTTTTTCCTCCTAAGAACACCTAAAAGACTGGCAGGGGTCTCCAGTTAAGAGGCTGTTTTATGTTTTATACTAGTCGTGGTACATGGTTGTCTTTTTTCCTATGTATTATATTTCCTATGTATTATATACACTTTCATTCCTTTTACTACAACTTTCCAACTTTATATCTTGCAATTGTGACTTTTTCCATAATCGACTCAGATGAACTAAGTGGCTGAAAGTAGGGAGTCTTAAGTGGCACACCTTTGAACAGCAGTCCAGTTCCCTTCAGACTGTGTGTATGTGCTGCTTGTTCCTTTCACCTGCTCAGCAAATAGCTCATGTGACATGGCTCTGAAAACACATACAATATAGGCAAACATATACGTAAGTATATATACCTGCAAAAGGTAAGAGTAAGACGTTGTATACATTTAAAGTACATTTTTACTTAATGCGTATAGATATAGCCAGAGATAATCTGCAGTGCTTGTCATCAACAGGCTCATTCTTCCAGTAAAACAGAGAGCATTGTGGGGTTTCTAGAGAGCTGGATTCAAACTGCTGAGCAGTTTGCTGAGCAACACATTCTTGAGCGGACTCTTTTTTGCCTTGTGAACAGTGTTTTCCCAGTGGCTTTTACGGTCACTTTTTAAATGTATTACTGGTACCTGGGAAACAGATTCTTGGTAATGCAAAGCATGTAGAGCACTAAAAGTTTGACCTTTTAACTTGCTTATCCAGACTGAACAGATAAGATACATAACTTGTTGTCCACTGGGAGTGAAAGAAGGGAAAAGGATGTTTATGTTGTTAAGATGGTTTATATTGCAAATAATTTCTTTTCTTAGATATGTGAGAGAATGCTAGATTGCCCAGCATTACAAAGGACTTCCCTCGAGCTGGAACCAGAACTGGCATGGTTTCATGAATTTCGTGGAAAAACATTGGAGGGGCTGTTTGAGCCACTTGTTTACTTCAGCAATAGGACTGGCGACCTCTTTTTCTCCACTTAGCCTCTCTCTCTCCATTGCAGAGCTTATTCAAAGAGTGAACAAACAAACACAGCCCACATCACAAGACCACTGCAACTGGATTCATTCCAGCAAACTTGCAGCACAAAAATTATGCCACTGCAATCACACAATTTGCAGTGTTTTTAAATGGGTTAAGAGAAAGAGGATCTCTCTGCATTATCAAAACCATCTGTTCTGTCCTAAATGTTGCATGCTCTCTATGCTCTATACAGGAAACAAGTTAAGCTTCACAGCTCGTGCCAAGCTGAACTCGCAGAAAAGTGGGATTTAAATTCTGTGTGAGATCTTGGCAAGACCACTATCCCCATTTACCCACATACAATGAAAGTGAATGGTGACCAGGGGCTGTCATACTTCAAAAAACACCATCCATCAGCTCTCAAAACTCTTTAAAGTTCATATACAGTACATTCAAAAAAGCACAAAAATGTAAATTATACGTTAATTATATTGCATGTCTCAAAACCATTTGTTATGTGCTAAATTAGAATATGCAAAGCTATATGGTCTACTTCTGTACTTATTTTTTTTTTATGTTTGGCAGCCCCTGGTATGTAAAAGATGGACATTGTTCAGAATTTCTGCTTTTTGTACTTAAAGCTGCAGTCCGTAAGTTTTGCCTCTTTGTCAACATCTCTGTTTGAAAACCTGGAATTGCAGCTGCTTGCGGAATTATCTTCCTTGTGTGAGCTGTGCTCCGGCATGGCTTCAGCGTGGATTAATCTAATGTTTTGAGGTAAATGTGTTGCTGTCAGTCACCGTACCGGTGTGGATGTTTACTGTACTTCACAATCACAGATTCTAGCCTACGGCTTGGAATATATGACCCAAATAAGAATTTTAAAGTAAGTAACAAGTCACGCTTGTTCTGGCAAAATGAGAAAAAAGCATTAGAATAAATTGTGCTACCAATGATCGGTTAGCTCATATTACATAAAACCGTGCAAATTTTTATTATTGTTATACTATACTATCAAATTATTAATGTTAACATCATCAGCATTGCGTGACTATGAGTATAGTGTCTATTAGTGTGTAATTTCAATTTCTGTACAGTCTAATCTAATTGTCATGCCATTCGAATTTCATATTAAGAAATTCTTTTAACTCAAAAAGCAAATTAGGCCCCTTTCGAACTGGTTTTCTTTAAAATACAAATCTTGTGTAATCCCAGGCTATCTGTAATCAGAAGCACATTTAAAACTGAAATATAATTAAATTTCATTCACATGTTTCTCATAAACAAAATCCTTTCTGGATTACAATCCGCCATCAAAATGATACATTTAATTATTGTAGCTGCTGTGAGAAAAGGCTAAATGATCCGCCACCTGCAGGATCCTCACATGAGACATAGCCTAGTAGCCGTAACAACTTCTTTATGTTTACAGACGTGATGTAATGAGGCAGTGCCAAGCTCGAATTTCCCGCAAAAACCTACCCATACCACTCAAATTAGAAAACATTATTATAAGTTAACCATTGTGAAACGGGTTAAAGTAAGGCGATAGTTTTTAACACTGGCTGGTTATGTCCTTGCTCAAATATTCATTTTGGATAATTTTTAACCAAAAAAAAGTTAAAGCAGTTAAAAAAAAAAACTCATACAGGTTTAGAATGACATTAAAGTCATGTGTAATAATATTTATCAGATTAAAAACTTTCCCTATATCTACTGTTTGTTCTGACCTGCTTCCAGTAGTCTCTGTATCATCATCAGAACTCATATCAATGGGAAACATGTCTTCGGCATCCGAAAAGTCTCCGGTGTCCTCTCGCTTCATGTTGTCTACATGAGATTTTCTTCTCCTCTTCCTTCTCTTCTTCATTATTGAACTGTCACCAGGGGCCTGCATGGGTCCCAGGGTTTGAATGGAGGTTCCGTTTCCAGAGTCAGACAGACGGGACGTGCCTTTTCCAACTTGGGCCTGCATTAGGGCAGAGCCCTCTGAAATTATGGGTGATGTAGCCAAGTGGGATGGCACCATCTCCTGTAGAGGGAGTAATAATAGTACTAAATGTAGGCAATGCATGCTTTAGGGAGTTTTTGCATTTTTTTCAATCTTTGGAGGAAAACATCTAGATCTATTTGTAAAAACACTGTATATCTGCAAACATACCCATTCATTCATATAACCATGAATGTAGACTGTAGCCATAAATTTGGTTTGACCGTGTGCGCTTAAAACCCAGAAGCACAACACTGTGACCCAAATGTCTTGTGACAGATCACTGCATCTTTCATTACTAACAAACACATGCACGTGCAGCTCTGAACTGTTTCTAAGTCATGGTTTCATAAGACACAAGTGCATGGCTGCACATAAATATATGATAGCATAATGTTCAGTTGTTTATGTCACTCAGTTGCCCTTGAGAACCAGACGACCAGCTCATACGTCAGTTATCACTCCCATAGACAGACCATTATCAACTCTAGCTGTGCTAAACCTCATCACCACAACACAAGATATGATGACTATAGTCAACAGCAGGAACCATCACAACAACTAATACAGAAAACCAGAGTTCTTGAGCGCTTTAAAATCACTTTCATTAGAGGAGGACAGGCTAAAGTTAGTTAATTAGTTGCACTCCAAACTAATGCCATTGGTTGAGGTTGGCAGAGGGTCAAATCCAAGTCTGAATGGCTAACATACATAGATTCTTTTCTACCCTTTATAAAGTCTTCAGCTGCCACCTATTTAAGTAATAGGCCTATATGTCATCTGACATTTTGTGTATGGTATTACAAAAAAAAAAATCCCTTTCAGGAGCTTTAATCTCTTGTACTGGCAACAAAACAATCCCAAATTCACTGCACTTCAGTGAAAAGGCCTCGTCTGCATTAAACCTGCTATTTTAAAACTGCTAAAAAATGCTACACACACCATGTTCATGCAATACTGTCACACATCATTACAATCATTAGTCATTGATAATAAAGGCAACAAATAGTGGCATAAAATGGCACAAAAATGAAACAAACAAATAAAACACACTAATCTTAAGAAAGCCTTAGCAGTAACTGGCACATTACGTGAATGCAGTGCACTTTAGTTTCCCGTGGCTTTTTTCTATTAGATATAGACTAAATATGCATGAAAATAATATAGCTTGAAATTTAGCTTTTTTTTTTTTTTTTTGTGTTTATTGCTATGCTAAGAGTTTTATTCATTTACTTTGAATACATTTGTATTTTTTTTATGTAGATTTGTATTTAATGCTCATTGCTAATAAATCAAATAAACGATTTTAATCGTTTAACGTTAACACATTTAATTTTTCATTTAAATTTTGATTTAATTTAATGTTTATTGCTAATAAATAATAAAAGAGTATTAAACATTGTGGTAGTACATTGTAGTAGCTGTAGAACATTCAATATATGAATATAAAACTAAGTATGAAACTAAATATATATAAAACTAAAACTGAGTGCCATTACATCTGTAGAAGATCATCTCCTAAAATGCTGCACCAGAACATCCAATGTATTCAATATCCTTCTCTAGAACTGTTACACTTGTATTCAAAACAGAATATCATATTAACATCAATGACGGTATTCAAGAGTGTAGCAATTTCATATTCCTGTGAATGCAATCCAGTGATAGCTCTCTGCTTGCTACTGGTTATATTTAGTCAAATGAAGCACAAACATCTAAACCGGTTCAGACAAATAGACGGTGATTCCGCTGGAATAAAGAATAACATAATTTAGCGAGTACATAATATTTTTACACAGGTCAGGTGTATGCAATGAGAGCATTATTTTAGTAACACAAGGCAAAAGTTGAGGGATCACAGGAAAAGTACATCTCTTTTCCTTCAAGAGCCAGAATGTTCCACATGAGTGCTAACCAGGGCAACCATTGCCATTGAACCATTGAACGCAGTGTACCTCAGCAGATATTAATCTCAGGCATTTGTGCCTGTGATGAGCAAGAAACCATCTGTGGTCAGAAAGTAATGAGGAAGTTTGAAAGACTAAGCTAGGAGGATAACCAACATACGCGGACAGAGCTTTTCTTATCTCAGCAGTCAGACAGTGTTCTCTGGTACATTACTTTGCCCTTTAAATTGGCTGGCTTTCGCTTTCAACCTTGGGAAGCATAAAGATGGGTGCCGTTTTAGACAGAACAACGGTGCCCTTGGCTAAAAGGGTCTGTTCTAGAGCAAAGTGTTCAAGCTCGGGTAACAGAATGCATGCAGCTGGATTGTTTCCAGTAAACAAGTTCAGATTTCAAACTATGGTACTTATGAGGAGACATGCACACGTCGTGTTACATTTCTCAGTGCACAATGACTCTTGGCTGCAATAAAAGCAATGCTACAGGATTTATTGTTTGGTACAGGACACAGGACTCACCTCACCACTTTCTGTTTCTTTGACAAAGAATGCCTCTCCGTTTTCACCTAGCTTCATGTGTAAGCTGACCGGCTCCCCATTTATCTCAATGTCAACCTGAGGAGAAAGGGAACATGGAATGCTGTCACTATAATAAAGGCAATTTACAACAGTAAGCCATGTGCAACACAAGGCCAATGACAATGATAATTTTATCCCATTTTAAAACAACAACTTCAAAGAGTATATTTATGTCCATGGCTTTGAAATAATAATATATTTTACTTGATATGTCTCCAGACATTCTGGACGTTGGACAGAATAAAACTTACAATTCTGAATCATTTACTTACCTTTATATTGTTCCAAATCCATAATTCATTCAATTCAGTTCACGCTTTTCATGATACATGTTGTTTCAAAGCAGCTTTAAAGAAAATTAATGTTTCTACATTACAAGAATGATCTGTTATCAGAGGTGACCATATGGCAGAAATGTAGATTAAACAAATCATGAGAATTTTGTTCATCCTCGGAACACAAATTAAGATATTTTTTTATATTTTTTCTTTTTGTTCCTTTATTTAAAGTCCACAAAAGTACAAAAAGTCTTTGTAAAAGTAATCCATTTGAACTGAGCAGTTTAATCCAAGTCTTCTGAAGAGACTGGATCACTTTATATGATGAACAGATTTCATTTAGGCTTTTATTCACATATAAGCATTGATCATTGCACATACATAGAGGACTTCAAACATGGTAAACAGAAGCCTAAACGGAAGCTGGGCTTGCTTGATGCATGATAACAACCATAACTGAGCATATTTACATGCATACCAATGGGCTGATAACTTCCAAAAATCAGTTTATTGAATTAACCTGATTCACTGGTTTGCATCCAAATCAGTAACCAATGCAAGTAAACAGTGTTTACAAGACTGTATTAAAAATCTGATTATTCCCAGGTGATGACGTCCAAGTGTAAGCATCTGTTTATTATGTGATGTTAAATAAAGCATTAAAACCCCCAGAGTATTTCAAAATGTCAGCAGGAAACTTGCACAGACTTAAGGTCATTGCACACTGAGTATGAAATTTTCGCATGCGTTTCTCAATTTTTTCATATTCCTCATCCTCACAAAATGCATGCTACGGGTGCGAAAACGCAGAAGATAGAACCTGAACGTTTCGGAGGCAGTGTGTAAATGTGATTGACACAACGTGAGGTCGTATTTATTTTTAAACGTGCGAAAAGTTTCTACGACTGTACCACTTGTCCTTTGGCTGCACGAGATGAGAACACATTTTTTATATTTGGTTACACTTTATTTTAGGTGTCCTTGTTAAAGTGCAATTGTACATTTAAGCACTGAGTAATATTAATTAACTATATGTACTTACTATATGGTTAGGTTTAGTATTAGAGTTTGGCTTAGGGTTACTTGCATGTAATTATGCAGAATTTATTGTTATTATAATACTAAGTACATGTAACAAGGCCACCATAAAGTAAGGCGTTACCTTATATTTCTTGGGTCAAGAAAAAGTCAAAACACTTGCTGTGGATGGCTGGTCCACAGCAGGTGGATGCAGGTTATGGTGTTTATATACTGGACAGTTTATAAAGCATGTCTGTGCTAGTGCTTACCACTTTCTCCCGGGAACGCAGCACCCCCATCTTGCCGAAACGGACGTGAAAAGGCGAGCACTGCAGAGTGCCGTCGGGGTGACGCACCACAATAACATCGATACAGCCGGACAGGGTGGCAGGGTTAAGGCCTCTGTACAGCTCCTTCACCTGCACAAAAACCTGACCGGCTAGCTGACCCACGTAGTTCATGGTCTGACTCTGAAATAGAGAAAAGTCAAGCTTTTAAAGTCAAACATGAAACTACTCAAATCATCACCTTAAAATAATCCTAAAATCTCTATTTTCCCTTATTATGTTTTATTATGTTCCAATTATTATGTTCTGTGTTGCTCTTTTACATGTAACATTTTTTTTTTAATAAACAAGTACTTGATAATTTTATCGCTAAATCAAGCTATATAACTCTCTGTGAACTTCAACTGTTTGTGTGAAAGTGCACAGTCAAATGTGTAAAGGCAAATGTGATGTTGATGAGCCATCTATGTGTGTGTGTTTAGTTAACATGATAACATTCAACATCTGTACAATAAACAGTCCTCTAAGATTATGCTACATTTTGCAACTGCAGGCCTAATGGAGAAGATAAAACCTGTAGAGTGAACTAGGTATAATAAAACATGCTGTCTTGGTCAACTCAAGCCCAGATCTCTTTGGCAATTTAGGTGAAAGGTAAAATATCATAGAACCCCTTAAGACTGCAAGCAGTAGATACAATGACATTGCTCAAAAAAGGATTACAAGTGGTGTTCCTCAAGCATGGCCAAGGGTTTAATAATGCCTGGTTCTGGCATGCTCTACCAACCCAGAAAACTACTGCCTCTCTGTAGTGCACAGCACGTAATGTTTAAAGTAATTAGCTAATTGCAAGTGTCTGCAATTTTAAAAAAAATAGCGTGCACTATTACAATATGCAAGCTAGGGCTTGCGTAATTCCGACAACGCAGAACAAGTTGGCATTAATCGGAAGGAAAGAAAGAAAAATAATTTTGTATGCATGAAGAGTTCCCACACTTTTTGAACAATTAATTTAATGACTTGCCCAATGACCTTTTCAGCTGTTTATGGTTACTAAAAGGATTTATTTAAAATTTGGATTTGCATTTGTTTGTCAGGTGCCAATTTTCTGAATTAACAGAATTAAACATTTATATTTAGTACTGTACAAATAACCCTCATGGGTATGGTGACCCATACTTGGAATTTGTGCTCTGCATTTAACCCATCCAAGTGTACACACAGTAGTGAACATACACCCGGAGCAGTGGGTAGCCAATGCTGTGGCGCCCGGGGAGCAGTTGGGGGTTTGGTGCCTTGCTCAAGGGTCTCACCTCAGTCATGGTATTAAGGGTGGAGAGAGTGTCAGACCCGAGACTCGAACCCACAACCTTCGGGTTACAAGTAACCAACTCTCTATCCATTAGGCCATGACTGCCCTCAACGGACTTATCCTGCACATTTACACAAATTTACATAGTCACATGGGACTGACATGGCTCCAATAGTTCTTCTGTTACTGGTTTACTTTACTTTAATTACTGGTGCCAATAATAGCACACACATCCAAATGTACAGTGCATCTATGATGCTTGATTTGACACTAGAGTTGCCTAATCAACAAACACTTTAAGACTCATTTCAACTAATTAAAACAGAATATCATCCAAAGGACAAGGAGGTCACTGCTAAGGTCATTATATATATACGTATATATATGCATTATTACATATTAAGAATGTATATTTTGCAATCACTACTGAATCATAGATAACAGATAAAGTAATAGAGAAATGACATGCAAGTACTCGGCTGTACATATATTTCAGATGGCACTTAGAATGTATATAATATATATATATATATATATATATATATATATATATATATATATATATATTGATTAACGTTAATTACAAAAATTATACATATGTCTACAGTTGTGGTCAGAATTATTGGCACCTTTGGTAAATATGATCAAAGAAGGCTCTGAAAATAAACCTGCATTATTAATCCTTCTGATCTTTTATTTTTTTAACCTTTTTATTGAACTAACGCAATTGAAAATGGGGGAAAATCTCATTATGAAATAAATGTTTTTCTCAAATACACGTTGGACAATCATCCGCTGTGCTATAAAAACAGAAGCCCTTCACTGTTAACCCAAACAAGTGCATGCATTTACGTTTGCAAATGATTATGAACAGGATGAAAATGAGAGGCCAGGGAGGGATGAAATTCCCTGTAATACATACGTGGGATGCGCAAAGGCGTTAGGATGTCACAGCCATTCAAAAGTACTTGGATCCTCGGACGCGGCTGAATCCGGTTGATGTTCGCTGCTCTTCGCTCATGTGTTTTGTCTCTGCCGTTTGACACACTGTCTGTTCACTGACTGTCTGTGTTGGTGTTGTATTTAAAGAAGGGTGGAAACTGTTTGCCGTGAGTAGCAGTCCCTGCCTCTGCAGCTGACATCACAGTTAACCCTTTGCACCAATCTACATCGCTAGTTACGCGACGCGGCAAACAGCTATAAGCTCCCATTTACAGTCAATGAAGCTGCCTACTATATCGAATAGTATGCGCGCGACGCGTCTTTCACGCTTGTGGTTGGAGTCATGACGTCGCCACACTCTGGACCAATCAAACACTTTGTTGATGCGATGCAACGCGACAAGAACGCTAGCGTTGGCTATTCGACACCGCAAACAAGCGTCAACGGCATTATATCTATACTACAATGCTTTACAGTTATTTTAAGCACCTTCAACATTAACGTTTATTCGAGACTATTTTTATCCACTGTGTTAGTTTGACGATGAACAGCTCGTTGTGGTTGCGTTTTAAATTGCCTATCAGTAAATGCAACGACTGAAATCCAACTAAACGACTGAAATTGATCTGCCTAATTTGTGTTTAATTATAATTGCTTGCTGAATATGGCAATGCGGTGGTGAAATATGCTGACCATGCATTACATTTAATACACGCCTTTAATGGATTTAACACACACATACAGTTCTGCTCACGTGGCAGGAAAGCAGCAGCAGCTGAACTGCCAGTCGAATGTTTACCATAGCATGAGTGTGTGTCTGTGGCTGTAAGTCATCTCATCAGAAAAGATATGTGGGTCTTTGAGTGGTAGTTTACTGATTATTACTATTCCAGCAATATTACATGCTTTCAAAATTGAAAGGTTTTCAGTTGCAGGTATTTTATGGGGGAAAAAGAAAAATAAAGTCTGCACAGATGTACATCACAGTACGGCAAGTGTATCAGATAGTAACATGCATATATATATATATATATATATATATATAAGTGTAGATGTTGGTTTAGATGCCGCACATGCCACTAAAAGCATGCATTCTTATCTTTCTGACATAGCAGTTATTGTAGTGTAATGCACTGTGGTAACCCAGGCTACCTTTGAGAGGTATTTCAGACCTTGTGTTTGTTTGAGTGGTTCAGAGGAAAGTGTGTGTGTGTTTAAACTGCTGGAACTGCTGGCTTTCTATGAAAAGAGTGACTAAAGAAAACAAAGGTATGTATATATGCGTGTATTTTAGGCAATGAACAAAATAAGAGAATTTGGTCATGTTAAAGCAAGGACTGCCCAGCTATCTGATTCCACAGCGTACTCTCAGCATGCACACTCTTTCATCATGATCTGTTGATTTCTCCACAGGATACACCAGAACAGTAGAGTACATTCCAGATACACTGGTGGGGTTTCTAGGAATAAGAATGTGATTTAGATAGTCTGGGGTCTGAGGAGGTGGAGGAGACTACCAATGCTTTGTGCTGATAAAAAAATTTATGTTAACTAATATTAACATATCATACTGTATCTTGATTAGTTTTGCTGTCTCTTGTCAGTCATACTATAATAACACTTTGAACATAAATAGATAAAATATTCACTATATCTGTAATTATCTTATCTACCCTAAAGCCTGCCCATATGGTTCTTTACAGTGCAGTCTATAAGCTTATAGCACGTGACTGATTGTGAAAATACATTCCCAAGAAAACCAGTGAATGCGTTCACGTGGTGGAAGGGGGAGTCGCCTGGTTTGGTCCATCTCCACCAATCAGAGCCAGAGGGGTCTATGACACAAGGCATGTGGGGGTCATGTGTTGACTAAACTGCTGAACTTACTATTGTAGGAGGGAAGATTGACACTGAGACTATTCAGTGAATTGGGGCCTGTTTTTCTGCATCACTTCATTGTATTACTGACATCCCAGGGCAGTACAGCATGTACCATAGGCAGTAAAACAAGATCCTGCTCAGTTAGTATGATGGATTGGGTTGTAAACAAGTGGTGAAATTATATTTGAGAGCATGACATAACAATGTACAGCAGACTGACTGTGTGTGAACATGCACAAACACTAATAATGCACAAAGCCTTAATAATTAATGCTGTTTCGGGGTTCTCTGCCTTTTTGACGTCAACGCCCCACAACAATATTCAAAGTCCCCCCGCCCAGTTTTGTTTTCTAATCATATTTTAATCTATTGAGATTTTTTGACAGTCCCATTAATTTAAGTATAAGTGGGGAAAATACTCACAGTTTGTACCTAATAAAATATTTTAGAACTTGGCATAACAAGAAAAATTTACATATTCCTTTTACTTCTCCAGGTCTACAAATCACTCTTAGGCTAGATTATATGAGGCAGGGCTACCTCATATACATACATTTTCCTATATGAGGAAGAAAATGTGGGAACCTTGGTTCTTCAAAAGGAAACAGTTGTTGAGAAAATGAATTGACATTTGTAGTTTTTTAGCTTATTTTTAAAACTTGTTTTTTAATTATTTATTTATTTGTTTGTTGTTTGTTTAATAACTCCTTTGGTTGAGAACCATTGGACTTAAGAACCTAGCAGGAACACGCTGAAAGAACATGAGTAGAGATATCAGACAATATTTGTACCACACAGAGTGCAAAAGTGGAAACAGAAGAACAGGCTTGGCAGGAATATCATGCTGATGTCTGTTTATAGTCAGTCAAGCTAAAGACCCTGTTCTCAACAATCAGCAAAACAGTTTCCCTTGTCTCAGCACAAGCAGACTTGCTCGGGCCGCTGTTTTAGCTTTACATCAGTTATTTCAGCCTTGACGTAGCACTGGCCATATTTAACTGCAAAACAGGGTTCAATTGCATCAATCATTATAAACCTGCATCAGCTGTGTTGCATCTTTAAACTCAATTGAACATAGCAACCACTACAATCTAGCATAATTAAGGCTACAGGCGAGCAACATTAGTATTTTCTTCACAAAACATAAAACTCTAGTTTGTATTTAATTGCAAGGTAATGAAACAGAAACAAGGGCTCTTAAAATATCAATCATTCATGAATCATGAATCACAACCATTAATGGGTTCTTTGATGGCCACAGCAGTGATTATACAACAACCTACAACTCTTGACCTTCACTGACTCCTGCTGAACACATATGACTTCTCCAGATATTGCCTGATCTTTAATTAAACATCTTATGTTACCTTTTAGGTTAAAAATACTCTGGTTTAATGATAACTTTGTACAGACGTCCAAACACTTTGAAGAATGAATTTGCTCAGAGGTTGAACGCTAACCTGGTCAGTCTATTTGGAAATGCCCGTGTAACCTGACACAGTGACGCACTCAATGCTCTTTGGTTCTAGGTCACATAACAGGCTCATGGTGTCCCTGCCAATGGACCTTCCCTCAGTTGAGCTAAATGGACATTTGATATGCAGGTGCCAAAAATTCCTTATAATTTACAGACTAATTAATAAACATAATATAATAAATATTCAAATCATATTAAATTCTAGTCCTATATGCATTAGAACATGTATCTGAAATCCATGCATATTATTTGTATATGCGCTTTTGCTAATGATTCATTCCTCAAATGAGAACCTTATTTGAAAATAACCATTTCAGAACAATCATGCACGCCACAATCAGCACAGAATTACTGAGAATAAGCAATGAAGCTTTACTAAACCTATTTGACAAGCTATTTAAAACTAGTTAAAGCTTTAAACACAAACCAATTAAATTATGTTTAATATCTGGCCCAGACAGACATTTTTCAGGATTTTAATCCATCATACTGAATTTTAAACTGATAAATCATGGTGGGTTACCCATGTCCAGCTCGTCTCATTTGGGCTGAATCTTTCACTGTATTCTTCCACTTGATCCTCTGCTATCATGATTCCATTATCCACTCGTGCATATGAAATAAGCCTTTACTACAAGCTGAGACTAGTCTTTATGCAATGCTCGTGCTAACAATTGAGCAGTGAGCTATATACTGGGCTTGAAGCTGTTTTCATATACTAATTTTACCAAGAGTGTTCTTGGAATGGTGTCCACAGGCGAAACTTGAGAGGCCTGGCATGAAGAGCCTCAAGTGGTCAGACCCTCCAGAGGGGCTATCACTACAGCTTTCTCACAATTAGCATATATATATATGGACATAAACATCCACAAAGATGCACAAATGATTTATAGACTAATCCCATACACAGATAGGTGTTTTTAACAATTCTTGTGTGTTTGCTTGTTTGTTTTGCTTATTTTCTGTGCATAATTTGTATAATTTAATTGTATACAACAGTAAGTTCCTGTTTTTGAATTTGATTGGCTGAGCGGCATTCCAAGAACTCTGATATTTAAAAACGCACTTGACTTTGTGCATTCCAGACAGACTGTCAGAGGGGTCTCTGACCCTTTTTTTAGGTCATCATTATGTCAAAAGGTGTAGCGACAAGTAACTATATTTATGGGTGAGTCATTGAACTGTCACCCCCCCTTTTTGAAAACTTTTTGAAAGTGCACTATTTAAAGTTAAATTGTAATAATTCATGAATGCTTTTGAATACAGACCTAAGATTGGTCTCCTTTTAAAGAAGACAATCAGCAGATTATTCAATCAGCAGAGAAGTGAAATAATAAAAAAAAAACGAAAGTAACAAAAAAGTTATAAAAGTTTAAATTTACTGTAAATAACATGTACGATACTATTATTATTATATATTATATAAAATAAATATTTTACAAAATATATTTTAATCCAAATTTGGCATAAAATTAAAGCCATATGTCTAAATATGTTGTGTTCCAAATTTGAAGTTGATATAAAAAAAATTGAGGTTACTACGCAATTTTGTTTAGGCGTTATACCACAAACAGCCACCGGGTGCCATTCAAACCCCATTGAAGTTTTTTTATGCACTTTTCTGTAACAAATGGATCAATTTCTCTCTCACTCTTACTCCTATCACAGACTAACCACCAAATATGGAATCTTGAGACTCAGACCTTTCCGATGATATGTATTTTGTCAAGATTATAAAGTTTTGATTCTATAAGACCGTAATACATTTAGTCACCACTAAGGGGGAGGAGCCCGCTAAAAGATTTTAAAGTACCATTTCTATGGTGACGCAATATCCGATTTCAAAACGGTTTACACAGGATGAACTTTGAGATTTTAAGCTTTCAAATGATATATAATATATGATGATTACTAAAACATGTGATAGGAAAAAAAGGAAACGAATAGAATTTTGGGTCAAAGGTCAGAGCTCCTATTATGGTGTATATGTTTTGAGGTGCGCTCTTGTCATAAATTAATCTATTACTGCTCCTATACAATTTTTTATAACAAACAGTGGTGAAATATCTATTTAGGAGTCTTGGACCTTTCCAATGATATATAGTTTGTCATGATTAGATTAGGATTTAATGGTAATATATTGAAGTAAAGTTAGGTGTCCCGTATACGGGACGGTGACAGTTAAGGTTAAACAATTCGTTCTAAACATTGATTCATCCACGATGTTGCTCTAAGAGGGGTGACAGTTGATTTTTGCTTTGACTTGGTTTGGAAGCGTTGTAGCAATTTATTATTTAAAACCTAAGTTACTCAGTATTAACTTCACATTTATTGAACTGTAGTATGAAACACTACTACACTTGAAATCATGCTGTTGATCTGAATATCAGGACTGTGATTTCTTGCTACCACGTGCCTGTGGTAGATTTATATTTGTTTTGTTTGTTTGTTTGTTTTAAGCATGATCTTCACTGTTCACACTAACACTTCACACCAACCTTTGAAGAAATAAAAACTTTATTAGGGACAAAATTGTTGTAGTTTGTGTAAGTGTAAGTCAATTATTTTAAATTAAGGTGATTTTAAGATTAAATATATAATTATGATGGATTTGTATATTTTAACACTGAAAATCTTAGTCTGGGAAAAGTAATAGTACAAATAAATCTATACCAAAAAAGCATTTTAACAAAAATCTAAGTTTCCAAGACAGTTTTAAAGTTTTACCAAAACAAAAATCCTATTGGAAATCCTGACTTTTAATGCACTTTCAATAAAATGCTTATTATTGAAACTTGACTTGCAGCAGGATAAAATGACTTAAGTTAAAGTTATTAAAAAGACATTAAGTTACAGTTACAGGCTGCAACAACTGTGAGCCTGATAATAATAAGGTTATTTTTAAGTTGTGCAAGTTCCAGTTCCAGGGACCCGTCACATCATGTCACATGTCATTTCAGGAGGGGCGGGTTATGATGTTTCTGTGACTCTTGTGAGACTGACCCTTACCCCACCAGAGACGGCCAGAATGTACACTTGCAACACGAGCCACCGTTTCCACTTGCTTCAGAGAATATGACATAAAGAGTCATACCAGATGACAGCGACTGCGTGTGTGCTCTTAGTCTATCTAGATAGTGATTCAATTGTGCAACATTTGAATGGCTGAAAACTGGCTAGCACAAATATGCTGCATTCAGTGTTAAATACCTCATCCCATATACCATAATACAAGTATGATGGGTAATATTTCAGTTTGAAGGATTGAGTGTACTCTAAATGATTTATGATCGAAAGATATGTACAGGTGACACCGATGAATTTAACTGCAAGCTGCAGACATGTTTGTGGATGGTCGTAACATGACACATGCTGTGGTTGCTGTAAACATTTTGAGTGACACATTGATCCTTTATTAACAGAACGATGAGTGGTACATGCTGTTAACTGTTAAGTAACATGCCTAGCAGGTAATTAATACTCCCATTCTTCCCTACAGAGCATGAGAATGATGCGTTGTCATAGAAACTGAATTTATAAAAGTATTACTGTTAATAAATTAATTTTGTTGAGGCACAAACAACTGACATTAGTGAGCTGCAAAGTAAATTTGCAAGCATTATTTTGAAAACACTTGGAAACAACCAGTTTACTCATACATTGCCACCAGCAACCGTGAGGTTATGCCCTCTGCTGGTCCTATTTAATAAACAAGGCAACTGATAAAATCTATTATCGTAAAAAGCCTATTATAAAGAGCACTTTTGATTTCTGAGCCAATTAAATCATAACCTTCAGCTCTATTAAAATAATAAATGTTCTTTTTATCATCTCTACCAACATTACACTTTTTTAACACGTTTTCTATAATTACTGTGCAATAACAGACTAAAAATCGAAACACTACCCAATTTAGCTAACAGTTGTTTCTGTCTACAAGAAAACAAGTAGTAGTAATAGATTAGTGTAGTATTGAAAGTTTTTAGCTTCGTCTCCTACAACACTGATTACTAAAAGTTAATTTTCAAATATGTCTTTATGGACTGAGACCAAGAGGTTTTCTTTAATACATAGTGTCTAGATTTTTATAATTGTTGATTTATGCTTTCCTTTCAGGCGGTAAAATGTGATTGTTCTGCCCTCTAGTGTTCATACAGTGGTACAGCGGTAAAAGCATTTGGAACAGTAAAGCAATGATGAGCGGAAACTGTATAGATTTGAAATGCATGACATAAGTACTTTAATGACAATACACCCTCATCCACACTCATCACAGAACACGCCAAACACAGCTACAAAAATACTTCAATCTGTTCTTTTAACACTTCATTACTGTGCATTAAGCTTACATTAAGAGATCCGGCTGTGACAGAAAAAAACACCAAACAATAAAACACAGAAAGGTCACGGTAAATAAATACATTTTAAACAAAGATGTGAGTAAATCTGGTTTTGATGGTGCATCCATATGCAATGAAATAATCTTATACTTTTCCTGTATGATCTTAAAAAGAGAGAGTGAGAAAACAACAACAGCAAACAAGCAGTAAATTTACAGCACATCCTGTGCATTATATACAGAGCTAATATTATATACAGAAAGGACAGTTATGATTGAGTCTTCAGGTTTTGACAGTCATATGTGTTTTCCTGTGAGGAAAAAGAGAGGCTGGTCCTCTTTGGCGTTGGCGGTCTGAAACTCATCGCTGAGACGAAACCGCCACTCCTCCTCTAGTTCCAGCCGAACTACAGTCTGACGTAGAGAACTGCGGTTAGGACAGATCACACACAGAGTCGCTCCTGGAGCAAAAAAGAGCAAATACTTATTAAACAGAGAACAATTTTCTAGAGTTTTCATGAGTTAAATGGACAGACAGACAGATAGATCTACTATTTATCTCCCTGGTCTTTACCTTTCAGGAACTGGAACTTTTTAAGGAATCCAGGAGTCACAAAGGAATCACAGAAGTATAAGAGGAGGCCACTGAAGAGCAGACCAGTAGTGCTGAAGTTAATGGAGTGAGGTCTGGAGCTGACAAAACAAACAGTCACCTGGGAACAGACAACAAAAACTATTTAGAATCGTGTGAAACTATGGAGGATAGGTCACACAGTAGCGATACAACAGGTACACTTTAAGGTTCCTTTAAGTACCATGGTATTGCCATCTAGATCCACCAATGCAGAGCTGCAAGATTTTGAAAAATAAATAAATATATATATATATATATATATATATATATATATATATATATATATATATATATATATATATATATATATATATATATATATATATATATATATATATATATATATATATATATATATAAATAAAATCTTAAAAATGTAAATAAATAAAAAAAATAATAATAATAACAACTACCAAGTGTGTAGTGCTTGTTTGTAGGGCTGCACAATTTAGCCCCAAATCAATGTGATAAATAATAATAATGATAATAATAACAAAATAAAAATGATAAAAAAAGAAAAATGTTACTGTTAGATTCTACTAAGTAGAAATGTAATCATTTTATTTTACAATACAACAACAAAACTTATAGTCTTAATTCTTAATTTTCAAACATAACCAACTAGTTTTGGCAGAAAACTGCTTAAACAGTTTCACTTTTGTTGACAACAGCAGGTTTATTTGCAACGTTGCTTTCCCAAATGCACATTACAAGCCATCCATACTAGCACATGCACAGATGGGAGTTTCGTGATTCTCTCTGAAACATGTAATGCATCTATTCAATTAAATCGCAGCCTTTGCAATTTGATAATTGCACAGTTATACTGAGATTTCAGCTTTATTTCAATTAACTGTCACATCAGTCTACTATGGAATTTTTTAAGGTACTAAAAGTCTGTTGAAGTACCTCTGGGCCGAGGTTTAGGTAGCAGTCGACAGAGAGGACTGGGTGGCTGTAGTTTTGGGCGCTGAGGGGGAAGAGGCGATGGCTGGTGTGCTGGAGGTATTTCTCCAGCAGTAGCTGAGCTGGCGTGGCCAGGAACAGGTGCTTGCTGTCAGGAGCACAGATGTACTGAGTAGGCTGGATTGTGGTGGGGACATCGGTCATCTGTGGAGAATTCAGAAGAACCATTGTTTTTGTAGTTGCATGGAATATGATTGTTATTATAGATCTACAGAATAAAACATCAATACAGTTTTGGACGTTGGTTAGAAACTTGCCTTAGTTTTGATGATGAAGGTCCCATATCCACCAATGGCGATCTGCTTCTTCATCACGCTGAAGTTGTTAAACCTGCAGATGAGGAGGCCTGCACTGTGGGTACGTAGGTTGAAGTCCACATCATCACATGTGAAACTATTGTGGAGAGAGTGAGATGTGAATATTTGGACAATAATGGAGGAAAAACAACTAAAGTAGCTGGGCTTTCTAGAAACTTACCGGTTCTTGTTGTACTGCACATTCTGTGTTAGGTCCACGTTAAGTAGCAGGAAGTCATGTAGGTGTCCACGCGAGAAGGGCTCTTTTTGTGGTCCGACCCCACCTCCACGACTGGACCACTTCCTCATCCCACATAAGCCATATTGAGTAATATCTGGAGAAGACTCCATGTGCTGAAGAACCTGTTTCAAGGACACATTTCTTTCTGTCCCTGTGGTACCGCTGAAAAACATACAAATACACTACTTAAAACAGATGGTCTACAGCAAACAGGGATGGACCAATATTAATTCTGTTCTTATATTCCCTGACCAATATCAGTCTTTTGTGATGACTGGATAATTATTTTTTTCAGTTTATTTTATATTTTGTAGTTAATATAGGTTTTTTAATATATAAATAATAATATTCATAATAATAGAAATTATACTCTCAAAAGAGTCATTTCTAGCTAAAAAAATACATTTTAAATATTTTTTTTATTTTTAATTTAAGTGTCAACGCACCTTTTTAGACTGGCACTTTTTTAGAGAATGTCGTGAAAAACTGTAGTTAATAATAATAATAATAATTATAATAATACTCACAAACAGTCATTTTTAGCTAAAAAAAATAAATAAAAGAAAAATTCATAAACTAAATATGAAATTTTTTAAAACAAAAGTGTAAATAAATTAAAATCCCAAAATGAAGCACCTTTTTGGATCAACATCAACACTGTTCCACATTACACAAGAATCGTCTGCGAGGATGATGAAGGGCCAGACTTCTTGTGGCCGACTGCCATGCTCCACTCTCCGGCTCCGCTCTAACTCCAGGTTATGATAAGACAGCTCTTTAATCAGAAAATGAGCTGCTCCTGAGTACATGGGAGAGAAGGCAAATTTATTAAAGACCTCACTGACATCAACATCAATGGATCATTATGATAATCTGCTGATGGTTACCTATTCCAGCTCCATTGAAGATAGTGGGTAGGACAAGCATTATATGGTTGGGCCAGTATTTCTTGTAGACGGCCATCTCGTACTCTTTAATCACTAGAATGTGCAGGTGGGCGGCTCCTTCCATGGCATGATACAGATTAAACAAGCCATGCTCATGGCGACCAGTGGTGGGTGTGAATATTGGGCTTTTGATGGCATCAGGATTCTGCAAACATCAAATCTACCTTCAGTTGTCAAGCTTAGTTAAATAAACCCTTTCAGAAGACAGTAGCTGTATATTGAAACTATTAAGTGAACATATAATTGTCATCATGTACTCATGGCACATTTGGCCTCTACTAGTTGACTGCTAGTTTGTACCCAATCGGAAGTGAGGGGCAGTCTCATGCTCTCCAACTGGCCTCCTGATTGGCTGAAGGAGAAGTGATGCTCCTTGGATTTGGGAATGATGAAGTAGAGCTGGATTTCCTCTCCCAGTAGAAGGTGAGAGAATGTAAAGGCATGCAGGGTGGACTCGTACAGCTGCAAACAGATCAACGACCCACAAAATACAGTCAGATCAAAACACACACATAATAATATAGATTAGTCTCTGAATCAGAATCTCAGTGCTACCATTGACTAGTCAGATTCAAGTATTCGAGAGCACTGTGTAATAAACTGTATTAGGGCTCACCTGATACTGCGGATTGAAGCCCATATACTGGTGACATTGCTCACAATGATGGTATGTGTTGTAAGCTGCATATTTAGAGAGTTTTATCCGTGCCGTTCGCCTGTGTAGATACACATCTTCCTGCCTTCTGGAGTTTCCATCTAATGCAGAAAAGAAAAAGCCAGAACTATTATAGTAGGGCTCAACTAAACCATATGTGATAATCTTGATGGTCTCACCATTTGAATTTGGAGTGAAATCTGGTGAGTAGACAGTGCTGATGTCCTCGTATTTAGGATCATGGATGGTGTAATCAAAGGGCATCCCTCGTACTGTGTCTGTATTGGGCCACAACGCTATGGGCTGGTGATATCGCACCAAATCTTTCTCGCAAACTGGAGAAAAAAGTATTAATCATCACGGATACAGCACTAGTGTAGCATGATTCCTGAACAAATGAATCTTATGAGTCTGTTCTTTTTAGTGAAACAAAAACAAAGCAGTGCAACCAGTTTACTCTTGAATCCTGAACCATTGACTCTGAGTTGGTTCTTTTTAGAGAACAAAAAACATACAGCGCAACCAATGTAGTCCGATTCACAAATGAGTCGGTTCTTTTCAGCGAATTAAGACTCTATAGTGCAACAGTGTAATCAAACTGATTCCCAAGCTAATAATGTGATTCCTAAAGGGCTGAATACTACACGTTTTGCTCCATTAGCTTCCATTCATATGTATGCAAATGTGCGAAGGAAAGGGGAAGACAGGAAATGCAAGCTCATGCGAATTTCGCTGAATTCCAAAGTTCAAGTTTGGTAAACTCTGACCTGTGAATTTGTATCACATGAAGACATGTGACCCAACAGAAGATCGATATGTGCAGTAAATTTAAATGGACTGAATATTTTTACATTTTAGATGTATTATATATCGGCTCACACACTGACCAATTGTCACTATTAACTACAACTTCTGGCTCAATAAATTCCTAACTTGCTGCTTATTAATAGTAAGGTAGTTTAGGTATGGGGCAGGATTAAGAGATCTAAACTATGGTCATGCAGAATAAAGCCTGGCTCACACCGTGCGATTTTGGCCACGATTTGGTCGTCTGAGACAAATTTTGAAAATCCTAAAAGATTCCTATAATCCTAGGCTAAAATCGGTTGTCTAGATCGCTGGTTTGACATGTTCACAGACAGCCGATTAATGGCCGTTGCGATCAATTTTTTCCTCCGATTAAATTCTGGCAGTGTCAGAAGACTTCAGACACTTTCCTGCAGTGTGACATCTCCTACGACGACCGTCAAACCAAGAACCAATAGGAGCACTGAACTTGATGACGCAATTAGCGCGACAACTTCAAACCATGCATTATTTGTAAAAACAATATATGTACAAAGTAAAGTTTACTTAAAATTTATTTATTAAGGGGCAGGATGTTTAAACTCGAATAACAAAATTACCTCAAGTTCGCTCTGTAGAACTGGAAGTCCATAAAGTCCTCTTTGCCCAGCCATGACTTGCTCCACACACGTCGTCTTTTTCGTTTTTTTTTTTTATTTTTTTTTTTACATCAAGGCATGTAATTAATAAAACTAACGCTACACGTTTCTGTTGTTTGCTAGCTACCATTATAGCGAGAGAACGCGGGTTACGTATTGATGACGTAAAACTCCGGACAAGTCTTCTTGAGTACGTCCGTTTTTATCGCGTCTTGGCTGTCGTACAGTCTGACATTAAGACAACTGAGATCCTACAGTCTGACGTGGGGATCATGTTTGTACAGTGTGACAAGCAACAATCGCAAAAGACTATTAAAAATCGCACAGTGTGAGCCCGGCTTAAGGCATTAATATGTCTGTGTAGATTCATCACTAAAACATCCAGGTGTTTAAAACTTTCCAAAGAATTTACTTTTTATTAAAATCACTAGACTATAAAAAGCTTAAGACGTTTCAGTGTCTATCCAAACACCTTCATCAGTTGTAAAAACAGGAAGTAACTCTGGCAAAAATATACACAAAAGTCACATGATCAACAGACCTATAGAGGTCATATGACTACTAGATTAAATGTGTAACACATGCAAGAGTAGATGGTGTTACAGCTCACGATGGTGCCCCTCCTACTCTCCAAACGAAGCACTCCAATCTCTCCTTGCAGCGTCGTGGCACCGTTTCCAGCACAGCATCATAGGCGTGGGACAGATGGGGTCTCAAACCCCCTTCCCTATTCAAAGAGGGACGCTCCACCTTTACACGAATCGCTTCCTTTACGCCTCTTTCAAACCACCTCTCTTCTCTATCCAGAATTCTCACCTCACGGTCGTGAAAATGGTGTTTCTTTTGTTGTAAATGTAAGAAGATGTCAGACTGTGTCTCGTGTTTTACCCGCCTCTCGAGTCCATATTTGGCCTTCCTGTTCCTGTCCTCATTCCCTGTAATCATTAGTCCCTAGCCCTGTGTTTAATTACTCCGCACCAGTTTCTGTTCTTCCTCGTTGATTTCCCAGTGTTCTTAAGCCCTGTGTCTCCCTGTCTCCAATGTCCTGTATTGTTCGTCATTCCTCAAGCTCCTCGTTCCGTGTTTTGGATTTCAATAAAACATTGTGATTGGAATCTCCATGTCTCCTCGCTCCTTGCTCCAGAGTAGCGTGACAGAATACAGGACCGAAACAGCAGTAAGCAGCGCTTTTCACCCCTCGTTTTGTTTTCCGGTTTTGAAACAGTTTTTTGTCCGCGGCAATGGAGTTTGCCGCCCGCCTCCGCGCCCTTATACTCCGCGAGTTGCCGTTTGTGGAGTATGCCGAGGAGTTCTGCGGGCTCGCCAAGAGTTCGGAGCTACATGACGCGGCCATTCTCCATCTGTTCCGGCTCGGGGCCTGTATCCACTGCCCCATCGACCTCCCAGGGAGACATCCGTGCCCGAGCCGGAGCTGCCCGCCCTCGTCCGCGACTCCCCTGAGCCCGCCGCCGTTCGCGGCTCCCACGACCCTATCGGCAGAAGATATGGCAAGCCCGTCTGCCGAAGAAAAGGCAAGCCCGCCGCCCAAAAATATGGCAAGCCCGCCTGCCGAAGATAAGGCAAGCCCGCCATACGAGAATGTGGCAAACCCGCCAGAGATGGACAAGTGTCCTCCGGTGCCTGCTCCTCGCAGGTGCCCTCCTGCATCTCCGCTGGTCCCGTCCAGCTCTCCTGCGTCTCCGCTGGTCCCGTCCAGCTCTCCTGCGTCTCCGCCGGTCCCGTCCAGCTCTCCTGCGTCTCCGCCGGTCCCGTCCAGCTCTCCTGCGTCTCCGCCAGTCCCGTCCAGCTCTCCTGCGTCTCCGCCGGTTCCGTCCAGCTCTCCTGTGTCTCCGCCGGTTCCGTCCAGCTCCGCGCTTCAAGAGCGCTCCCAAGAGTCCGCGCCTCCAGAGCCGCGCCTCCAGAGTGCCCCCAAGAGTCCGGGCCTCGAGAGCGCCCCCAAGAGTCCGGGCCTCCAGAGCACCCCACAGAGCCCGTTCCTCGAGAGCGCCCTCTAGTGTCTGCGCCTCCAGAGTGACCCCCAAGTGACCTCGCCTTCAAAGCACCCCCTAGTGCCCGCTCCTCCTCAACTGCTCCCAGAGGGGAACTTCCCCAAGAAAATTTTGGGGGGGGGGCTATAGGGTCATGGCCTGTGTGGCCGGGCCATGGCTGTGAAATTGCAAACCATAGTAGTTACATTTTTTAATGTTCAATTTTTTTGATGGATTATTCAAAACGATTCACAAATTAGTATGAATGGTTCATTAGTTAATCATGAACCTGGCCTGTCCCGCCATGGCCTCCCGAGTCCCCTGTCCCGCCATGGCCTCCTGAGTCCCCTGTCCCACCATGGCTCCCGGAACGGGCGCCACTCTGGAGGCCGGTAGCCCTGCCTCCTGATCCCTGGAGGCCTCCAGAGCGCCCACCCCCCCCTCCCCATTGGATGGTGTATGGCGCGTGGACGCGCCTTCCGGAGGGGGGCGTAATGTCAGACTGTGTCTCGTGTTTCCCTGTAATCATTAGTCCCTAGCCCTGTGTTTAATTACTCCGCACCTGTTTCTGTTCTGTCATCTGTCTGTGTTTGAAAATCTGTCCGACTGAGATCTCACCGAGCCAGAGATGGAGGTTCTAGCCAAAGGTTTGAATTTTGCAGTGGCACCAGACAATGTTCCAGTAGTGGAATTAATTACTGCAACTGAATCTACTATTCGGAGTAATAACATTCCAGAAGCGGAGGACGAACAGCTTCGTGCAAAAATTTCCATGACTTTGTCTAGTGCCAAGCCACCACCTCCTAATCGGAGTAAACAAGAGAAACAAGCTGTAACTTTGTTAAGTAAGGATTAAAACATCACAATCCTTCCAGCAGATAAGGGGAGATGTACAGTAGTTTTGAATACGGAGGACTATCATGAATAGGTACTATAATGATAGCAATACATATGAACGGTTGAAACATGATCCTACAGGGAAATATACGAAGCAAGTCATCAGTTGTTTACAGTCGTTGGAAAAGCGACAATCCATAGATCGGAAATTGTATTTTCGTCTGTACCCTGGTGAAAAGCACTCCTTGTATATATGGATTACCAAAAATAAATAAGGAGGGTGTTCCACTCAGACCAGTGGTGAGTAGTATTAATTTGGTTACTTATAGTGTAGCTAAATATTTGTCCATGGTTATGAAACCGTTGGTGAGTAAGACGGAATGGCATATACAGAATTCTAAGGATTTTGTTGATAAAATCAAAGGACTCTCCTTGGAGTCAGATGAGACTATGGTGTCATATGATGTTACATCATTGTTTACATGTGTGCCGACCGCCCCGGTGATTGAAATCGTAAAAGAGAGGTTGCGTCAGGACCACACACTGGGTGAGAGAACACCTAGAGTCCTGAAGAGATTGGTTCACTGTTGGAATTGTTTTTAAACACAACATATTTCAAGTACAAAGGTGAGTTTTATCGACAGAAGCATGGATGTGCAATGGGTTCCCCAGTGTCGCCTATAGTGGCTGATCTGTACAAGGAGAAAGTGGAAAGAAAAGCTTTGGACACGTATAGTGGGGAGGAACCAAGCCACTGGTTCAGATATGTGGACGATACATGGGTGAAGATTAAGAGAAGGGAGATTAATGTGTTCTCTGAGCACATTAATTCAGTGGATATAAATATACTTCCTTTCTTGGATTGTGCTATAAGAGTGGGTGAAGACAGAAGATTACAAGTGGAGGTGTACCGTAAACCCACCCATACAGACCAGTATCTTCTATTTGATTCACACCACCCATTAGAACAAAAATTGGGCGCGATTCGCACCTTGCAACATCGAGCGGAGGGTATACCCACATTTCCAGAGGCCAGAGAACAAGAGAATAATCATATCAAACAAGCATTAAAGAAATGTGGTTACCCAAATTGGACATTTATCAAAACTCATACAAAACGAAAAATGTAAAGCTGCTTTGACACAATTTGCATTGTTAAATGTGCTATACAAATAAGTGACTTGACTTAACTACTAATAAACAGCCAATGTGCTAGTACTTTGCGTACTATAAGCAACTAATTAGCAGTGAGAATTTGTGCCTTAACTAAAGTGTTAACATCACATCATATTTACAATCTTTGCGGTACAATACTCACTGCAGTTGATGTCCTCCTCATCGTAGATGTCCACCTCCATCAGCCTGATCAGCATGCGAGACAGAATACCCAGAAACTGCAGATATGCCCCAGTCTTCCCCACCTGTACACACACAACAAATTCCATTTTAACCCACCAGCCAAATACTGACAGTGGCATCCAGTGTTTCAGACGCTCGTTTACCTGTGGTGGTCCACTTAGCAGCAGCTTTCGTGGGTGGAAGTTATCGGTGCGTCCTTCAGCTCGGTTACTGCTATCCATGTGGTGGGGTTTGGGGACCGTCCACTGGCGATAGTACAGTGACTGCTCGGTGCAGGTCATCATTTTGCTGAGGAGGGGTCTAAAGGAGCTGACCCACTCTACTGAAGAGTGAGGAAGGAAGGAAGTGGACTTGGGCAGGCCACTGGCATCCACTGTGGTGATGAGGTCATAGACGGCTTTAGGGAGCAGCACCACAGGTGGGCGGCTGAGATTGCGTGCCCAAGAGCAGCTCTGCTGTAGAGGAGAGGCCCGTGTGGATGAAGAGCCGGATGAGGTGGATTTGGACTGTCGCCTTTGGTTGGGCTGCTTGTCTGGATCCAAAGGAGTCCAGTAAGACTGAGGGTGCTGAGAGCCAGCTGGGGAGGCCTGGTTACCCAGTTTAGGGAGATCGTTGTTTACTATAGACCACCAGAGAGATAAGGTCAGTGCGAGAGAACTATGTAAGTGTCTAAGACCTTTGAATTCACCAGTTTCAGGAATCTTTCCGAAAACAAAGCTGTTCCAAATCCCAAAACAGACCTGTTTCCCATACTTTATTAGTATCAAAGTAAATTTAGGCATTCCACTCAGAATATCAGTTTTATTTAATCAGTATATAAGTTATAATCAGAAAAAAAAATGGTTTGAAATTGAAAGAATGATGTGTGTTACAATGAAAGGACATCTTCTGCCGACAAATAAACATGCTCATCTGGGTGCAGGTAACATGGAGAAAGATTATACATAGTTCATTTACATATACTACAGGCAATGAAACAACACAAAGCTGGTTGAAAGTTATCCTTCATTTTAATTTGAAATCAGTTTTAAACAATTATAGATTCTGATATTTATTGATTCATTGAGGTTTGGATTTTTGGAAATGTCCCCAAAGGATGAAACAGTTCTACCTATGTGAACATGCAGTCATTGAGGTAGTTAATCTCCATTTCCTCTTACTTCCTTACATGAGGCGTTGGAGGATAACGAGGAGATGCTGGAGTCTCGGGAGAGAATCCTCTTCCTCCCAAAAGCTGTGTTGAAGACTGTGTTAAAACACAGATGGCGTGAGGCTGAGCTGACTAATAGCTTGATAGTCTTTTTCTCTGACTATCTGAAGGTTTGGGGCAGTTGTGGTGTGCCTTCACCACGTCAATGTCCGTCCAATTTAGTGTTTACATATACCCACTCATTTCCTATATATTTAAAACAAAATGGTTTATTCTCAGTTTAGTAAATACTTCATGTTTTCTGGTTTTGCAATACTGACCATCCACTACAACCTCCTCGTCCTCGTTGTCAGTGCTGAGCTTTTCAGGGTCACTCTCAGACAGGTCACAGCGTGCGTGCGGCCCGAGCTGGCCATCTTGTTTTGTCTTCAGCAGGTACGCAGCCAATCCCAGCTCCTGCTCGAGAGTAGTGCGCTGCAGAGACCAGCAGCTGATAACACGCAGGTCACAGTACTTCAGAGATCTGAGGACAGCGGAACAACACGGTAAGCCTGAGTATAAACCATGAAAATAAAGCTGTTGTTTTAAGATCTAATCTTTTGCCAAGATTCTATTTGACCAAAGAATTTCCATTACTTTTCCATCTCTAATCATTTATGATTATTAAATGAATGAATAATGATTCATTTGGATTCAGAATGATTAACTAATGAACCATTCATACTAATTTGTGAATCGTTTTGAATAATCCATCAAAAAAATTGAACATTAAAAAATGTAACTACTATGGTTTGCAATTTCAAGCATGTTTTACTAGACACTATTGCTCTGCATAAGAGCAACATTGTATATTATACAGACATTTATACGTATTTTATAATATTATATTATATAAAAACAGTTAAAGTTGAATTAATTTCTATGACTTTTCCAGGCTTGCATGTAGATATGCATAGGTTAACAGTGGTACTGAAATAAGCCAAATAAAAAACCCTGCTATACATTTTGAATGTAATAAAACTGTCAAATAATCTCTCAAATAAAATAAAATAAAACAGCACAAACTATTTGAGTTAAATTGCCCCAGTTAACATTTTTTCTGAGGTCTTGCAGACCTGTACAATTTCCCAAAACCATTATTTGGACAAACTAACAAAATAGAAACAGAAATGGGCCTCTTAAAGCTTGCTAATGTATGTAAACAATTAATTAAACATTTCTAGGAAACTACTCCTGCATCATGGTTATTCAAGTCAAAAGCTTAGATCCTGTGAGTGTTTTACCTGGGTAAAGACTCCCCAAGTGGATCCATGCCGGTTAAGATGAGGATACAGGGTAAAGCCTCCAGCTCTAGATATGTCCGAGGAGCCCAGTCTGGGTCCAAAATCTTCAGCCATACCTGGAGACATATAAAAAGCAAAAGGATCTACAATTTAGGCATATAAAGAAGAATATGGACACAAGAATAAATTACATTTATTTTCATAAAAAAAGAAATAGATTAAAAGTAAATACCCTCAGTTGGTCCAAGAAGTGATTTCCTACAGCGAGAGCAGAGCATGGATCCCCCAGGATGACCTCAAACTGCTTGTGAAGGCCGAGTCTGTTGCGTACATGGCAGAGGCGCTGGTGAGCGAAGGCAGCGAGAGCTAGTGAGGGGATCCTCAGGAGCAGCATGTGACCGTGATGGCTGGGACATCGCTGGGATGTGTTGAGGAGGCACTGCACCATCTCCAGCGTCTCCACTGAGATGTGCTTCTGCAGAGCCTGTAAAGCCTGGCCGCCTGCTGTTGCCATCAGGGCCAGCGAGTAATGCTGGATCAGCACATGGGTGCGAATCACTGCACTGTGTAGTTTTGGGAACCTGAGGACAAGTAAGGATATTTGTCAAGCTGCTAAAACATCATACAAAAAGAAGAAACAAGGCCAAAGTTTGGGATCCTTCAGAAATGAAAACTTTACTGAAAACAAACCTCTCTTCCAGAGCAGCAGCCATGCTCTCGAATGAACTGTCATATCGTAGCAGAGGAAGGCCACTTCCAGAGTGGGTCGTCTCCAGCAGCTCGGATACACCAAAGTACTTTGTCTTCTCCTGATAAAGATCCACATCCTAGGTGTGCAAAAGCAGATGGACAAAATGTAACATCATTAGTCATTATTAACCGCTATGGGTGATTTCAAAGTTTCAGTTTCCAGGAGCTTAACTTGCTGATTTAAAGAGATAGTATGTGGTATTCTTACATTGTTGAATCCAGAAGGCCAGTGGATTTCATTGTAAGGGCTGATTCGTGTGTACTGAGTCTGCAAGGTGAAGGGGAACGAAGTCACGTGGAGCGTCAGGATGTTGGGAGCATCTCGAATCTGCCTGCAGTTCAACAGACCGTCCACTAGTCCCAAGCTGGAGTCTCCTCCACTGCACTGTCCACTGTCATAAAAATAAGGATAAAGAGTTCCACCAACAGCCAAGCAAAGAGGAGGCTTAAAAGAGATTCATAGGAGGTCACATGCCTGCTGATGTCCCAGTGTGCGTGATCGTGCACGAGTATGAAGAGCGTGTAGGGGTTCATCTTGGATTTCTGAATGAGGCTGTTGATTTTTCCCACTGCGCTCTGGTTCAGCTTTACCACGTACTGCTCAGCCTCCTTCAGCGACAAGCAGCCTTGGTCCAGTCCTAACTCCCGTAACACCCCTGGAAATGCAACAGCAGAAAGTGAGATCTATCTGCAATATGTAATATAATTGCTCAATGGGATTTGAGATGTAAAATACAGTTTATTCTCCATTTAAAACAAGGACAAGAACTTCAACTTTCTTTTAAAAAGGGAAATATGTGAAAAAGGGAAAGAAAATTGCATTTTTGTGTATACGTTTTTTCAAGTGTACTGTTAGTATACTTCTTTTAAACAAAAAGTAGATTAATGATAAAAAGTAGATTTTAATATTTATCAGAAATATACTTAAATTATACTTAAGCATACTTGCTTATACTGTCATATATAGTATATACTGTATGTATTTCATGTATACAGAAACATTTAACAGTATATATAACTTGTGTACTCAAAGTTTACTACTGTTACACTTGAAATACACTTAAAAGTATACTTTTATAAACTATGTGGGCCAATTACTTCCAAGATATATTGAAATAGTTTGCTTACAAGTATTCTAATAGGACACTGATTTTAGTTTACTTATTTAAACTTTACTTGATGAAATGAACATCCAGTATACTTTTTTTTTTTTGTAAAGCGTACGCTAGCATATGCCTTTCAAAGTATGCTCCATTTGATGTTTGTACGCAAACACAGGTGGTCGACACATGCACTCTAAAAAGCTTCATTCATGTCCAGCGTCTGCTCTATTTTTCCCCGTTATATTTTTTAACTCTTTTAAACCAGAGCGGCCTCATACCCTCTCGCTCACAAGTGTTTGTCAATGCGACCGTCTGTTGTTGTTGCAGTCTCCGCTATTTTGTTTTTGTTGTTCCGTCTCTTTAATTTTGTTTTCTACTGTGAAACGAAACTGTGAACTGTGAAAAAACTGATTATTGAAAAATAATTTCAATGCGCATGTGCGTACTTTGTATGCACGGTTACAAACATCGGGTGGTGCGAGTACAGTATGCGCGTACTGTTCTGATAACGAAATTCATGTCATGTGCACTGTATGCTGTCCCTCATGTACACGTAAAAAGTGAAGTATACTTTGGGCTTAAGGGTGTAGTAGAGTCTCATGAGTATTGAGTCGCAGTACTCTACCTGAGTTCCACAGGTGAAGGACGACTTGATGAAAAGTGACCTCTGAAGGCGGAATGCAGATTAAGAACTCAACCTTGTCGAAGGAACCGAGGTCCAGGTTCTGTGTGCTGGAATCAGCGATGGCGCAAACATGTGAGAGCAGCTTCCGAGCCACAGCAAGCTGTATGGGCCGAATCTCGTGCCATTCTACAGAGTATTCTATTGAAAAATACAAAGTGTTAACGCACCTTATGCTCAATGTTTATATCGCATTAACTTCATACTTGGATACTTTCACACACTAGTCAGTCTCACCCGCACACTTGGCCTTAGGACTGTCTCCAGATGGTTCTATGCTAGAATGCTGGTCTTTGTTCTCAGGACTGGCTTTCTCAAGCAAGGCCTCCACATCTCCATCTGATAAGTAGTATAGAAATGCACTTAAACTCTGTATGGGGAAACCGCAGCAGTGAGATCCATGTGTTAAACCATAAGCCTTACCTGGACCCAGAGAACTGAAATAGGACCCCAACTCTGCTGCCATCCCAGAAGACAGTTCATGGACGATTTCTCTCACACAATCACTGGGAGAGAGAAGACTCTCAGCTAAAGCACGTGTCTGGTGCTTCCCTGTGTGATAACGTGGATATTGTAAAATTAAAATAATTTTAATTTCTGTTTAATTTCAATTTTTAATGTTAAGACTGAAACCCATAAGTGTATAATATTTTGGGTAAATAAATCATAATAAAAAAGTTTTTAGCATTGTCAAAGTTAAAGTGATATAATATGAAAAATGTTTAATGCTATATTTTTTAGCACATTTACAAAATTGAAATGTTATTATAGCTTTGTTATTCTTTTTAAAAAAATGATAAGATTAAATCACAATTGTATCATGTTGACAGCTGTAGCTTTTAATCTTACATTTAGCAGTGTTATTAAATTAGTGTTTTTGAAAGCTAAATTTTAAGGGAGTGTTAGATTATCGCTAAGGTCATCTAAATGTAAAACTAGGTGAAAAGACTCATCCTCAAATAAATATCTAATATGAATACATTATTAGCAGTAGTACATTTATAACCCACATACCTGTCACCACCACACATGACTCTATTTCCTGGCTCCTGTTCATGCAGATGATCACCACGTAATTGGTCTGGCTTAATCTTCCATCTACTAGTCTGTGGAAGGTGTCCTCCAGCGCTTCAGCTAGAGAGGGTGCCGTGTCCAGCACCAGAACTCCTTCCCCGCATGAGCTGGTGGCCAGTTTGGCCAGCCAGGGGAGCTGAGAGGGAGTGAGGGGCTGTGCGAGGCAGGGGAGAGGAGGTGGAAACTGTGCATACGTCTGCTGATACTGCCGGATCTCCGTCAGGTGTGACTCACGCCAGGAACGCATGAAGATCTGCTCCAAGTCTTCCATCAGAGGAGCCTGGTCAGGTGCTGTTGCAACATGATAGGTAAATGCACTTACACATACTGTTCAGACACATATAATTGATTGGAGTCATTTTACAGTATATAATGTAAAATAACAAATCATGGTTCCAAAATAATAAATTATTATATTTTAAATATAGTCTTGGTCTGTGGACTCTTGGGGGGCCTCAAGGGGGTGCTAAGTAAATGTATTTATTTTTTATTTTAGTTTATTTATTATTATTTTTTAATTAAACGTGCAGTTTTTTTTAACAATGTTATGGTTAAAGTGTTAAACTTCAGATATTAAATGTTTAATATTTAACACATTTACTGAATTTAAATATTTTTACTGCTTTGTTTTTCCTTTCTGAAAAAAATCAAGAAATTACATCACAATTACTTTATTATTCTGATTGCTGTAGTTTTTAACTTTAAGACAGTGTTATTTTATTATCATTTATTAAATATTATAGGAGCTTTTCATATTGAATTATCTTTTATTTGTAAATTCTCAGGATAAACTACTAGTTTGCTGTAGTTTAGTTTTAGTAATTTTGAGCATTTTTTCTATTTCTGTTTTGCTTTAATATATATTTATTTCAGTTTTAGTTTGTCATTTTAGTACATCAACTTGGCAAACTAACTAAAATGAAATAGGAAAAAGTTTCATCTAATATTTAACAGCACTGATGCAAGAAATTTACAAAGTTAATATTATATAATATTTACTTTTATTTAAATACACTGTGACGATAAAAAAGGGCAGTTATTTAATTTTGGAAACAACATCTTGTTATTGTTATCATGATATTGTGCTTAATATTTTGCTCAAACAGTACAAATGAATCTTTTTACACGGAAATATAGCTGCCTTTATATTTTAAGAAGGGACTTATCATAATCGAGGTCTCTGGCATCAAAATGTTTACTGTTGTGCTTAAACAGACTGTGTGGAAGTTGCATAGAATACTATTGGTCTCACCAAGCTGCACTAGATAGTAGACAGTCAGCAGGATGAGCATCTCAGTGGAGATGGGCTGAATAGGAGCAGTGCCGTACTGTTCGTAGACTCGTGGGAGGTTCTGGGAATTGCGATAGCATTTCTGCAGCAGGCCACTCACCAGCACATCCCCGAGGTTCCCACATAAATGTGGCAGTGTCCCGTGTCCTACAGACAAAAACACACACACAAACACGGTCTAACTGAACAGCTGGCCCAAGATAAAGTGGTGGGAAGCACTATCGGATACATTTCACGGTAGACAAAACAGACACAACCCACAGAAAACAAAACAAAAATGTGTCTAGGTTACTCCTATATTTTTGTGTTATTTATAAAAGTCTGTAAACATTTTCAATACTTAAAAGCACACAAATAATGTTTTATTTTGTAAATATTTGTTACAGAAACTGGCATTATTGTAAATAGAGTCTGAAAAATACTTATCTTTGTCACCGGTGAAAAGCAGAAAGCAAAAACAAAACAATGTTGAGATTTTACCTTTAAAAATGACCGGTCGTAATCCACAAGTCTGGAGCAGGTTATCAACCACTGTGACAGACTCCCCAGAAGCAAGGGGCGGCAAGGACCCCATAGACAAACATCCTGATGCCCCACTATCCGCTGAGGACAAACACAAGCACACTTACAATATTATAGCTGACATAGTAAAAAGTAGTCTAACAGCACACACAGATATTCCACCGTCCCCAAAAGTATCACAAGACTACATCTCTTAGTTCAGTGGTTCCTAACCTGGAGTGCATCAAAGTTTGCAAGAGGCAAATTGGAACTTATATGCTCTGAGGTTAAATATGAATGCAAAAAAACTTTCATTTTTATGGGTGCTCCAACCAAGCCGACTGAAATATTTGCATTAAAACAAGAAAACAGATAATTGGCATTGGGTTGCATTTTATATCAATTTGACATTAGCAAATAAGTATGTTGGGGACAAAAGGTTGGGAACCACTGTCTTTGGTAATACTTTTTTTAAATAATGTAGCTTTTTTGAGTGTTTGCTCAGTGTTCTCCAGAGAAAATCAGAAGAACACTCTGTTCAGGTTTGATGAAGAGCTAACATATCTGTAATTATAAAGGCCTCTTTGGCAGAGTGTGTGCTGAAGTCAGATCACATCATATTTTTGGCACTCAGATACAGGGGTGTACATAGCCCTGGAGTTTTGAGTTATAACCTCAAATGTTTTTTGTTTTTTTTCTCTAGTCTTAAGCCTTCTAGCCATTAGGCCTCCCAATGTTGCATAATGTATTATATCGCATCTATATCGCCACTAATTGCTAATTTAATGAAAAATTAAATAGGCTTCCTACATTATTATAACAAAAACTATATAATATCTAACGGTATCCCTGGTGAATAGTTCAAATGTAGAAGCGAAAATACTGTGTCTGAATGAAACCCAAATATTGATGTTCACTGACCTTTTAATATTCTTAAATTGCACTTTAGGAAATACCCCCCCCCCCCCCCCCCCCCCCACAACCCCCACCATGACTCTGGGTTAAGCCTCTAAAGTCCCTAAATCCTACATGTACCCTTATTAACAAGGAGAGATTCATTCACAACACAGTAAGTACAGTGGCTTTTATATCAGTAGATATCAGTGTGTCTACCTGATTTAGTGCCATTGGTCGTGCTGTTGGCAGCAGGTCTGGGGGTGACTTCTGTAGGAGCAGAGGATTCTGGGGACCATCCCTTGTGCCTTTTTTTGGGGGGCCCAGAATTTGCCATGGAGCCTTGAAAAGTAGCATAACTGGTCAATAGGATTAACAGAGAAGTTGCAGAGAACATCCAACCACCCATCTATTCTGTTATATAACATTGCCAAGCTCAAAGTTTACTCTGCCAAACTTTTCTTTTTTCTTACGTAATTGTAAATCCAAAAACAATAGAATGTAAATTCACTTTAAAAGCAGGTTTTGGTGTCATAGGAAGTGATTATTATGTTATACATTAACCAGACTGTAAACGTGAGCGCATGTGTCCCTTGATATGCAAAGAGAAACAGAAAAGAAGGGGAGATGTGTTAAGTCCTAATGAAAACCAAAGCATCAGGAAGGAAGTCTCACATTTTACAACGCAGACAGAGAGCAGGAGAGAGAAGGGAAGAGACTTTACAGCAGCACTTTATGGAGGTGATCATGGAGTCAGAGTGCTGAAAGAAAAGAGAGGGATCTTTTACTGCCCCAAATGCTGAATAATGACAGACACCAACAACAAAAGAGGAGGAGGAAAGGGCCTAGACAATACAGCTACCTCTTTTTAAAGCATTTAAACATTTCAAAAGGGGAGCTCTCTTTCACTGGAGGTGTGAAGTCTAGAGGGGGGATTCGTTTAGGGACCGCCCTTTTAAAATTGAGGTTTCCTTTTTCTCAGATCCAAGCTTGAAATATAAACACTGAGTGAATAGTAGGTGCTTTCGCACCAGAGAATCCTTTACATAGTTCCTAGGACTCTTGGCGGAATTCACTTTTCGGCATGTTCGCACCGCAGGAACTAGGAACCTATTTAGTTCTAGGAAGTCAATTTGGGGGAACTAATTTAGCTCCTACTCAAGGGAGGGTCTAAAACAGTTCTATAGGAACTACCAGTGACGCAGTGTACGCTGATTGGCCAAACGCACACGAAACACCGGCTACCCGGCATTTTTAAAAAGCCATATAAAAATATTTACTCCACGAACATGTAAAACCGTGTTAACAGCATTTACCTGTTGTCTGCAGCGTTGTGTGCTTTTCTCAGCCTTGATGATAACACTACAAGTTGTCATAGGAGATTTAGTCAGATTTTCATGCTCTTTCAATCGCATAAATTGTGCGTTTACATTTTTTTGTTTGTATGTTTGTAAATGCCGCGAATAAAGATGTCGCAACCGGCCGCTTCAGAGTTCCTGCTGCCGGTACGAATGCAACCAGGAAAACGGCTGGAGGGAGAAACTGGTTCTCTAAGAACGACCCTGCTGGACCCTTCCGACACTTCGAACCTTCCTAGAACTACGCGGTGCGAATGCTCCTAATGACTACAAGAGTGCAGGATTACCTATTACTGTGGGCCTTCCAGGATCATTGGCCACTATTCCAGGCTGTGCCATAGGCTGCTGGAGTCCAGGAACATGACTGCCATTGGTTAAGGGAGGGGAACCCTCAGATATATGGAGATGGGTGTTTAGATCTGTGCAATGGTGACAGGATAATCATATATCAGTTTAAACACAAAAGAGATTCTATACTTGAAAAAAAGTGAATAATCATTGAACATTCTGAATTTAGTAAGAAGACAGACGGTTAATGTCTTTGCAACCTATTCTTAACACACTGTGTGTTTCCTACCTGCATGATTAATTGTGTTTAAGGCCATGTGTCCGGAACTGGGAAGCAGGTCAGTGGGTCCATGCCCTGATTGTTCCTCTGGTCCAGCAGCTGCATTGCAGACTGCATGTCTCATTCGGCTGTCTGCACATAACATGAGGAAAAAATCCTTAAACCACAGTAAAACAATCCTTAGCATAAACACTGAACACTGAATAGTCTGCATTTTTGCTTGGGAAATTAAATAAATTGAAAAAAATAGACTGACATTAAAGAATTTCAAACTTTGGAGCCACATTACACCAGATTATATAATAACTATCAAGATAAGTTGAACAATATTAGTGTCCACAACACATCAACAAAAGTTAACATTTTGTTTATAAACATATGCTGCAGTTATGTCCCCTTTCAATTTAAATGCTCATTTTAAGTGGATTCTGACTTGGCTGTTATTTTGATTGTTCATCATCTGGAAGCGTTTTCTTTTGTGGAGCATGTAATGCTCTATAAATATGCGCAAACACTGCCAAAGCTCTTCTGCCTAATTTTGACATGTCTCCATGGTAGCAGTGAGCTTAACTAGGTGTGCTAGCCATCTGGACTGTCAGTCTGAGAAGGCAAGCACTGCTGAATGGGTCAAGCTGACCCAGGATGCGGAACAGTGTTAAGTTAACCTTCCTACTAGTCACTGGTTGTCAATATTCCACCAGAGAAGCATTGCTGATGCTATACGTTTGTAAAGTAGGATGCCCATTTGAACGAACTGTAGAATGGTATCTTCATTGACTAAAAATTACTGTGCAATCTCACCTATTCCTTTCCAGCAGATTGGTGGTCCCTTGACCAGAATGCCCTGTGCATTTCTGAGCAGGTGGTACTTTAAGTGCTTCTGCTTTTTAGGCTGTGTGGTGAGCTTCAGGTTGATGTGATTGGCAAACTCAGTGAAGTAGCGGAAGCCCTTCTCTCTGCAGCCCATGCAGTTCCCTGAGAAACCTGCAACAGACAAGACATTCGGTGAATATCTGCTTTCTTTTATGTATGTCGTTGAGTGCCCAGATGTTGTCTACATTCCTTGAACAGTTACCTCAAATAGAGACATAGTACAGACATAGGTAACCAGCTGAGCACCCAGTTTCCATTGCCACAAACCATCACCGTGGGCAAGGGTGCTGACCTGAGTTGAGGGCCATTGAAACCCAAATTAAAGAACTTAAAATGTCCTGATAAAATGAGCTAATTTAGTTCCCCCAAATGGAGTTCCTAGAACTAAAACCATTCCTAGTTTCTGCGGTGCGAACACGGCAAAAGTGGGTACTTTCGCCAATAGTTCTAGGAACTCTGAAAAGGTTTCTCCAGTGCGAAAGCACCTAAAAAGTAATTAGCTGGTTAAGAGCTAATTGTTGATGAAAGTTGTTGAGCAAACCCAAAGGTTATTGAGCAAACCCAAGTTTGACACAGCTGTCATAACAAATGTCAAATGTCTCTAGCACTCACTCAGAACACTTTAGTAACTATTCATAATACCCTGGCCCAATAACACACTGCCTAGAAACCACTTTGAACGGTCTAGAAACTGCATAGCAACAACCATATCGGTCTGTCTGTTCCTCTTTCGATTACTCTCGGTCTAGCAAACCAACAACAATACTGTAACACTTAGAACATTGTAACAACTAATGTTGTCATGATAGTGGAATTTCTATACGATACCTTGAAAAATATCGATATTCAATACCATTTTTGTATGTGTTCGGTGTGCATTTGTGGTATGCGTGAACTGCTGTCAGAGAGAAGAGATAGCAAAAAGCGCAGCTGATATCGGTGTACCAATACTGCAAATAAGAGTATTGAAACTGTAAGTAATAAAAAATCTATATTTTTAACAACACTAGAAACAACTATATAGTAACAACCCAGAACAACCCACCAACAACCTAGCAATCATCCTATTTAATCTAGCAACTGTCTATCTAGTTACACTATTGCATCCACCTCTCTAGCAACTACCTAGAACACCTTAACAACCATCTATCAATGCCTCAGCAACCACCTAAAACAACCTAACAACCCTCTAGATATGTCTTGTAACTGCCTAGATAACCCTATTAATTATGCAGAACACCCTAGCAACTGCCTAGCAACCATCTAGCAATGCCATGTCTGTGTTTTTTCTCTAGCTGTCTTTCTATCAAGCTGCTTATATGAGGGTCACAGAAACCCAAATTAAAGATCCACAAATGTCTCTCTGACAAATGGAAATGTGGTCTCTTGAAGTTAGTGTACCCTGACTCAAATCAGAGCTTTGCCATTTTCTACCTCTCTTTCTCAATCTGGCTCTTTTTTTTTTTTTGTAATGCAGGGAATAAAAATACTGGTGCATCAGGTTCAGTGTGTCTTACCTAAAAGTGCATTACGTCCACATTCATCGGGGAGAAAGCGCAGGTCCACCGCACACACCAGAATGTGATCAGGCACGCTGGGGGATTTCGCTCCGACGAGTAGAAACCCAGGAGGGACTTCCAAAGACTCGGTGGCCATGGACGAGAGCCGAAGGTCTTTACCCGCCTGACAGAACCCTGAAATGCAAAAGTTTGCACCAGGGCACACAGTGACTTGACCGTACTGAATCACATAATCTGAATAGCTTTAAATGCACTGACGTACAGCTAAAATAGTCAATATTTATCTGTTCTGTTACATATGGCTCATCTGATCTCACCATCTGTAGTACAGGATCCCTCTGGTGGAGGCTTCATCTGATATGGGATTGGAGGGCTGTTTGACTCTGAGCCATCCTCTTCATCATCATCCTCATCCCCCCGACCTGTAAATAATAATTTAAAACGAAAAAACAAATTAAAACAATGATAATAAAATATATCAAAATAAATAATAAAATAAATATAAATAAAAATGTAAAAAATTAAAATAAACATGGAAGTGCTTGTATGACTTGATGCTGTCACCTCAATTCTGGTTAGGGGACATATAAGATACTCAAAACAAACAAAAAAAATTAATTACAGAAAGTGTGATACCACAGAATAGAGAGTAAAAGCTCACCTTCATGAGAATAAGGCCTTTGCTCTGCTTCCAGGTACAGCTGAGAGAACACAGGTCTGGGCACCACTGTGTTGGAGCGCAGTGACGCCTCTATGGAGTTGTGCAGCACCTCCTCAAACCGTGTGCTCTGAAGGGGTCCTGTATATGAATTCCCCATGACCTTTAATAGAATGAAGATAATTTGTTATAACAAATTAAAAAGGAAATGTGAATTTTCTCATTTACTTATTATAAACAAGTAATGTTTTGCACTGTATGTAAGCATTCTCTATTAAAAGTCTTTATAAAGTTTATAGACATCAAATGTACATTATTTCTGTAAAATTTTATTACACAAATTAAATGTGTAGTAAATTTGTGTAAAATAATTATTAGAATGTAAATTAATGTAAAATAAATTTTGAAAGAAAATACAAATAATATATTTGTCTGATACTTATAATATTGTTAATAAAAATTATTTTTTATTAAAAAACATAAAGGTTAATTAATCATATTTGATTGTGGGACCAATGAAAAAAACAGGAATCATATTGTGCATTAACAAGATAAATTATTACGATTACTTAGTATTTCAATGACTATTATCCTGACTATGACTGTTATTAAAGGAACAGCTGTAACACAGAGGTTATTCGAGGACGTGATTTTGACTGCACACAAACATGCCACTCTGACTGTGGAGCCTGAAGTCAGCTCATATAAGCTGATTTGATGTCAGTGACTCATCAGACAATCAACCTCTCTCTCTGTGGTCAGTAAATATGATTGCCACAGAACAAGACCGAGCTCAAATCATTTCCAACAGTTTCCAGTTTCCCAAGAGGAAGAAAAACTGTGTTTTTTTTGTAGGGTGTCCAATTTGCAATCTCATAAAGTCACCATGATCCAGTGTCAGGGCGTCCTGACCCAGACAGAGAGAGAGAGAGAGAGAGAGAGAGAGAGAGAGCAAGTGAATGAGAATGGCCTACCTCCATTAATAAACAAAGTTAGAAACTGGAAAAGGCTGCACTCACAGGATGAATAATGCCTTTTATAGATTTACCCTTTTCATCAGAACATGTAAGGAACAAACTGTAAGTTCCAGAAAATCAAGACATATGCCCTAGTTTTTTTTTTAACACCAACAAATTGCTATTTTTAAGTTTATTCAGTTCACAAAACTGACTGATCTGGGAAACGTTTCCCAAAAGCAATGTAAGCCGAAGTAGATCATAGCCACAGTTGGTGCTAAAGATTTATACAACCTATTAAAGGTGTAGTCACATTAGTGAAATTTCAGCAAAACTTTGCAGGTAAAACAATGCACTGGGGATGCATGAAGCATTGCTCAAACAGAAGTCATTTTCAAACCAAACAGCTTTCTGATTGTCAACCGGGCAAAATTTGTGTGACCAACTTACTAACAAAATCTGCATGGGAAATTTTTTTGTCCTTATGCGAAACTCAAAATGTGTGGCTTTCTACGGAATCGACTGGATTTTGTCAGTGAAATTTCACAGAGCAATGGTAAATGTGATTCATTGTGAGTTCAGTTCACAGATTTGATTCAATCACAATGGTTAACAGCTCACATAAAGAGATTATCAGTAAATAATGAAGTAAAATTCAGTGTTAAATCACAAAACACCATTGTACGAATTCAAAACAACATGAAAAATTTGAGTATTAGTTTGGATCTATTTTTATGGTGTGTTTGAATCCTTTTTTGAAGGTTGGAAGCTTTGGTCCGGATTCATTGCAACTGTATGGAAAAGGACAACCAGCAAAGTCTTTACGTTTTGGGTAAGTTGCTCAAAAAAGTATTCCACTACAAATTACTAATTACTTCTTTAAAATTGTAATTTGATTACATTACTGATTACTGCATTTAAAATGTAATTGTATTAATAATCACTCAGATCACTCAGGTCTTCAAATCAGAGACTCTTGTCGATTCTCAAGTCAAGGTTGAAATGTAGAGCTGCCTTCTGACTTTGGTATGATTTGCCCATCTCGATTAGACTGGCATCATCTTTATCTGTTTTTGAATCAGTTAAATCAAGTTAAAAACTTTTCTGTTTGATAAATAATACTTTAAGCATTTTCTATTGTATAGTACTGTTTTTATTATGCTGAAGCTCTTTTACAATTTGAATTAATTAGTTTCTGTCTTGTATCGTTTTATTCTTGTTGTTTGTGGTTTTAGTTATTGTAAAGCACATTGGTCAACGCCGATTGTTTTTAATCGTGCTATATAAATAAATTGTCATTGTCATAATAATTACTTTACTTTTAAAGTTACTTTCAAGTTTACTTTGCTTTTCAAGTTGTCAAACCTAAAAAATGCGCTACAAAGTGAAACTCGTAGTTCTTTCAGTAATTTGAAAAATTACATAGCCTAAGTATCAGAACAGCAACTTGAACGATCACTTGCATTTTTTTCCTGATAACAGCTAAAATAATTTTTGATCATACAGATAAGGGTAATACATCATTTGAAACGGTAAAATGTCTTTATTTGTATACACTCGCAATACCAACAAAATATTGTGCTTTTGTAAAATAAAGAAATCAAATAGGGTGCGCTTTCTGCAGTCTCAGTCTCCGCGAATATCTTCCTGAAATGCGTCACTAAAATGAACGAAAACTCAGCAAATACTTGACACACAGACATGAGAAATATATCTAAAGAAAGCTTGAAGTGCTATTTTTAAATGAAGTAAGTCATGTCGAAAACAAATATTCTCTGATAAAGTAATTTGTTTGAAACCAACATGAGGTACAGTCTTTCCCATCGGAGTTCATCATCTGTAATTTGGTCACATCCACACACATCACGCGCATATTCGATAATCATCCACGTGAAACCAGGCTTGAGATGCGCAAACATGTAAACGCCCACATCACCTCCATAAACTAAGCTTTAAGATTCATCAAGTTCATCTAGGCTACTGTTGCTACTTCATATTTTTAACATTGCATTTGTAACTTAACGTAATTTTATTGACATTAGGAACTGTAATCAAATTACATAAATTGAAAGTGCAATGCATTACATTACTGTGTTATCAGGAAAAGTTAGTGTAACGCGTTATACCCAAATCTGGTCTTCACAATGTTTTTGTGTTCCAAAAAAGAAAGAAAGCCTTACAAGTTTGAAACAGCACGAGTGAAGACAGAATTTCCAAATTTGGAAGAACTATTCCTTTAACGTCTGCTTTTATTTTAGGTATTGAACACCCAACCGTGTGAATGGCAGCACACTGAAGCCACTAATGAAAAAAGCTCTAGGGCAGAAAAAAAGCCCCTTGGACATAATCCCCTCGCTTTTAAATGCTCTCTGCCATATGCTCCTTCTTTCAGTCCCATCACTCGTCCCACACACTGGGAATTCACAACACTGCAACACCCTAAAACAATGAAGAAGACCAGCAACATGTCATATAAACAACAACCATTACCACCAATAAAACTTTTATAGCCAGAAAGTGAAATTCACGCGCTCTCGTAATATTACAAGCCAGAATCTCTGGGGTCTCATGACAAAACACCAACCTTTTTTGATTTGTTTGGGCATTTTGAGCTACTCAGGAGCCCTGCCATGACCAAAAAACATTAGCATTTTATGCTGAGGGGGAGAATAGGCAATTAAATCAACAAATGCTAAGGCAGACAGGCTCTGCAGATAGTCAAGGAGATAAAGAGCAAGACGTGATAGCAGCGAGGACGTTCAACAGCCCCATCCTCCCAGACAGAGCTTCCTTACAGGGAGGTGACGAGGTCTTTCATCATTCCCGGACTCCCCCCTGGGATAACATCACCCAACTATTGTGTCTCCGTTTATGGCCTTCTCTCTTACAGACAATCCCATCTCTCTCTCTGTCTCTCTTACCTACACATCTTTCTGACACTCTTTACGCTACACTTCAAATGATGAAGAATTAGCTACAAAATATCACAATTGAGACACATTTGTCCCCACAATTTTAGATCACACTGGCCCACCAAATGCCAATAGGGTTACTGACCTAACAAAAGCCAACTGCTGGACATCAAAAAGTGACAGTAAAAATGTTCATAATGTTACAGAATATTTCTATTTTAAATAAATGCCGTTCTTTTGAACTTTCTATTCATCAAAGAATCCTGAAAACATTGTAACACAGTTTCACAGAGATATTAAGCGGCACAACTGTTTTCAACATTGATAATAATAATAATAATGTTTCTTGAGCACCAAATCAACATATTAGAATGATTTCTGAAGGATCATGTGACACTAAAGACTAGAGAAAATTCAGCTTTTCCATCACAGGAATTAATTACAATTTAAAAAATATTAAAACAAACAGCCATCATTTTAAATTGTAATAATATCTCACAATATTACTGTTATTATTACAATATTACTAATAATGTACATAATATTACTGTAATTTTGATCAAATAGATGTGGCCTTGGTGAGCATAAGAGACTTCTTTCAAATACTAATTAAAAATTCTTACTGACGCCAAACATTTGAATGTTAGTGTACAATTAAATATGCAATTGTATTTACTATTCTAGCAGATTTTAACTGTGGTAATTTTTGCAGAAGATATTCTTACCTTTTATAATTTTTCATAAAGATCTAAAATTTCACTTTTATAACAATCACAAAATCTATTTCAGAAAATTGCAGTTCAACAGGTAAGGAGATTTACATAGAAATGACAGTGGTGCAATCTACATTATAGAGACATTTGGACAAACTCTCTCTAAAAAATGAGCATCTGAAGATTTGAAACAGAAAGTGCTACTTTCACTACCTTTTCTTTCTCTAAAGAGCATGGAAGAAGGGGGTGGATGGCTTTAAAGACTTTTAGCCTTGGGAGTTGTGTGTGTAAGTGGGGGCTGGGGTCATTCCACGCTCCACACATACAATAAAACTGAGCAGACGACCAGCAGAAGAGCTGGAAATGAAGAGGAAACTTATTGAACGTTATTGTTGAGCAGGGAGTGGGTGACACAGCAGGTCTCTCCTTCACCTCTGCCCACTGCGTCTCTCAACCCACACACACACACACTTCTACGTGAAGCCTGCCGCATAACAACAGGCCAAAGGTCAGGGCTGGCAAACAATGTTTGGGCAGTGCTTTGATGTGCTCAGGCATGGTCCAGCCAGAGGCTCAATGGACACAAAGAGGCTGAGAAGGGCAGTCAGATAGCACTGCTCCATTCTTCTCATCACCTTTAGCCTTTGACCTCTGCACCCCTGCAAGAGATCACATTTCAAGGATGGCCAGTTGCATTCAGACAGGTCTTTTTGTCCAATCTTAAGGCTACTGCGGAAATAATTTGTTCATTTTTAGCAGAAAGAAGCATATATATTAGTGAATAAAAATGAAGATAAGCAGTAAGTAACATCTTAGAGCATTGTCACATAGTGATGGACAAGCACAGAGGACCTGTTCTAAATAAGTTATCATTACAGCTACACTTCCACCATTTCTACAAAGTCAACAGCGTCAACTGTGATATGTGCAGAAAATACCACTCTGGCCCTGAATGTTGTGAACATTGCTTCACAGAGCACCAAAAACTAAGCTGACCAGTGTCTTAATAACAGATATATGTCATCTCTTGACAGCTGAAGTAAGTGGTCAGTTCTGAGTTTCAAGATGCCCTTTGTTCAGATCAACACCTGAGGCTTGTTACCGATTTCTATAATTACTACTTCAGTTTGACAGATAGTTTGGACTTTTGGAGCCTGAAAAGGCTTTTGTTTTCTTGTGACAGGACTTGTGAGGAAAAAAGGCTATCTCCATCCAAATGACTGAGGTTGTTTTCTTCTCAGTGGTTTTTGGCTTTTGAAACACACTCTCATGGTAATTTGTAACTTTGGTGAAATGGTGGCTAATTTGAATGAATGTGTAAGATCTCATTAGTATATTTTTGTATGATTACACTGACAGATTAGGGGTGGACATTCATGGCACTTTCATATAAAATTCATGCGAAATCATCACCTCATCATGTTTTTAAGCGTTCTCATTTTATCGGGTTGGCTTTTGTGGAAAACTAGAAAGAGGATCAACATCACACTGAATCAATTTACCAATCAAGTATAAGAAAGCTTCATACATCATAGAATTATCTGTGAAATAATAATGACAATACACTAAAAATAGTACTTTAAAGCAAATGGTGGTGCTTTTACAGCCATATTTTTAGGAAACTCACTGCAGCAAGCAGTAATGTTTGTCCTTGAGAGAAGCGAAGAGATAAAATGTTTGTTTTGGAATGCATGGAAACAGCAGACTTTCCTATATATTTATATTTAATATACTATAGATCATGCAATGACACTAAATGTAAACACATTCTTACCTTTAATTCGCTAGGAATGCACTCAGATATTCCAGGGGAAATTCATGTACATATCTCCGAGATGCGCTATTCAGTTGCCTCTGTGAGCACGAGCAGTCAGCCCTGCTGTGGAAATGCCGCTGGCCGCGTGCGTCTGTCAGCGGACTGCAAGAAGGGGGCGTAACTTGTAGCAGGGGGCGTAACTTAAAGTTGTCCAAATCACACAGAACCACGCGAGATGTCAACACGAGATGTTGTTGGCAATATGGCTGCTTGTACAACGGTGAGAATATTTTTTCCTAAATAACTGTCTAAATTTAAGTGTGTAAGTCATTTTCAAACAGTGGTATTGTTTCTGTAAATTAGTTAATAATCTATTAAAACTAAGGTGTAAAGTAAGCGATATAAGCAAATGTGTAAAGGCTAAAATTCATGTCTGGGTTGTTTAACTGAAAGAAACTTGGACTGACTGATTGTTTTGTCTCAAGAAAGATATACATCAGTAGTGTTTTTAGTTTATAAAAGCTACTTAATTGAAATATGGCCTACTCCTGACTTAATTTAAACCCTGTCTGTGAAACCAGGCTTAAATAATATAGTATATTTGTGGTTTTGCTATAAAAACACGTTTTTATTATGTATAGCTAACAGGGGAGCTCCAGCAAGTGTCTCCAAAGTGGATTTACATAAACCATATATTCATCTTAAAGACGATTGCTAGGAAACACTTTTAATAAATATTGCATATGAGCACATCTGAGTGAGTGATGTATTTGTGTTATTATGTAGAATTCACTGTTGTCAGTACTGCTTTAGATGAATGTAAGTAATGTAAATATAAACACATACATGAAGTTACTAAACAAGTTATCGCTTTTATTTGTCTATTAGTATTGTTGATAAACTGAGGAGCATTTGTGTTGGGTAAAATGTGAGTTAAATCAGCATCTACCTCAAGATGTAAATGCAGGATTGAGCAGATATATCACAGAGATGACTGACTCTTGTCTGGATGTTACAGGGACAGATGAGACACGCGTGTGTTTATCTGACGAAGAGTGACTGATGAAGGAATGCTGCCATCAAAGGCTCTCAGTGAGTATACTAATGAAATGAATTAAACATCTTTTAAATCTTAAGTTGTAGGTTATTTTAATTATTGTAATTTCAAACAGAGTTATTACAGCACTTTTCTTATGCTTGATTCCTGTGCCTTTGCTGCAGATCTTCTGTGGTGGAGCAGGACCTGCAAGCATTTGTGAGAGAAAAAGGCGGAAAACCTGAAACAAAAATATAAAGTATGATCATTTTGTTACCTCTAATACAGAAATCAAATGACACTGCTGTTAAAATGGCTGCTTTTGTATTGTGTTTGTGCATTTTTGTAGGATCTGAAATGTCCACAGACTGGTGTGTGCAGCGAGGATGGAGAGTGCACAGCAGCATCCTGGAAATGGTCCAGTGCCATGGATGAGACGCTCCATCACTCCACCTGCCTTTACTGCCTCATCTGAGCCAGATGTTGCTGTGGTCTCTTCATCCTCAGTGACCCCAGACCCAGAAAGAGCATCTAGAGAAAGACCAAAAGACACTGAGGATGTGATTTTGGTCAAGTTGGTTCAGCTGAAGCCTGACTTTCAGAAGCTTTAAAAGCATCATTAAAAAAAATGTCATGAAGCTTTTATCCAAAGTGATTTATAGTGCTCTTATTACAGGGACCCACAATCCCCTGGAGAAAAGAGCATTGCTCAAGGACACACTGGTGGTTGTGAACCAGTAACCTTTTGCTAACCAGTTCAGTGGTTTAGCCCACTACAAAAGTAATAAAGCTACAACAAAAATGTATATGTAATTGTAAACATGAAATGAAATTTGGCAAGAAATGGAAAGCTGACAACATGAATTGTAAAATGTTTAACTCTGTTTAAATGTTTTACAGGTAGTCGTGCTAATGGAGAACAGGCACATGCATGTTTGAAGCAGACACAGTGGCATCCAGAATGTCCCGCACGTTTTCTCCTGCTCTTGCCTCAAAGTTGTGTGGTTCAGGGGTGTCATGATGGTCTTCCTCACCCTTTGGCTCAACGATGTCCCCATTGAGAAGCACAGTGCAGCAGCAGAATTGGCACAGCTGTGTTGAGATGGCAGTAGGATGTGGGTTCAGTCTGTAAATACGTGATTGTTAAAACAGTAAGTTTGAACGAAGCTTTGTTTTATCTGTTGTTGACTTGTATATGTATGTATTTATTGTGATGCTTTTATTCATACTTTTATTCATGTTTCTTATTGTCAGTAAATAAAATATAAATATTTTATTCATGCATTAATTGCATTTATGGCCATTTTACACACATTTTGCATAAAGAAAAAAGGTATATCGACTCATTCTGTTATAACATCGTTGAGAATCATCTTTATACAAAGTTTGGTAAAATAAATCAATAAATAAAATCTTAAAATAAAAATATATTGGATTATTTAAAAAAACTATTGTTTTGCCTGTGCATGTTCATTCATGTCTTTTTATTATTTTTTTATTTTTTTTAAGAAATTGAGTCCCGATGTCCTCTAACGAGGACATAACATAACTTATTAATGAAATATCATTTTTTATTTATTTATTTCATTATTCTAAATGCACTAAACAATTTAAAGACATGAAAAAAAAAAAACTTTTTTTCTCGGATCTTAAGAGGTTAAGGATAAAACTGTGGATTGCATTAGTGGGTTAAAAAATGTAAGGCACTTAAATCAACCCAAAATCTATTGGCTATACTACAATCACAAAATAAATGTGCAGCTGTTTCTTCAACAAGTCCACAAAATGGGCAAGTTTCATCAATATCAAGCTATTACGGATGGATTAATTAAACCTGTCGCTCATATCTTTTAAGTGGTTGCGCTTGTAATAATGATAACGTAAACATATTTAGGCGGATGTTGTCCAAATCGCTTTCATACTTAACGCATTCAGGCTGTAGAGTACTATTTTAGCACTCATTAAGTAAGTACCTAATTAAGTGCCTACTCAGAGAGTATGCGGTGTAGGACGCAGCCCGACAACATCTCGTTTTGACATCTCGCGTGGTTCTGTGTTCAAGTTACGCCCCCTTCTTGTTACGGCGAACAGGACACCCCTCCCTAGTGTGATGGAATCGCCCCTTCATCCTCTGCCCTGATGATCTCACCCCTTATGTCTCTATAGAGATGGTATCGCCCAACTTAATCGCTTGAGCGGGCTTTGGAAAGGCTTTGAGAGTTTATGGAAACTGCCAGGGCCGGGTTTCTCGATAATGATTGATCTTAGCGCTTAAGAGCGTTTTCTACGAGTAATTTTACGAACGCACTTCGTTATTGTTTCACATGCGTTTCCCAAAAATGCACTTAACACAATCGCACGTGCTTTAAGTGCTACTTATGAGTCGCTGTCCGTTTGTCAAGTGCTGAAATGCCACGTTATAGAATGGCTTGTCATGGTTGCACATGCTTGTTGTGATAGCAATCCATCTAATTTCTGATTTCCGTTTCTTCTTCTACTTGTGTGAACGTGTATTCAACTCGAATAACATAAAAAGTCCTGTAATTTCTTCTTGAGCAAGTTTAAAACAAAAATTAAGTGGAAATGTTGCATTGTTAAAACACTGTATACCTCCAGTCTTGCATAACAAATTCTAACGGTCAGATATTTATATGAAACCTTAATTATTTAAGCAGAATTATTGATCAATTACTTTATCCACACAATTGCTTATTTCACATCTATATAAATAAACAAATAAGTTATGGCTCTTACATTTATTTTGGAAAGGTTTAGCCTAATTATCTTCACCTGATGTGCATTTGCTACTAGGAGAGAAATCTATACAAGCACATACCTAGGGGTGGAAACACTAGCAAAATGGCTGAAACCAAAAAACAAAGAAAAGACATTTTTTAAAAAAGCGGAAATTAATATTATTGTAGAGGAGGTGGAGCGGCAAAAACATATCATTTTCAGCAGGTTTAAGGGCAGTCATACAAATAAAGAAAAACAAAAAATCTGGGACGATATTGCTACAAAACACTGCAACAAGGGGCATTAAAAGATCAGGGGAAGGAGGTCAGGAAGAAGTGGCAGGTGTCAGTCCTCTGTCGTGTGTGTCGTGTTCCCGCCTCTTGTTTCCATATTTGGTTTGTTTCCTGTCCTTGTCTGATGTGATTATTAGTTAATGCTTGTCCAGCCGTGTTTGTCTAATTATCCTGTGTATTTATAGTCCTGTCTGTTCAGTGTAATGTCGTCTGGTTGACTCGTTACCCCTGGTGTTTCCTGTATGTAAGCCTGGCCTTGTTCTGATGGCTATATTAAAGACTATTATTTGAGGTTACGTCCTCGTCTGTGTGTTCCGGTGTCCTCCTCGTGTGTGCATCGTGACAGCAGGACTATTCAAGCCTTGCTAAAAGAAAAAGGGCACTGCAGAGGACAACAATTAATAAAACAGGTGGTGGGCCTAATGACGCCCCCCTTCTTACAGCAGAAGAAGAAACGGCACTGTCAATCCTTGTAACAACTGCCTCCGATGGGATTTGTGGTGGTATTGACCTCCATGGAGGAGTAGGGTTGCGTCAACCTGAACCTAAGCCAGGCCCATCATGCTCACAAGAGCAATCAGGCTCACCTCCTATTGGCAGACCCCTATCTCCCAGTCCTCCCAACAGTCCATCCATTCCCCAGCCTCCATCTTCAATTGTTCAGGCTACAGCCACAACTCCTCAGCGATTTGAAAATGTCTGTGTTGTAGTCAGGACTTAGTGCAGCTGGAGCAAGAGAAACTAGATGTTCTAAAAGACAATCTCTTAAAGAGACCAATGAGATGGACAACAACTTTACTTTAAGAAGCAAATCATTGAACTCAAGAAGGCCAAGCTGGCTTTGGAAGAGAGGAGACTGGCACTGGAGGAGATGAGATTTCCAAGGCCCTCCATTTCAGTGCCAATTATCTTGCCAGATTTGTCAGGTAACATTGTTTAATCGTGACTAATTATGTTTTAATATATGTTGTGCAACATTAACTATTCTTTTCCATATGTAGTTAGGACTAATCCCATTGTGCAATGTCTTTTGCAGATCATGTGGAACAAACCACAAACTTGAATAAATAAAAACTGTTTAAATGCAACCCCCAATGTTTTGATGTTTGTTAAACCACTCAAAGCCTTAACTCGCACTGTGCGAATATATTTTTTTTTTTTATAAATAGTCTTTTGCGATTGTTGCTTGTCACACTGTACGAACATGATCCCCATGTCAGACTGTAGGATCTCAGTTGTCTTAATGTCAGACTGTACGACAGTCAAGACGCGATAAAAACGGACGTACGTTTTTATTTTATTTTACTTTTTTTACAAAAACGGACGTACTCATTTATTGCCCATAGTGAGAAAAGTAAAGTACTCAAGAAGACTTGTCCGGAGTTTTACGTCATCAATACGTGACCCGCGTTCTCTCGCTATAATGGTAGCTAGCAAACAACAGCAACGTGTAGCGTTAGTTTTATTAATTACATGCCTTGATGTGTAAAAAAAAAAAAAAAAGACGACGTGTGTGGAGCAAGTCATGGCTGGGCGAAAGAGGACTTTATGGACTTCCAGTTCTACAGAGCGAACTTGAGGTAACTTTGTTATTCGAGTTTAAACATCCTGCCCCTTAATAAATAAACTAAGTAAACTTTTTACTTTGTACATGTATTGTTTTTACAAATAATGAATGGTTTGAAGTTGTCGCGCTAATTGCGTCATCAAGTTCAGTGCTCCTATTGGTTCTTGGTTTGACGGTCGTCGTAGGAGATGTCACACTGCAGGAAAGTGTCTGAAATCTTCTGACACTGCCAGAATTTAATCGGAGGAAAAAATTGATCGCAACGGCCATTAATCGGCTGTCGGTGAACATGTCAAACCAGCGATCTAGACAACCGATTTTAGCCTAGGATTATAGGAATCTTTTAGGATTTTCAAAATTTGTCTCAGACGACCAAATCGTGGCCAAAATCGCACTGTGTGAGCCGGGCTCACTCTTGCGATCGTTTTTACGATCAGCTTAAGTTTACTTTGCTTTTGGGAAACGCAGCCCAGGTGTGTTTTATAGGCAAGTTTCTACTTTTTACCATAAATACGCAGTTCACAAATGCGTTGCGTCAATACTGTTACTGAAGTAAAACCATGCTCCAAATAAAAACAAAATCAGTGACAGTAACACTGTGATATTTAGTTGTGCTGCGTATTTCTGGACTTTTTTTAGATAATATATTTTTTGCTTTACATGTATAGTGGTCCCATTGTTTTTCATTAACCTTATAAACAGATCCAAGTGTTTGAATATGTAATTTATCGAAATATAGACGTGACAATGGATTGTTGTACAAAAGAGCACGTACACGAACATAATTGTATCCATCAACTCTTTATGGCCATCTGCTGGACAAAGACAGTCACAACACAATTTGTGTTTTAGAGTTCTTTTCTTTTCTACAGTAGCCTAACTGAGACTATAGCATTACCACTTTACAATATAGTTGTTTATTAAAATGAGTAAACATATGAAGTAATATTAAACTTTTTATTATTTTTTTTTATATATATAAAGCGTGTACGTTTAAATAGTTATTCAGTTACAACACTATTTGTTTTTGGGAGATTGGCCAATGTTTTCTTTTTTTCTTTTCCGAACTTCCAAGCTCCCACTATATAACTGAGACTACAGAGTAAAAACTGTCTAATTGAAAGATATACATGAAAGAATAATCATGTATTGTAATTTTATTAATCTGGATTGTGATATTGCTGTGTTAATATACACATGCAGTGAAATGCACCTCAGCATGTGAAACAACCCTGTAAGAAAATAATTGTACTGAAATATAATTTTAAGTTCAAAAAATTATATTTCAGTACAAAACAAAAACAAATTGAGATATGCTGCTTGTCTGCAGATTATTAGATTCTGACCAATTAATCAGAAAGTCAAGTAATCTTCAAGCACATCACATTTCTGAACAATGAGTTTCATGCATTCTCACATGGGCTGCATTTCTTTCCTTAACGCTGACATGTGAAACATGCAAACCCAGGTCTAAACAATGTGTTGTTTTTGAAATCTCCGAAGAGTTGCTCTAACATAACCCTTCACAGAATATGAAGGCCTGTATGAAGTTAATGACTTCTCTCATACGTTCCCTCTTTGCACTCGACCGGTGACAGAATTATTAAATTGACATGAGCATATCACGTAACTGTCAGCCTTCGTGTGCTGCCGCCACCAAATGTTCATTTCTCATTTTTCCCCACAAGTCCCCGTCTTTGGTAATCTGTCATCCTGACGGCTTCTTATTCCCCCACTAAGTGCCCACAGGCGAATGTGACGCTCATTGGTGACAAGAGCATTTTAGGTTGTCATGCACTAATGCAGAAGTTCCCGGGGACCCAACCGGTGTATTCATCTTCATCTGCTTGACTTTGCTCTTTCCGCTGTTGTCATAGCGTTGGTAAATTAAAGATAGCCCCTCCTTCTCCGTGAAGAGCACTGTCAACAATTTACCCAAATGCACCTCATTAGCTGGTCACGCTGCCACTCAACTGCAGATTTAGGCTTTTAATCCAGGTGAGTTATTGTTACTTTGTCATTAACAGGCACTAGAACCTAATGAGAAAACAAGAGCTGGAGCATGGCCAAAAAAGGAGAGCTTGCTGGTGATTCACTGGACCAGACCACACCAGATTCCCCCACCCCAATGGGAGATAATAAGGCCATTTATACGGGTGTCATTGGACAGGAAGCACGACCATATCTGGACTCTGAAGGGCAGATAGTCTTCAGAAGAAAATGTTGGAAGGTGAAAGCTGTTTTTTTCCCTCCAAATAATACATCGGACCTTTTATATGTTTTGTGTGTGTATTTGGCGGTCTCTAGTTGACCAAGAGTGACGTCAACACTGTACAGGGCTTTTTCCTCCCAAAATTACTTAATGTTGCCAACTGTCTAAACTGGCAACACTTTATAATAAGGTTCAAATAAATAAAGTCTTAAATGTAAATGAATAAATATTGTTAATTCATGTTTGTTCTTGATACATTAATTTTAACTTGTACAACTTTATACAGCATTAAAAATGCACTAGTATATGTAAAATTCAAATTTGAAATTTGAATTTTTTAGGAACTAAAAATGAACAACAATTTTACAGCATTTATTAATCTAAGTTACTGTAAAAAAATAAATATTGTTAATTCATGTTTGTTCATAATGCATTAATTTTAACTTGTATAACTTGAAATGTTTAAAATACACTATGTAAAATTAGCATTAATTAATGCATGTATCAGGAACTTAAAATGAACAACAATTTGTACAGCATGCGTTAATCTAGCTTAATGTAAATTATTTAATATTAAAATAATATTAATAAATATTGTTCATTCATGTTTGTTCATAATACAATCATTTTAATTTATACAACTTTAAGTGTTAAAAATGTTTTTGTATAATGTAAAGTAACTTTAACCAAGACTAATAAATGCTAGTTATCATAAAGTATTGCATTAATTATGACTGAAAACTAAATGCTAATGTTAAATATATACTAGAATGTGTAAAACCAGTTAAAGCATTAGGTATCATAAACTAACAATGAACAATAATTTTAACAGCACTTATTCTAGGTTAACGTAAATGAATAAATACAGTGAATTCATATTTATTCAGAATACAATTTTAATTAATACAACTTGAAATATTAAATGTGTATTTGTAAATGTAAAATTAACAATAACCCAAATTGATAAATGCGAGTTATCATAAAGTGATGCATTAATGATATCTCTAAATTAGATAAGGATTGTCTTTTAAAGCGCAAACACTCATATATCTCTATTCCTTTTCTAGAAACCACGCAGACTTTTATAGTGCTGAATGCTGTCTGGTGGGATGCTATCCCTTTAAACGTCTGCCAACGGGACAGGTATTTCTAATTTACGCACAGTGATTACCAAAGTCATTTTAATGAATATCATTGCGATTTTGCAAGCTGTAAAGCATATCATTACCATTAGGCTTTTACACACTAGCCTAACTAGGGATGCGTTCAGCAAAGCCTTAACAAAGTCGTTAAATCCATTTAAAAAGAGCCTTATTTGAGAAGCAATAAAATTTTAAATTATTTTATTACCAAAAGAGTATTTAACAAGTAGCTGATTAAATGCCAAAGGCAGGTTATCCAAGTTTAACCTTCAGAAGAGAAAATGATCAGAGTCTGCCCCTGGCATTGTTGGATAGAAATATCATCCCCCATTATCCCGCCACACCTGAAGTTGCAAATGGCCTTTTGTGGGAGGCAGGGAGGAAAATTATGTGATTCAATTAATGACCGTCTTTATGAGAGTGGAGAAGTGTGGCACATTGTATAGGACAGTATGGAGGGTTGGGGGCTGGAGCAGAGTGTACTGAATACTAGCGGAATCATCTTTAAGATGGATTGCATTTGTGTAATATAAGAATAAATGATGATGACCTCATACGCCTATGCTTATGTGTCATCAAGAGCGTCACAAAACTCGTTCCTTTTTTTATGAAAATTAATTGAGTGAGTAAAACCATAAAGAGGAAACATAAAATGCTTCTAATTATTATTCATAAATTATGATAGTAAATAATTAAATGATGATAATACTATAAAATATTGTATATTTTAACCCATAATTCTACCTGTTTTTGAGTATATGCATGATAAATACAAAATATTTTACAACTAAGTTGCTTGTAATGCCCCTCACGGTTAATTAAAAAGTGTCCTGTGCTTATCTGCATACAAAATACATTTAAACTGTGAAAAATGGAAAATAAACACACAATCATCTATGAAATATGGCTCATACCTTGCTGACCATTCATAATTATTCTTTTAATTATCTGACGTATAATTTGAGTGCTGTGGCTTCTCGGGGTTGCAGATATTAGGCTGTAAATATTAATGGACGGAGGCAATTCACTCACAAGAGGGTTGCAGAAGTAATGAACAATGTGACAGCTGAGTCTTAATTAAGCAGGAAACACCAAGACCAGATCAAGTCTGGACCACCAGAGAGACAGTTCAATAACACTGTCTAATCATGCACTTACCAGTTTGTACTTGCTCATTCATTCATTTCAAATATGCTAATTCATTTAAATGAATAACATTGATAAATTGATCCAACAAACCTAATGATCGGGTACATTGTGATTATAAATAATGCATTTTCATGACTTTTGGGATTTCTTGTTAAAGCAACACAATGCACATTTACAATCCTACAAGGTTGTGTATAAAGAATCTTATATCTAAAAAAAATCAGAATATTAATATTGTTGTTATAAATTCACTTCATTTTAACACTGAGGTATTGTATCCGTAAGCAGTGTGTGTGTCAGGTGCTCTCAGTGGCTCCTGTGAGGCCATGGGTAGATGATGAAGTATCAAATGTTAGCCGGCCTCTGTGATGAAAGTCTGAAGCAATAAGCTCCAGTAGCTAAATGGATCTGGTTCAATAGCGATTTACCTCTAAACTGCTTAAGGGTATCTCACAGGTGCCAAGAAGCTTTTTATTTGATACAGTACAGTAGTATTAATTCAGGTTTCTTGTTTTCATTTTTATCTCAATTTATGTCGTATGCAGTGAGTCTCCCTGGGAAAATATTGCCTCAAAGCGCTGTCATATGAAACGAATAACAATCGGTTGTTTGACCTGGCTGTAACAAGGTTAATTATATTTTGCCGTCTCTCTTTTCAATTTTTCTGGCCGATGAATGAGTGATATGTGAGCTCTTGAATATTTCAAGGTGAGCAGAAACAGAATAATAGCTAGCAGTGTTTTGAAATACTTCATGTCACTGTGATCCGAATGTAATTAGGTCTAGGTTTTTTCCTCAAGCTTTTGGCCTGGACTGTCAGGCACATATTTGATAACACGGTCCACCTATTTTAAGGTTAAACTAAGTTAACTTTTGCCTGCAGAGACACAATTCATTGTATTAAGTGGTCACTGCCACAACAAAATGTAATAATACAGTATGCAAAGTAACAGCGGGCCAGAAAGGGGCTGCAGGATGACTTAAAATGATTCAAATGAATATATAATTGTTAATACAATGTATATTATTATTATAAATAAAATAGAATAATTAAAAAATGGTAATACACTTCTATTAGTTCTGTTTCCCAGTTTCTGTTTATAAAAAAAGATTAAAAACAAAGCAAAATAAAAATAAATATATAAAAAAAAATTGTTGGACAATGCCGGGTCTAAAAACATTAATCAACAACAACAACAAAACATTATAGTATATTGTTTAATAGATGTACATTAACTACTGATTTGCATTATACATTTTCTAATAATGCCTTCATTAATGCAAGTTACCAGTTATTTGTAAGTGTTAGCTTATGTTCTAAAACAAAGAGCCAAAATAAACGTCATTTGGTGCACTGTAAGCTATTACAAGTACACAGCAGCAGCATTCAGCCTTATTGTCAATGGGTAATTAAAGTCCAACACGCCATTGGTGTGATGGCTTTAATTGCCCCTTTAAACACAATACATTGTAATTAAGCACAGGGCGCGTGGGGTGGAGGGTGAAGGTGACAAACGGATGGCAAATGATCTGAGGATACGCGGATTTGATCCACAAGTTTAATAAGATGTCACGCTCGTTCTCCGCCTCGCGAGCGTCTGCTAATATCAGCGCGCACGAGCATTCTCTGGAGGTGTATCAGCGCGCACGGCCCAGAGCTCCCACACACCTCTTTTTCTTTTCTATTCAGAGAGCAAACAGCTTGCATTGCCCTGCAGGTATCGCAGGCATACGCTTTCACCTTCACTCTTTCTCTCCGGTCACTCCCCAGAAGAGCGCGCGGCAAAGTTTTGCACCCCTTCTGCCCCTTTTTCCGCGCGTATGCCGTGCGCAGGCAACGGTGCGTGGCCCCGCGCAGCCTTATTAAAAGTGGAAGGCGATATTTCACCCTCAAGAAATATAACAAGATAGACAAGTGAGCAAAGCTAATCCTGGGGATGAAATTAGCAGGCAGAGTCCGGGGCCTGCTGGAGATGATGAACGAGGTTGAACTACCTTACACAGGCGCGCGTCCGCTGGGATAATTACGCCAAGCTCCCGGGCTTGAATCTGTCGGCGAGACTTTTTGATGGCTCTATTTCAATGGGGGCTTGCTTGTGAAATACATAGTAAAAGCTATTAAAATTGAAATTGTTCTAGGGTGGTGTTGGGAGAGCGGGCTATTGACCCTATCAGGCAGTGTTTAATAAGGTGTGCCTTGCGTGGGGATTCTCAGGGCGCTCGGCTTGTCTTTGACAGTTTCGCACACACTCATGCTCTCTGTTCCTCACATTCAACTTTTAGAGTGAGACAAAATTCATGAAGATTAGTATCGATAACTAGACCACTCAACTGACTTAAATGGGATTCTTTTTGTGAATCTTTGTAAATTTGACGATACTCACAATAGGTAATGTTGTTTCAATTGCATTAGATTTATTAAACCTTTATATGCGGTTCTTTTTCAGCTCTGCAGTACTGTCTTTTAAATGGATATATGAATCCTTAAAAATGTATAATTATTCAATAAATTGTTTTAACAATGATAACTTATGTTTATATATTGTTAATATATTTTATTATTATTTTATCTAAATATGATCTATTATATTATCTATTCTGTTATAATTTTCTATATAAAACTTTATTTTTTTATATATACTTTTCTATAAAAATCATTTTGTGATAATAAGTGATGCATGTAGCCTATATATCAAACAAATTATTTGTACATCCACTGATTAAAATAGCTGAAAATGGTTTGACAGCATAGGCCTATTGACTTCATTGACTGTAAGAACATTTATCATGTAGTATTAAAATGTGCTTAATTTGGTAATATCTCAATTAACATTGTTTATTCAATTCAAAGATCTATGCAACCTGGCAAGGTTACTTCAATAAAAGTACATTTTATGGATCATAAATGGCTGTCTAAGATAAAAATAGTACAGTTTCACTGTTGCCTGTGTGTTATGGTTTAAGACCAGGCGATTTGCATTACTTTACATGCTTTTGTCAAGTGTCTTTAAATGACCAGTCAAGTTAAATGTATAGTGCATGGGACCATGTCGCAATACGTTATCGCTTTACTGATATATACCAGATTCAGAATAACATTACACACATGATCTCTTCTACAAAGGCACACCAAAATCATTATTTATGCAGGTAAACATCAGAGGACACATTGCAAACATCAAGGAGATGTTTGTGCATACGCTGCAGTTGGGAGGAAGATTTTCCTGGAAATAAATGTGAGAATCCTCAGCGCATGGCTGTGGGTGGAGGTGTTCGGGTGCACATGAGGATAAAGCACAGTAGAGTCGCATCAGGCTTTGACCAATACGCTGACCCGTCTCCAGGGGAACAATGACTTTGAACATTTCTGCACCCCGGCCCTGGCACCTTCATTGTACGAGTGATGGCGCCAGCAAACCTATTCATCACTTTCCACTAAGTTACCTCCTCTTTGTTTTAGTTCACAAATGTAGGTAGAGGGAAGCAAAAACTGAGAAACATACACACATTTACTGTGCATATACAAACATTCAAGTTTAGGTGCATCCATAAAGGGAGTTTGAATCTTCATTAGGGTTAGACTATCAGTATACACTTACAAAGTTGAACCACTGAATGATAAATTACAAGATTTGTTTCTTTACGTGCTTATAATGCATCTACTATGCATGGCACGTAATTCACTTATATATAAATTACAATATAAGCAAACATCTATTCTTGGACGAATATGAAATACACTTTGGAAACTGTGTTGTTGAATATGACCAGCAGATGGCCCCCCCCTACCATGAAATGGTATATTTTTTCCCAAAGCACCTTTGCAAAAGAACTCTGAAATTCAGAAAAAGCAAAAACTGTTGTTTAAGAGGATGATTCCACTCGCTTGTATTTTTTATAATAATTTATGGAGTCTAGCAAAACTCCTGTCTTTTGTCCTTGGAAAATTAATTAAAGTGAAAATATGCAAGCTTTCACAATGATACACTGCATGTGCCTTAGTTTTGTCCTTCTACTCTTCAAAACACTTTCAAAACCTACTCATTTTGCCTACAATATAAAACTCATGCCTCCATAATTGTGTGAGTGAGGGAACTCATTTTAATTGTTCAGTTGCTAAAGTTGCATGAATGCTGACACAGAGGTATTTTCATGGCATTTTTTTTTGTCTGCAGGATTTGTATGCATTTCAAATTCCCTGTTTAGCATGTCTGTTTATTTGAGTTATGACAGGGCAGTCTTTTTGAATTTTACTATTATGTCAAAAAATGTCTTCCCATCAAAAAATGTAGCATTGTTTTCAGAATGTTTGGGGTTAAAGTCAAGCATTTTTGTTTGACAAGTCTGCATGTTTATGCAAATGAAAAGCTTGTAAATTTTTTCCATCGTAGTTTTGTGAATTTCCAAAATTTTTAGCTGCCTGGTAGCTGTCTTCCTTCAGAAGAAAGGGAAAAAGATATTCTTGGGAGAAGTTTTTGCTCATTTAGTGAGGCCGTAATGATATTTGATTGAAGATTAGAATTATTGCTGGTGCTTAGTTGAGTTACTTGAATGCTTAGAAACAAGGAGAACATAGTAAAGGGAGATTATGTAGAAATTTAGTTTTGTGTGAAATTATGATTCTGTTATCACGTTAAAAACACCTACAGTGTGCAGCTCAAAGAGAACAGCCCAATTTTAGAATGTTAAATGTGCATAATGATATATAGAATATTGTAAATGCTGTAAAAAAAATAATAACATCATTTAGTTAAAATCCAGCCTAAAAACTGTCCCATGGATTCCTGCAGTGCTGAGTGCAGCTGCCAGTGAGGGTAAATGAGAAAGTGGGTTTGCGGCTCCTGCCACACTTAGCAGTTACGCAAATCCAATTTAATTCCCTCTCATATGCTCTCACAGGTATCTTTTGTCCTTTAATCAAATTCTGTTTACGGTTGAGGCAATTATTTCCAATTTACCCACTTAAAGGAGAATGAAAGTGGTCCACCAGGAGACTCGCGGAGGGGAGGGGTGCGTTGCGTGAAAGTACACAGCTTGCAAACAGGTAACCTCTAAAAGAGCATTTTTGCTTTATCTATGCTCATTTCTCTTTGCTATGATTTAATTTCCCTGCCTTTAAACATGACAAATTACTGCTCTTGTCTTCACTTAATGCTTTTAACAGATCCCAATAAACTGCATTAATCGGCGGCGCGGCTGGCCCAAACCTGCAAGCTGGAGCTGCTCATTTGCCCTATTAGTGAAGAGACTTAAGCCCATAACCAAGTGGATAATCTCCCGGCTTTACTGCTTTAATTATGCCATAATCAGTGCAGCGGTCAGCCCCGTTTAAAAGCAGCCAGGAGCGATACCTCACTGATACCTCGTCTCTCGCCGCTAGCCCATATTCTCTATGTCACAGCCAAGCTCCTCTTTGACGAAGCATGATGAAGGGCGCACTAACTTTGTAGGACAAGACAAAGCTTAAACATATGGCCAGAATCCCCCAGGTACCATCTTTAAGAGGGCCGGTCTGTGATCCTTCCACAGCTCAATGCTGTTTCCTGACTCAAACTCTCTGATTCATGACCAGTTTTTTGCAATCTAATTGCATTTTTTGGTCTTGCATCAATTTCCAGAACCGTCATATGGTAAAAGACATATGACAGGCTAAAAAGCTGCGCATTCTGTGAGAATTTTAATGGCTTAATGAGAATGTAGAGTCTCATCAGTGAGCCGTGTGCTCAACATGGCAACATTTCATTTCAATATTTACATGTTTGTTTCCTCAGTTTATCTTGTTAAATGCTTCAGTAAAATGTTTTAGGCCAAGAAATAAATATCTGCTATTTAACTTCATTATTATAAATCAAATGAGCACTTTCCAGTGCGTTAATGAAGACAAAGTGAAATATGGATGTTTTTCTCATTGCATTTGAGACCAATTAAGTGGCCCATTTAAAGCTAATTAGCCACTAAACTTCAATTTATGTCATGCTATTCACTCTTTTTGAATTTCTCTGCAGTCATACGTTATTTCTACAGCAAATCCAATCAACAGACATCTGTTTCAAAAATATCCACAAATGTTTTACTTCTCATAAACAGAAAGCACATTCAGAACAAGCTGATAGTTTTAACGCCAAACTGTGCAGACAGTCTTCCCAACAAAATGCATTTCTTTGAGAATTGCATTTACCTTGACAATTGTCACTTCTTTTTAGCACCGTTCCCGTTATAAAAGCTGAAATAGATATTATTTTGATATTAAGAGCAACGTCAACCCTGACATGCACTTTCAAAGTCATCCAAATAAGTCAAATAATATTTTAGTTAAACTGACAGTTGTAATATGAGCAGTCAATAGGCAATATGGTAAACGGCTCTCACTGGAATCTCTAAAGAGTCAGAACCTGTTTAGAGAGATTTGTGACAGCCACAGATATCTGCAACCTGGTTCAATTTCACCACTTGACATTTTCACAATAGGTGCTGGAAATAGCACAGAGCCATCCAAGATTAAAACAAGCATGCTAATGCATGCTTATTCAAGTGTTTGATGTAGCTGCGCAGTTGTAGCGTGTGCCTTTAGACACGCAAAACACTCCTACAGTCCTTTACAGTCAAGCCTTTTTTTTCCTCTCTTGGCCGTCAGTGGTACAGAGTCATATGGTAATTCTTCTGGATGAGTTTTTGATGGCATGCCAGCAGTTTTCTTTTCCGCTGAGTAATTTTCCCAGCTTTCCCTCAATAAAGTGTAATCCTCCTTTCGTCTGGCTTGCTGCGAGCATAACACTGCCAGAGAGAGAGAGCAAGAGGGATGTGCACAATATTTTGACATTTATAAATGCCATGAATTGAAGAAGAGACGTCTAGTTAAGTGAAGCTCTTTTGGTGGAAAATGCGGGTGTTAAATTATATTGTCAATGGTTTTTATTACAGTTACTTTCAAATTATGCAGGAATTGATACGAGAATATTTCACTTGCAATACACATATAACAAATTTGTAAAATTAAATTGACTCCATTTAATTTAGATTAATGTTTAGTTTATGAGATTTGTGAGCACATATCTCATTAAGTACACATACATCTAAATAATTTCCAATTTTCTTAAGGGGAAAGTCACTTTTGAAAGTCAAAGTGAAAATAGCTAAATGTGTGAAAAATAAATATAAAAGTAAATATGCTAAAATGTATTTGAAATACATTTATTTCATGCATATTAGAAGTATACTACAAATACATTTACATATTTATGCACTTAATAAAAATACCCTGCAATTGTACTTTTGGTGTCCTAAACTGGTGTACTTAAAGTCTGCTAAATTGGAACAACTAATTTTGTACTTAATGCATTTTAATTGTGCGGAAGTCCAACTAAAGATATACTGAAGTATATGTGATTGTGCTAAAGTGGAACTATTACAAGTATACTTCGGGTACACTTTAAATATCTTGCATTTAAAGACTGATATTATACAGAGATCATACAATCCTTATTAATAGTGACTAAAAACACATTAATATTAAGAAATGTGCATTGTGCATAGGTGGTACTCCAAATAAAGTTGAATTATAATTTTTATATCAGTAAGTCTTGAGCGATATGTCAGTAAATATGTTAATAGATTGAACTGTACTTAGTATGAAAGATTTTAAATATATTATTGTATTACTATAGGGCGGTAATTTCCTAGTTTGGACCTATAGGGTACAAAGGAACAAAAATATATATATTTTTTTTCTCTGATCCCAGAGTTTATGATATGTGTATATATATATTTATTCTTTAATGAAACACAATTTGTGTTCATAATTAACAATTAAATAATAAAAGGTTTGATTTGATTATAAATTAGGTAAATGTAAAGGTTGCCCCACAATATTTCTACACAATATGACCTTATGTAAGTGGCAAGTAAGTGGTAAAGGGTAATAAAGTGAAATAATGTAGATTTACTGTACTACAGTACGTACAGTACTAAGGCAAAATTTGTCACAGTTTACTTATGCTTTCAGTAGCAAGGTGTGTATATATCTCACCTCTGAAGCTGGTGTAATCAAATATTTAAGATGTTCAAATGGGCAAATGTGATATATATCTCACATAAAGTGTTTATATATTCTTAGAAATTAATCGAAAAATTAAATTGAATAAAATGATTCTGTAAACCTGACATTCTCCATAGAAAGACAATATTTTCAAATAATGTGATCTCTTACTTGAATAGACAGACAAAACAATTACGGAAACATCTGCATGAAAGGATGGAGCAGAGGGAAGTGTTTTATCACTCCCATGTGCACACTCACTCTTTCTCTCAGCCCTTCACCTGCTCTTTTCCTGGAGGGCTACAAATGCAGCGGCTGATATGCATGGAGCTCCAGTTCCCCCCTCCTCCATCATCCAGTGGCAGGGGAGGCAGGTTCTCTGTGCTGGCCCGTGGTGATTGATAGGTTAGGGGCCGCTGCGGTTTGGGTGGCTAGTAGGGTGCCGTTATCAGGAGGGTTGACACGTTTGCTAGCCGGACACTGGTGCTCTGGAAGGGCGCACGTCGTGAGAGTAAAAGGCCCATCGCTGCGGTTCTGACATGAGGTCCTCTGAACTACAGGCTACAAAGAGACCATTTTGCTGTGATATCATTTTTGAATTATTTAGATATTATTTATGGATAATAACAAAATCCTAAAAATTCTCACCAAAATTCTACCTCAGTAAGACAATAATGATGTTATAGCCAGTAAATGAGAATTTACAGTATGAAAAAATACAGTGGTTAATTTAAGTATAAGAATGAATATTCATTTTTGAGATTTATTAAATCGTTAAATTGTGTTTTTAAAGCTGAACTTGACCAATAGATTGTGTTAATCTAAATGTAGATATATATATAATTTAAATCTAATTTGAGCTATGCAGTATAATGCAAAAATCATCAATACAAAATCTATTTTAGCACGTGTGGATTATAGTGCAGTTTTGAGCAGCATGCTATTTGGACATGCATCTGCCAGACGGCTTGGTTTCTGTGGTAGCATGTTTTTTTTTTTTTTTTTTGCAGGTTTGCAGATGCATGTATGAAAGACGATGGTGAAATTTAATCAGAGAATTCAGGAAGATATAGTGACAGTCTCTGGAGATTCTATACTAGCGCTACTCATGTTACTGTACTGTAATTCACATCAAGAAAAGCTTATTAATCAAGTCAGAATAATCAAACATGCTGTAAGAGAAACACTTTAACGTTTACTTTGACAATCCAAAGGTCAAATACCCAAACTCTCACTAGACAGAGACAAACAGCGCTTGTAACTAGTGGAAACATTAGGTAAAGAGAAAGAAAAAGGGAAACGTCCTACAAAAGAGGCATGGGGAGAACTTTGTGGGATTTGCTGGACTGCAGAATTTCTAGTGGAGTGTCTCAGTGGACCGGGTTCTGGGGGGCTGCTGTCTCCAGAGGGGATGGGTGTCAGGCAGGTGTGCGTGTCAGTGAGTAATGGCACTATCAGCTCACCATTGTGATCCATCATGCACGGCGGCCACGGCCAGCACAGGAATCACAAGCACAGCAACATATCATTACACAAGGTTATCACTGCCCCATTACAAGCCCTGATCAATCTACTCTTCCACTTGCCCCTCCATTCTCTTGTTGTCTTCCCTTCTCTCATTTTATAAAATGAGGCAAGTAGTTTAATACTCCCAAAATATTTCTTATGCTGGAAGGGCAGTTGCAAAGGCTGATGTTTTGTCCTCCTTTCACTGCTTCTGACAGAACAATGGGTCTCGTTCACTAATTAATATGTGAAATATGCGTAGGAATGTTTTCAAAAACAAGTCATGATTCACTAGTAGACCTCAGTCAGACTGGCGGCAGAAGGTCTGGACTCCATAGCAGCATTTGTTGGCCGACGACCGCCAAAGAGGCCGCCTGACCGACATGTAAAGCAGCCAGTCACAATTTGTTTTGCTTAGCATCATGTTTAGGGGTGTGCAAATGTTAAGTTGGTGTCCCTATAATAACATGCCAACATGCATCTAACAAATTATTAATTCAAGTACATTGTATTTTGCTTCATGACGACTTTATTTATAGGTAAAGCATTAAAGAATCTGATGCAGGTCGGTGCTTGGAAATCCTGTAGAATTCAACATAACCTAAAAAATTCATGAAATGTTTGCCATTTTGTATGCCTTATGTATCAGACGTTCAGGCAGCGGTTCATAAGGCAAAAACACCATAAAACAATTTTAAAGTTGTGAGTTGTCTAGGACCTTTATACAGTGCGTGCCATTGTAAAGACTAAAAGGATAGGTTAAAGATACTGTTGTACAGAAGTCCCTTATGGGGTGTGCTCATATGCTCGTTTATTTAGAATATTAATATTAGAACAAGGCTAAGAATGAATTCATGTGCGTATGTATGTGTTGTGAATTAGATGTGAGAAGTATTATTTGTGAGATGACTTATTGTGTGTACAAATATGAAATGAGTCATGCAATTATATGTGAATGAAACTCAATGTTTATCGTATTTGTTCATAGACAATATGCATGATTTACTCTAAATATGCATAGTGTTCTCAGAGTGATGACAGCTAATAGTTGTTGACTGGTGAGTTAATAATGGCTTTGAATAGCTCTCTTTGTACTTTGGGCTGAATGAATCTTTAGAAAAAGTTAATACTGAAAAAAAGCCAAATGAAAAGGGAAATTTGATTTATATCAGTTTCAAAGGAATGCTCTGGTTTCTCATGCAAATTAAACAACTATAAACCCAAAAACAATTGTTTATTTTAAATTTTTTAAATGAGAAGTAAAGCATTGCTTCATCCTCTCCATATGTAGCTGAGTGCACTTTACAACAAAAGGCAAAAAGTCATTATCTAAAGGGGGTATTATAATTAGCTAAACAATAAAAGTTTATTAATGAACATTAAAATGCAAAATAGTGAAAAGAGATCCTATCAATCAAAGATGACTCCCTTTTTTAGTTTTAATTAGATATTGCAGTTAATGGCATGAGGGGGGAGTTTTGAGCAACTTAATTGCAGTGGTTTAATGGACCAACATCTTTTAAAAGTTGAGGATTCAAAGAAAAAAAATCATTTATAGAATAATGTCATTTTTATTTCTGCTGCTACTAATAAAAAGTCAAAGTACAGATCCCCCATCCTTTGAAACCAGTGAGGCTTGCGGTTCATTTTCTTGTTGCTTTATTTACTGTAAACAGCTGAATGATTGTTTAATGAATGATTGTTATCACTTAAATGCAAAGTTATTTTTTAAATATTACATTGTGTACCTCTTCCCATTGCAATTATGAAACGGAGTAGATAAGCCATGAGGCAAAAGAAAGCAAAAATAAGTTTTGCTTTTACATGAAATTAACCTAGCCAAAATATAAAAAAAATAAAAGTGTGTATTTTTAAATTGTTCTTGTTTTTATCACTTTTTATTTTATTAATTTTTTTTCTACATTTCATTCCACTCTCAAGCTCCACATGATTTGGGCTTTAAATATTACAAACAGTACATCAGCTCTGGTGAAATGTTGAATTGAACCTAGGGAGCTATTTCAGAAGCAGGGCAAATTCAAATCAGAGCGCTCTACTTTCCATAGCTGGGCGGTAATTAGGACATGATTAGAACTCTCTTTAGCACATACTTGAGCAGTCAAAAGGTGCTCTTGACTAATATGCATCTAAGAAAACTTGCTATGTGATTGCTTATCAATCATTCATACTTCTGTGTAGTTGTTTTCTTAGTAGAGTTTTTTATTTAAAATTTAAAATTATAATTGACCACACAGCATTTTGTAAGTCAGTAAATATTTAATATAAGGGTGGAGCTGTAGCGATGGAAGAATGTTGTTAGATCTGTTATGTCCTCATGCTGTGCCTCTTTCCATACATTTGTTTAGGACTTCACAAATCTTTATTTTAGTTAGAAAAACTTATTAAAAAACGTATTAATTGAAAACATTAAGTTATTGCTTTTGCTACCTGAACAGACCTTTCAAAATGAATTTTGGGTCACACTTTATTTTAAGGTCTAATTCTCACTATTAACAAACCATTAACTATGACTTTTGCCTCAATAAACTCCTGATTTGCTTCTTATTAATAGTTTATAAGGTGGTAGTGAAGTTTAGGTATTGAGTAGGATTAGGGATGTAGAATATGGTCATGCAGAATAAGGCATTAATATGTGCTTTATAAAAAAATAGACATGATAATAAGCAACTAATAGAGAGAATTGGTCCCTATAAAGTGTTACAGATGTTTGCTCTGTATTCACAAATAATAATTTAATATTTTTTTTTCTTAAAATCAGATAATTTAGACATGGAGCACAATGAAGTGTCTCATGAGTTTTATTTTTGGTCAATTTTCTGTCAAAAAAAAATTACAAGTATGCCGTACTTGAAAGCACTTAAAAAAAATTAAACAACTTTAGCCATTATTTTTCCATAGAAATGTGACAATATTTTATAGAACATAGTTATGCTGTGATATAATTTGTTTATTGCAGATGAAGTGCATAGTCTTGAAGGGCACAAGTTTATTTCAAAAGGCACCCCTGATAGCAACCATAAAAAAGATCCTCCTATAATCGCTCACATCCCTGATGAGTTCAGGTATGAAGACAGTCTAAAACCCACTCTTCTGCATTTCCCTCTGTCCTGATTTAGTCTCTCGTTTGGGCTCCCCTTTGGCCAACTCGATTCATCTGTCAAAATCGCACCTTTTTGCAGTCTGCGTCTCCTTTTGTCCCAGCTCGATCTAACACTGCGGGAAAAAAGTAACAAACACAAAGCAATGGAACAAGCACAGCACCGGCATGTTCAATCTATTTTTGCCTGTTCTTCCAGCCAGAGCCACAGGCCGCTGCACGTAGCTGCCACAATGTAGACTTCTTGTGACACCCGACTCCAGCACACACTCGCTGACTTTCAGTCGCCCTTGTGTGGAGTATAGAGCCAGTTTCAGTTTAGGCTGTTGTTGAAGAGAGAGGGAGAAAAAAGAAATACATGCATCAGTTTAGTAAGAGTAGACAATTTTGTCTAAAATGAAGTATTCTGTAATGTAATGAATTAATCATAAATTCAGCAAATCTGTGTTTTTGTGTTGTTGTAGTTCTGGTCATTGAATTTGACAGTCTGAGAGGCACACCGCTGAACACCGTATGGCCATTCATATAATTAGCCTGGAACTGTAGTTAAATGAAGAAAAATGGGGGGAAATATATAAATAATAGTATATAGTAATATCTGTAAAAATAGATATATAATGATAAATACAACTGTACTACAGGATGGCTACATGTGTTTAAGCAGCTGAATTAATATTTATATGAATAATCATATTTATGCATGTATTCATTAAATAGAATTTGTAAAAAGTCATATTTTATTTAATATTATGTTTATAAATAAAACTTTTCATGAAGTGAAGAAACTTTGTACACATAAACCATGTAAACCAAAAGGTTTCCCCATTAAAAGCCATCAAGGGAAAAATACTCTTTGTCTGTGGCTACTTTTTGACAAGTAGAAACTTTAAAATATAGTAGAGTGCAAAGAGCAGAGAGAGAGAGAGACAGAAAACGAGAGAAAAATGTAGTGAGATGTCAAATTGAATCTACACAAACAGAAACAAAACACAGCAGATATCTGGCCTAAAGCCATGTAACTTGTAGCTAGAGCGTCTGTGTCACTGCTGTGTCCTTGAAGGCTTCAGGTAAAGATGAAGCGCTGGGAGTTATAGCAGCCAGAACGATCACAATGTTTTAATGAACAGTCCTTTACACTGTCACTCAAACTGCAGTCTCAAAAGAACACGCGGATCTGAGTCAAATGCCCACAAAAACCCCCCAATCTCACATCACAGACACATTCTTGTGTAAATTGCTGATCTGTAGTTTCAGTATGTGCTTGATGTATTTGAACATTGTGCCAAATATACAGTAATTAGTATCTGAATGTCTTAAGTCGTTTTTGTTTTTCTTCAGCAAATGGTCAGTGAAAAGAAGTACTCACCTTCAGGAATTGTTAATCGTCAACATTAGGTGGGAAAAACTATGTACTAAATGAGCTGATTATCTTACATCTACATGCTTGTAGCTCTGTTTATTGAAAATTTTAGGGCATAAATAATTCTTAATATTTTACAACAATGAACTGCATATCATCTAAAGACAATTTTGTCAAATGATGACGTATGATTTTGGTTGTTTTAGATACAGCTGTGAAAGTCAACGGCTGAGATTAGACATACCAATGTTACCAAGTTACAGAAAGACATAGAAATGAGAAGTATTAATACTGGAGAAAAATCTGTTATTTGTGCACTTACTTGAATGAATTTCAAACTTGGTACTGTTTCCAAAGTCTGTGAAAGCTGAAGAATATGAAATGAATCTAAAAGCAAAATTTAGTATTGCTTCATTTAGAAATGTTCTACTAGCAGTATTTTATTTATTACGGCATAGACAGTACCAGAGTATATTAAAAGTGCATTTTTATTCACAAGGTTTGCATTAATGTGACAAATCCCCATTTAGCAGATTTGCAAGGTATGTTTAGTCTTAAAATATTTTTAGGGTAAATTGATCAGCTTGCCTCACCTTACTGCAAAAGAGTGCCAATAATTCAATAGATGGCATAATTATAACAATAAACTTAATAATTTGGTGCTGACCTCTGAACATGACTACAGTGCTATTTTAACGTCTTCCTACGAATTCTTCATTAAACCTCATTTCCCGGCAATCACCTCCATGATAAATGGTTGAGACTGTTGGTAGAACACTTCTCAGTCAAGATAAACTTAATTTTAACAGCTTAATTTTTTTAACCTCTGGAGGTGGTGATTTTCTATATGTTGTTATATCTGTTGTTTGCAATAGTACCATTTTTACCAACTATTTTCATTATTACTTGAGGTACTTGAGATTTGTCCATGATGTGTTTATTGTAAGCCTGTAAATATAGTTCAGCTTATTCATTAGGAAAAAATATCAACATACACAATAATTATAAAAATTGTGAATTATTATGATTTTAAAGATATCATTATAAGAATAATTATTAATTCGAATTGACAAAATGTATTTTTGTGTTAGCAAAATAAATGTATGCAATATATTACAGTTTTCCTTAGACCTGTTGAGCACTTTTAGCGAGTAACAGATCCAGGTCAGTGGTACGTCCTGCCAGAAAGTCTCATATAGCTCCCCTGGAAGCTATATGGGGAAGGCAGGAAGGAGCCATAAATTAATCATTCCTTACCTCAGTGATTGACTACTTTATACGCGCTGGGATGCAAAGACAAATTTCTTTGCAATAGAAATGAGGATAGAGTGGTACCCAAGGAAAACATTTCCATTAAAATGTGTAACCTCATGCCACTGGCAGGGAAAGCCGCAGGGATCCTGAGAAAATTTTGCATGCTTTATGAGAGCGTATAAACCAGCAGACATTGTCATGTTAGTGGTTGAGCGGTGTGAGTGCAGCTTTAGTTTCTAGCATAATGCGTATTCCCAATTGAACATGAGGCTACTCAGTATATTGTGGTTTTGTACAGTTCAGTTAATTCTATTAGAATAAAGCTGTGCTTTGGATTCTACAGTGGTGCCTAAGACCTACCTGTCCGCTCAGTTCACCCTCGTCTTTATCTTATATGAACACGCAGTTTTACAAACAATTTAAGCTATCATCTACTCCCACTGTGGAGGAACACTTGAAAAGCGCTTGCGGGCAAGATTTTACCTGTAGCGACTGTAGCGTAGATGTGAAAAAGGAGTCGACAGGCCCCAAAACACTGAAAACGGAGGCATTTGTGAATGCGTGAACTTAGAAAATGTGACACGAGGACTCAGAGACCATGATTTTCTTCATCCGATTTGTATTGCGCGAGTTCATGTGACATTTAGAAAAAGAGAACATCTCTGACTTGTCTCTTCACATTGTGTCTGAGCGGGGCCAGCTGCCAGACTGAGGACGAGCGCGGGGATGAAGGCAGGCGCTCTGCCGGTGACATCCTGTCCGCTCCTGTCATCTGCTGGACAGCACCTCGGCCGCGCCACCCTGTTTCCCCGGGCCAGTGCGATCCACCAGGCTGCTGGCCTGCTTTAGCCCTTGAGCCCTTCGCCCTGCTCACCCTGCCCAACACCCCCATGTTATCAGGCTGGCAGGAGCCGTCCCTCCCTTTCTGATTTCATTCAGCATCGGGTAGATACCATATGAGTGGACTCTGGGGTCAAGCCTACTTACACCCTTATTAATACTCTTTCAGAGGGAATATGCATCATCCTGACTTCCTGCATTGGATGTCTTGTGCGCTGTGGCAGAAGGCATTCAAGCATTTCTGTGTAATGCAATCACTAACAAATATTATTTAGAATCTGTAAAATTAATTTGTATTTTTTGTAATCCTCCAACTTAGTTTACCACAAGAAGCCATTCATGCTAAAACCAGTCCTGGGCAGTTATTAACATGAGCAAACCCTCATTAAACGTTCAACAAGTGAAGGCTGCCGTTTTTAACATGCACATATATTAAAAAGGTTCACTTATTCTTGAGAGATGGGATAAAACATGCCCCACAAATTTACTTGCCAATAATAATAATAATAATAAAAAATATATTATTAATTAAATTATTGCCATTTTTATATTATTAGCTATATTTCAGTTTTTAAATTAATAGATGACCAGAAAGTTCCAAACAAAAATGGACCATTTTCTTTTTTTTTTTTTTCTGTATTTCATACATATAACATTACATTATCACTCGCTACCCTTAAAATCTTCATATAGATATTTTGATAATGTTTTATGTCCGTAAAGAAGGAATGGTGAATTTTTGTGTCACATCTGTCCCTTCTTTTTCTTTTTAACACATCAGATGTTTATGAAAACATTTCATCCAAATCATCCTTCATCTTGAAGAACCTTTTTTTTCTGCTATGACTTCTATCATTTTAATTAATGAAAAAGTTAAATTATTATTATTATTTTTAAGTTCATTTCTTCACAAGCATGTTGTGTCAAGCCTCATTCAGATTGTAAAGAAATTGGTGTATAGAGCTGAAAATCAATAGTTTCAATTATTTATTTTTTATAATTGAATTCTAGATTTGCCAACATTATAGGATAAATATTATACATATTTTTCATGACAGTACACATTTTTGTGTTAGCAACAAGGAAAACACACATTTTGTGAGAAAATGGAAAGAAAAGCAGAAGGTTGCACCATTATTGTTTTTCTGTGACATAGCCAGTTGTTTCCCTGTATTTAAAAATCAGTGCAACTGGTTTTAATCTATTGACATTTTAATTGATGTTCTCCTTTGACCGATCATCAGGCTTCCCGTTGTCGTTTCTGTTGACTCTATTAAGACATGTTGTACCTGCTCTGCTGGCATAGGCTGTCGAAACACAGAGTGCTTACTCAAACACACTGAGGAGCCCGGGGAGATGGAGAGAGACGGGAGCCGGCGAACCACAGACATGCCAAAGTGCTCGACGCGTGCCAAATCAGTTACATGTCTCCTACTTATCTCTCTCCTCAAATCTGTCTCTCCATCTCTCCTCCGAGATGCTCAATGCCAACCATGCTGCCAGTGCCAGAGTGCTGATGCCAAGTAGAAATGACACCGGCTCTCCCCACGGATTGACTTAATTAGACCGGCCTCGTCCCCCACGGTCCTCGTGGCAGCAGGGACAAAGGAAGTTTCTGTCATTTGGATGTGTGTGTGTGTGTGCTTGACTATTTCCAGCAGATGCTCCAAAGCATCCCAACTCTTTCATTGAGCTCCAGTATCATTAAAGTGTCATTGAGAAGTGACATCACTTAATTTTAGCAGCTCCCAAAGCGCTTTTGCATCAGGAACAGCCTCGTACGCCAGGACTTAAGGGGTATTTTTACATTCTTTCATCAAACAAAGCAGTTGGAAACTGGGGAAAACATTGAGATCAAACCTTTGTCCGTTGTGATGCCAGTCAATAGGTATTTAATCTTCTCTAGAAGCTGTAATGAAGAAGTGGAGTGCCATGTGACCCTTCTGTCTGCTCTGTTATCGCCCGGTTCTTGACCTTCACCTACTGGAACACCCCGGATCTTGTCTGACAGTCCTTGGGATATGTGATCTCACTAAACATGTTAGGAACAGCTAAAGTTCTCCTAAAAATTCCTGTGTGTCAGATTCATTTTGTGCAGCGCCCGTATATAGGGCTCTGGGCAAACACCTGTATAAAAAGCACTGGTCTTATTTGTATTACGATAGGATTTATAGGGATTACAGCGCAAATTATAGGCTTCTGTACTTGAACACCACAATCAATCTTAGCTTGCAATAAAATTCCACTTGACATGGTTTATTTATGAGCAGGATGCAGATTAGACTTCAGCAGATCACTTGGCACGCGCCGCGATGTAGATTGCGAAATGATGTCATAGAAATGACTAAATGTGATTGGCACGCAGTCGCTATGAGACTGTCACCCTTCAGGAGTGTGAGATAACTCTAATTGGGGTGTGACATAGACATCTGCATTATCCAACTATGCGATGACTTCCCCCAGAGCGCCGCTGTGTTTGGTGAGAGTTTGGAGATTGACCGGTGGGACAGCTTCCTCATTTTTAATTGCTCTCAACAAGTGAAGCAAAAGGACTAATTAAAAGATCGTTTGACACACTGGAATTGGCAGCTATTGCACACAATATACTAGTGTTTCACAAGTTGTGTGATTTTTTAATAACAAGCACAGCAGGCTGTCATGACTGACTGATATCTGGTGGGAGCATCGATTTTTAGGCAATTGCTTTTACTGAAATGCTGTGTTTACAAAACACACTACCATCCAAAAGTTTAGGGCCATTATTATTTATTTATTTATTTTTTTTTTTTTTAAATATATATATATATATATATATATATATATATATATATATATATATATATATATATATATATATATATATATATATATATATATATATATATATATTTTTTTTTTTTTATTATTATTTTATTTTTTTATAAATAAATTCTTTAATAAAGAAACTTTATTAAGCAAGGATGCATTATCTTGAGCAAAAGCGATAATAAAGACTGTTACAACATGATTCTATTTCAAATAAATGCGCTTCTTTTGAAATTTAGAATCAGATTTCAGAATCAAATCTGAATTCTGATTCTAAATTTAAAAAGAACAGCATTAATTTGAAATAGAATAATTCTATAACATTATTCTATTTCAAATAAATGTTGTTCATCTTAAAAATGTTTGTCAGTTTCCACAAAAAAATTAAGCAGCACAACTGTTTCAGTAGTGTTGATGATGATGATGATGATAATAATAATAAACAGTAGTGTGTGTATAGATATATCATATAAATTTAACTTGAGATTTCACATCATGGAATCTAAAACATGCTATTTATTATCACACGATGATATATAATTTTGCAATATTTTGTATATTTTGTATAGGCATGTAATCAAATCTAATAAAATACGGAATAAATTTAATGCCATCATGTGTGATGTATGAAATGTATTTTGCAATATTTTGTAATATATCCTCTTCTGTTGAACCATTTTTTTATTATAATTTTTATATTACATTATTAATTTTTTAAAATAAATATACCTCAAACGTTTATTTTTTTTACACCTCCCAGCTTTAGTCTTCCTATACTTGAAAGTTTGCTCTCAGATGGCATGTGTCAAAGTCATTTTGCTGGTAATAAGTTTGTGAGGGTCAGTTTTTTTTCTTTCTTTTTTATTTTTGCGTGGGATTTAATTAATGAGCCAAAGACTTCTCCATTGTGATCTGAGCAAATGAATAATAAATCAAAAGGGGAGATTTGTCAGGGAAGGAGCATCTGTTTCTTACAAGCATTACAACATGACTGACGCTGGCCTGCGCCGTGGCCGCGTGGAGACGGTAGGAGTCCTATGCTCTGGAGCCTCTTCATTTGCTGCTCCACTGAAGGTGAACAAGGAGCTTTCTAATGGGCCTATGATGTTAATAAAAAAAAAAGAAGAAAAAAAAAAAAGAATGACTGCCGCTCTCCTCCAATTTCACCAGAACCCCTTTTTCGCTTTTGGGTGTCACTGTCCTTTGTCTACGGTTTGTTAGGCAGGGCACCCATACTGCTGTGTCAGTGCTTTACTGGATGATTAATGCAAGTGAAAGCAATCATAAGGCACGGACAATATGATCTCCTTTTCAGCAGAGTTGAACGGCATACCCACTGTGTACATAAAGCCAAGCATCCAGGCATACGAGACTGTAGAGGAGGGGTCTCGTGCAGTAAGTCATCACGTCATTAACCGACGCTATTTCTCGTCACGCGTCTCAGAGGTGCTGTGTTTAAATCATTAGAGAGTGTCTGTATCTTATTGTTAGAGGTTATTCTCAGTTTCTCTCAAAACTGCACTTTACTTTCATGTCCTGCTGAGGGGGAATAAAATGGGTCACTAAAATTAAACATTAAAAATGTGCATTCTTATTACACCAGGCTAAACAGACGCATATGCCACCCGCGGATAATACGCCACATGAGGTGTCGCGCTCCGGTTATTACTGAGAAAAGTACAACCAAGACGGTTATAGTCTAGATTCCTAGGAAACTTATGCTCGTGATGTGCAAGGGCAAAACTCCACCTCACCTAGATGTGAGGATAAAATGCGATTTCTCTACAACTAAATGTGCCACATAACACTTATGTACTTTAGCAGGACGTCACGGTGGCAGATTGGATTGAAATTCCTCGTAATCTTTCCCTCACACAAATATGCCACCCGCAGACGAACACTTTGTCCTCTCGGCCCCCACGAGAGATGTGTCGGGCTGTTGTAGAGCCAAATAAATCAGCATTTAGCCTGGGATGTACTCCTTTCCTGGAGCGCGCTGTTTTACGGAAAGGCCGTGGAAGCTAATGTCCCCTAGCTCCCTTTGAAAAAAGCCTCCCCATAGCCATTCATCAGCTTTCCAAGGGAGCGGGCATTGGTTCCACTCTCTGGTTTAATTGTTAATGCTAATTGCTATTTATTGGCTCAGATGCAAATGATAGGCCAGCCAAAGTGAAATTTTATGATGAGTGAACTCCCCCTTTCGCACAAATTGAAAAAGTGAAACAAGAAGAAGATGAAATGAGGCGAGGAGGGTCTTAATGGCGGCTTTTTAATGGGGAAGGCAAAATTAAGACTGATTTACGCGGCCGGATCCCCTGTTTTCCCTCATCAGCCCATTTGGCAAGAAAAATGGAAAAGTAATTGTTCGGCTTTTTTGACGCAAGACCTCAAAGCGTTATTTATTGACTGAAATTAATTGATGTTTATCCTATATTCACACGGAACATGCTCCATCAGCGTTATGAAGTTCAGCACCTCATTTCGCCACCTGCAATTTGCTCTGGAGGAGGGTGGAGGCACTTTGAGTTCTCCTGAAGCATGCCCTCATTTCCTAGCTGAAGTGGCTTGATGCTGACTGTAAAGACGTACACAGTGTATTATGCCTTTCCAGAGCCCTGCCTAGCCCAGCTTAATATCTTATATTTGGATTTGGTTTTTTAAGTTTGGGCACTTTTGGCAATGTGGGCTAATGTGGAAAATAAAACACACTTTTCGCACTTTATTATTCGTAAATATATCACAGTTGAATAATGGTGGTGGAAATTACATTTTTAAATTGAAATCGTCTTTTGTCTTGCAAATTTCATAGATAGCATTTTATGTACTGTATACAAATTGGTAACACTTTAGAATAGGGAACAATTATTCACTATTACCTACGACTTTTCCCTCAATAAATTCATAATTTGCTGCTTATTAATAGTTAGTGTGGTAGTTGTTAAGTTTAGGTATTGGGTAGGATTAGGGCTGTATAATAAGTTCATGCAGAATAAGGCATTAATATGTGCTTAATTACTACTAATAAATGACTAATATTCTAGTAATATGCATGCTAATAAGCAACTAGTTAAGAGACCCTAAAATAAAGTTCACACAACATTTTTACGTTTTTGTATAGTGTGACCAAATAAGAAATTACACACACACACAAAATTGTGTTCTCAATTGATATATAAATTAGATTTTTACTTTATTTTGGGGCTTTATTGGGGCAAACTTGTTGGTTGTGAAGGAAATGGCAGTAAAACTGAAGGGCAGTTTTTATTTTGTGTAAAGATAGTCCTAGTTTAATTCAGTTTTTGTTTAGATTATTATAGTATGTAATCTTTTTGTGGTGGAGGCATTATGAAATCGTTTAGTAACTGCATTTTGTCTATCTAAAAATGTACTATTTTTCCCTAATGTATGGAATTTTTGGAGGGGTGATGTCAAGCTACCAAATTCCAAGCCTTGCTAATCACCGTGATTTAAACGTTCATTTCCCATTGCCAAACGTGAGGACGTGACGCAGGCTGGTGTCTCTAGGGAAGCCCACTCTGGGATGTGAGCACAGATGCCCAATGGTTCAAGCATGCAAACACAATGAAGCAATGAAAATGCAAACACGCACAAGTGAAAAGCAATTTTTGTTAAAGGCAAGCCACACTGACCTTCCATATTCTAGATCTAACCCTCACAACCCCGTCAGCCGTTACCGCTGTCTGTTTACCATATCTTTCCCTATCTCACCTTTCTGAAAGATTAAAATCTTCTCCGCACTGCTGCCAGGTGTACGCCTTGCCAATTAAAATTCAATCCAATCGCGTGGCGCCTATAAAGGCCTCTGATTTGAGGAGAGAGAGAGTGTTTTCACCACCATGTGATCTGGGGAGGTTAATGCAGTTAGAGTTATTTCACAGTCCATTAAGGAGCTTATGTTGACCTTGTGACCTCTGAGCCAACAACACCGAAACCATTATCATCACAATGGAATAGCTGCCGGTCCAGTTGACATGACAATGGGCCCAGGAAATCCCACGTTAGCACTTAGCAACGGTGAAAAGGCAGACACCTTTTTTCCCCCTCTTCCTCTCTTCTGTCTTTCTCTGCTTTCGGGCTTAGCTATTAATATAGCCAAACTGTAATTTGTATCATTATCATTCAAAAGGCACCGAGAAGGACAATAAAATGGCCATGCAAAGTGATGAAAAGCGCTGACGTTTGAGGTTTTTGCAGCGTTTGATTCCATTAGGTGGAAAGCAAATGCTGGTAACGGTTGTACGTGACTGAGTGTGTGAATGTGACAGGATGGGAGATTTGGCGGAGAAATCTAGCGGCAGATGAAGTTATCATGTTCAGGGGGGAAGTTGGTGACATGAACTTCCTGCTGTGATCTTGTTATGTTTGATGACAGCTCGGGGATATGAAAAATAATTGATTGAGGTCCACGCAGAGTTGAGTGCACTTTTAGCAAAGTCTAATTGAGATATAAAAAGATTATCAAAGAAAAAAGACAGATGTTGTCACTTCACAGAAGATGTCGGTAACAGCTTACGCAAGATAAAAATAACAAAAGAAATGACCATTCTAAATAAATTAATTAAAAGCAGTCCAAATTTGTAGCACCTACTAATGCTAAAAAACATTTATTGTAATTTGGTAATTATAGTAATTTACAGATAAGTTCTGTGATACTAATATACTAAATCAAAACGTGTGAACTTAACAAAATATAATTTCAAATAACAATGTGTCTTCTATCTATCTATCTATCTATCTATCTATCTATAATTTAATTTAGGCTTTTAATTTATTTACATTTATTAAACTTTTAATTATTTGATATTAATTTTAAATATATACATATAACATATAACTGCTAAAAATCTGATGTTAACAAATGGAACCTTATTGTGACATGTTACCAATATTTCTGAGTTATATTTAAACGTTTAATTGTAAATGACATTTATTTATATTTTATTATTTTATATTTTATTTATTTATTTGTTTGTTTGTTGTGGTTCTGCATAATATATAACAATGATTTACAAGAAGGTATGGAAAGCATATTATATTGCATCAAGTTCTGTTTTTTAATTTCCTGTACAGCTAGAATGTTTAATGTCTTAAAGCTTTTCAGTCAATCACTAATGTAAGTGTATGAATAAAGATCTTTGTGACAATATTGCATAAGAATTTGTGTTGGTAAAGGAGGGTGATTATGACTAAGTAATTTAAATTTATTCGAATAACAGCTATTATGACATTGTGGACATCCATTTTATTTCTCTCCTTAGAGCTGAGCCAGTCATCTTGACCTTCACCTTGACCTGCCATCTGCACCTTTGTACAGCTATTGATTGGCAGCTGGTTTAATGTCATAGATGTTGCTAACAAGACAGGGGAAGCAGTTCATATGTATTTTAGCACGATGGTGGGGGGGTTAGCTTGTACAGCCTCATGCGGCATTCGGCCCTGTGTGAACAGCGTCAGCACAAACGAGTCCAGTATTAGAACCTACCATATTTAACCTGAAAAGGGGGAAAAAAAGAAAAAGACATTAACAAACTTCGACTGACCCTGACCAGCCTTTCTAACTGCAAACCTGCCCCCTTCCCAATCCCCAGAGCCCTGGCTGCCCCCTCAAACCCCAGCAGAACTGCTGCATCCTCTCTCCCCTTCACCTCCTCCTTGGCGGTCTGCACTTCCACCAAAACGGCACGAGATGTTTGGGATGGGGAGAGAACGGCACGACAGTGAAATTGATATCCCTCCCCGTCCTCTTCCCAGGCAATATGTTGCCTTTCTGGGACTTATCAATGTGATTGATGGGAGGGGCGAGCAGCAGGAGGGACCCCTGCTTTAATCAAACCCACCACCCTCAACAAATTGGACAGTGGTGGACTAACAAGTCAGAAGACCGCTCTCCCCCTCCTCAACTCCAGCTCCTATAAACCCCCTTCTCCTCTTCCCCTCCCTAAAAGTTCTCCTTGGAGAAACTCCTTTGGCAGACAGGACGGTGGGGAGGGTGAGTACGAAAGATGAGAGGGAGAAAGCATGAGTAAGCTATAGAACAAGACAAAAGATGGCAGCAAGAGAACAGAGTATTACCGTAAAACTCGACTATACAGGAGAAAACTCACCAAAATATTAAAGGGGTAGTTCATCAAAAAATGAACAGTCTGTCATTATTTACTCAGTCTCATGTTCAAACCTGTTCCAAACATGCTCTAAACCTGTATGACTTTGTTACTTCTGTGGACAACAAAATTTCTTGCTACTCTGTTATTTACTTATACTTATTTTATATATGTATACACACACGTACACATATATGTAACCGGTTCTACTCCACCCACTTCGAGCGGGATTCGAACCGCAGTCTCCGGCGCGGGAGGCAGGCGCTCTAATGACAGGCGCACTTACTTGCCTACATCTGTTACATATATATATATATATATAAAATTCTATGTTTGCATTCAGTTCTAAAAGTAAATAATTATAGTATTATGTACATATGGATATAAGTGCATTTCAAATGTTTAAAATTTATTAAAATATATAACTTGATGTTGGTGCTCCCAGCATGCCGTCACAGTGCACACAGCAGGGAGGAACAAGGAACACGCAGACAAGGATGTAACTCAAAATGACAGACTTTACTGGAGACAGGGTAGGACAAGGCAAACTCACAGACATCAAACACCAACGGAAACGAGCAGACCAGACAACATAACACAACACAGACAGGACTTAAATACTAGGGGTAATTAGAGATAACGAGACAGACACAGCTAGACAAGAATTAACTAATGATCACACTAGACGAGGACAGGAAACAAACCAAATATGGGCATGGAAACACGGAGCACGTGGAAACACAAGACACACACAACAGAGGTCTGACACATGCATTGTGGCTGGAAGAATTTAATAATTTATTTACAACGATGCAATTTAACAAACTGTAAAAATGTAATTTGCTTTATTTAATATATAAAACATACATTAAAACTTTCTTTAAAAAATGCATGCAAAAACTTGCAAAGGAAATGTTTAGTAAATAGATTTACTCATTTATAAGTAGTTTTATGGTCATTTTGGACCTAGTCACTATTGACTTTAATTGTGTGGAGAACATTTTTTATATTTTATAAAATGTCTTCTTTTGTGTTCTCCAGAAGAAAAGACTCATATAGGTTTGGAGCAACATGAGATTAAGTAGATGACAAAATGTTATTTTCTGTGTGAACTATGCCTTTAGCAAAGTCTTAAATACATTTTTTTTTACCATGATAAACCTTCCCTCTCAAATGTCTTGCCGTAACCAAACTTTGATAAGCATTGTTCATGAACAAATTTGAACCGTATTTATTAATATAGTCCACTTTTAATACTTTGCTCTGAGAAAGTTACCCATCCATTTATCCTAAATAATTTAAAACATAGCCGTATCAGTGTGACACCGTATCGGTGTGATGAATTTGCAAAATGTACAAAATGTGATAAATCATTTGTCATTTTTGGGTTTGATACAGTAATGCTGTGCGGGGAGAAATGCAGAGCTCCAGTACTTTGATTGAATGATTACAGAAACATCCATAATATTAATGATGTTACTACAGCTGACACAGGGTTCCGCTTTTAAATTTGATTGTAAAGCAGGTCCAGAGAGGGATTTTCTTATTTAACTTCTCTCATTAATATTTCAGTAATATTGAAAATGCGTGAGAAATATTCACTTAGCTCATGCCCTCGGGCATTTGATTTACTGCGGTACAACACAGCGGTTGCATTAGAATATTCATGTGTCTCTGTTCAGCTGTTGCATTATTGGCTTTTGATTGTGTTGCTCTTTGAAAGCTGCATTCAGCTCCTCTCAATGCTGCTGCCACGTACATCCAGCCAGACAAGGTAACAAAGACTCGAGTGCTTTGCAATTCTCTCATTTGTCCTTCAAGTGGCTCTCCATATTGACTTTGTCACAATCCCTTTTTTCTCACTGTTATTTTCAAATTGTTGCTCAAACTGAGCACAATTGCAAAGCAGACAGTTTTTCAATCCTCGCTCCATTCCGATTGATTACCAATAGTCTGACGCAGAATTCAGTATCATTGTGTTCTCCTCTTTGGACCGGGCCTGACAGCTCTCCCTTTTGATTTAAATATCCCACTGTTTCTCTATTACATTAACATAACAAACAGTGAAATCAATTAGATACAATCCCAACAGGCTTTGTTCTTGGGTTTGATATTATCTTCTGAATGTGGAGGATTTTTTCATCTATCTGCCTAGAAGTATTCAAAGATGTTTTTGTTTATGTTTTTCTTTGTCTTTTGTGCTTATATAATGTTGATAATATTAATGTTTTAATATTTGATTTATATTTAGCAGTTTAAATTTGGCTCATCAACTAAAATATGATTTACTATATTTTATAATATAAATACTCTATTATTTTGTTGACTAAAATAAATGCCATTTTTAGATAAACTGAATATGAATATGACATCATAAAATATTCAGTAATTATAAAATATACTTTTATCAAACTATGCTTTTCATATAAATTATACTTTCATGTAAATTATGTAAACAAAAAAAAGTGCATTATTGTTGTTGTTCCTCGGGTGCTCCTCGAATGTTCCCAGCATGCATCTGTTGTGTGAGTCTCCCACAAAAATGTGATGTGGATTTATACGCCCATAAGAATTTGGTTTAAGTAACAACTATTCTGCTGGCTTAGCAAAGGTTACTTTAACCGCTCGGGATTCATCCGTCCCCCGCAGCGAAGCCCAAGCCAGAGGCCACTACGCTGGTGGGTAGATGGCAACATTTTTGTTTTCTCCTTCCCTGTCCGTTTTCTCCTTGGTGGCCATTTCCTGCAGTAAATAAATTAGAAGGGGGAGTGAGCATCATAGGAGAGCTTGACTGCGACCACCACAGATGCCAACAGATGAGATGGGCGGCAGGTGACACAGAGGGTCTTCGAACACCAACACGGGCCCCTCCGTACCTAACGCTCTGACAGTATCTGAGGGAGTGCGGGTGCCGCTAGATTGATGGGTACCTCCGACTTGGCCGTTTCTGTGGAGAATGGCCGAGCTCCTTTGCCTAATGATGCCCCATCCATCCTGGGGGTGAGAGTTACAGAGGACCGGGGAGGATGGGTAACCTGCCTCTGATCACTCTTTATTTGGCAGTCAGCTCTCTGTTCACAGGGAACCCTCCACAGCGCACATTAATATTATATATAGATACCCTTGTCAAGGATTTACATTCAGTGATCCGAAATCCAGCAGACAGGGAAATAAGGGAGGGGGCCGCTGATTGATTGTGTAGGACGTTGGAGACCAGAGGAAAGAAAAAAAAGTGGGAAAACACAGGCTTAAATTTATCATGATGCCCCTAACATAATGCAAGCATGTGCTCTTTGTTACTGTACAATACAGTTGGTCCATCTTTTTTATTTTAATTTTTTTGCAGACAAACTGGACTAATAAAGGGTAATTCCAGCATGACGTTAAGCAAATCAATAGTTATTTGTCAAAGTACTATACTTATATCATAGTGACAGCTTTTTTTTTTAAGTTAGAATTTTTAGGATCTTTTATTCTGGGGATGTTAAAACCTTAATTTTTGTATTTATATTTTTTAATAAAAAAAAAGTATTTCTTTATTTCTAATTATCATTGTAAATATAGACTTTATGAAAATAATTTGCAAAGAAAGTGTTATTCAAATAGTTACTTTGAGGGGCAATAAGCCTCTTGATGCTGTGCATTAGTTGCTTAGCTTTACTGATGTTATGAAGTAAAATCACTTTTACACAGGCCTCAAGTAGCCTGTTGCTGTTATGTAATTGCAGAACATCAATATGATAAAAACATCTATATTGAATAAATAATGACATTTATTTTGAATAATAATCACAATAATAATTCTTCTGATGAGTAATATAGTGGTAGGTTGTTTTGCCAAGCATCATAGCAACTTGGTGCACTAATATAGATTTAATTTGTACTGTGGTCGCAGGTGCTTGGCTATTTTACAATATTTTTACAATGCTTTTAAAAGCAGAATTTGTGACAGCAAATGAAAATAAATGCTATATTAGGCACTGTTGTGAGTGTGAGGCTAACACAGTGCCAGACTGAGGGCTCGGAAATGAATCAGACTAGCTATATTTTCCCACTGATGTGTAATCTTGAAGAAACAATATCATAAAATCAATAAGCTATGGGTGTAATGAAGAAATAATTATTTGGATTTCCCCACTCAAGCATTTCCCTTTACTACATTTCTTAGCATATGATGCACAGTTCTGTGTTTTGGAAATCCTGCCAATAAGTGAATGGACGTGTGTGAGGAACACCAGGCACAAGTCAGAGATAATTCTAAAGCTAAACCTCAGCTAATTACGCTGCCATGCTGCATTAAAAACGTGCCTACCTCGACTCTGTGATTGAGCAAGGCACTAATTATGTGCTGAAGCAATATATAGATCATTTTAGTGACTTTATGTTAGTTTTCAGGACTTTATTGGTCAGGCTGAGCAAAGTGTTCCTCAACTGAAGTGACTAAACATTGAGGAATTTACTGATACATTATCAGTACTGAGGCTGTATACTTTCAAATAACATTTCTGCTTCAGTTTATGATAATGAACTGTATAGAAATTACAAAAAAGTAATCTGAATATTAATTAGGTATGAGTGGAGCAATCTTATACAGTGTTGGGAAGGTTTCTTTGGAAATGTAATAGGTTACTGATTACAAGTTACCCTATTTAAAATGTAATAAGTAGTGTAACTATTTCCATTACTTTATTAAAGTAATGTATCTGCTTACATTTGATTACTTTTGGATTACTTTTCTAAACTTCTAATGTTTTCAACTGTTAATCATTTTCAAACACTGAATCCGAAATTTTCATCCAAAATCTCCGTCATAAAAAGATTCAGATCAGGTTCGATTTTCTGCGTTTTCGCATCCGTAGCATGCATTTTGATAGTAAAGAATGACGAATACGAAAAACGGAAAAACGCATGTGAAAATTTCGGACTTAGTGTGCAGAGACCTTTAACTTTACAGCAGTCCTCAACACTGATTACGCCCAGACTATCAAAACTGTTCATCACTTAAATTAAGATTATAATAATTAAATTTTAAAGCAAAGCCACAAAATCAGACTTTAGCATGTCTTTTTACTTTGAGAGATCATTCTGAGGTTAAATACAGATTTAAAATCATGAGACATAGTTTAATAGCTATACTATTTTTGAAATGAAATCTTTGCATAGCTATGACAGGAAGCACTGGCATCTAACAATACCTTGGAAAAAACAGTTAAGGCCATTGCACGCTGAGTCCGAAATTTTTGCACGTTAAAAAATAAATACAACCTCACGTTGTGTCAATCACTTTTACACACTGCCTCCAAAACTTTCGTTCGTCATAAAAAAATTCTGATCAGATTGGATTTTCTGCGTTTTCGCATCCGTAGCATGCATTTTGATAGGAAAGGATGACGAATGTGAAAAAACGATAAAACGCATGTGAAAATTTCAGACTCAGTGTGCAAGGACCTTTAATTTGAAAAAATAAAGCATAAACCCAAATAGGAAATAAAACTCTTATAAAATAAGCATGTGTCCTATTGTGTCCTAAACACCTGAAACACCAGTGTCTCATATTTTACAACAGTCAACACAGTTTGGCAAAGAAACCAATTAATCGTTAATGTAATAGTTAACATTTTCACAAGTAACTGTAATTGTAACTGATTACAGTTACATTTATTTTGTCATTAAATTACTAATAATTAAAACTACTTACTCCCCAAAACTGATCTTATATATGTGCAAGCTATATGTGACCATTAATATAATGCATATGTGTGACGTTTATTTTAATTAAAAATTGTGAAAAGATTGATTAGGTTAATAATTTAGAATAATAATTAGCAGTTTTGGCCTATATGATGTTGATAATAGCTATAAAATCTAATGTCTAATGCAAATATTTACCCATTTTATCCTTAGAAATCTGAAATTTTGGAAATATTGACCTTGTATACGTTGGCCTTGACAATACTTGGCATCTCATTGATAATAAAATAAGTGGTCTCAACCATGACTAGTAATTATGCTACGAAACCTTTTGTTTTGACAGTACTGTAGTATTCAGACATCTGTCATATGAATTGACTGTTTTTATAACCCGTCTGTGCTTTGTATTGAAATGCATAATTCACCTTGAAGGGGTGGCTCTTTAAGTAATCTAATATTAAACTGAAGGTGTGAACAAGAAGGTGGAAAATCAATATTATTTGATGTTGAGAGACTTCTAACTACCTCTTGCAATTTTCTGCCTTGTTTGTGAGGACAATGTCATTGCTTATTTATGAATTGATTTTCATTTTAGCTTCTTGAGAGACAGCGTGCCTGGTTAATGCATGTCTCCATCTTTCAATTAAGCTGGAACTTTTTTGCATCGCACCAACCAATATAATGACATAAAGAAATGCGCTAAATGAATATAGCACTTAATTGTTCTCACTTCTAAGTGGTGCTTTATTCAGGTCGTTAAGCCATTCGTGCAGCTTCTCTTCCTGTTATTTATCCAGTACTTCCTCTCCTGTCTGGGCCCAGCGATGTGCTTGTCTCTCTGCACTGGCAGCCGAACGCTCACCAGTGTGTGTTCTTCTCCTGCCAAGTTGTTTCTTCTCAGCGAAAACATTCCCGACATTCCAGCCGCTGGGAGAAAAAGTAGGTGAAGTGGCCTGGCATGTGCGCTGCGCTTCAATCAACCAATTAGATAATCAAGGGCTTTCTCATTGTGCAGGCTGACAATCAACTCTGCCAATTAAAGACCCGTCTGTGCTGCACGCAGCCCTTCAGCGCAGCCCATTACTGAGCTCTTGCATTGGAGTGGGCCCGGCTGATCAAGAAAAATTATGCCCCTAATAACAGCGAAACGAAAGAAATTTGGACAAAACGACTCTCTGCATCACAGATTTTGTTTACTAGTGGGTAATTAATTCTCCACATATGTTGGGAACATCTGTCGCGATGACCTGCCATCGAATCAGCGAAACAACTGCTGTGCTGCTCCTCCTCAGGTCATTAGCACAACTATTCAAATCACTCTTCTTCCCTCTGCCTTGTCCAAAACTGCTTCCAACTTTATTTTTAAAGAGCCACCATCCTTCTTCTTTCAAGCTCTGGGTCTTCTCTTGTGCTTGCTGAGTGTTGCTTTCAGATGGAGATGCAGGGGTAGATTTGTATGCTGAGAGACTACAGTGTTCATGATAAGGGGAGGATGGTCAGAGAGGCTCAGTGACTGTGTATTGTATATTAGGGATATCATTTTAGCTTTTTAAGGGCTGTTGTTTTATTATTATAATTATTATTTGGATGCCAGGTCAATATTTTTTTTTTACTTTAATTTTTTTAATTTGCCAAATTATGAATTACTTGGTACCTATTATTGTTATTATTATTAATAATAATAATAATATATTTTTAAAACTTAATAAATTTTTCATTATTCAAAAATATTATGAGTTATTTATTCTTATAATAACAATAATTATATAAATTACAAAACAAACAAACAAAAAAACTACCTGTTATCCAAATACTGCTATTATTATTATTAGTAATAATAATAATAATAATAATAATAATAATAATTACTTATTTATTTATTATTTTAGTTTTATTTATTAAAATATGTAGACAATACTTTTTTGTGTTTTTTGTTAAGATAATTGTACTATGATGAACAACATTATATCATACAATAACATGGAAATTCAAGACAATATGCATACCTTTTTTGCATTTGCATTTTCATTGAACAATCTAGAATATTAGGTGTTATTTCACTTTATAGGCTGTTATCAAAATGGAGAGGTCATCCTAGTTTTTAGTCAGTCAGTGTCTTGATGTCTGGAAGAAAGAAAAAATTAAATTCTAAGCTTGTTTAGTGATTCTATGAGATGGAAAACAAATGCTGTTTTTAGTCAAAAACTTTCTTTCAATATAGGCCCTTTCTTGACATCTTGACTTATGTTCAGGTCAATAAATCTATACATCAGAAAAATGGCAAGTCAGCATAATCATGATCAAATAAGTGGCTGTGGATGAACAGGGTCTTTCAGCAAGAAGATGCAGAGATGGAGTTTGTGTAGAGAAGAATGTACTGACAAGTGTTCAATTAAAGAAAATGGCTATGAGTGGCGGACTGAAAAGTGACAGGTCATGGGCTGAGAAGAGCCTTTGAGCACAGAACAGAGGAACTAACAGCATTACACCACTGACCTTTCCCATGATGGACCACCCTCACATGGGAATAAGAAGTTTCAACCCATAAAATCTCATGAATTTCAGTAGCATACAGTATAAGACTGTCAAATACTGTCAAGAAGGAATGGCAATTCAGAGTCTGTGCTATGTTGCTTTTCTAAGTGATCAGGCAGTTTTTGCATTTAGTATGATAAAATGGGCAAAAAAAAATTACAAATCATAAAATGTACACTTTTTAGAATGACTTTAATAATTTCAATCTTCTGAAATTAGTTCAAATTTAAATCTAATGTTAAAATCTAAAATTTCAATCAGAATAAAGTGAGATTTAGTGATAGAAACTAAGCAAAGCAGTAAGAACATCTTTGCTGCTTTTTAACATCTCGTCTGGCTCTTTGAGAAGTGCTAGAATGTTCTGAGCAGCCATGAGATGTCAGCGTGACAGGCAACATCCTGAAACCGCCAGCGCCTGTACATGGCCACTGGGCCGACACATATGGCCATCCCTGCACCCCGGGCCGGCCTCCCTGAGGAACACTTTGGAAGAGGGTGAGATTGTGGAGGAAGGTCACGATAAGTTCGGATGCTGTTGTGCCGGGAGGGAGGAGGGTTGAGTCTGGGCTGGAAAAGAACACTGAGGTAGCAGCGGTCAAGGTGAGATGTCACACATGATATCATCACCAGGTCCTGACAGCTGATGAACCACTGACAGATAAATGAGCCATGAAAGAAACCTCAATTCTTCCCTTATGTGTGTTAGGGCATGTGTCCCATGTCCCTCAGTTGAAATAACTGAGCCCTGCATAGACTGGGAATCGCTGTGAGGAAATACTGTCTCTCAATTTGCCACATGAACAATGATGAAATTGTAGTTTTTTAAGGCAGTTTTGCATACGAATTGATTGGATACACCCCAAAGGAAACTGAATTTATTGTTCTTTTGTTCTCCTTGTCCATAAGGCCTTTTTTCTTTATGTTTAATTTCACTTTGCAGTTTTGCATTATTTTTTACACGTCACTTCAAATTCAAGTCAAATTCAGTAACTTAATTGGAATTTAAAAGGAATTCTCAATTAATTCTTAATGGTAGGGTTGTCCACTTTCACACTTCTGTTCTTGAAGTCATAATGAAATCAATATTTTTAATGGAATTTTTGTGTTTATTATAAATTATTTATCATATTACCATGCACATCATCATTGTTATTTAAGTTCATGTGCGCTCAACATGTTTAATCAAAAGCATTAACATCCCTTCCCGTCAGTAACAACATCTATTCTCTGATAACATGTGCACTGGCACGAGAGAGCCAATCAAATCCTTTCCTTCCAGCAATCTGCCACTCACATGAGATTGAGAAATTAGTTAATTGAGAATAACAGGAAACTATGCACCATATTTTAATTCTAGTCTACTTATAAAGAAAAAGTGGAACACAATGACCTACTGCATCCACACCAGTAGGTGTCAGTATAAAGTATAAAGACAGATGAAGAAGAGCTAGCAAAAAATGTAAAATGTACTTTGAGAGTTGCAATGAAACGAAAGTAGTGACAGAGCTTTTCTTGTGACATACAGTGTAACAGATTAAAACAAAAGTATGCATCGTTGATTAGATGTTGATATGTGGGCGTTGCACTCAAATGTGCAGGCAGATGAACAGAGAGAAACCTGTCGAGTTTATTTGGTTTGTTTGTGTGTTTAAATAAAACAATTATCCACAATAAGATATGCATATATAATATGATAATAGATAGAGTGAATTTTCTTTTCATGCCGACTTGAATGGTTATGTACGCCATAATGAGTATCGGAGTAGATAGCCAAGTAGTGTGACACAAAACAAACTGCACAACAGGGGTTACAGTCATTAACCCTTCCACCCTGAGCCCTCTAAGACAGTGACAAACGCCCCCCTTTGTCCTCACCGCTGCCCATAACAGCAAAACAACACTCCACCAGAGATGGCCAAAGAAGTCGGTAGTTTACTAAGTGGCAACAGCAGGAATTCCAAATCTGTCCCCGCTAATTTTATGTGGAATCAATTAAATCGTTTCGGGGGGCGGAGCAGAGGGGGAGCAATTCCCTCTATGTGATCTCATCTGTGCTTTAATGCAATTGTCCACTCTGAGCCATGCCGCACAGCACATAATAAAGTAATAAGGCTAATCTTGTTTCTCTGTCGCCTCTCCGGATCGACACGGCAGTTATTGTATTAGATCCGTAATGAGATTCTGCACTCCATCAACACGATGGTGCGCCAAGGGGGTGGATGCCTCTTTCCTCAGATAGAAATTTTGTCCATTTACATGCTATCATTAGTTTTATACAAATGTGCCCTTGAGCGCGCCGCACCTCTGCACCGCGCTCGTTTGCAAACACTTTACTTTGGCAGCAAATGATCATCACTGCCTCTTTCCTTACACACACACAGAGACCTCTTTCTTTTGGGAGGGATAGGTAAGCAGGACGAAGAAGACAAGGGCAAACACGCTGTAGTGTGCTGTTCTACAGAGACGGTGTAATGTAATGTAAGCCCACACACAGGCGCAGAGACAGAGATATGCACTCCGGTGGGAGTGCATATGCTCATCGGACAGGATATGAAAAGCACAACTTCAGGACGGAGAACATCTCAATCTTCTGACGCTTACATAACTAGACTATATGTGGCCGGCCTAGATATAGTGGAAGATTGTGAGGAGAACCTTGCTATTCAGGGCTCAACAATAAGGATTTTTTTTTATTATAGCATGGTCGATTTGTACTTTTCCTGCTATTGGCCTTAATTTTTTGCCATTTTACCGCTAAGTTTTGTGTTCACTGGCCCATACATGAAAAAATTATAAATATTGTAAACTATTATATCATGCAGCCTTAGGCTCTGGCATCCCAGCAACCCTACATAGGATAGGTAGCTTGGTGAATGGATGGATTAATGTATAATATAATACTGTATAATATAATATCAGTTACTCTTGTAGCTTACATCATTTTGCCGGAAGGTGGTGACAAATGACTGTTTTTATTAGTGAGTCATTGAATCATTCATCTGTCTGAATAATTTCAAACTGATTCTTTCGAAAAACCTTGAAATAAATTAATATATTCAGTATTAATAATTATATAGATAATTTATAATTATAAAATTAATAAAAATGCATCTTCAGAAAATTAAATGTACAATAAAAGCTGGAAATTACAGTTCCATACGCTAAATTTATCAACGCATTTTCTTGTTGCTTACAAGACTATCACCTATCATTCTTGCAATTTTAACAAAACCTCTAAAAACTGCTTTTCTAACGACTCCCAAAAGCATCAAACAATCTTGGTCCAAAGTGAAGAGTTTACTAATACATTTATGTAAGTCTTCTCAGTGGGAGAAGAGATTAACAAGTCCCTCAAACATCATATAAGATATAATATTTCAAGGTATTAATGTTGAATATCTAATTATCTCTTTATTTGAACAAAACAAGATTGCACTTAATAAGCAAATTACCATGATAATAAACTGTCTGGATGGGAGCCAATCTGAATATATTAGGTGGAAACATCTTTCGCCCCTGGAACTGGAAACTAAAGTAGGAAATTTTCAAAGATATAATTATTGCGCTCTTTGAGCCACTGGCAGATAAGAATCAATGGAAGCAAATGAGCGTGATCATATGACAAATGTTAAATGCATCATGCTCTGCTCATTGTGGGATGAAGACACACTCATGTGGTGGCGCTGATAACTTTGAAGGCGTTTCTAAAGGAGAGCGAAGCTTTTGACTCGCAACTTGACTTGCGCTGTGGCGTGAAAATGAAGCTGTGTAAATGAGATGCTGTCTCTTTAAGACAAGGCTTCTAGTTTGGAGAGGCGATAGATCATATCTAAAATAGAGTGTTTGCTCTTGGTGCAGATGCCATCATTACTAACTACTTGCCGGGGATCCTTGAAAGCTAAATCGCTTTGCGATGCATCATTGAGCATTTACTTGCCTCACCAGCAGATGGGTCCTTGTGGTCCATCTGTTGGAAGAGATGTCTTCAACAAGCCCCCTTCACCTTCAACCAAAGAGATGAGAAGACATTTGAATATTCATCCCATCAGAAGAGCCTCCTGGTGGGACTGGGGTCAGCGGTGTGGTCTTTTCTCTGGCCACCTCAGGTCACTAAACTTTGGACGCTGAGTGAGGGGTCTCGCACCTGGTATGCACATATATGCTGTTTCTGTTGTGTTTATGGAGGAACAGATGAATGTGGACGTGGGTGTATTAGAAAGAGGAAGGAGCAGAAACTATCCTCTCCCCTGGTAATTAAGGAGGCTGCATCTGTTAAAACATCACAGCTTAATGTGCTCATTAATTGTGTGCTATTTTGAATAGTTCATTATAAGTATCTAGTCCAGGGGGGCATATTTCATGCACAAAGACTTTGCTTAACTTGTGGCCTTAGCTAAATGTATCAACTCTTCATTTGTTTGGGTATAGCCATGATTATGGAAGTTATATATATTTTTATTTTTAATCACAACACTAGCATGTACATAGATCTGTATTGCTTCGGTTCTGACTTGATGTACTGCATGGCAAAAGCCAGAGTTTGCGAGGATTGTGGCATCAAACATTTGAAAGATATTATAAAGATCACAATTATGAGTTGAACTCACATAAATGCCACGACATGTTGGGTGCATGACAGCAGACGTTCAAATAAAAGTAGCATACAAAATATGACAGTACTGTATAATTTTTACAGTTACCTAAATTGTGGCTCATTATATTACAAACCCATTGACTCTACAGTATTAAATTAGGTGCAATATTGAATATATCATGTAAGTTTGTACTATTATGTAAAATTGTACCCAATATGGTTTTCACCCATTGTAGTATAATACTTTTGATACTGTTTGTAAAAAATGTTTGTTGCTGTTATGTACATAGCATGCTGCAACTTTTTACTTACAATTACTTCTCTCAACAATAGAGCAATATATTTCCTTATATACACTTCTGTTAATACTTTTATTCAGGAAGGATAGATTAAATTGATGCAATGTGTTTATGCGGTTTAAGGTTAAAAAACATTATTTTCCATATACTGTACATTATAGTTGCTCCTCTATGTTCTGCCTTTCTGAATGCGTTGATTTTTACAAAGCTCATCGTTCTGAGAAGCGAGGCATGCTCTGATTGGCCAGCTATCCAGTGCGTTGTGATTGGCCAAATACCTCAAGTGTGTGACAGAAATGTTACGCCCCTTACCGTATTGTGATGCCGTGTCCCGGTGCGATGACACAAAAACAATAAAACTCATTATAAACAAGGCATTTGTTGGATCCTGTGGGGACATAATTACTGATTATAATGACTTATACTGTCTTTTTACGCGTCGCGTTGCATTGCGACACATAAACATTACCATGTCTGCATTTGTGATTGGTGAAATGACAAACAACAAGCGCTACTCTACACTGCTCAAAACTCACGTTTGAATAGTCAGTGGCAAATTCTTTAAATAAGAAAACGTACTTACAGGCTGTGAGTCAGAAGCGCCAGACTGTCCTTGCAAAGTTGGAATTGCCCCACTTTATAGAAACAGCCTTTGTGCACAGCTGGCAGGCTACTCCCAGATTCAGGAAATAGTCCTCCGTAAAATGCGCTGCACACACTCTAATATTTGGGTTGAACTTTTCTGAAACAATGTTATAAATACAACTTAACCACTGATTTTTAGTTGTGTCCTCTTTTGGAAGCCCAAAGAAAGCACTTTCTCTTTCACATTGAAACACAACGTGTCCACGGCATGGCGCCGGTGGCAGCAACAATACTACAGCAAGAATAAAAATCACGCCCTCTTTCTTTGCATATACAGTTGGGCGGTGTTTTACAAATCTTCTCACACCGTGACGTAGATGTGGAGGCGTGTTTGAAGGAGCCGTTTTAGGAGGGCGTGGTTGAGTCTTAACTTTTATAAAGAGTATCTCTTTGGTTTTGAGACAACTTCAAGGATCTTATCTATGCACAAACAGCTTGTATCACTCCAAAGAGAAAGGAAAACTTGAAATCGCATCATATGACCCCTTTAAGGCTACACTAATGATACGGAAAATTCAGCTTTGCCATCACAGGAATAAATAACATTTTAAAATATATTAAAATAGAAAAGTTGTTTTAAATTGTAATAAATGCAGCCTTGGTGAGCAAAAATCTTACCGACACCAAAACTGTGAATAGTGTAATTGCATTTATGTTTTATCTATATATATATATATATATATATATATATATATATATATATATATATATATATATGTTATGTTATATAAGCCATGTAATGTCAGCATATACTAATTCAAGTTCCTTCTAAAAGGATATTTACCTGGGCAATGAATACTGAGGGCCCTATCATACACCTGGTTCAATGCACCGCCAGGTGTGACGCAAGTGTTTTTTGCTAGTTTCAGCCTGACGCAATTATAATTTTCACGTCCTGCGCCACGTGGTTTAAATAGAAAATGCATTTGTGCACCCATGGGTGTGCTGGTCTGAAAACGAGGTGTGTTCAGGTGCATTGTTGGCGCGTCGCTATTTTGAGGCAACTGAATTAGACTGCGCCATTGACCAACTAAAACCTGGTCTAAAGTCAATGGTGCAGTATTTTTTGTTATTTAAAAAGCGCGTTAGTAATATTCGCCTATAGGCGGGTCCACAAGGCGTGTACACTCTGCTTATTACACACACGCACAGCAGCACACAAACATACCAAATAATAAAAATTACGGATTAAGGATTACAGTGTAAAAGATTATTATTGTGTAGGCTACATAAATATAAAAATGCCTACATGTCATAATGGATAGGCATTGCACGTATCAGAATTAGGCTACCTATTTGCTCTTGCACGAGCAGCTCATTTTCCTCTCTGGAGATGCATTCAGTCTTTGCTCTTGCAAATTCCGCTGCGTAAATAGCGAATCCGCCATGGCACAAGCGCAACTGCCTCTTAAAGGGAATGGGAGATGAGACTTTGTTTGGTTTATTGCAGGTTATGCCCAAAACACGCCCATTACTCATTAAGAGAGTAGGGACAACGCTTTTAGACTATGCACCGGGTGCACCGACCGATTTTCCCGTCGTTAAACTAGCAAAAGTGGAGTCAGACACACCCTAAGTGCACCTGCGCCTTAGACCATGTGCTTAGATCATTAAAATAGGGCCCTGAGAGTAAAATGGATTGATAGCTCATAGCCCAGTGTGGTCAGGAATATGAGTGGGTCAGTAGGCACAATGCTGCGGTCCTCAGAGGATTTCTGGAAGGATGACTGACTCTTTATGATCAGCCTTCTCAGAACATCACTATTTGAAGTCTCATCATTTATATGATTATGGAGCAGTGACAATAGACTGAACCCTTGACCCTCGTTTTAGACAGCGTTGCATTATTCGCACCATAAGGCCTTTCAAAACTACTTCACTCTTCAGCAGTACAAAATTGATTTCTCCTCATACTATTCATGAATTTCCATGTTGCATTACCCTCTCGCTTCCATACACATGCTCTGTTTTACATAAGCTATTACTGTACGGTGTCACTTGTGTTTATTTCCAACACATGTCTGTGTTACATTGATATTTTGACACATACTTAGCGAGGGGAGTGAGGGCTCAGATTGGGACACATCCTTTTCAGCTCCACCTGAACTGCTCTGTGCCCCACTGCCAATCTAATGAAGCTGTTATGGTGTGAAGACTGACAGGTTAATTATCTTTTATGAAAGTGGGACAAATTGAACTGTGTCTTTCCATCAGTTTTTGATAGATCAGAAGGCTGCTGGAGGTCCTGCGGCAGCACTCGAGTGAATCTCAAAGCTAATCCACTCCCCTGCTCCGAACGACACGCAAGAAATACATCCACACTTGAGCTGTTCTAACAGCTAGTGAGCTCCCTACCTAGAATGCATTTTAAAAGATTAGTTCAACCATTTATTCAACTTCATGTTGTTATAAACCTTTATAACTTTCTTTCCTCCATGGGAAAAAAATACATTTCAAATAGTGATTTGAAACTTAATAATGGATGAAAAAGCACCTTAAAAGTATCTTAAAGGTTATTTGTGAATTAATGCATTGTGCACCATATATGGAATGTCTTCTGAAGCCATATAATAGTTTTGTGTGAGAAACGTTTAACCTGTTAAACTTTGTGAACAAATCATTGAGTTTTAGTGTGTCGAACTTGTGAACCAAACCATTCGGATTTATTTTGTGAAGTGATTCATCAACAAGATCTGATTCAAAAGAATGATTCATTAATGAGTCAGACATTGGTACTTTTCTCATGAAATCTCAAGGACATGCTAAAGTGAACTAGGACAGATGTCAAGATATTCAGTCAATAATAATTCAAATTTCAATCTGTTTCTTACACAGTTGACACTTTGCAAAGACATTAATTACTTTTGCTTCGTCTGACAAGCCATGGCGCTCTCACATGGTGAAAAATACATTGTGGAGGAAAGAGGGAACTGACAACGCCCCGACAGACAAGACAGAGCAGGTTACATTTGGTATCAACCAAAGTCTCAGCTTTCTTATTTTTAAGAAATTGAAAACAATAAATACTGTTTTGTAGCTCTTTAATGTGTGGTGACAGATTGCTGTAGTGCCTCAGTTCAAGCGTCACGTGAACCAATAATCTCTTCCTCTTTACAAAGCTATAGCACAAAATTAACATGAATGAATATCAGAAGGTATCTTGTTTCAAGTGCGGAAAGATGTCAATACACACCATTTTAAGTTGTCCAAATGAAGTCCTTAGCAATGCATATTACTAATCAAAAATTAAGTTTTGATATATTTACTGTAGGAAATTTACACAATATGTTCATGGAACATGATCTTTACTTAATATGCTAATGATTGTTGGCATAAAAGAAAAATCCATAATTCTGACCCATACAATGTATTTTTGGCTATTGCTACAAATACAGCCATGCAACTTAAGACTGGTTTTGTGGTCCAGGGTCACATATGCCTTCTGAAGATTTGCAATATGTCACATTTTTGGTGCTTTTTTCCCCTCATTTTAAAGCTTAAAAGCATTGTATTGAAAGAGAGACCAGGATATTCTTCAAAAGATTCAAGTGAAAGATTCATTTGAATTCAACTGAAGAAACAAAGTCACACTCATAACGTTAGAGTTAGTAAATAAGTTCAGTAACACTTTAGAATAGGGAACACTTATTCACTGTTAACTGCGACTTTTCCCTCAATAAATTCATAATTTGCTGCTTATTAATAGTTTATAAGGTGGTAGTGAAGTTTAGGTATTGGGTAGGATTAGGGATGTAGAATAAGGTCATGTAGAATAAGGCATTAATATGTGCTTAATTAGTACTAATAAATGGCTAATATTCTAGTAATATGCATGCTAATAAGCAACTAGTTAAGAGACCCTAAAATAAAGTGTTACTATAAGTTCTTAAAGCACTATTGTTAAAGCATCATATGATGTTCCCCATGTTAAGATTTATTTGTAAAGATTTACTTTTACAAATAACATGCAACATAATCAAGACGTACATCCGAGTAAATGAGATGGATTAAAAAATGTACTGGAACACAGCCTATACAGTATGTAACTATTGATAATAAGTAAACTTATATTGTAATTTATTAATTTATAATACTAATGTTGAATTTCCACATCGTATTTGTAAACTTTATGCAAATCCACAACTGTGAGGCAGCCTATTATGTTTTGAAACAGAACTGAAACAGTCATGTTATCACAGATTCACTTCTTCTTAACACCCTCACTTTTTGTATTAGATATCATGATTTCTTTTGCTCCCTCTGCTCTTTGCCATCTCATCCAACGTATCTGACCCCTACATCTCACTTGGATACCCCCTCCTTTCCTCATTTCTCTCTCCCAGCTCCGTCTCTCCCACAGGCTGTGGCTTGACACCCATATGTTACCTGACAGGCCCGGCCCAGTAAATGATGGCTATATCTAAATGTTGATGAGAGGGAGATGCAGACAGTGGTTGTGTTTGTAAATGGAGTGTTGTTTGGACGGGGAGGCTGGGGAGTTTGGAGCTGGCTGGCAGATGTCAAACAGCGGAGGGAAAGAGAGACATGCTCACGAGACGACTTGACAACTCTCTCAGTGGCAGGCCAGTAGATGGGCACTGTGGAAGTGGCCTTTCACCCCCTTCGCTGTGTGACACCTGACAGCAGAGTCCTATCTCATCTCGCTGCCCGGAGACATCACTTACATTCATGTCCAAAATAAGGTGGGCAATAGGAATATGTTAATTAATCAGCGGTCAAGGGTCAAATAGATGAAGACACAGCCCATGCCTCAGGGCTCGCAGTGTGAATTTATAGACTGCTGGTCAAACCTTTTCAATACAAGGTCATGGGAATCTGATCGGTACAATTATACAAAAAGAGCTATTTGAGTGAAAACTGAAAGTGTCTAGCCTTACAAAAACTACTGTGTGAGTACCATGGTACAGTGGTCACATGGTAATAACCGAGTACTGATTAATTACCATATGTGTGTAATAACCATATGTGTACTCCAACGTACTTCGATGAATACAATGGTTTTACCATGGTGTATGTCCAAAACAGCATGCTATTACCATGGTACTTTATTGTTAGCGTAATAATTGTTTCTTCTTTAGAAAGTAGACTTTAGAATAGATCAGCGGTGGTCCAGATACAAATAATTCACTTGTATGTTGTATGATACATTTTCATCAAATAAGTAATCCTCAAAAACAAACAGAAAACTGCAGTTTAATAAAACATTATAAAACTTAATTAAAAAATCCTAAAAACTGTGTATCTACCAGTCAAACTTTTGTAAGATTTAAGTTTTTTATTTTTAGAATTTTGAATTAATTTATTTTGAAAAATGACTCACTAGGGCTGCTTTTTAATACAGTAAAAACATAAAAAATATTTTTAAATATTATAACAATTTACAAAACTGCTTTCTATTTTAATGTTTTAAGTATTTTTTTACTGTATTAAATTTATTTCCAATATATTTATTCCTTGATATATTTATTCACATATAAATCGAACCAAAATATATATTTTAATTATAAAATATAGAAATTATATAATGGATACAAAATATGTAATTATTGTATTTTATTATATATATAAATTATACATAATGTATTCGATTGCGCAATATGTATTATTATTATTATTATTATCAGTTTGTACAGTGACAATAAAACACTTGACCTGACATGTGATTTGTTCATAAATGTAACAAATTTAATAGAGATTATGTAATATTGTTTATTAAATATCTAACCAATGATTTGCTTTCAGTAATTTTAGCTTTCACATAATAAATAAAAAGGGATAGTCCATTCAAATAAATGGGAAGCGTTTAATTAAACTTTTAAACACATTTTGTTGTTTAAAACAATAGTCTTGTAATTGTAATACATTTGGAACTTGCAAATCAAGTGTATTTTCTCAACACATTAGGTAAACTCATTTCATTATTTACCATAGTTAAATATATTTAAATAAATCTGCTTTAAAACATTTTTTACAATTGTAATATTGCCATAAGAATTTTTTTAGCTATTCTTTCAGTTCAGTCAAAAAGCTCCAGTGCTGAGTTTGTCAGTTTGCAAGTGCTGGACATTTATATACATAAACTTCTACATTTATCTTTATACAGAATAACGTAGCACAGCAGCTTGAGCTTCCTAAACAAATGGAGCCAGGTCACAGACCAGAAGGCAGCAGCCACGATACACTCATGCGTTCTGTACATGTGTGTGAGAGAGAGTGTGATTGACTGGAAGGCCTATCTCTCCTCACAAGGGGGGCCGGCAAAGAAGCACCGCACCTCAAGCTCATCGGACGCCCGTAGGCTGCACAGGCATTAGCACCGTCGCCCAGGTGACCGATAGCGTCGCGCTAACTGAATGAGCCGTGCTTTTTACCTCTCGGACCATCTGGTCCCGCTGTCGGAGCGGCCTCCCCGCCTTCTCCCCGGTGGGCTTCTGTCTGAAAAGAGGAAGCAGGACGAGGGGCTGATGAGCGAGGCCTTGGGGCCCTCCATCACTCCTCGCCACTAGGAAGGCACCAGCTGTCTGCACTCATTTGCATTCTCTCTTTGCTTCCCCCCCAAAAATAATGAAATTAGCCACAAGTTTCCTGAGGTGATGCAAGACACGGACTTAGGCAGGACGTGTCTGTGTTTGTGTAGATGCGGGTGTGTGCTTCAGGAGCCAGAAAAGAGAAGGTCATAGAGCCTCTGATGCTAAAGACGGGGGGGGGGGGGGCATACATGCCAGCGTGGCCTAATGTAAGCACTTATTAAGGTGTTTGTACTTGGCTGGCGCTGTTATAAACTACCATATTGGGCGTTCAAGGAAATCTAGAGGCAGTTTATAGTTTGTAAAATGTTTATATTTATAAATACTCTACTATAACTGCTGGTATAAACACCTAAGACTACTTTGGACTAGCCAAATCATGCGCCAACTTTTTTAAGAGGGCACCAGTGGCAGTCCAGGGCAAGATGTAGGGCTTTATAGAATTCTTTTTAATTTTTTTCCCAAATTCAGTTTTTTCCTTTAAATTTTTCTAGACTCTGTTTTGGTTAAAGTTAAATGGTTAAAGTAAATTTTATTAATCAATAAGCATGTCCAAATAATTAAAATCATGAAACTTACAATATTAAACAGCAATGTATAGTATTAAAAGTTAAGTAAATTTTTTAAGGCCCTATGAAATGTGTTTTTTTCTTTTTTTCAAGACATACTGTGTTGTGTATTTGCATATTTGTCACACTTAGTTTCAGATCATGAAACAAATTTGTATATTACAGAAAGATAATGCAAGTAAATACAAAATGCAGTTTTTCAATTATGATTTCATTTATTAAGGGAAAAAGTTGTCTAAACCTACCTGGCCCTACATGAAAAATTAATTGCCCCCTTCTGTTAAATCATGAAAGAACTGTGATTAACCACATTATTTTAGAAAGCAGAGTTAAATTTCACTAGCCACTCCCAGGCCTGATTACTGCCAGACTTGTTGAATCAAGAAATCACTTAAAGGATTAGTTCACTTTTAAAAAAACTTTTGTTGATAATTTACTCACCCCCATGTCATCCAAGATGTCCATGTCTTTCTTTCTTCAGTCGAAAAGAAATTAAGGTTTTTGATGAAAACATTTCTCAATATAATGGACTTCATTGGGACCCAAACGGTTCAAGGTCCAAATGACAGTTTCAGTGCAGCTTCAAAGGGCTTTAAACGATATCAGACGATGAATAAGGGTCTTATCTAGCAAAACGATCGGTCATTTCAAAATTAAATAAAAAAGTTTAAGTTTTATAAGCACAAATGCTCGCCTTGCTCTGTTCTGTGATGCGCGTTCATGACGTCACGTAATACGCAATGACGTTGAAAAGGTCACAGTTGACTTAGGCGGAAGTACCGAGTCAGTGTTTACAAATGTGCGGAAGGAGGACCATATACACATATTCAAATGTCTTTGTGTCAGTTTATCGTTTAAAATGCCCATTTCGTGTGCGTATCCTAGGTGTTTTAATATTAAAAAGCCTACTGACTCGGTACTTCCGCCTACCTCAACCATGACCTTTTCAACGTAATTGTGTATTACGTGACGTCACGAACGCGCATCACAGAACAGAGCAAGGCGAGCATTTGTGCTTATAAAACTTAAACTTTTTAATTTATTTTTGAAATGACCGATCGTTTCGCTAGATAACACCCTTATTCATCGTCTGGTATCGTTTAAAGCCCTTTGAAGCTGCACAGAAACTGTCATTTGGACCTTGAACCGTTTGGGTCCCAATGAAGTCCATTTTATGGAGAAATGTTTTCATCAAAAACCTTAATTTCTTTTCGACTGAAGAAAGAAAGAAATGGACATCTTGGATGACATGGGGGTGAGTAAATTATCAGCAAAAGTTTTTTTAAAAGTGAACTAATCCTTTAAATAGAATCTGTCTGACAAAGTAAAGCATGCTTAAAGAACAACACATCATGCCGCGATCTAAAGAAATTCAAGAACAGATGAGAAACAAAATAGTTGACATGTATCAGTCTGGAAAGGGTTATAAAGCCATTTTTAAGGCTTTGGGACTCCAGCGAACCACGGTCAGAGCTATTATCCACAAATGGAGAAAACTTGGAACAGCAGTGAACCTTCCCAGGAGTGGCCAGCCTACCAAAATTACTCAAAGAGCTCAGTGTTCATGATTTAACAATAAGAAAGAGACTGGGCAAAAACGGCATCCATAGGAGAGTTCCAAGCCAAAAACCACTGCTGACCAAAAAGAACACAAAGGCTCATCTCACATTTGCCAAAAAATATCTTGATTATCCCCAAGACTTTTGAGCAAATATTCTATGGACTGAAGAGACAAAAGTTTTTTGTAAGTAACTTTTTTGAAGGTGTGTGTCCCGTTACATCTGGCATAAAACCAACACAGCATTTCATAAAAAGAACATCATACCAACAGTCAAACATGGTGGTGGTAGTGTGATGGTCTGAGGCTGACCAGGACGACTGGACGACTTGCCATAGTTGATGGAACCATGAATTCTGCACTCAGAAAATCCTGAAGGAGAATGTCCAGCTGTCAGTTTGTGACCTCAAGCTCACTTGGGTTATGCAGCAGGACAATGATCCGAAACTCACCAGCAAGTCCACCTCTCAATGGCTCAAGAAAAATGAAATTAAGGTTTTGGAGTGGCCAAGTCAAAATTCAGACTTAAATCCGATTGAGATGCTGTGCCATGACCTTAAACAGTCCTTTCATGCTTGAAAACCCTCCAAAGTGGCTGAATTAAAACAATTCTGCAAAGAAAAGTGGGCCAAAATTCCTCCACAGCGATGTGAAAGACTTTTTTTCCCTTTAATAAATGAAATCATCATTTCAAAACTGCATTTTGTGTTTACTCGGGTTATCTTTGTGTTTCTCTGTTCGGGGCGATCTTCTATTGGCGATAGAAGCATGTGGAGTCCCTCTGGGAGCGTCTCTCCATAGCTTGGCTGTCTGCTCCGGTTAGTCTCTGACAGCTGGGCTGATTGATTCTCTGAGCGGAGCCAGGCAGGGGCACAGCCTCACGGTGAGCTGTACCTGTCCACCCTGCCAGAGCCCAGGGTCACCGTCAGGGCCCGGGGTCGCTCGGTGTGGGCCACAGCTGACATGTTCCCTCCATTGCCCATTAGCATCAGCTTTATTTCTTGTTATGTCAGGGCATCTACCTCAGCCAAATCATGTATCCTGACCATTAGTAATCCACCGCTGTCAGGAGGGAGGCAGACACACAGTTCCTCAAACAGATACAATAGATCTTCAGTTTCTCATGTCTGCTGTTTTGTGAGTGATCATACAGTTTTCAAAAGACTTTCTTTCTTTGTTTTCTCTCTCTATCTCTTCTTAAAGCATGTCAGCACATCCTATCTATCAATAATGTCTTGTCACTCAGGCGGCTGACAATTGCCAGAGGTACAAGCCTGTCAATACGCCTGTTTAAGACAGACACCTGTCTCTTTGTGATGCAGCGGGCAGAACAAATGCTTGTCAATACCTCTTCTGATCGGTATTCATCATCGCCTCGGCTGTTGGATTTCATTTGGATCCCGATTTGGTGTGGAGATTCCTGTGTGTTTGGACTTAAAACACAAGGGCTTTTGTTAGTGTCCTACAGTGTCAGGAATGTACCAGCTAATCCATGCATGATAACAGCACTGATAACAACATTATGTAGTTAATCTTAGTCTGTGTATTTTGGAGAACCATGATATTCAGCTCAAGGCTATGGTGTGCAAGCACATGCCATCTGTGAAAGCATAATTTTCACACCACTTGGCCCAAGAGTGTCATGGATCGGTTTTATAAAGGGTTAGTTCACCCAAAAATGAATATTCTGTCATTAATTACTCACCCTCATGTTGTTCCAAACATCCGTTCATCTTCGGAACACAAATTAAGATTTTTTTTTATGAAATCTGAGAGCTCTCAGACCCTCCATAGACAGTAAGGATCCTTACACAATCAAGGTCCAGAAACGTAGCAAGGAGATCGGTAAAATAATCCATGTGACATCAGAGGTTCAACCGTAATTTTACGAAGCTACGAGAATACTTTTTGTGTACAAAAGAAAAAATAAATAACGACTTTATTCAAATTCGTCTCCTCCGCGTCACCACTGGACATAATCCGCTGGACAGAAACTGCGTACACTTTTCGGTGTTAGCCGCTGTTTTCTGTGTGGTCTCACGGGTTTGAAACAACATGAGGGGGAGTAATTAATGACAGAATTTTCATTTTTGGGTGAACTAAACCCTAGTTTAGAAGTTCATTTACTAGTAAATTGTAGTTCAAAATACAGCTACAAAGCTTTGGTTGTCATACTTCAACCCAAAATTAAGAGATTTTTTGGTAACACTTTACAATAAGTTTCATTAGTTAACAATATTAGTAAACATGAACTAAGAATAAACAATACTTCTACAGCATTTATTAATCTTAGTTAATGTTAATTTCAGCATTTACTAATGCATTATTAAATTCACAAGTTGTGTTTGTTAACATTAGTTAATGTAGTGTGAACTAACATGAGTAAACAATGAACAACTGTATTTTCATGAACTAACATTAACAAAGATGAATAAATAGTGTAATAAATGCATTGTTCATTGTTTGTTCATCTTAGTTAATACATTAACTAGTGTTAATAAACGACACCGTATTGTAAAGTGTTACCGATTTCTTATTGTTATTTTTAATAATAATAATAATATTTTTAATACATTTTTAATTAAATCAGCATAAAATAAAAGCAGTAGAACAGATACTATAGCATTTACAATTGAAATAAAATGAATTTAATAATAATATTTAATGATAATTTTTAATGTAATAAGATAAAGGGGGAAAAACTACTTTTCAGCTATAACCCCATTTTCAGAAGTTAAATTTATTTTTTTTAATCAGCATAAAATAAAAGTAGCAGAACATATTTAATATAATAATAATAATTTTTTTATGTAATGATAAAATAAAGGAAAAAAAATCTACTTTTTACAGCAAATAACAAAGGCCTTTTTCAGTTATAACCCCATAATCAAGTTTTTTTTTTTAAATCAGTATGAAATAAAAACAGTAGAACAGATACTAGCATTTACAATTTAAATAAAATTAATTTAATAATAATAATAATATTTTTTTATGTAATAAGATGAAGGGTGCAAAACAACTTTTCAGCAACAAAGGCCAACATTTTCAGCTATAACCCCATAATCAGAAGTTTTTTTTTTTTTAAATCAGCATAAAATAAAAGTAGCAGAACAGATTTACTATAATGATAATAATAATAAAAAAAATGTATGTAATGATGATAAAATAAAGATGAAAAAAAATAATTTTCAATAACAAAGTCCAACTTTTTCAGTTATAACCCCATAATCAAGTTTTTTTTCATATCAAATCAGCATAAAATAAAAACAGTAGAACAGGGGCACGTTCAGGCTCACACCGGTGCCCAACGTTTTGCTCCGGTTTCCAGGTTGAACGACATGTTTGCTGGAAACGGTGTGCAACGGGGTTTGAGATACGTTTTCTCTTGTTTGGTGGTTGTGTCAAAAATGTCAGCCCAATCAGCAGCAACGTGTCTATAAACCATGTGGTATTAAAGAGACAGATCGCACTATAGGTCCAAGTGAAGTCATTTAATATGTGTCCGCTGCAGCTCGGTATGCACAACAATTGAAGATATTAGAAGACAAGTTTGTCGTAAGAGTTTTATAGTAACATAGCATATCAACATGGTGATGATGATGAATTTGTAAGTAAATGTAATTAACATCTAAATAAATTCACAAGAGCAAGTATAATGTTTGCACATGTTTATTTACATTAAAGGCAAAATAACTGAAATAATAAGAGCACAAGTATAGATCTAGAACGTCTTTAAGTCTGTATAAATATGTAGTAATTGCAATGTCTTCTGGTCCTTATACTTTCCACAGGAAGGTGTGCTAGACACTGATTAATGTAACATAAAAATACTATACATATTTATATATTTTGCTATTGTATTGTGGAGTGACACTTTCATAAACTTTTCTATGCTCCTCTGATTATATAATGGTAAATATTACAGTATCATAGCACAACAACGGTGATCAGCAATAATGATAAGCCTAATACTCACAATAAAAATAATAAGGTCATATAGATCATAACAGTCTCGGAGATAAGAAGTGGATTATCCTTCACCTGAAATTTCTTTTCATCCTGAAATGCGAGGCAAATGTTTGATCACAATAATTAGGAACCACCGTTTCCACAAATCCCTTCACTCGATTGGAGCTCTTTTATTCTGGACGGCAAGGGCAGTGACTGTAACATTGAACGTATTTTGCAGTATTAAAAATGTATTTATACCAATTTTATCAGGCTCTGAAAATTCTTCAAAAAGAACACACAGAATGGCCTTCTCAGCTGCTATAGTTGCAACACTTGCGTCATCAGAACAGGGTGTTCAACGCATCACCGTTTCCGTTTAATAAACGTTTTGCATCATTTTTTCGGGGTTGAACGCAGCCCAGTGTCACATTATGGTCTGTCTTAGTTCCTGCGCCCTTATTTGGTCCTTCCTGTTTCCTGTCCTCGTTTAGTGTGATTATTAGTTAATTCAGTTCCAGCTGTGCTTTATTAATTATCTATAATTATCCCTTTTATTTAAGTTCCTGTCTGTTCAGTTAGTTTTGGTCTGGTCTACTCATTACATTCCTTGTGTTCCTGTGTGTCTCAGCCCTGCCTTGTCTTGCCCTGTTGGATTTTATTAAAGACTGTATATTTGAGTTTATCCTCATCTCCGTGGTCCTTGTTCCTCCCTGCTGTGTGTGCACCGTGACAAACAGATACTAGCATTTACAATTTAAATTAAATTAAATTTATTAGTATTAATAACAACAACAACAATAATAATAAAATATTTAATATAAATCATTAAATCATATTAAAAATAATACTAAAAATGCTATTTTTAAAAATATATAATTTGTTTTAGGAAATAAGAATGATACTTTTTGCATTACAGTAATTGGAACGAACACACACACACACACACACACACACAACTGGTAGTGTAAAATGACAGTCATGTTTTCCAGCGTTTAACATCATCCCTTTAATTGTATGGAAATTTACCATTTTCTGTTCAGTATTAAAAAGTCACGGGAGTTCCTAGCATTGTTTTGCTAAAAATTCTATAATCACTTTTATTAAGAGAGATAGTAAGGTATTTGGGAATCATGCATGAAGAGGTATCAGAAAATAGTGTCAGATTCAAACTCATATTACCCCCACAGCTAAAAGTATTTCTTAACGCTAAGCCACAGCTCTGACTACTAATCATCATTAACCCAAAGATTCAACATTTCCATAACACAAATCAAGCTTAACCACACTCTCGAGCTCCAATTGACCCATCTTATCTAAGTTAAAACAGCACACAATCAAAACATGGATTGATAGCAGACCACAAACATCTGTTGCTGCTTGCAGCTGATGTTTTGAAACACATAAATCAATAGGATGATCAGTAAATCACATTCGCTACTGTCACAATATTATGCATTAGTCTGAGGGAAGTCAGAAGGGCTGAGGCTTTCGTGAAGCAGCATGAAATGCCTGCTCGTATCTGCATGCGAAATGTAATTATGGAATCACCCAAGTGAGCTGGGCCACACATCTGCCACAGCATCTGGCGGGCTCTCATCTCGACTCGCCCGCTCCGTTCTGTACAATTCAAATTCCATGCCTACAAGCACATTAACGCAGATTACAAAGCGCTCAGTCTCTACTTAAGGTTCATTCTCCGCTCAGGGGACGATAGAGGAGATTTGTGTCTTTTAATTTTGCAGATTGCCGTGCGTTAGTCTCAAATGAGATGCATTTGCATGAAAGGCTGCAAACGGTTTCCAGGTTTTGGAAAGATGGATGAAAGCCGATGTGTTACTGTAGGCGGCAACAAAGATTTGGCATTTAATCGTGAATTGAAGTAGACAAAATTCCTTCATAATCACAAATGCATGAAAGGATGGTTAATTGTCGATCATTAGCTTCAACTTCAGGGTGATAAGATCACCACCTTTACAGAAAAGAAAAACTTTAAACATCTTCCTCTCTCATTATGCTAAGCAGGATTTTTTTCTTTTTAAATTTCTAAAATTCTAATACTAAAATGTACAAAAAAAAAAAACAATATAAAAAGTTAAACTAAATATACAATTAAAAAATATATATTTTATTTTAATCAGCATAAATTAATATCAACAAATACAACAAATATAACCATGAAGTATTAATACTTTTCAATTTAAACAATATTTATAATAATAATTATTACAAATAAAGAATTATTTTAAGACATTAAAAAAAAACATTATTTATACATGGTAACATAATTATTGTACAAGGTAACAAAATGTGATTTATCTGTTTATCTATTTTTGCATTAAATTAATGAGAATTAATGGGAAATTTGGCTTTTTGTTGGAAAAATAATGTCAAAATTCCATGCTATCAGCCATCCTAAAATTGACTCGTTCCCTTTGATTTTGGGATAAAAAATTGATAACATATGATGTAGACAGAGATTCACCCCTTAATCATACACTCCGATCTCTCTCTCCTACACTCTGCTCAACTTTTGATACCGACACTTGAATTTTATGCTTGACTATATCTTAAAGGGACAGTCCACCCAAAACTGAAAATTCTGTCATCATTTACTGATCCTTATGTTGTTCAAAACCCATATGACTTTCTTCTGTGGAAGCTTTTTGAAGAATGTTGGTAACCAAATATTGGAAGTCAATGTGAACAAACTGTTTGGTAAATTAATAAAATTTTTTGGGTGGACTACCCCTTTAAAATTGTATCTCATTTGCATGTGGTGTCATCTTCAGGCTAATTAAAAAGAAAAAGTAGGAGGGAGGCAGAGAGAGAGAGATCTGCTGGATTTTGAAGTGAGTTGAGAAGCTGGTCGGGGTGGACAGACAGGTAGGAGGCGAGGCAGCGCGGGCAGCAAGCCTGCAACTCTGACATGTCCTGCTGTGGCTCAGCGGTGAACTAAGACAGCCCATCACTTCACTGTCAGCACTCTGACCCCCTCTCTCTCTCGCCGGCTCCCCCGCACACAAGCCATTGGCTTTGAGTCCAAGTAGAAGGACCCCCTACCCTCCATGCCTGGACCCCCTCTCTTCTGTGTGAGTGATGGCCTGAATGATGACTCTGACCCCAAACCCCGGACCGACCCAGAGTCTCACCACCAGCCTCACACAGTCATTCTCTCAAAGCCAGAAAGAATGAATGATAGCTCGGGTTCTTTAGAAAAAACTTTGGACAGTTTTACAGCATACAGTCATGATTAATATCACAAGTAATTCGAAACAAGACTTTTTTTTGGTAAAACGAGCTGCAAACTTAGTTTTTTTTTCCTTTTTAACTTGTGAATTTAATTCAGAATCTTCTGAAGCTAACAAATTATGTATGGCACCTATGGCACAGGTTTGACATGGAAAAAAACAAACTTTGTAATAATCAGATATTTTAGCAATGTAGTGGATTGTAAGTAGCAAGGGGTCTTTTCTTCTAAATTGTGACGTACATCCGAGTGAAACGCATTATTGATAAAGAAAAAATGTAGGGCGGGGACTTGGCTGTTTCCATTGGTCTGATTGGATGGAGGCAGATCTAAATGGGAGTCAAATAAAAGAAAGCGGTGGAGTTATATGGACAATTTTTTTAGAGAAGTCTAGCAAAAATTATCAGAGAGAGGTCTTTAATAATTTTACTGGAATATTCAGTTAAGACATTTTGATTAAAAAAATTATGAATGATCAGGTTTAAAGAAAGCACATTAAACAAAAAGGAAATGCATGCCTGAATTGTATAAAATAATATAACATAGAAAAACATAGTTAGAAATTTTTAAACTTAATGTAGTCTTTTAAAACTGATCCACTTTGAAATTTAATTTTAATTCACTACTTAAAAAATCTAATTATAAAAGAGGCACACACACAAACAAAAATACACATGCTTCCACCAAAGGAAAATGTTATTGCTCAGAGTTCTCAGTTATGTCGAAGTATCAACAAATATGTCTCTTTAAAATCTTTAAAAAATAACTTTTGGGGTCAGTAAGATTTTATTTATTAATTTAAAGAAATTAATAATTTTATTCAGTAAGGATGCATTAAATTGTTCAAAAGTAACAGAAAGACAAATGTTATAGAAGATTTCTATATTAAATAAATGCTACTCTTTTAAGTGTCCAAATGAGGACCATGGAAGCAATGAAAATCAACAAAAGAGAAATGTGCAAGTGCTATGGCAAGTCTCAGTTAGCTTAATGTAGTCTTTTAAAACTGATCCACTTTGAAATTTAATTTTAATTCACTAATTAAAAAATCTAATTATAAAAGAAGCATATTATATATGCATAAATTGCATTTTTTTAATATCTTCTGTAAAAAAAAGAAACTGTAGATCTAGACATGTTGCTGAAGTAGTATAACTATAACACTAATGTATCCAAAAAAACTGAAAAATCACATTTCATATCTGTTACACCCATCTGGCCAGGGAAAAAGTTTTCCCAGAGACAGGAATATGAAGACAAGACTTTTTCATATTTTCCCTGTCTCTACTCATTAGCAAGCTTTACCGCTCTTCTTCATACTTTCCCTCCTCAGTGGTGTATCCTCTCTCTTGCATATGGCTTCACTCTGTGAAGAGGACGTCCCGCCGTCAGCGTGCCTCATTCTCTTCGGTGCATGTTGGCTGGGCTCCACGGCAGAGTTGAAGCCAAGACCTGTCTAGATAGCCCATCAAAAAGCACTCTATGTGAGCCCACACTCAGAGATCTGGTTTTTCTGTGAAGTTCTTCATTACTGTAACTCTCATTATTTCATTATCTAATAAATGAATGGCAAACTACATGTTTGATAGTATTGTGAAAAGGGAGAATAATGTCTTTGAAATGCTTTCAAAAATTGCACATCTAGTATGTTGTTTTTAGCCAGGTGCTACATCATCAGCTAATAATCTGAGTGAAAGCTTTTCCATGAACCATCACAAAGGCCATCTCTTGAGCGCATCAGCTCTGGGATGTTGTCTAACGTCCACGTCCGGTAGCTATAAGCAGGGTGCTGCTTTCCCAACATGGGGTCAAACTTAGCGTTAAAACAGGGAGTAATCAGATCAGCCAACTAGGGCTTTTTCTAATCGTCCTGATGGAAAAGTGTGTTTTTTTCGGAGGCAGGAGTCAGCGGTAGGATGAGTTATTGTGAAGTGATGGACTACCTCAGACCAGGAGCAATCAAAGAGATAGCCCTTGCATCTCCAAATTACTGCTGCCCGTGCCTCAGATTCATCAACGGGGTGCTGGTGGAGATGCCGGCCAGGAGGCTTCGTACAGTTGTAGGCCCTCACACACACACATACACACAATAGAACGAAGCACTCAGAATTATTTGTGGAAATGAAACCTCTGTAACAGAAGACTGGATCAGTGCCTTCACCTTTTCCCACTCACTGAAATTAAATGACATTTATTTTCTGTGGCAACAATGCATGGGAAATGTTTCAAAACGACTGATTCCGGGAGCGATGCGATGAGGTGATTGATGGAAGTGATGTAAGAATCCGCGTGTGACATCTGTAAGTGCGTAAACTAATGGGGGAATTTCATTAGTCTCTTTTCCAGGATCAAAATCGTTGCTGTTAAAGAATTCTTTCATCAACACTGCTGATATTGAGTGCAAAAAGCAATTGTGCGTAATACAAATAGCATGTAATTATGCTAAGAGGACGAGATGTTTTTACTCTGAATGTGGCACCGAATGTTTTCTTCACCTCATCTCACCTTCGAACTTTCTGAACCAGACAAACAAATGATGCATGATTGGATATTTAATTTCATTTATTTATTGATTCTGTCAGTTTTCCATTCGGCTATCTCATACAATATTACCAGCGTCGGAGTACAGTCGTCCAAACTTGTCAAAGACCTGGCAGGTAGTGAAGACAGTCTTGAAGGGCTGAAATGATAAGCACATTGATTGGATGTCAGCAGTTTGAAAAAGTGTTTTACACTCAGCAGAGATGGTGCAATTATTAATAGTTTTTCCATTTAACACACACACACACACGCACGCACGCACACACAAACAAAAATACACATGCTTCCACCAAAGGAAAATGTTATTGCTCAGAGTTCACAGTTATGTCGAAGTATCAACAAATATTTCTCTTTAAAATCTTTAAAAATAACTTTTGGGGTCAGTAAGATTTTATTTATTAATTTAAAGAAATTAATAATTTTATTCAGTAAGGATGCATTAAATTGTTCAAAAGTAACAGAAAGACAAATGTTATAGAAGATGTATATATTAAATAAATGCTACTCTTTTAAGTGTCCAAATGAGGACTATGGAAGCAATGAAAATCAACAAAAGAGCAATGTGCAAGTGCTATGGCAAGTCTCAGTTAGCTTAATGTAGTACATGTAGCAAGTTTTTTTATATATAGTTCTATAATAAATAAAAAGAAAACAAATAGAATAGAAAAAGAATAGAGCAAGCTAGCGTTAGTTTTATTTGTATTTATTTTTTAAGAAAACAAGCAGTTAGTAGTAGTGTTGTCAAAAATATCGATATTTCGATAAATATCGATACTGAAATATCTGAACGGTACCAATATTAATTTCCCGAAGTATCGATACACCGATACTAGCCGAGCTGTCACTTTCACTTCTCTCCAAAGGCGCGTGCCGCACTCGTCTCCTTCGCTCTGGTTAGCAAATAGTGAAAAGTGAAGTGAATAGAAAGATGACTGCTCTGGTTGTTGAAGAACACAGCAGGAGCGCTATCTGTAGGGATCTATGATCTCCGCGATGCAGAGAACGCGCACGGAATCCAGTCATAAAAACGGAATTGACAGTTTAACGCTGAATGTCACGGAATTTGTCAAAGTTTGGATGAATTAATCAAAAGTAGGTCATTACACTTAAATCAAATCGCGATATGGACTAGTATCTGTAAATATTAAGCTGCAAAAGTCCATGTAAATATGAATCCTGCATGTTCTGCGCGTCTCTGTGTGAATGCGCTGCACCTGCGGTTTTGTTTACTAATGTGGCGCTCGCGGTGATTTCAGCGTCTGCCGTCTCAATGAGGACATAAATACATCAACAATATCTCCAGAACTGATCTGAAAGGCACTTTACCAGCATTTTACCATTTAATTTGAGTAAAACTAGCATCATATCATACACACACAGAACTTTAAAGGTATTCACGACAACCCGTCAAAATAAAGGTTCGGTTTAACTTAGCCGAATTTTAATTAGTACATGTATTAGTAAACGTTAGTTTCAATTAACATTTAACTAAGATTAATAAAAGATTAATAAATAAATCAACAAATGCAGTACCTCAAGACATTTTTTTGTTCATGTAAAATATACCGCATGTTCTCGACTTGTTACATTTATCTTTAAATTAAAAAAATTACCCCCTTAATATTGTGGCAGTTTTTTTCTCCGTGGTATCGAAAATGGTATCGAGTATCGGTATTTTTCAAGGTATCGTATCGAAGTTAGAAATTCCAGTATCGTGACAACACTAGTTAGTAGAGTGCAAGTCTAAAAGGGACATTTAATTTAAAAGTCTGTGAAAGTGATTTTGTGCCTCTTTGGGATCACACAATAAAATGACGTTCACTTGCAGAACGCAAGCTTCTAGAGGGCACACAAGTCTGAAGTAATGAGTTTAGGTAAAGGAGGATCAGAACCATTTTTAACATTGATAATAATAAATATTTCTTGAACACCCAATCAGTATATTTTAATTGATTTGATTTCTGAAGGAGACACCGAAGATTGGAGTAATGGCTGCTGAAAATTCAGCTTTGCCATCACAGAAATACATTACATTTTTAAATATATTAAAATAATAAATATAAACATTTTTTGAAAATGTTATTTTACATAGCAATAATATTCAATAATATTACATTTTTCTTTTTTTTTCTTTTTTTACTGTTTTTATGCAGACTTCTTTCAAAAACTTTCAAAAATCTCACTGACCCCAAACTTTTGAATGGCAGTGCAAAAAAAATAAAAAATAAAAATATCAGGATCAAAATAGAGAAAACAGTAACAGTCAAAAAGTGCATGAGAATGGAATAGATGAGAAAATTTGGTTTATTAGGAAAAGAATAGGACAGTTTGATGGGAATAATTTGAGTTCATATTGAAATATGAATTTTGATGACAGATTATTTTTTGCAAATCTGAGCACAATTTAAGACAAATTCTAGAGCAGAGATGTCAGATCATTATGGTTTTTTCACTATGGCCAGGAGAAAAATATGTTTAAGTTTAAAGGGATAGTTCACCCAAAAATGAAAATTCTGTCATCATTTACTCACCCTCAGGTAGTTCCAAACGTGTATGAATTTCTTTGTTCTGCCGAACACAAAAGAAGAAATTTTGAAGAAAGTTTGTAAGCAGGCTGTCTTGGGGCACCGTTGACTTGAAAAAAAAAATACTATGGAAGTCAATGGTGCCTCAGAACTGCTCTGTTTCCCACATTCTTCAGAATATCTTCCTTTGTGTTCGGCAGAACAAAGACATTCATACAGGTTTGGAACTAATCAATAAATAGAAGGCGGCATCAGTTTACTGTCGGGGATTTGTTGTGTCGCATCGCGCCACATCCAGTGTAGACAGCATCTCTGATTATAATGGATTCTATTTTATTTTGTCGCGTCCGGTGTAAAGACTTGCCGAGTCACAGGTCTCAAGTCCAAGTCATGTCTCGAGTCATTGTTGTCAAAGTCGAGTCACAAATATTCTTTGATTATGTCGAGTCAAGTCACAAGTCCTGAAATTTGACTTGACATAATCAGTGACTCGAGTCCACAACTCACAACAAGTTTTACAATATATTTCCACTTAGATCTAAAATTAGGAGTTAAAAGGTGTTTAAAATGACTACACGCAGAAAGATCGTTCTCTCTCTGCTCCCTACCCTCGATCCCTGGATGACCACGCTAACCTCACAGTAGCTGCTGTGACTAGCATTGGCTCTTTATCACTGCTATAATACATTCTCCCAGTCAGCCGGTTAATGATGAATACATGAGCCACAACAAATCCTGCCCTCTTTTTTTTGCCACACTGCACAAAATATCTGCGTCAGATATTTTTAGTTGGATTGGATTCAGTTTTTGCTAGTGGCCTAGTTGCTGCAGCAGCTACACAGGCTGTCTTAAAGCGTCTTTCCAAGCACGCTGGCTCTCAGTGACCCCCCCTAGAGGCTGACCTGGTCTAAAACACGCCACCTTCATCTCCACAACTGCTTAATATAAGAGCCTGTGAGGAGCGTTGCTGCGTTGAAATGGAAATAACAGGTTTGAGTAAGAATAGGAAGAGGAAAGGGAGGTTGGGAGAAAGGCGATTTAATTATATATTTCATTTTTTAAGACTAAAAAAAGCCGAAGTTGAGCAAGGACAACCTAATGTCATAGACTGGGGCGCTGACTGTTTCCCTCTGGCAGGCATGCATGTGATCCCTCTGTCAGTCAGCGTACGCCACCATGACAATCATCTGTGTGTCTCGGCCTCAGGAAACGCTGCAACTAGCTGTCCTTGTAAACAGCACCCACACTAACTCTTAACAACTGCACAGAAAATGCAAAAGGACACTGTCTCCAAAGTGGAAAATAGATTCATTCACATTGTTCGCTATATGAAAAAAAAAATCTAATAAAATATATATATATATTATCGCAAATACTTTGATTGTTGTTTCATGACAAGGCTTAGTTGTAGACGCATAATTAGATGACTAATGACTGATGCCAGTCGGTGTAGATTGCTACAGTATGTATGAGTTGAACTACGACTGGTTTAAGGTTAATACAGGGGGATGAGAGATTAGTTGAGTTCGCAGTCTTACAGTGGCAAAGGCCAGAGGAAGGAGCAAATACATAAAAATGAAGAAGAGAAGGTATTCAGAAATAGACTGTGAATGACAGAACTCATTCTCATGGATAGAGGTGAAATTGGGGCAGCAGAAACATTCCAGTAACACTCATTTGTTCTGACATACACTGACAAATAAGCTAATTACATAAAAAAGATCATATTCGGTAACACTTTAGAATAAGCTTCCATTTATTAACATTAGTTAATGTATTAACTAACACGAACAAACAATGAACAATGCATTTATTACACTATTTATTAAACTTTGTTAATGCTAGTTAATGAAAATACAGTTGTTCATTGTTTACTCATGTTAGTTCACACTACATTAACTAATGTTAACAAACACAACTTGTGAATTTAATAATGCATCAGTAAATGCTGAAATTAACTAACTAAGATTAATAAATGCTGTAGAAGTATTGTTCATTCTTAGTTCATGTTAACTAATGTTAATAAATGCAACCTTATTCTAAAGTGTTACCTCATATTCTAATTAAGATCGTCAAATGTTTTGATTGTTCGATTGTTTTATGTACTGTTATATGCTGCAAAATTCTAAATATATTAAAATATATAGTATATATTGAGTTATATTTAAGCTACAACAGTTTATTTATTAATTTATTTTATTATTATTTGTGATTTTTGTGTGCGTGTTCTTTTACGCCAAATGATTTTACTGATACATATTATATTCTACAATTTTATTTATAAATGAATGAATAAATTAATAATAATGATTGAATGCTGCAAAATTAAATAAAAATCATATTATATATTGACTTATTTTAGCTATAACAATTTATTATTTATTAATTTATTTTATTATTATCATTTATTTGTGATTTTTTGATCCCGAATATGTATGTATGTGTTCTTTTGTCAAATTATTTTATTAATACACATTATATGAAATCTACAATTTTATATGAATTTTATTTATAAATGAATTAACGATTGAATAATAATGAATGTATTGATGAATGAATGCTGCAAAATTGCAAATATATAAAATATATTTACTTCTATTATACTATAACAATTTATTATTTATTTATTTATTTTATTATTATTTGTGTTTTTTTGAAAGGATATGTGTGTGTTCTTTTAATTCCAATAATTTTATTAATACATATTATTTTTTTAAATGAATGATTAAATTAATAATAATGAATTAATCATAATGAATTAAATGATAAATGAATCAATGAATTAACAACAATACATTTTTTTATATTGTTATATATATATATATATATATATATATATATATATCAAATATGTATTCTGTCTACAATCAAATATGGAATTTTTCAGAATTCTAGCATATGTTCATAACCGACTATAACAAATGCCCTTAATTAGAGACAGCCAGACACATTTCTAAAGTGCCCTCAGTCCTTTTGAATGTATAAAATGAATCTCTCCTCTAGCTGATGTTCTTATTTGTCACGTCAACATGTTCTCTTAAAATAGCCGTACTGATGTTCTTTGTTATCTTTCACCTCAGAGTGTGTTTCATTTAACAGCTACATAACAGCAGTGGAACAACAGAAGACTTCAGATAAGCACTCAGGGCACTTAGACACTTTTTAGCCCATATTTTAAGCAAGCATTTGTTGCCTCTCCCTCCAACATTACCCAATAAAAACAGACAAGGGATAAAAAAAAAAAAATATGAGATTGATTTATTTGCTCCAATGTTCTTCAGAATGAAGCTTTTTTATTTTTTTCCCCTCACAACTGAAACCAATTAGCACAGCTAGCACTTGTAGTGCAGAAGGTAGGTCAGCCCGGAGTAATAAAAAAGTATTGACTTTTCTCTGACTGTAAGCAGGCTGAAAGGGGTGCCGCGGCCTTGTCGTACATGAAAAGAGCTCCATTAATTTCACTTATTTCAAGAAGGGCCCCTGTCAAGTCCTAATGCGTCCAATGCACTTTTCGCATTCATACACGCTGACATCTTAGCTGGGCCTCAGCCGAAATGAGTTTACATTATTTTAGCTAGTGAGAAGTTGACGGCGTAATTCCCACTGCACAGCTCTATACAGGCTGGTAGGGAAATGGCAGAGGACTCTTTCATACGTGGCTACTCCTGGCTCATTCTAAAGGGAACTGAACGTAGCCTTTGCGCTTTTGACTGCTCAAATGCACATTAAAGTATTTGTTGTTGTTTGTGGACTGACAACATTTTTGGTAACGTGTGAAATGCTATTTGAATTTAATGTGAGTTAGATTTTGCACAAAAAAAAAAAAAATGTTGCACTAACATTTTATATTTTAAAGAGCTTATGTTCCCAAAAGCACATATGATATGCACATACACTAAAAATGGTCTCCAAAAACATCAATCAAAAACTTAATCAGTCTAAGGTAAAACAGAAGCTCTTTATGCTATATTGTAATCAGCCCAATTTGACATGGCAGTGCATAATTATATCACCTTAATCAAATGCTTGATGAAATGCGCATTTTATAAACCTAACGTACAGGTTTTTTTTTTTACGCTGAAAAAGTCTTTTTAGCTTTAAAAAAATGTAATTTAAAAAATACTCCCTTTTGAAAAACAAGGCGACACATGCACAAAAAAAAACCAAACAAACAAACAAAAAATTCGGCAATGACAACAATAATTGCAATACGTTTTAAAGATGGTGGTGGGATGAAAAAAAAAACAATAAGCAACAATATTGTGCAAATATTTATCAGTGAGGAAAACAAAAATCTATTAGAATATTCCTGTGATAGCAAAGCTGAATTTTCAGCAGCCATTACTTCAGTTTTCAGTGTCAAATGATCCTTCAGAAATCATTCTAATATGCATAATAATATATATATATATTTTTAAATATACATAACAAAATATTAAGTATTAACTTCTTTCAAATATATTTTATTGGGTTTCACTTCAAAATATTGCAGAGGGGATGTAAGGACTGTCTAATTATTTGAAGGTTTGCAAACATTTATTCAGTAAACAAACATTTTATTTTGTGGATAATCACTCTTATCTAAATCCTTATTTTACTTTCTTGCACTATTCAGAATGCTGTAGATTTGACAATTAAGTCACTGAAAATCATAAACGTGATATAATCAAGTTATTTCAGGTGACATGACCCTAATATAGCTCTCAATCAGACAACACACTCTAACACACACAGGCAATTTCAGCAAGATTAACTGGCAATACCAGAATGATGCAGTTTTCACACAATTACGTAATGTTGTGTGGCTAAAGTAATCCTTCTATCTCAATTGAAGAGACCTAGTGCATAGCATCTAAATGAGATTTCTGTTGAACTGCAACAATTCTCATGTAACACAAATCCCTGTCCTTGGATGCTAACGTACAGTAACTCTGATTTCATTAATTCATTCACACCGTGAAGAGAAAAATTATTTCAATTCATGCTAATACAAAATCTTCAATAGCTTTCAAGTAGCTGCATGAGCCACAGCACAGATGAAATTCAGAAGGGTCAGTTTTCATTGTAAAAATGACAGAGGTACCACTTCATATTTGTGTAACCCGCATAGAAGAAAGCACAGATGGAGGAAACGGTGTAAAAGAGCTGGGGGTCAGAAAAGTACATGATACTGTGGAGTCATTTTATTAGAGCTTTTCTCACTCTGCCCTACGATACAATGTTTATTTGCATTGTGCTTTTTCTAAAACTAAAGTATGAATGTATTATGCTTGAACGAAGGTGCTGATTTCTGCTGCTGGATTCATTTAGATTGTTTTGTCCAGATGCACAATTAAAATAAATAATTTGCAATGCATATGTCTTTAAAATACACTTTTAAAAAGATCACAATAGATGTATGTCTCAAAAGATGAATAGATATCTTATATCTCACAATATAATTTAGTCGTCTCATTATTTGTCTTTATATTTCACAATTTTCGCTAATTAAGTCATATTATATATTATATGTTTGCCATTTAAAAGTTTCGGGTTGGTAACTTAAGTCATCCGTGATTGACATTGTTAAATTATCTTTGCTGTTGAAGGATGATATTAATTTTCTTAATGTTTAAGGCAAAGGCCATTTCAAATCAATCGCGACGCATTATATTTATTTACTATTTATATGAATGGCTATAAAAAAGGAAACGCTGACATAATAGAAGAAGGTGTAAAGTTAATTGATACAGATGTAAGAAAAAAGTGAGAGACGTGTCAGGCGAATTGTTTATTACGTGGCAAATGAAGGGGCCGAGGGATTTTATATCCCTATAAAATAAATATAGTGAATCACCCAGAGGCTCTTGGTCACTAATGTAGTCCGGTCTGGAATATGAGCATATGTGTGTGTGCGTAATAGAAACACTCACATGCTATTTCCTATCCTGGAGTCAAAGCAGGTTGTCCTACTTTAATATCACTTATTTATTGCTCATTATGAATATCATTCGGATTTAAACACACCTCATATATCACACATATCATGGTGATGCATTATTCCGCCAGTGATTAACAAGAGCAGCAACTAACAAAGAATCATTTTAGGCTAAATATTCCAGTTGCCTACAACAATAATTAAAAAAAATAAATAAATAAAATCTACTCCGGTTGTGCTTAGAGGCGTTATTCGGCAAGGGGACAATGGAGATGGGGGTCTAGCAGAGGGAGTTTGGAAAATAAATTACTGAAGCAACATTAAAATAGAAGAGAGAGAAAATAAATGTAGGCTCAGGCTGTGTGCTGGTATTCTGGTGCTAGGATATATCAGTTTGAAAACATGATTGATGAAAGTCTAATGCAAGATGATGGAGAGGCTTTTGCACCGAGGCAATGCACTTTATTAGCCACCATAATTAGCCCTGGTTGTTCAATTTGTTAGAATCGGTGGTGATGATGCAAAAATCAGATCGTAGGGCTGGCTAGTCAGCGTATAGCCTGATGAAGGGTCATCCTTGTCAAGGGGCTATTAACTTATGCACTAATTACAGAGGAGAGGGAAACGTGCGCACCCCGTGCCTCTCTGTCTGTCTGCATCACTTCTGATCCACAACTAGGCTGACAACACACCGCTGTGGACCGTCACTTCATATCTGAAACAGCTCAAATCACTAATACCACCTTCCACTGATTCCATTTAAGGGTGTTTCTTCAACTACAAGAACTTGTGGACATGTAGAAATTAAATTTTTAAATTTTTAATAATTAAATATTATTTTTTTGATACTTTTGATACTTACCGGTGTATTTAATTGGTTTACTACCAATATCCAACAGTGTGTATGTTGTACATGCACCTCAGAAAATTATTTTTTCACCTCATTTTTTTTCCCTGAACCATCGCTATTCAATTTTGAGGTGGAAATGACATTTTTAAGCATTTTTGGAATTAAGTACCTCACTGCCTTAAATAGCTAGCAATTTAAGTTTCCTAAATACAATTAAATAGTATTTCATATTTTTTGGATAACTCAGAAACGACACAAAATAAAAAATAATCTGCTCACAATTGATATTAACAGATTTTCTTCATTTTATATTTAATTGAAAGCATTCTCTTTACAGACACCATTGTAAAGTGTGCTTAACTTTTGATAAAAACTATTATTTTAAAACTTTATAATAACAAACTTGTTGGAAATGAGAACTAAGGGACAGTCAATTTTTTTTAACTGATAAATTCAAGGGAAAAAGTGGCTTCATATAATGAAAATGTAAATATTTTAAGTTTATTTCACACTTTTTAGATTATATTTTAAAATTCAATATAATTTTTTGGATATATGTTTGGATTTTAAGATTAAATACATATAAAGATCAGTTAGTTTTGTGCCTAATAAACAGCCTTAAATGGAAGAGGAAAAATGACAGAAGGACAGACAATGCAGATTTAATGCTTAGATTTAACGTTTATATCCATAACAGTTAAATTCACTTTGTTCAGGAAAACTTTTGTTTCTAATGGACTTCAGTCTTCAAAGAAAAAAAATAGGAACCTCAAAAGAGCTCTATAAAAAGGACCTAGATTCAAATATCAGAGGCAAAGTTCATTAGTTATGTATCTGAGCATGTCTGAAGCCTCTGTAATCCTTCCTGCATCACTTCCTTTTATCTCCACAATTGAGATAAATCACCAAGCACTGCTTTCAGGTTAAGACATGTTAATCTGGGAAATAACACATCTCAAGGTGTGGGTCCTATGAGGGGTGGGATGAACAAATGAACAGAGAAGAAAGGAAAAAGAGAATGGGTGTAATTAAATCAGAGATGCACTTGGAAATTACCATATCCATCATTATCTTCATGTGAGTCAATGCGAAGGAAAAAAGTGAGGGGCTTAGGAGATTTATTAAAAAAAAAAGGATTGCGTGCAACGTATTTCTCATTGGTAACTGTCAAAGGTAGGCAAACGTGGAACATTTATCAAACCACAGACAAATGACACTGGGTTACTAGTTAGACAGTGTAATAAGTGCCATCTAATTTCCTCTTTAGAATCAATTTATATTTCAAAGCTTGGGATCGTCATCAAGGGACAAAGCTTTTCCTGTGAGAAATTAGAGATGTGAAAAGTTTTCTTTTCACATAACGTATCTAACATACCTAGCACAAAATACCTTTTTCAGGCATTTTCCACATTGCATTTTCATATAGACAAATATATTAAAATAAGAAATGTTTTACATATCTATTATTATTTTTAAAATTATTTTATTATTAGCTTTTATTATTCTTTACGTATCTATTTACCTCAGATAGATCTTCAATAAAATGTAAAAAAAATTTATATACATAACATAAAAAGCTTCGTAATGAAGGTACACAACGGTACAGTATTTTGTTTTATAAGACAGAGATACATATTCTAACTGCAGTTTGCATAAATCCAATATCCGAATCAAACCCATCGAGAGTGTCGGCATCTTAAAGCGTGTAATTCTCACGGGAACATCAGTGCCTCTGGCGCCTGGGTCTCTGTGTGACCCGGGTTAAATGGAGGGCATCTTTTGGAGTACATTACTCTCTTAGAAGTCTAATGCATTTTGATTAATCAAAAACAGCTCTGCAGTCGCACTCTTCAGAGAAGGATGTAAATAAATATATAAGCAAACAAAATAATTAGACAAGCAAAACGTACCCTGCACCCCACAGTGATAGAGGAATGGATGGGCTCCTTGATGATGAGGTGGGAGAGAATGAGCGAGTTCTTCCAGATAACTCATCCAAATAGTGTTGAGGGGAAAGAATAATCCATTCAAAGCAGAAATGCTGTGCGTACTTTGCATGAGCTAGCTGCATCAATTACAGACACTGAGGCAGCTTTGCTAAGGGTTAATGAGCCTGGCGTGTGCTAACAGATCAAACGCAAGAATGCCATGAACAAAACTGTAGATGGTTACTGCTCCATGCCTGTTCGTACGAAACCTCAAGTGTAAAAAAAAGTAATGAGGACTTTATTTCTTGTACTGTAATTGTGAATTTATATCTCAGTAAATATATGAAAACAAATATATATATAAAAATCACAGTAAATATATGTATCAATTTATGAACTGATGTAATCTTTCACAATATGATTTTATATTTCACAATAGGAATGTATATTTATTATGCATTTACCAAGCACAAGTTTGGGGTCTGTGAGATTACATTTATTTATTTATTTGTATTTAAACAAAGTCTTGTATTATTAAGATGCATTTATTTGATTATTTGAATATTGTGGCATATTATTATTTTTTTAAATTACTGTGTTCAATTTTAATATATTTTAAAATGTAAGTTATACCTGAATTTTCAGTAGACAGTATTTACTCCAGTATTCAGTGTCACAAGAAATCATTGTAATATGCATATAAATCATTCTAAAATGCTGATTTGGTGTTCAAAAAACATTTATTATTATTATCAGTGTTGAATATGGTTCTGCTGTTTAATAATTTTCTGGAAACTATGATACTTTTTTTTTTCTAACCAGGATTCTTTGATGAATAGAAATAACAACATCAAAAGTACAGCATTTATATGGAATAGAAGTCTTTTGTAACATTATAAATGTCTTTCATTTAGCTTTTGATAAATTTTATGCATCCTTGCATTATTAATATATACAAAAAAATCATATTGACCCCAAACTTCTGAACAGTTTGAACAGTAGTGTATGTAATACTGTGGTAAAGGTCTTCTGGGTAGGGAATCACCCCTGAGGCTGAGGGTTTGCCTCATGTTTAGCTATGGATCAGTGATAATCCTTAATATGGTGTCCTATGCCACATCAATTATGTTGATCATAGTCTTCATTGCTGTTAGACGGTGTGAGCACAAGCCTCAGACCTTCACAGCAGGGCTCGCAAAATTTCTAAATCTCTGGTAGCCCTTCGGGCAGGTACTCTTCAGATTTTGTTAGCCCGAAATTAATTTAACTAGCCCAAATAAAATAAAGACCATAAATGTCAATCAAAAACATTTTCAATACACAAATATCAACAAATATCAAGGAAAGAGTTTTATTTTACTACTTACAAGGTATCTGCAGAATTCTTAAAAATCTATTTAAGGCAATTTGAAAAATTATTTCTAATACCATTTAACGTATTTAAAACCTTAAACTCTTCAATTTAGTTGTATCAAATTTAAGGACCCGTGGGAGCAATGTTCCCTCTAATTTTTTTTCTTGCTGAGCAAAACTTTTCTCTATCGGGCGGACATTTCGGGCACCTGAGCAAAAGCATTCTTTATACCAGACCTGTACAGCACGCTCACAAAAAGGTGTGTACATTTGAACTTTAATGTGCTATTTATATTTGATTTGACCCTTGATGTAACTAAATGATGTACATTTTAGGCTACCTGAGAAAACATTTTTACTGCAGTTCAAAAGTTTGGATCAATGTTGGAAACAGTTGTACTGCTTTTTTATTTTTTTTATACTGTATTTTTTGGGACCTGTGATATTTAAAAAAAAGAAAAAGTTAAAAACAACAGTGTTTAGTCAAAATAGAGATTGTGTGTTACTGGATTGACTGGAGTATTGACTGGAGTAATGATGCTAAAAATTCAGCTTTGATCACAGGAATAAATGCTATTTTAAAGTATAGGTATTAAAATAGGAAACCAATATTAGAAATTGCAATAATATTTCACTATATCACTGTTTTTTTCTGTATTTTTGAAATGAATACAGCCTTGATGAGCAAGAGACTCAAAGTCAAAGACTCAAAAACAAGGTCAATTATTTATCAGGTTTATAATATAGCCCTAACATAATATATTATCAAAACAAACTATTTAAACTGATAGAATAGAATAGAAAAGAATACAAACTGAAGCAAAACTTAAGCTGAGATCTGTAAATTAAATATAAAAACATGAACATGTGAATTATTCTATAGCTGTATAAACATGGTTATGAAGTACAGTTTGTACAATACTCTTGTGTGTGACTGTACATGTTTCAGAGTTTTGTTACGTTCTTTGCCCATCCTCCGTTATTTCCAGCAATTAATCAAGCCACTCTTCTTTAATACATGAGGATGTTTTATCTCACATGCCATTGCGTTTGTGTTGTCTCTCGTGTTGAGCGCACCGCAACCATTGAAGTATTCAGTTTCTACAGCGACTCATTTGGTGCATCGTTCTCTTTCTATGAAACCTGTAAACCGCATTCACCGGCTCTAACTCTGTCGTGACATCAGCTCTATAGCGGTTTGCCCGAGCATTGCTATTCTTTCCCTTTTACTGGAGGCATTCAATCAAGGCTTCCCAACTAATTTTTGTGTGCGCGAGGCACATTATTTCTTCTGTGCTGCCACGCTCGTGCTCAGCTTAGAGGGAACACTGCGTGGGAGCCCTGTATTTAAGGTAGCCCGTCGGGCAGGGCAGTGATACATTTTGGTAGCCTGACTGGAAAACACAATAGCCCCGGGACGTCGGGCTAGCGATTTTGTGAGCCCTGCACAGTATAAATCAAGACACACTGGGCTACTTTCCAAAAGAATCAGAGAGAAGCACGCACCGCGTCTTTTAACTTGTGACATATTACGGAATGGCATAGATATGGTGAAGCTAGACCAAGAACTTTGAGTGTCTGATATATTCAGGGAATGACCTGATGAATTCTGTTCCCTCTCAAAAAAAAAAAAAAAGTCAAAAATTTTATGCCATACAGATAACAATTAAAACGCAGAGCGGAACGAGCTGCCACATCTAGTATCAACCAAGCATACATGAGCGGTGTCAGCAGTAGGGGCTCTCTTATTTATTTCATTCCGGAGGAGGTATTTCCGGGCAATTGCGCTGGATGCAGAGGGTAGTGCCTGCTGGTAAGAGCTAATAAAGAACTCTCATCCATGAACGGCCTTCAGCAGAGACACAGTCAATTACCTAATGTGAGGACTTTGAGGGGGGAGAAAGCCTTTTCTCCTCATTTACTTGTGGGTATTTATTAAATTGCTGTCAAATTTGACAAATTTGCGACGCTCAACATGGAGGTTGTTTTGGTGGGGGTGCGTGGGTTTAGAATACAGATCCCATATCCCACTTCCCGAATCATGCCAGCACACAGAATGTGTTTTGGCAGTTCTGCATGTGCATGCTAGCGAAACGTGTACCTTTTTCCCCTTGAGGTACTCCTTGTGCTCCTCTCTGAAGTGCTTGGTCCCATATGCCACCTGCTCAAAGGGGGTGGAGGTGTGCATCATGCCCTTGTACTGCTTATTTCGGCTTGTGTTTGAAAATGGAAGAAAACTGTGTGAAAAGAAAACAGAAATAGGAATTAAGATATACTTCATAAGCTAATATACAATGAATATTGAAAAAACACGTTCAGAAGTTTGGGTCAGCAAGATTTTTAGTTTGAAAGACATCTCTTGTTCTCACAAAGGCTGCATTTATTTGAGCAAAAATACAGTAAAATCAGTAATATTGTGAAATATTAAATTTCAAATAACTATTTTACTATATTTTAAAATATAATTTTTTCCTGTGATGGCAAGGCTGAATTAATATCAGTCTTCAGTGTCACACGATCTTCCAGAAATCATTCTAGTATGCTGATTTGCTGCTGATTTGAAACATTTCTTTTTATCATCACAGTTGAAAATGGTTGTGATGTTTAATATTTATGTGGAAACTGTGACACATTTCTTTCAGGATTTTTTTGATTAATAAAAAGTTCAAAAGAACAAATCTTTCGGGTTACACTTTATTTTAAGGTCCGATTCTCACTATTAACAAACTATTAACTATGACTTTTACCTCAATAAACTCCTAATTTGCTGCTTATTAATAGTTGTTAGTTTTAGGTATTGGGTAGGATTAGGGATGTAGAATATGGTCATGCAGAATATGTGCTTTATAAGTACTAATAAAAAGCCAATATGTTAATAAACTTCATGCTAATAAGCAAAGTTAATAGTGAGAATTGGTCCCTATTTTAAAGTGTTACCATCTTTTGTAATATTAGTTATGTTTGATAAATTTAATGCGACTATGCAAAACTATTTTTTTTACAGTGTATAAATAGCCAAATTGACATTTCCAACATTAATTCTATTAGCCATAATGCATAAAAAATGTAGAGCATAATCTCAGTGTCGGCCCAATTACTGGCCTCTGGTCTTGGCTAACATGCCTGCTAAGAGCTAACGCTCTGCTATTTTCACAACACAGCACATGTTACTTATACATCACCATGTTGCCTCATCCCTCCCTCACAGGCACTTTTCATTCTAGTCCAGATAATTTCCAAACCCAAATCGTTGTGATGTCTTGTGGTTGTGTCTGCACATGCTGCGTGTTTGCTGGGCACACGTTCAGTGCAAATAGCGGTTACTTAGGAAAAATGCCAGATGTTAATTACAGTGAGGTTGATTTTGTAAATTGTACCCAAGACACTTTGCCTGGAGGAAGATTTATCCAGTGCGGTACAAGAGGTGTCTGCGCGAGGCTGGGTAAATGTCCGCTGGGCATTGGCTTGGCTTGCCACAAAACAAACAAACAACCAACAACCTTGGCACTTTCTGTGAACACAATCTGCAAAATAAAAATAAAAATATTCCCAATGCTTGTTGTGTCGGTTCCCTTTTTTGATGATGAAACCAGAAGTACAGGTGAAGCCCTGTCCTCTTTAATGAAATCAAAACAGACAAATATGGAAAATGTAACCATAATCGCTCCGCCTGGAAAAGCAAAAGTTGCACAAATACGGTGCAAAATTGGCACATATTCAGAGTAAATAAAACAAAAACAGATGGGATCGTTAGATCAAAGACTCTGTCTCATATTTCTGCATTGATACTTTCTGAAACATCTGTTTAGGAAAGATAATAATACTGGCTGGGCCAACTGAAGTGAAACTTTCTGGCAGAACTGGAGTTTGTTTGACACTCTATTTAGTCATTTTCTTAAAGAACCATCCTGAACAAGATCATTATTTATTAGAGGGCCTCTCCTGTCACATGAGTACCACATAAGCAATAATGCTTCCTAAAGCTTTGATGGCGCAAGGCAAAAAAGGGGGTGACATCAAACACCGCGCTGGCCCTTTAAATAATGGCCCAATCTCCCACAGACATCCTTATCCACTAGAGACACCAGCCTCCCTACAAGACAGATTACAGTGCAACCCATGCTAATGTGCACATGGGACGGACATCACAGAGCAAAAATTAATGTGGCCCCAATGTCCCAGAATACACAACGCTTCTGCTGCTTGCCGGCTGTTTCACTTACTGCTTTCATTGCCACTGAATTGCATTTTAATAGGGTAGTTTTTATTCATTGAAAGCCATTAAGGAAAGTTTGACTTCTCGCAGGGGATCTTTTGGCAGTGCAGACCAATGCCCAGTGACAACACCCTAGGAGGCCACCAAAACAGGAAAAGGGGGAGTGTTTGAGGAACTAGAGAGAAAGAACAGAGAAGAGGCAGAGGGAGAGAAAAAGAGAAATATGTAGAGATACAAGTATTCAGTTTTCCCCTTGCACATTTGTAAGCCAACCTGCTAGGTAATATTGGTTTTAAATGGAACAGAATTAAAGACTAATTAATAATAATAATAAAATGATAAATGAAAGGAAAGCTTATATGCTTACATAAATAATTCCTTAGATATTATTAAACTTTTATTTTATTTACTAATTTATTTTAAATAAATCATTAATTTGAATTGTCTGTGCAACCTAATTTAGTCTGGTTGATTCACTAATATTAACTAATATTTCTGACTTTAATAAAACAAAATTATTTAGTGTATTTATTATATGAAACACATTACTAGTGCACCTGACAAAATATTTTATAATGTAGTTCTCAATGTTAAAAAAATTAAAATATTTTTAAAATCAATACACTTTACAGTCCAAGTACTTATTCCTTGTCAAACTATAAGCCAGCTAGTTTAGTGCAATATGGAGCTGTTTGTTTTTCTAAATAATGGTAATCCATCCCAGCATTTTCTGCATCGGAGGCTGAGGAGACATCACTAGGACTGAAATTAAGCTGGTGGTGAAAAAAAAAAAAGAGAATAGAAACATTTTGGTAGCTCTTTGAAACTTTCCGTAGAAAATTAGCAGGAAACGATAGTGGGATCCTGGATCAAAAAGACTCTAATCATGCTTCGCCATGCCCTGCAGACACCACATGTATAATACGATTTACACAGTAACCACCTCTCCTATTACAGCCTGTTTGGGGTATTCTGTGTTAATGGGGTTAGCTAATTTACTGTTTAAAGTTGGAGCAAGAAGAAAAAAAAAATTAAACATGATTAAAAAACACTGCACATTGAGCTGGTAATTAAAATAAAACGGAAGGGTTTTAAAACAGAGATGCCACTGTTCAAGTAACATTGTGAAAAATGCTAATATGATAATCCCCTGCAATAATTATATAGCAGAGAAGACAGCTAATAATGTCTCTGCAACGATGAAATGAAACGCAGTGTAGGGCTATTAATAGTCAAAAAAGCTGTATTTTTGGCCAGAGTTGCTGTTGTTTGTTAACTTATTTAGCAACTAACCCCACTTGAGATTTTACCATCTGCTCCGAACTTTGAGAAGTTCTTTTGTGGGGCTTCTCTTGATGTGTGATTAATGTGCATCTAGACAATGTCATATATATATATATAGCCGGCTTGACATTAAGCATTCTCATGTGGTTGTCTTTCGGACAAGTAAATTTGTCATTTACTTGTCCGAGTATAAAAGTTACTTGCCCGGAGAGAAAAAAATAATTGAGTTATAAATATAATTATTTATTGTGGTTATACAAAACAAATTTAGTTTATTTAGTTAGATTTTTCTTTTTAAATAAAATAATGAAAAAAATAATAAAGTGTGATTATACTGTTATATTTTAACATAAAAAGGGAGTATTAATTACAAATACAATTATTTTATATTAACCTTAAAAATAAAATGCTAATATGTCCTTCTTTTTTATATATGAATTTTCAAACTTAAATTTTTAATTTTTTAATTAGAGTTCAATTTAATCAGACAATTAGTATAATAAGACATTTGGGCTGTTACCAAACTAATGAAATCAGTATCAACAAAATTCATCTTTGCAATGCAGAGGAAACACAGAAACTGCATCTGAAATAAAACGTTGAAAACTGATATTTTAAATAATTAAAAAATACTGTAAATGTGAAATTAAAACCACCAGTAGGCGGCATCAAGTCGCTGTTTATAAGTGAGTCATTGCGACTGAACCGAATCGTTTAAATGGTTGATTCATTAAGGAACGAAACACCGTCATGTTGCTCAGAGACGCGAAACAGTGCTGTGGCTGTGTTTGGAATTATTTTTGTTGTTGACATAGCGCAAAAACAGGCAATAGGATGTCATAACGTAAGTCTCTTAATGTTAACCGCTTGTTTATTGAACTGTTATAAATTCACATTCGTAATCATGATGGTTTTTGGAGCAAAAAAACGGCGCTCGATCTTCGTGTGAAACTATATGAAATTATATAAATATAAATTTTCTGCTCCCATCTTGAATTTTCTGATCATTCTTCATGCGTTGTAATACTGAATCATGCAGCGAAAGAACGCTCTTGCACGTGAGCTAGTCTAACCTAGACGATGTTACGCGTGCACTCTGTATGTGTGTTTTGTTTGATTCTTGCAATACAATACACTTGTTAAAACAACAATTACGAAATGATCGCAAACGATATATATCGCACACCCCTATAACAAAGGCTAAATCATAAATAAAGGCAGTTATTATTGTTTTTGGTATTGACTTTTTTAAGTACGATTGGGCAAGTAAATGTCTCTTTCACTTGCCCGTCCAAAACATTCACTTTTCATAACATTCAAAACATTCACCGGACAAGCGTTAATGTCGAGTCCTGATATAGAGACCAAGCACTCAACAACTTACACTATTATGCTTCAAAACATAATTCTACATTCACATAACATCTTTAGTAGCCTCAAAATGTATTTGGACAGTTAATTTCACCAAACATTTAAATGAACACTAAGCCTTCTTGATAATGCAGTGTAAATGTACTGTACAGATAAGATGTAGTGGCTCCAGAAAGTATTTGGACACTTATCCAGTGCCATTCATATATTTTTAAATTTGCCTTAAAGGCACAGTTCATGAATCAATGAAAATTCTGTCATTATTTACTCACCTTCATGTTGTTCCAAACCTGTATGACTTTTTCTGCGGAACACAAAACATGATAACATGTTTGTTGTTGTGAATGTTTCAACAGTTTTTATTCATATAATGAAAGTCGGTGTTGTTTAGGACACCACTGACTTTCATTGTAAAAAAAAAAATATATATATATATTTTGTGTTCTGCAGAAGAAAAAATAAAGACATCCAGAATTTATGTCACGAGGGTGAGTAAATGATGATTGAATTTTAATTTTTCCCTTTAATTCCCATTTAGAAATATATGAATGCTATAACATACGTGTCCAGATCCTTTTTTGGATCATATTGAGATCTTGTACAGTGAATTTACACTTTATTATTAAGTACTGCTACAGAATATGTTCCATTGATTATATTCAGCTCCAAATCAATACATACATGCATTTCACACAATCTCTAGTGCAGGGATGTGTACATGCAAGCACTTGTGTGTGTAACTTACGTCTGGTCGATGACACGAGTCCTCCACTCCTGCCGTTTGAGCTCCTCTCTGGCCTCCTCCAGGGCAGTGATGGATGTGGCCATGCGCAGGCTTGGCTCCAGGGGCCGATGCCGCTGCTGCTGCACCTCCAGAGCTGGGCGAAAGGGCCCCTGACAGGTACGGGGGATAAGGTAAATGTTTTATTGCCCAGACCCGCCTGCCTTGTTATTGATGAGGCCCCTGTGGACGGCCAGCTGGACCCTAGAAAGCCCCAGTCTTTTCATCTAAGACATTAACACACCTGACCAGTGCTGATAATGATACCTTGACCAAATAGTGAAGGCCCTGAAGAGGCAGGGTAGAGACTTCAAGTAAATGCACTAGAATTCACTATCAAAATTCACTATCAAATCTACATGCCAATATAGAATAGCCGTGTCAATAATAATTTTTTATTTGAGACAATATTTTAAATTTTCCCTCTGTAATTTATTTTCAGGGACATTTTTACTCTTATGAGGGCATTTTTGTGTGCTGTTTATTAATGTCAAACACTTAATTCGAATCAATCATTAAACTCATTTGCAAAAAAAAAAATCTCAAGCTGTTATTTGTGAAATTCAATTAACATCAAATACAAAAACTGGTGCAAATAAATGCATATATTCCACAATAATAACAGATTTTATAATAACTGATTGATCTTAATGTTCTCAATCGCTTAACATCACATTACATTTACCTTGTAATACCTTGGCATATGATTGTGGTAATCAAACAATACCATGGTACTTGTCCAAAATGAATGGCATTACCATGTTATACCATTCCTTTTAGACAGATACCATGGTACTGTACCACAGGCCTCAGTTATTTTGAACATAAATATCCAACATGTTGACACACAAGCTTTCATATGTGTTTAGTTGCCCAAATAGAAAGTTTTCCTTTTGAACTGGCGCAAATACACTTGCGGCACGGCTACACATGCATAACTTATTGTTTTGGTTAGTCTTAGTTTAAATGTGACCTTCAAACATTGCTGTTTTTAATTCATGCTGGTGCAACATTCTCTGCCCTTGATACTATCAAGACCAGATCAGCACCTGGCACTGACCAATCCCCTTACTTCCCCTAACAATACACATAATCAATCTATCACGCGCAGATGCTTATCACACAGGGAGAGATGCTCCACCTCAGACCACAAATAATTGGGAGAGAGAGAGAGATGGCATGAGGGAAGGGGAGGAGAGAGAAAGAGGGTGGGTGCTTATTCTGGGGTCTTTGTAAGGGCAAAATGTAGATAAATAATGCATCTTCATCTATTGCACATTGTGTGAAAGATGTGGCAGTTTTTTTTTATGAATTCCCACTAACTGGGCCCAGCTGGAGTGAAAAGCCAGCCCAGGGAGAAGAGCTCGGGCTCTAATAAAAAGAAATGACTCACGCTTCATTTCTGCTCACTTATGTTTTACATTAATAGAAACCAATAATAAGAACCAGTTACCATAAAAGTCATGGACCGTAAATAACACAAATGGCAAATACATATCATCAAATCTCCCTCACAGCTGGACAAGATGACATGCTAGATTTGGAAGTACTTAAAGATATTCTTTATCGGAGCACCTTTACATGTTGCGGTATTCCCTTGCTGAGAGTCCCTTAATGGGATCCATGGAATAAAGGGGCTTGGGTTGACAGGCGTGCTTATCACCAGTTATCTGGCTGTCCAAATGCTTTGGTGGTATCCAGGCGAGAAGGGAGACACGTTTAATGATATTATTCCATTTTTACTGCAAGTTTCTCAAAATGATCTCATGGTGGCAATAAATCCTGGCTTTAATCATGGTTATCGCAAGATCTCTTTTATTAATTGTCACCACACTCTGTCATCTTTTTGAGGCCATTTCATTGGTAGAGTCTAGAGGGACGTCAACAAATGCTTTGAGTTGATAAAATATCCCAGTAAGGGGTGGTGAGAAATTTGTTATGAATATAAATGAAGATTTTAGTGTGAGTTAGCTAAAAGACAAATAAATGTTCCTATAACAACTTCAACGTCAGCTTTCAGGCTGTGTCATGCTGACGTCAACATGAAACATTAGCATATTGCCTGCCCACTTGTTGGTCTTTTCGAGTTGGTCTGAATGAAAATGCAAATTCATTCTTTGCCATTAGGTGCTGCTTTTAGAGTGGCAAAAATAGCGGTTTCCCGGTAACGCTGTACACAAAGCAGCACTGCGCTCACAAACGCTGCTTTATCAGGCATTACAGGCATGATGAAATGAAAATGAGACCAGTCGGACCAATCACCGCAGATTAGCAGTTTGGAAAAATGAATCGTTTGGGAGTCGTTGAGCAAGTAAGTTAAAAATAAAATGCATAGTCTATTATAAGACAATGGAAGTGTATTTTGACATTGCATGCATGTCAACCTGTTGTTGGGGACTCCCAAAACCAAAATATGCACCTTCCATTACCCATAATAGGGGCACTTTAAGTCTGATTCATGAACAGATCATTCAGAACTGTTTTGTAAACTGGATCAACTAATACATTGAAGAGATCAAGATTTTCAACGAATAACAACAATTTTATTGTATGACTTTAGAAGTCTTGAAATAAAGTACACAAGCCATAGTGATAGCTTTTTTTGATGATTTTTCATCTCTTTTGATGCTTGAAAGTACTCTTGTGCTCCACTAAAGAAAGAGCGTTATACATTTTTTTAAACAAGATCGGGATCAGTAAATGAAGACAATTTAATTGTCTTTTTTGCATTAACTATTCCTTTAAGGGCAATGTCTCACCTGTGGCTTTTTGTGAATGGGTGGTAGACGCTCCCGGTTTGGCATCAGGTTAAAGAGATCAGGGGTTATATTAGGGGTCTTTCTCTCTTTAGGAGCCGATCGCACTAGAAGCGGCTTGACTTTTCTCAGTCTCTGCTCCATCTCATCAGGTTCTGCTCTGAACGGTGAATTGAAAACACCTGGGCACTAAGATAAGCACACAAACACAACAATCCACAATGTTATGCTTCTGTTGGCATAATGAAGAGAAAGTCTGTTTCTCTAAAAGACTGCCCTTAAACCTTGCAGAGCAAACCTCCAAACACATCCTCATGCCCTCTTTAATAGCTCATTTGCTAGCAATGGACTGGCAACAGCTTCCATTGTACCTCTCATCATAGGTATCCATGCAAAGCCTACAGCAAAACACATTTAGCTTTCAGGAAAAGGAACCCACTTTATTCGGTCGACCACAGCAAAACAATTATACTTGTCACCTCCCCTGAATGGACACACATCCATCACTCTGGCATGTGTCATGTCTGCTGGCGTAAATGTCTGCTAGCTAACAATGAGCTGTCTGATCTTACCATAGCACTTCGGTGGTTCTTGGTTTGGCCTGAGGAATAACAGCTAGAATAATTAGTCTCTAATCAGACGATTCCTCATATGTGCTTAATTAGCAGCGGGAGCTTTTTAAGCTTTATTACTATATATGCTAATAACTTTTACAGGTAATATGCTCCTGCACCCGTTTGGATAGTGTTGCCTTGGGTGTCACATGGTGGGGGGTACACCACAAACTCCCAACTTGCCTCGGACTTACAGGAAAAGAGCAATGATGTTGACCCTCGTACCGAGGAACTACATCTATGTCAGCGCAGCCACTTTTGTCCAGCGGAATTTTCTCTGGTTAACGATGAACCATGGGAGACCCATCCATTTCACGGAGACAAGGTCAGACTGTGGGAACATAAGTTGCCCAGCGTAGAGACAGAGAGAGTGAGAATGAGAAAAGCAGGGAGGGGGAAAGAGAGAGAGAGTGAGAAAACTCGGAAGAGAGTTAAACCTTTCCTGCACTGACAAGCACTTAACTCTGAGTTTGAGTCTTGTAGTTTAAATTATTGTCCTCCTTTGGATGTATTGTCAGTCATAAGTAATGTGCAAGTTTGAGGTCAGAAATATTTTTGACATTTAAGACTTTTAAAAATGGTTAAAAAAATATTTAAAATAAATTCTGTTCCTTTGAACTTTCTATTTATTAAAGAATTAAAAAATGATCACGGTTTCCACAAATATATTAAGCAGAACAACTGCATTCAAAATTGACGATATTAATAAATGTTTTTTTAAGCACCAAGCACCAGCATATGAAAATGGTGTTTTAAGGATCATGTGACAGTGAAGACTGGAGTTATGGCTGCTGAAAATTCAGCTTTGCTATGACAGGAATAAATTACATTTTAAAATGTAGTTTTATATAAATAAAATATATGTAAAACAGAAAACGGTTAGTTTACAATATTACTGTTTTGTTTAAATTAAATGCAGCCTTGGTGAGCATGAGACTTTGTAAACATTTAAAAATGTTACCAACCCTGAAATTTAAACGATAATATCTAAGTAACCATTTCTTACTAATCATAATCATTTAAAACATTGTTTTAACACATATTCAATTCTAAAATGATTATCTGATCATTAGTTTATTTCAAATAGATTATTTCCATTATAAATGTTTTTCTTGTGGTCCACGGTCCTTTTCTCTTGTTGAATACCCTGGTGTTATATGAATTATATTTACAAAATACTTTTGTCAGCATAGAAATACTTCCAGTAATCAGATTTTTCAAAATATATTTTATAATAATTGTATATTTTTATAAAAATAATAAATTTAATTTATAAAATATATATTTTTTTCTAAATAATTTCAATGGGACAAAAAGGGAATAAAAACAAAATGTAAGGTACACAGTAACTAAAAAAGAAGAAGAAAAAAATCTGATGACTAGTAAACTAGTCAATCCCAGCATCCCCATCCCACACACCCCTCTTTTTATCCTTATCTCCCTCTAAAGCATCTTTTAACTAGCATGTGGTCCCTCGCATCTGTTGTCCATTAGCCATTAGCTGATGTGTATTATTTCTTGGTTTCTTTCCTCAGACTGCAGGCAGCTGGTAGTAATGTCCTCTTGCCCTGTTCGTGGTGTGGCTGGCACTAAGCGTCCAGTGACCAGAGCAGGAACATGGGCATGAGCGGTGTGGCCACAGGAGGCTGTGATGACCATAAAAGCATGAAGGAGAGGCCACAAAATGAAATATCTGCTCACCCCGCACTGCTGCTGAATCAACAATGGCCAGAGCACTTCATCATAATTATCAAGACACATTATAGCCAGAGGGATTTCTGAAAAGAATATATATATCAGCAGATGATTGCAGCAGTTAGGAGCCCTGCTGTAAGAATAAACGCAGGTCTTCATACTCCATACCGACACAGTTTCTTTTCAATCGTGACCTGAGATAAATGCACATATATGTATGCCGGATGTACGTACATCATGTGCGTCTCATTGATTCGCCACTGACCTGTTTAGTGCTCAGCAGGAAGTGGAGTCTCTGAGCCTGGATGTTTTTCTCTTTTTCCTCTTTTTCTAGATTGATCCTTTCTCTCTCTCTCCTCTGGAGCTCTGAAAATTCCTCCAGGTCTCTCCTGGGAAGCAGAGAACAGTACACATAAACCTACAGTTTTTCCAACTTACTCTTCTGTAAACTCTTGTCTCAGTCCCAAGACATCAGACGATGTTCAATACTCTTGTGGGCTGTTCAAGAGAACAGCATGGCTGACATAATAATAGTACGACAATCTGAATTCTTATGATTAATTCATACTAATACATGACAGACGTGTGCAAAACTGTATTTTTGTTATTTATATGATAATACATACTGTATAAACATAATTGAACATCAGTTTATATTTTCTACCACTACATTTATGCCTGTGCTAGAGTAAGCATAAAAGAAAAGAAAACAATAATGAACATAAAATGCACAAAATACTTTCTGTTACATAGTTATTTTGCTCTGTACACTGACCTTTAAAAATCACCTCGCTTTTCCTATGATGCATTTTTCTCTCTCCGTAAAAGTAAATCACAAAATAAAACAAGTATGCAGAGTAGTCTGGGCTGTGAGCATGTTTTCTGTTGTGGTCTGAGGTTGCAATGTTTGCAATGCTATCTGACCAGCCTCGGCTTCTTTTGTGTGGCATCACGCTGTCTGTGTGACCTCTGCTAACCTATATCCTCCGCTTATTATTAATTGCACTGTAGTGGACAAAAGCCAAATAGATTTGTAACCGTGGAAGGGGATCTCGATCTGTGTCTAAGAGAAGGCTGGGGTAACACATAAACCTCATTAGTGTTGATGGGCCAGTAGGGAGACATGGGAGCAGCTAACACCGATGACCTTTGTGTGTCCTTAAACAACACACAGCTATAAGCACCCTGCGCCCACTGAATTGCATCCACTTACTGTGGAATCCACCAGGTGCTAATCACCCTTACCTATCAATAGCGAGGCATGTGGCTTTCAGTCAAAAAACAAGCCGTTTACAGTAGACTTCAGTCTAGCTTGTTAGTTACTTTTTGCAACATGCCACATACCCACATATTTATTAATAATAGTAATCATATGTAGAAAGATATTCATTATCAACAGTACATTAAATATGTAAAAAATATGACAGCATTGTGTGTACATATATTTATATTTTTATATTAATAAATATATTGTTTGATATACAATATTTTGTTTGATATATGAACAACACAGAGTTATTATTATTAATTAAAACTAAAACCATAAAAAGCATTACTTTTACTAGAAATTAAATAACCGTTAACTGAAATAAAGTTTTTTAATACTCAACTGTTTAATTGCAGTTAGTTACCAAGGCAATTTATCACTTTTTAGTTCAACTTGATTAACTAAAATAAAAATAAATACTAGTATAAAAACTATAAAACATAAAATATAGACAAAATAGAAATATTTTGGAAAAAAGCCAAAACTAATAATAAAAAAAAAAACATTAACTAAAATTAAAGTTAAAACAGAAAATGCTAAATAAAAATAAAATAAATAATAATAAAATAAATAAATAATTTAAAAAATATATATGCTAATGCTAATAGTATCTAAGTGAAATTAAAATAACACAAATAATGGCACACTGGAGGAAAATAAAGAAATAAAGAAATCAGGCAGTGTTGCACATGAAGTATAATTAACAGAGTGTTTTTTTTACATTTGTCATAATGGAATTTCAGTATTATCCATAAATCCCCAAATTTCTGTTTGCTGTAATTTAATAAAATCAAAATCGTAAAGACCAACAAAAGCTGTTAAGAGAATTTTTGAAATAAACAAAATGATTAATTAGCAGAATTTAAATGCTTAAAGGTAGTAAACATTAAGATCAATTTGCCCATAAAATGGGATTTAATATACTTCTCTGTAATGAATGCAGTAATTTGTGTGATTAAGCATATGCATACCGCAGCCTGTGTATTTTGGAGTCTTGCTTTGATAAAAGACCTGCCCTAAATACTATGAAATGTTTATAAAGAAAAAAATTAATAAGGCCTGCAGTTAAGGAGTGAGTTTCACAGATGTCCTTGAAAGGGACACAAGAGCAGAAAAAGTAGCCTGAGCAATGGGAGTCCATAAATTCCCTCTGTGCTTCCAAAGAGTTAAAGATTTGCCATGCTCAAACATTACAGAGAGAAATTTATCTGATTATGGCAGTAATAATTACCCAGCTGTTTATTATAGATAGAGAAATAATTCATGCAGGCAATAGGCCATGGTGGCAATGACACTCCACATTTAGTAAATATGCAACCCGCTCAGTTCTAATTACTCAAGCCCAGAGGAAGCCCTTATTAAGTGCTGGAACTTTAAGTGTCTTCTTGACAAGTGATAAATTGTTACATTGCACAAACTCTTGCTGTGGAATTGCTGCGGTGAACCCAGGTCTTGACTTCATTAAGGTATGCAGAGAAGGACAACTGAATGAAGATGGACACTGGAACATAGTGGGCCTTGTCGTCAGTCTAGAGCTAATGAAACGACACAGATCGTTTTGAACAAGGAGGGGGGTTCCTTCACTGCTGGCAGGGAGAGAGAATGAGAGAGAGGGGCCGCCCTGACACGGGCAGTCGCTGGCCTCCTATCATTGGCATGCCGGGCTGGTCTGCTTGTGCTAAATGGGAACCATTAGGAAAATTTTGAATAATTTATTCAGGAGCCGGAGCTGTACGGATTAAAATCCTGGCAAGGAGACCTTTGAGGGGTGACTAATAAATCAGTGGGTGATCCTGAGCCCAACGTGGAACAGATTGTCAGAATCAGCGCAGTGATCTTTCACTTCGCATCTTTGACTGATTCATCATGACCTCACAAGCGTTACATAAACAACTATTTAATGCACTAGCAGACAGAGAGAGAAGGACAGGCGAACAAAAAAATGGGACGTTGTTTGTAAAACAACAATCACTGGACAAGAGTTTCTATTCCCACAAATAACTGTTTAATACTGACCAGGCAGATTGATCAGACAATATTTGACCAATTCTGAGATAATCAAATGAGCCAATAAGTAAATAATTAAAATGTAAATTGTACTTACATTGGCCTCTCACAAAACAGGAAATAGAAAAGAAAAAAAAAGCTTACAATATACAGTATAAGACACAGTGCAGTACTTGATGGCCCAGTGTTTTTATAGAGATATGCAATGTGTTAACATGATTCATAGGTGAGAAACCCCATTAAAAGAGAACATTCCCACTTAAAGAGAGGCTGGAGCAGGGAGATGGAGGGAGGGGGTGGGGTGTTGGGAGTCAATGATCCAAGGAGCACTTAACAGATTTACATTTAATTTTAGCTAGACCCTTAAGATATTTTCCCACAAAATATATTGGTCACATTAAAAAAAAGTGACTTCGTTTTTATCAAAAGTAAAAGATGGCATCTTCCTTCAGCCCCTGAAGCAGGAACTGTTTTTTTTTTTTTTTTTTATAAATGTGGGGGCACACGCAAATCAGAGGCTAATTTTGAATTTCATAAAGTTCATTTTCAAGTAACCAGAGGCAATTTATGCATGACATGCTGCTAATATATATGTCTCAAACATGCAGTTAAAGGCATGACATTCCTTTGTCTTTGCAAGAATTTCCAACAATGGTCATCTGTGAACATTAGTCTAATGTAATATTATGTACTACTTTATTTGGAGCTGTATATGTATAAAAATGTATTTTTTTCACCTGATGTGATCATTCTTCCTTGTCAATCCCTCCAAATATCTCTTGCGTGCATAATAATTGTGTACATACTTCCTTACATAATAGCCCCGCCATCTCTGCTGTATCTGCAAAAGAAATGTAATTTTTGATTATGATTACATATACCTGATTATTATTATTTATTATTTCCTTTATTATTTCACTGTATGGCAGATAAAGAGTATGAAATTGATTTTTATTTAGGATTGTAAAAAGTATTTAGAAGTTAAATTCGCAAAAGACAAATCAAAGTCAGAGCAAATTAAAGAAGCCCCTGTCACTTTAAAGCTTGCAGTCCATGAAGAATGAGAGTGATAGTTAGTGCCACCATGACAGCACCTCTGAGGACCCAAAACAAAAAGGACAGATGTCCTTCAGGCTAATTAGGTACTTAAAACAATAGTAGGTGAAAAAAAAATAATAAGGCAAAATCTAAACAAAACAAGAATTGTCATTGATCAGTAGTCAATAGATAATTTTAAATAAAGTAATTGCAGGCTTGGTTTCTGAGTTGTTTGTGACCTCTTAGACTAGTAAAATCAATGATGCATATTGCTCAATTAGATCTAATACAAATCGGGCCTCGCTTGTAAACACTGATTTCTATTAAAAGGCTAACACATTGGCTTTCGGTAAAGAGCATGATAAACACTTTATAGAATAAAGGAAATGGCTAAAAAGAAGTGCAATGCTGAAGCTTCAATGTCTGTTGTTTTCAGCTTTAATGGACAAGGGTTAGGAGGAGGAGCAATGACCTTGTTTTGCAGCTGATTAGATGCAAACTACAGACTTTTTTTATTTAAGGGCAATCAATTCAATACAAGATATCTAACTGTCTGTCTGTCTGTCTAATCTGCGATACGTGGTAATTTTAATAAAATAAGCGGGATCATAATTCCATTATTTATGGGATCATAATTGTAAATTCTGCAAGGTGTATGCAAACATATCACCACAGTTGTATAAAGTGACATTCATTAGCAAACGTCTCCGGTTACGTATGTAACCCTGGTTCCCTGAAGGGAACGAGACGCTGCATCGAAAACGTTAGGGGAACGCCTTCAGCGTGACCGCGCTCTGAATACATGTGTAATCTGTCCAATGGAAGGGCGAGACGTCACGGGCGGGTGACGTAATCGACCAGGAAGCATAAAAGCACGTGCGGTGGAACCGGCATCAGCTTCTAGGAATGAAGCAACCGCCGGCAGGGATGCTGGAAATATGGCCTAGAGATGCAGCATCACTTCAGGGAACCAGGGTTACATACGTAACCTGAGACGTTCCCTTCCAGGAACTCGAGCTGCATCGAAAACGCTAGGGGAACGAGATGCCTACGCCACCAGACTTCCAAGTACCTGCCCTGTGTGTATCCCTCAGGAGCACAGCGAGGGTGAGAGAAAAAGGGCCACGAGTGGCTAAAGTGGTCGGGCCTGCGTCCCAAAGGCCAACAGAAGTGAGTCTTGATCCCCAAGAAGGGGGACAGCAGAGGACTCGAGGCTATGGAATAGCATCCTGATCCACCACATAGCATAAGCTCTCTGGCCGGAGGCCCCAGGAAACATGTACTAGGGGGTGCCTACCCATTAAGAGGCCACCGACAAGGGCGCGGTAGGCCGATAAAGCTGCCACGTAAACCTTCAGGGTGGAGTGGGTTACCCCTGCAGAGAAAAGGGCCTGCAGGAACTCCAGCACTGTACCAATCGGCAGTTAACTGGGTCGAGGTGGCGGTCTCCGCACCATGAAGTGACAAGTTCCCTCGTAGAGGGAGCTCTGGATTGGAGGATGGTCTCAGCAACCTCGGTTGAGAGACCGGAAGCTATGAGCTGTGCCTCCTCAGAGACCACACCCACAGCTTCCACAGCTCCGGGCGAGGGTGGACAATAGACCCCCCACCTGTGAGAGGAGATCTCTCCTGACAGGAATCTCCCATGGAGAGCCGTCGAGGAGAGAAATCAGGTTCAAGAATCATACTCGGCCCGGCCAGAACAGTGCTACCAGTAGTAAACTAACCTCGTCCCGGCGCACTCTCGCCAGAACTCCCGGGAGCAGAGCGATCAGGGGAAAGGTGTACAGACGAAGCCTCGGCCAAGTCTATACCATAGCATCCAGTCCCAGTGGAGCTGGATGACCCCGGGCCTCGGCCCCTGCCTCGACAGGATATCTCCTCGAAGCACGTCCAGCATCTCCAGGCAGTTGATGTGCCCAGCATCTCCAGACGACCACTCCACAGACCGCGGGCAGGGTGGTCACTCATGACCGCTCCCCAACCAGTGAGGGATGCGTCCGTCGCTAGCATTATGCGGCGACCAGGAGCTCCCAGCACCGGGCCCTGAGACGAGAACCAAGAATGTCTCCACATGTCTAAGGCACGTAGGCATCGTCGCGTGACCTTGAATGCGAAGTGGGTTTCCCCTTTGTTCTGAGCCACCACTGTAGGGGTCTCATGTACAGCAGGCCAATAGTTATCACGTTGGACGCAGCTGCAATCAGACCCAGCAGTTTTTGAAACTGCTTGACAGTGAGTGACTGGCCTTCTCTCACTCTCTTGACTGACGTGAGGATCGACTCAAACCGAGCAGGGGACATGCGTGCCTGCATCGTGGTCGGATCCCACGCCTAGATAAGTGGTTCTCTGTACTGGAGAAAGCACACTTTTCTTGGCGTTCAGTCTCTTTCAAGTGCACGAGAACGTCATCTCGATGTCGAATCGCCAGCTGCTCCGATTGAGCTAGAATCAACCAATCGTTGATGTAAAAGTGCGGGGTGAGAGTTTCAAGACCAAAGGGAAGAACCTGATATTGGTAAGCTTTGCCCCCAAAAGCAAACCTCAGGGACTTCCTGATAGTGGGAAGGATGGAGGCGTGGAAGTGTGCGTCCTTTAGATCGATCGTGGCAAACCAGTCCTCGGACTTGATCTGAGATACTTACCTGTTTGAGTTTTGAGCATCTTGAACTTCAGTCTGCTGACTGAGCGGTTCAACTGATGCAGATCTAAAATGGGACGCAACCCTCCATCCTTCTTGGGAACTATGAAGTACCGGCTGTAGAACCCGGACTCTCTTTCGTGAGGAGGGACCACCTCGATGGCCTCCTTCCTCAAGAGAGTGTCTATTTCCTGTTCCATGACCAGAGCCTGCTCGGGGCCCACCAACGTGGGAATCACCCCATTGAAAGGCAGCGGCGGAGTGCCGAAATAAATACGATAGCCTTTCTCTACAGTACGCAGGACCCGCTGAGACACATTGGCAGTAGTTTACACGCTGCCAGATGGTCTACTAAGGGAACCAGTCTCTCGAGACTGGCCTCTGATGTACTCAAAGCTGCTAGCTCGGTGCCCTGAAGTGGAGGTACTGGCAGGAGACGGCCGAACCAGGAGCTCTAGAGACCCCCGCAGGGGTGGCGAGCTTCTCAGCTCTGCTATGTTTCCGGGCAGAAGTGACTGAGAGAAGCGCTCTCTGGAGCCAGCTGCGCCCTGGAACTCTGGCAGGGTTGGCAGACTGATCTCCTGAAGGCACTGAGGAGAGACGGACACCGTGTAATGCGGTGTAATCCGCTCTTCCCCAGAGGGGCCTGCCCTCATAAGTCGTGGGCCATAGCATCAGGACTGCCTCAGCAGAAGCCTCCTATTGAAATGATGGTCCTCAGACCCGCATCATTTCTAGGAAGACCAGGCTCAGCAGCGGCACCGCTGATCGTACGGCGGGGAGAAGCACAATCAGCCCCATTACTTAGAGCTGACGGCGCGAATATAATGATGTCGTCATTCATAATATGCTTGTGCAAACACTGCAGCTTTACAAAGCTCATCGACGTCCTTCACGTCCACCTCCTCGGAAGAAGACACGCGGAGCGTCTAGCCCTTTCTCTGGGGGGAAGAACCGTGGGGCGGGCTTCCGATCCCAGAGAGCGGGCGCTGGATCTGATGGGAAAGGAAGAAGATAGGGGCTCGCCCGTCTTCATTCCCTCCACCTGATCCATGTGCGATTCCCACGAGCGCAGCCGCTGCTCCGCCTTTTTTTCTTTTTCTTTGCCAGAAGCGGGACCGGCACCGCGAGGAACGCTAGTGAAAGCTCACTCCTCAAAGAGAGCCTTCCGAAAGCAAGCAGTCGCAGTGACAAACGCTCACAAATCGGGCAGTCAGCTGCCTCGAGAACTGACTCTGCGTGCTCTGCTCTCAAGCAGACCACACACAGACTGTGTGTGTCCCCAGTAGTGATGTAACGTTTGCAGGCAGGAACATACAGCCTGTAATGCGATCTGCTCTCGTCCAAGAGCTTGCACACATTGTGGAGCTTATTTCAAGTGATTGTGTAGGGACAAACAACACTAAATAAGACTCACAACACAGATCGACAGACACACACACACAGAGTAGCGGTTGCTGAATGACAAAAAGCTGATGCCGGTTCCACCGCACGTGCTTTTATGCTTCCTGGTCGATTACGTCAGGGACATGTACCCAGTTACCGTAGCCACCCGTTCCGGTCCGTATCCAGCCCAGATGGTCACTGCAGTCACCAGATCCAGTCCGTATCCAGATCAGATGGTGGATCAGCACCCAGAGACAATCTCTACAGCCCTGAACGTCAGCGGAGACCAGGACACCGAGATGAGCGCCAGAGACAGATCCCCAGTGAGGACCCCGCCACTTAGACAGCCATCTGAAAAGACCACTGGAACCAGTTGAGCCCTTACGATCTGACTTTGCTGCAGTTGGAATTGAACTGCTGGTTCGTTTGGCCAGAGGAGAACTGGTCCCCCAACTGAGCCTGGTTTCTCCCAAGGTTTTTTTCTCCATTCTGTCACCGATGGAGTTTTGGTTCCTTGCCGCTGTCGCCTCTGGCTTGCTTAGTTAGGGACACTTCATTTCCAGCGATATTGTCATTTCCAGCGATATTGTCGACCTGATTGCAAAGACACTATTTAACACATTATTTTCCTTTTTTGATATTGTGCAGTTGCTTTGACACAATTCACATTGTTAAAAGCGCTATACAAATAAAGGTGACTTGACTTGACTTGACGTCACCCGCCCGTAACATGTATTCAGAGTGCGGTCACGCTGAAGGCGTTCTCCTAGCGTTTTCAACACAGCTCGAGTTCCTGGAAGGGAACCTCATTCATACTTTCCCATGAAGCTTTCCAAACTCAAAAAGAACAATTGACAGTCCATTTTTCCATCCAACACACCCAGCCTGTGCTTGAAACAGATCCCTCAGTGACTGTTTTCACAGTCGCCCTCTCTTTTTTTCCTTCAGCAGATTTTTACATTACCGGTGCTTCCCGGACATAGCACTCTATCTTTTACAAGGGCTATAAAAGCTGCCTGTCCTGTTGAACAGCTTCTGTTTGTGTCTAAGTGGTGACAGGACCTTTAGTGTTATATTCTCTGACCCCTGAGAAGAGGTCGAGCTTCATGTTTCAAATTAGACTCACATAACAGAAGTGGGAGCAAAGAATACAGGGTGGGCCCTAGATATACCACAAAAGATTTGCGTATAAATCACTCCCTCAGTTCACATTACTTGTGATTTCCAATGATCACAGTAGAAATATGCAATCCTCCATTGAAATGCAACATTCTTCAATAAGCTATGAAATTTTGTAAGACTTATAAAATTCTTTAAAAGTTTCACCTCAGGGAAAAACAATTGTAAATCTAAAGTTTCTATGCATACCAATAGCTCTATAAAAGTGCCAATATATCACTCAAATATAAATGTGTTTGATTTATAGGCTGTGAAACAGAGCATGCTGAATTGATGTAGCTACCTTTTTACAACTGTAGGCCTTATAACAGATGAGAAAATATAATAGAAAATTCATTCATATTTGGATTGACTTCTGTTAACATCCCAGTATATCTAAGGAAAATATTTTATATTTTTTTAAGTCTTATGCTCACCAATTCTACAATTATTTGATCAAAAATACAGTAAAAACAATAACATTGTGAAATAAATCATTTTAAATAAATTTAAAAGAACTGTTTTGTATTTTAATATATATTTTAAATGCAATTAATTTTTGTGAAGGCAAAGCTGAATTTTCAGCAGCCATTACTCCAGTCTTCAGTGTCGCATGATCCTTCAGAAATCACTCTAATATGCTGATTTGATGTGCAAGAAACATCTCTAACACCAGTTCAGCTGCTTTGTGTGTGTGTGTGTTTTCAATTTCAATTTCAATTTCAAAAGAACAGCATTGATTTGTTACAGAAAACAATGTAAAGTTCTTCAATGCCACTTTTAATCATTTTAATGCAAATTCAATGCAAGTATCTTTATATATCATATTTATATATTTTATATATTTACAATAGCTATGAAAACATGAAAAAACTATTTAAAAAATGTTGAATATATGTAGGAATTTTTTAATGTTATGCTCCACTTAACATTTCAATGCAGTTATCACAAACCAGTAAAATTTGTTTACAGATTTCATCCCAATCAAATTTGTGACCCACTGACTTTTCACTCACTAAACAGCAAGAGAAATATTTACCTTGACAGCCATCTTATTGTAGAAATTCATCTTCATGATAAAATATGCTGTCTGTGAAGAGAGGGAGATAGCATTACATTGTGACTGGGCCCTCTGATGTTTTCCCAACATGCGAGGAATAAAATCCTCTTTATACATAATACATAAAAGTCATGGAGACACAGCAGCAGATAAGAGGGTGGAGTGGCAAGTCATACTTTGCATTGAAGGGAAGTGCCTGTTCTTAATACATAATGCAGACATGGCTGGGAAAATCTATGGAAGTCACACTGGTAAGTAATGGAGATGTATGAAGGTAAAATGCTCTTCGCTGAGTTTGATAATCAATGGAATGCTGCTGAGGATGGACCGACTAAACACAGTCAGGAATATTCACAAGACACAAGGCACAAACGATTCACTCACTGGGGACACAAAAGATACTTGATATTGCTTCTCTACATGATAGTAGAGGAAAGATGTACATATTTTCAATTATAGTTAACAAACAAAAAGGACACCATGTATGTTTCTTTGCTTTTTATATGGAGAAAAGATGTCATGTTATCCATGATTTATTTTCTCTTAAAAAAAAGTTACTCCTCAAATAATGCAGCATTTCCATATTATACTGGATTTCCTGGATGTTATGTAAAAAAAAACTAAAACAATACTGTAACTGTACATTTTAGAAAGATATAAAATATTAGGCCACTAACTGTAAGTCATAATTACAAAAAAAACAAAATTTTCCTGAACAAATAAAATCTAATATAAAATCTGTTCTCACAAAACCCTTATGTTTTATTTTAGAAAATTAAGAAATGAAGACAAGAAAAATTTGTACTAATTTGTCAATACCTTTAAAACATAGATAAAAGCATTCCATTGGTAATCAATACGAATTGTGAAGTTACAAACTTACGCCAGATGTATGTAAATCATGGTATGCCTGTTAACTGCTAAATGTTAATGAGGGTTATCATAATATAATCAATATTACATATCTCCACAACTTACCTTTACCCTTTGTCTGAAAAGCACCCTTGCAGTGAATCCACGCCATATTTTTTGTATTAATGTTGCATTTTTATACAGATGACTGAAAAATAAAACAACACTTAGCAAGCTGTAATTATAGTTCTGTAATTTCAAACAGATTAAATCAAAACGTTTTTCCTCAAAGTCCCCTTTTTTTCCCCTCTGCATGCCTGGCGGTAGGTCTTTCTTGGACAACTGTACATTTGCATTCATCATTAACCACCCTCTAAATGCATGTCTATGGCAACTCTGAACTCAACATGGCCATCAATTTCCAAAAGGCCATTTATAACTCCAAAAAATCAATGCGTATAGGGACGGTGGCAACCCTGGAGCTGCACTCAAGAAGCCTAGATTGCGCTTAATTAGCCACTTAACACATTGATCAATTAACTAAAGTAATCTAAATTAACCTACTGTCTGGGAGTTTGTCTGCTCACTGCACAGAAATATGTTGAGGTTACACACTGTAGCGCCCTGTGCACTGGCTAATTCTTGCATTTAAGGACCAAATGCGTTAGATTTAGGCTTTAGCAGCCATTTACAGGTATATGCTGAGAACATAGAATTATATGCCTGTCCTCATTAACACATCTGTCTACCCTATACAATATGGATCCTAGAAATGTCTCACCTATAGAGTGCAACAGCGCCCACCCACTTTTTCAGTGGCCTTGGTTCAGGAAGTGTTTGTGTCATTCATTTTTCCCATAGGTATTTTAAAAAAAGTCTTCGTTAAAGAGTTATAAGTCATGAATCAAACCAACCAGGTTACAAGGTGAATAACAACATTACAAACTTTGATTTTAAGCAAAAAAAAAAAAAAACTAAAAAAGAAATTTAAAATATTTTATTTGGTTTTAAGCTAAAAAACAAACAAACAAAAAAACCCAAAGTGATATATTTGGTATTATACCGTTGAATGCTTGAATCTGATTGGCTGACGAACGTTCTGAGGTGTGCAATTATTTTCAGGGAAACGCACGGCGAACGTAGTTCCAGGCAGCTTTCTTGACCGCATTACAGTTCCATATCACTTCGCATCGTTGTCAGCGCTGCCCTGACGATTTTATCAGTTAGCCTAGTGTAGCAACTTAAAGGCTACACATGACATTTCTCACTAGCGAGGTAATAACAGCGCTGCATCTTAAAGCAGACTTACAGTTTAGAGACGGTGCTTCAGAACACTGTTGAGGGACACACAGAGGTAGCCTAATTCATACAATCTCTCTCTCTCTCTCTCTCTCTCTCTCTCTCTCTGTTTCTCTTTCTCTGTGTCTCTGTCTCTCTCGCTCTCTTTCTAATAACTTCATTATTAACTGCATTAGTCTGCTATCAACGGCTCAAGCCTCCATTGCCAGCTTTAATATGACGTTTTGGAACTAGCAAAAGAGTCGTTGGATGAGATGCGGAAGAAATAATCCTACTCACAATAGCGATTTAAGTAGAAAAACCGGACGAATCCCTTGAAATATATAATCTGATCGATGTCTTGAGGTGTGGCAACCGTAGTATAAGCGGAATAATTGACTCCGGACCGTTGAATTATTAGAAAAATAATGCACACCCGAGGTGTAACGGCCACTCCGCTTCGCGTCGTGGCCGCATCACCACCTCGGGTGTGCATTATTTTTCTAATAATTCAACGGCCCGTCGTCAATTATTCCTTACTTAATGTTGCTTTTTATGCAGATGACTGATAAAATAACAAAAAAAAAAAAAAAAAACCACTTAGCAGGCTTTAAGCATAGTTCTGTACTTTATATATGATTATATATGTACCATAATGTACACACACACATACAGTATAACTGAATCATGGGTAATGTAGTTTTTCACCAATCATTCCGCTCTTAAACATTATTATTTAAATGGCTGATAGCTTCAGCAACAGCATATCAATTAACAACCTTGTAGTTGATGTTAAAAATCTCTTTGGAGAAAATGAATGGGATTTTTACTTCCAGACTTGATTATTGCACTCTCTTCAAAAAACTACAATTAGATGTTAAAGCATTTAGAATTTATTTAAAAATAAAATAAATAAAAATTTAATTACCTGATTACTATAGGTAAAACGTGTCTAAAACACTGCAGAAAACTATTATTTATTTATTCGCCCATGTCTTATGTAGCATAGGGAATGAACTGAAACAGGACTACCACTTACGTTCCCTCTAAATAAACAAACAAATAAATAAGTACATACAAAGAGTTCTGTACATATTGAAGCTTGACAAACTGATCATATTGATAGACGAAAATAAGATCTTACCTGAGGTATGCTCTCACCTGGCAGCCCCTGAACCAGCTCTGAATTCTGACCGCAGCCTCGTTCTCTTTCTGTCTGTTTTCTTCCGCAATTCTGTAACGAGATGTTATATCTTAGGCGTTTTATCCACTGATAATATCATTATAAAGCATATATGTCTTATTTATTGTTTTCTAAAAAAATGCTTTTTAAGTTTTTAACGTTTTGATATAACAAAACAATACACCACTGTTTTCAGATGTAACGAACTGAATAATTTGCGTTTTTCATTACCTGTTGCGGATAAAATATTGCTCTTTTATGTGATCAACCTGCTTGTAAAGTTTCTCAAGTCTCGCCATGTTTCCGGAAGTTTGTTGGTGTCCATGACAACGGAAGAGTCCGTGCGCGCGCAGGATAGAGCTCTTGCTTGTCAGGCACGCGCAGGGAAGGAAGTGTCACGCGTTGAATTCAGTTGCTAAGCAAAATTCTTGTCAACAGTTAAGTTTAATTTATATCCCGTTATAAGTTATAACGTTATAAAACGTTACAAGTATGGCAAACGAATTTTCAATATTATGAATTGTTTGGGTTTGCATGTATTTACTTATTGTTTTTATGATATTTCAGCCCGTTGCAAAGTTAATTTATGCAAACCGTGTTCAAATGTATTATACTGTATGTATTTAATATGTATACAAGGAATGGCATTACAGTAGGTAATGATGTGGTTGGTATTAATATTATTATAACAAAGCCCCTTATTGTTGTTTTTACTAGGGTTTTACTTTTGTATGCTTATAATAGCATATAATGTACTGTATATTAATGTTTACTACTTTAATGTCTGTTGTTTAATGTTTTATGCTAGTAGTTTATGCTAGTATGTATATTTGATTATTTAAATCCTTGGTTCATGTAGTAAATGTACACACTTCATAACATCTTACTGCAAGAGAAAAACAACACAGAAACATGATTTCCAACAGATAATTTGAAAATTTCATCCATTTACGGAGCACTTCTCTCTGTTTTCAGATATTCTGTTTTGATCTGATACAGGCAAGATACAAGACGTCCTGCGAGTTCACGGCAATACAGATAACCGCTGACAGACGCCAGACAATTTGCTGTCCCGCCGCACCAGAGCAAAGCGCTAGAAATATGGGCAGAGGAGTGACCCTTTGGCTGTGTCGCCCATCCATCCGAACCTGGTGGTGGGCTGGCCACTGTGGTAATTGCCTGCGAAACAGTGTTTTGACAAGCCAGACGGGTGTAAGCCATCATTCTAGCAGCACGGTGATGAGGTGTCACCTGGAGAGAGCTGTTGAGAGCCCACATGTTTACATGCAGCCAGGTGACCCAATTTTGCCCTGCATCAGACCACCACTGCATTCTTCACATTGGTTTCACTTCTCTAGATCACACTTTGCTGATTATCACTTTGAATTGGTTGTCAGTGCCAAAGGCATCAAGGTTCTGGGAAGTTTTAATAGTCTGTATTGAAGCTCTTCAAAATAGTGCAACATATTTATTTTTTTAGTGTGGGATTTTTTCATATCTGTTGACTTATGAAAGATTCCACACTGGTACAAATAAATATAACACTTAGAAAAAAAATGCTAATTATTATGCTATGTTTGAAATGTAATGTTCCTATATAAAAGAAAGAACAAAAAATGCCAGTTTTGCAAAATAATGAAATACCGCATGCAAGTACTGTAGATTTGTTGAAATTTTCACTCTAAACCGTCACACATTTTTCTTTTTCCTCGCAATGGTGCAACCTTGTAATTGTGATGATGGCCGTTATTGCTTTCGGATGATATCACCTTCCCCTTCTCCCTTTGTTTCCCTTAAAGTATAAAGGTGTGACTGTTCCGGTGCAAGAGAAAATCATATTTTTATTAGCTGGCCTTTATCTGGGGAAAAGGTAATGAATTGAGTATTGTGTAAGATGGTTTAATCTGCAGGTGTTCTATCATTATTTGCAGTGTGGTTCCACTGAGACAGCAGTAATCCATTAAGAAGGGGGCTGATCCTGCGAGGGGTTTGATGAAGTTGAAGCTCCTCTGCCCCATGCAGAAGGGCGTTTAGTGCTGCCGGCCCCACTGCTAGTGTGCAGGGATATATCACCTGCGTACTCACTGTTTCATCATAGCTCTCCATTCCTCTACTCTCCAAACGGTCTTCGGTGCTTTAGACTGGGTGTCCAATGGAAAGGCAAACTCACCTTTTGTCCACTCAAAAAAAAAATAGAGAAGAATCTTTTATATGTTTCAAAAAGCTTAACTGATTATGTTTCTACCCGGGTTTCTGCAGTTCTTAAAAAGGTCTTAATTTGGCCTAAAAAGGACTTAAATTGGAGCATAAAGTCTTGAAGTCATGGCATTAAATGTTGGATGCACTGCAAAAGACTTCCTCTGTGGTTTTAATTTGTTTCCCAATACAAATATCTAAACATCTTAAAATAAGATAGGCCTATTTGAGATGCAAAATGAACATATGAAGTCTTGTTTTCTGAGAAACAGAACAGAATTGAGTATTTGCTTAAAAGAAGACCAAACATCTGGCATTGGGAATGAAAACAGCAGGATTGATTCTGATTGGAGTTTTTATCGTTCATCAGCTGGAAAAATCGTTCTGAAAGGGATTCCAACGATATCGTTTCTCTGTGCCTCTATCATTATAGTTGTGGTGTGGACGCTGCTATTCTTTAATATTGAGAACGATTTTTAGAACTATATCTTTATCGTTATCTTTATAATTATCGTCCTTGGTGTGAACGGGCCTTTAGACTTCCAATTTGAACTGGAAAGCAAGACAGAAATACTGATGATGAATTTTTTTGCAGTGCGATCAGAAGGTGCAGTAAAATTTATTTCGATATTAAATTAAAATATAATGGAAATTCTATTTTAAAACTTTACATTTACTTTTACATACGTTTACATTTACATTTAGAGACCATATTGATGCATTGTGCGCTCCATTAAATTTATTCCTTAAATTGTCTTTACTTAGTCTCAGATAAGTCTTAAGTCTTAAATTTACCTTCATACCTACTCTGTACGGCTTCATTAGAAGCTTACAGTAGCATGCATGATGGGATTATCATGCAAGCTATAAATGCAGCATGTACCCCTGCTGCTTATTATTCATCATCAGGTAATTCATGTTATTTTCCATCCTCCTTCTGTTTTGCATTTCCTTTCTTCCCTATTCATCTTCTCCCATTCTCTCTGGCAGACATAATATCAGCTAGAGGAGTGCTCTGTTTCATGTCCTGAAGAAAGGCTTAGCTTACGTTTGATTGAGGTCTCTCCCATCTCACACGAGCGCTGTGTTTGCGGATCTGGCGCCAGAGAAGCAGATGCAAGGTCCTATTTGATGGCAGCAAATAATAAAACGTATCATTTGCGTTTGCAGTTTCTCCTCCACTGTATCAGGCGCACAGATGCTACTGCACAGTTTTATTTGCCAAAAATCATATGGACTGTAGTTAATGGAATAGGGAGTGTTTGCCATCCAATTTTGAAGCGAGCTGAAGAGAAAATAAATCAAGTCATGTTCCTCTCTGTTATCTCGCTTTGGCTGTGAACGTCCACCGTAAGCACAAACTTGATTCTTTTTATCATTTTACAATTCATCTGTCGGTTACCCCTTCATCTCTCTATTGAGTCAGATTGTTTTTGTTTTGCAACTGTTGTGTTGTTGTCATATAGGTATTGCCTACGGGCCATGAAAAAAAAAAAAAATTCTCCTGGGCAATGTTACACCATAGTCGTATTTCTGTGGCGTTTACTTCCACTCGAAAATCTTTTGTAGGAGAGGAATGTAGTACTTGAAACATTTGTGAAAAGTAGAATGTCTCTGTATTGGCAAGATTAAGTGAGACTTTGATTTCTGGAGCTCAACGGTGCCAGAATTACTGTGCTGTTGTTAATAATGGCGGTTTGAGAGTGAATAAGACTACAAGTCTCCTGGGATTTGGTTGTCACAGTGTTGTTTGGTTTTGTGAATTTTATTGTTAGACAAATCCCCTTGTTTGCACTTTTCTTTTCTCTATGGTGTACTGTACTTACATTCACTGAAACATAAAATGACATTTCCCTCCTCCAGGGAGCATCTTTCTGACGATAAAAACATGACAGTGCATTTATTCAAATATGGCTGTGTAGTGTGATCGGTAATCAAATGTGATGACTTTGGTTATGACTTTGGCTTTGATTATTTCCATTTCTGTAGGGCTAAAAAAAACTGTCTGAGGCAACAGAGTTCAATCTGCCTGACTAGCATCATGTATATATGAGACTCAGTCAGAGAGTTGTGCGTATAAAAAAGGAAACCATAGCTCTGTAAAATAAAACAAGGGGAAAAATGGTTATATTCATTACATATTTTTTAGTTTTAATTTATTTTATAGATTAATATTATATCACATTTTAAAAGTCATAAAATATACTGTAAAATGTAATTTATAGATTTATAAAATAATATGAGAAGTAACAATCAGTATTAAATATATTTTGGATTTATTTGCATGCATTTATATGCATAAAATATATAAATGTATCTCTCTCCCTCTATCTCTCTCTATCTTTAAATAGACCTGTAACAAATAAGTAAAAACATTTTCTTTATTTTATGATTATATAAATATATCATATAATAAATAATGAAAAAAAAATTGAATTCAGTCCTAAACCGAGTATACAAAGCTATCCATCTTGTGTATGGGAGGGGGGCAGCTCTCGTAAAGACCTTGACCTATGAACTCTGGCCTATTTTAGTCATGGTCCAGTGTGCTCCATCCAGGGCCCGATCCCATTTCTAGCTTTTTGTTTGCTTCATTGCCCACCTGAGCCAAGAAAAGGATTTGTTGCCTATTTACTTGCCTCTATTTCAATGGCTCTGTCCACTTTTATAGGAGCTATTACTACTGAAAGATTAGTTTCCTTGGGCCTGATGACATGGGACTTTAGTAAGTTGTTGGTTTAAAATTCTATTTGACACTGAAAAGTTTTCTGCTTTCACTATCAAATCAAGAGAGTAAGTGGAGCACAGTGACTGGACACAGGCACTCTTGGAACAAAATGGATTTCTGTTCAAAGAGACCTTGGTGGGCATTTTATCATTATTATGGACTGAACTAATAGAGTGGTTTGTTGTGGTCAGTTTTAGGCATAGCGGTCTGTTTAAAGCCCAAAAAGGGTATTTGTATATTAAGATAATTGAAGATTAGCTTATATTGTATATTGTGTTTACATTTAGTTCATTTTGTAGCCTTATATATATATATATTTGCACTGGCATTAATGAGTAACAGTTGACTTTTTGTTAAATGCATAGTTTATTGAATTAATGTGTGTATCTCCAGTCTAATGGTTTGTCAGTAAATCTAAATTAATTGACAACAACACCCCAGATAAATTTCATGAAATTTTCTTTCACTGCTTATCTTTGCATATCTAATACTATATATCCTTTCTCTCTCTCTTTCTCTCTCGCTCTCTCTCTCTCTGTCTCACTTGATCTGTTTCCCAATCATTATTGCTACAAAATCATTATTTAAATTACCCAGCTATCATTTAAAGAGTTAACTACTGCCAAGTTATTATGCCGCAAAGGTCAGACTTGTTTCTAAAGGATTATCCTTGTTAAGGAGTCGGAAAACACTAAATATTTCTAATCCTATGTTATTTGCCGCTTGGCTGGTTAAAAGCTACTTTAAGCCTCATAAAATTAAAACAGAGCGTTCCCTCAGCTGTGGTGGCCATTGAATTTGGAGGAAGAGGTGCAGAGCCAAAATGTTGCGATAGAATTAAATGTCAAAAATCTTCTGAAGTTGTAGATATATTGTTCACACTGGGTGGTTTTGATTAATACATTTAATCTAAATCATGTGAAGGTTCCACCTCCTTTTATCCATAAAACCCAATAGGACACAAATCAGTTTTACTGTAGCTTGATAACAATTGGAAAATAATGCATTTTCCCACCCAATAAATTGTTGCTTACACCCCTAACCAAAATCAATTCATCTCCCTCGAATTTATTAAAATTCCAGCCATAAATCTTCCACAATGTTTGTTCATCTGCTTTTGTGATACATTTCTATCACGTTTGTTCTGGTCTAATGTTTTCCCTGTCGCTCCTGCGTAAAATGGAAAAATCTATTTTGGACCAATTGAATAGTTAAAGAAGTGCGATCCTGGTGAGGTGCTGTAAATAGAATCGATAAAGATGGCAGTGTGCGGTGAAGATAGCACCTTTCCCCTTGAGTTTTTGATTAACCCATCCGACAGTGAACCTGACAGCAATATACCGGCGCAGTGTACGCGAGGTATTCCCCGAGGCCCTCTTTTTGTCTTTTCATAAACCGTTCTAGACATGTTTGAAAGAGTTTTTATTGGCCTGCGTGTGTGCGCATATGTGAGCCTGTACATGTTTTTGTGAGGATAGTTTTCTTATTCTTTTCTTTTTTTTCAATAAAGGTGGGCTGGAGAGACTGTTTTTCAGGCCTAATAACTGCATTTGGTATATTTAGAAATCATTTACACCATTCCATGTGACCAGATCTTTACCTGAGGCTATGAACTGATTGGCCACGTTAAGAGTATGTCGCACAGCAGTTCCATTTAAAATATGATGCAAACTTCATCAGATGCTGTCAACATCCAGCTAACACTTTGGTAGTTACCATTTTATGCCAAGATTTTCTATTGCAAAGAGATGGTCCTCAATCCATCTGTGCTCTCAGACTAATGATTTGGGTGTGCTTCAAATATGAGGATACAATACGCCTCATTGCTGCACATTGTCCAATTTACTCTTGATCAATTACCCATTCTACACCGACAGGGTCAGTCGAGAGAAGCAGGGCTTTGTGATTTATTCTGGGTGTTAAAAATAATTTGTTTGGATTGATTAACGTTAATTAATTATGCTAATTATATGGGACGAAAACAGATGTTTTCCCGTCTAAGACTTTAATTATAGGCTCTTGCTTTACCTAGAAAACAACATTTAGTGTAGTTTTAAAATCTTAAAGGCTGTAAACCCATCATTTAATAATTAGTCCTGCATGACAATTTGCATTGCTTATGAAGTTAATAAAACAAAGATATGCACAATATATGTCAGTATCATATTGGATAGCGGGCATTATTTATTTATTGGTTGGTTGGTAGGTATCGTTAAATATCGTAAAAATATCGTTAACACCTAAACCTAAAGTTAATTATTATAAACACTAATAATTGAATAACACTGTTAATAGCACTGTTTAATAATACTGTTAATTTTAATCTACTGTAAAGAGCCCAAAATAAATATTTATTTTCTAAACTGTCAATTATAAATGCCTAAATTCACTAATTGCATTAAAATCTATTTATTTTAGTGTTTCATTTTTAATTTATTTGAAAACTGTGGTATGGAATTTTAATATTTGAAAATAAATGTTGAGCATAAGGTGAAAATGATTATAGGCTTATCAATATCTGCATATCCCTAAATGAATGTCATAATTCTGCTAACATTTAAAGATGAAAAGAAAAACTTTGTTTTTCCTGTGATCAGTAGGCCTCCTAAACTACACAAACTACAAAAATGTTTTCTGGATTCTCCCCTGTTCCTTTGGTGTTGCATGTGTGATAGGGTTGTCCTCTTTCTTCGACAGGAGCTGTCATCATAACGTGCCAATCATTCTGTTCTCTTGTCTGTCAGGCTTTGATATGGTAATTCACCCTGACTGACTGCAATAATGACTTCTTAGACTTCTTCTGGGTGTGATTAAGTGCATAGCTCTTCTGCCTGGCCCCGCTAAACCAGAGAGAGCCACACTGACCCTTGTGTGACTGCCTGGAGGCCCCTGTCAGTCCCACCGTCCACATTAGCACACTTGACTTGAACGTATAACAGAATGAGCCTTGATACAGCAGACTTGAATATTTGTTTCTTTATTTATGTTCAGTTTATGAAATCCAAGCCCTTGGATCAAATTGGAATCAAATATATTTTCTTTAATGCCATAGGCTTGTAGATCACCCTTTCTGCATGTATAATGTAGAAGATCTTTAAACAAATTGCAGTATACAAAAAACTAATAAGTCTTAATCGCTTTCATGTTGCTCATGACATGCTCATAAATGATACATAAACACCGCTAATTGCTTGTGAATAATGCACATAATGACTGTATTTCATTATCCAAAGCTGAATGTTAGTATGGCTATTAGTATAATACACAAAAGCAGAGGATGTTTTAAGTCAGCCTGCATTTAATGGAAGAAAATACTTTTTTATTTTAGAATCTCAGCAATACAACTGTGTTCTTTTATGCAGGCATGGGGGCATGTAATGCTTTATCATCATCTCTCTTCTCAGGAATTTAATGATATAGAGGTTGATTCTGAAACTCCGAGCCAGTGACGTCCTGCATGCGGAGCGAGAGAGGAACTGCTGATAAAGAGACACAAGCTGTCCGCTTTGATGTAGTTAAACTGTTATCGATAGCAAGGAGGAGACATAGATCATTCTGGAGTGTATTTTTGCGCATGCCCGTGTACACTCTGTGAGTATGAGGCCGTTCTTCACACTGCTCAGCCTCAATGTCATTTAGCTTCAATGGCAGTGAGGTGTGGCTACAGTAAAACATTTAATGTTTTAACATTTATGCAGTTTTAACATTTAACACTTGTGATAACCAGGACATATTTGTACATTTACTGTAGCAACATAATGCACTTAAAATTATTTTCAGTGTGGTTAATCAAAGACATTTAAAGCTGGATTATATATTTATTTTTTGACCGAAATTTGGGGTCAGTAAAATATTTTTTTAATATATTGTTTTTAATGTTTTTGAAAGAAGTCTCTTATGCACACAAAGACTGCATTTATTTGATCAAACATACAGTAAACAGTAATATTGTGCAATATTATTACAGTTTAAAATAAATGTTTTCTGTGTTAATATATTTTAAAATTTAATTTATTCCTCTAATTGCAAAGTTGAATTTTGATCCTTCAGAAATCATTCTAATACGTTGACTTGGTGCTTAAGAACCACTTCATATTAATATAAACTACTAAGATTACTATCAAAATGATTTTTTCACATCTAAAATTACATCTAAGATTCCTTTCAGATATATCTGTTTTATATATATATATATATATATATTTATTTATTTATTTTTTCAGAATAAAAACTTCAAAGGAACAGCATTTATTCGAAATAGAATATATTTTGTAACACTGTATATGTCTTCCTTTTTTTTTTTTTTATTGTTTCCTTGCTGTTTTTTTTTTAAAACAAAAACCAATCTTACTTATCCTAAACTTGTATATCTTACAGATTAGGTTGACATTATTGTTGTTGTTTTTTTAAAATGAGATCTTATTTAAAAAGCATATATTTAAGCTCTGAATAATTATTTTAAATATAATGGACATCTCACAGTGAGCCAGCACAGAAATAGGTGCAAATTCCCTCTACTGGACCTTGTCTATCATGGCCTCCATACACTTGAATGGCTCAATGACTCTCTCTCCTCTCCACCTGTAGCTGGTGTGTGGTGAACGCACTGGCGCCGTTGTGCTGTGGCTGCCGTCGCATCATCCAAGTGGATGCTGCACACTGGTGGTGGTTGAGGAGAGACCCCCCCACATGATTGTAAAGCGCTTTGGGTGTACAGTAATACACAATAAAGCGCTATATAAATGCATCATTCATTCATAAACAGGTTTGTGTGACTCTGAGCTGAACTGCAGGTTAAAAAGTCACTTCAGCCAGTCTATATCAGCTGACAGGAAATGTCACGCTGGAGGAGGCTGATCCAGGATCTGATCTACAGCAAATTTCTATCTCATCCACCCCCTCCCTTGCCCCCTCTCACCCACTCCCACAACAGCTTAACTGCATGGATTTGCTGCTGAAGTTTGAGCAGTTTGAAATTAAAATGTATTGCTCATTCTCAATGTATTGATTCACACCTTGCTGTGTCAATATTAACTGCAGCTAGTTTTCCAATAAGAAGTAAAGATCTGCGGGATGGGCAGAGTGGGGCTCTCTCTCTCGCTTTTGCTCTTGTTCATTCTCTCTCTATTAGATTTGAGTTAACTTGTCACAAGTTTAAACACAACACTTTCATTTACAATATCATATCAGCAACAGATGTCACTGGATATGCTTTGTGCTGATGTATATTTCGTCTGAGAAGTGTGCTAGTGTCTCTGCACTTGGTTTTTATCTTTTATTCTTTATTTATCCCGACCCACCAGCCCTGTTGTGCAATGCTCATTTGCACAGCTGTAATCCTCAAGCTGTTTACTTCTTTCTCAGTAGCCATTTTCATTCTGCTATGGAAATCTATCACTTCCACTTATTTATTTATTAGAATTTTTTTTAATAGCAATTATCTATATGGATACTACTACTTCATTGGCTGAATAACAATAAACTGACTGACGCTGAACTTGGTGAATTAGGGCAGTGGAACTGCTATGTTTAATTTGTATTCCTGAAACAGAAACTAAAAAAATTAGATTTTTTTTGTATGAGCAAAATAAGATCTGTGTTTAACATGACTTAAAATGATTAATTTGTTGCGATGCTTTGGCAAAAGTTTGGACTTTTAGATATTATCTGTTTTTAGTCTCTTATGCTGCATTTATTTGATAAAAAACTGTTAAAATAGCAATATTGTGAAATATTATGGCAGTTTAAAATTCCCGTTTTCTATTTTTATTATGTTTTATGTGTAAATTATTTCTAGAATTCAAAATTACAGCTTTTTTAAATAGAAATACTCGGTAACAAATATTTTTACTGTCACTTTTGATCAATTTAATGCATCCTTGCTGAAAAAAACCTGAAACATCAATTTTAAAACTGTTTGATTTCAAACAAGAACTAAATAAGGGCAGCTTTTATCTGATGTCAAGTACATAAACTCTCATTTTGTGGTAGTTGTACATCATGACTGAACAACTTTATTTGTGCTCATCGAGGTTTGTTTAACTCTTCACAGAGAATTATAAAAATAGCATCTCCTTATAAAAATCAGAGATGATTTCATATAGAAAATGTGCCAGAATTGTTCTCAAAATTAAGCAAACATAATCAAAAGTAAGATATGAACCAGCAAGATGAAGTTTATAACACATCCTTCAGCTGAAACAGCTCTAGCTCTCTCTCACTTCAGTGCAGTGGCCCTGTCAACCTAATCCTATTCCTCCTCTCATTGTCAATACCCATCTAATTCTACTTTAACAACAGTAATTGTCTGGTAGAGTAGAGGCTATAGATTTGCTTTCCTGATGACTCCTTGACTTTTTTCCATTGGTAATACTAATAGAATTCCAAATCCTCGCCACTGTGATCGTGTCATGAGTAGGTCAACAGTTATGTCAAGGTCCTATTGGAAACTACACATCTAACATCTTAATTTAGATTTAGCCATCTTTTTTCCTCCCCGCGCGCTCTCTCCACTATCCCTCTCTCGTTCCATCTTTCTTCTTAAACTAGTCATGTATGAGAAATTGCGAGTGCGCTTTCAAGCTAAGGCGCTCGTTCCATTATTACAGAATTCATTTAATTCTGCGACATTCAATTCTTGCATGTGAATTATTTGGCTCGGGCCATTATTGGATGCGTTCCTGTCGGCACTTGAAGGATTATAGATTTGATTTCCATACAGCTGGCACCTTCTGGGAGGGACCGGGTGACTACCGCTCATTTATTTTTATTTATAGACTTTTGAATTGAATTTCTGATCAATGAGGGAGGACGGTTTGTGCTCGCACACTAAGTTTCAACTGAAAGAAAGCGCGCAGGAGAGAACTCAGAAGAACACACAATTGATTGTGTCTTCGTGTGGGGCTAGGTTTCGGAGGATGATGTACGCTGTACCGTCCCGATATAGCAGAGCCACGTCTAGGCTCCTGAGAGTGCAGTTACCTTGCGAGGACTGTGAAGGGCAAGAGGCCGTCTGTTTGTGACTGGAAATGGTTCACATTGTGTACTGAAATCACTGTCCTCTGGGAAGCAGATTTTATATTTCTCTATAGAATAAGTCTATTTTAACAAATGACCTAAACCTTACATATTTGTTCAGCTCCTTTGGTACACGTTTCCTCCCATGTTTACCATTTTCACAGTGGGTGTCGTAGTTAGTCAATTTTGAAATCACTTATTAGGATCCGTAGGATTAGGATTTTTGTTCATCTGGTTTATAGTAGATACTAAAATTAAAATGTTATTGCTCCAAGGTTTTCATATCTTTTGAGATTTTATTTTCAGTTTTCCAATGTTTCATTTAAGTATCATATTTGAAAAGTTTCTCCTGAAATTCCTTAGAAGAAATGAAATTATACAAGTATGTACAAATGAGATCATTTGTTTACATATAAATATAGTTTATATCTATAAGTTCATGTTCATTGCTCAAACAGTTTGGTAGAGGAAAAGCTTGAGAAGGAAGTTACAGGAAGGAAAGTCTGACATTATTGAGGGTATTTTTCTCCTGAATAAAATGTAGGAAGCAGGGGACTACGGTGAAAGTCTCTACATTTTGTGAATATTTCAGTGTAAAAAATAATTAGAAATTATGAACTATTTTACAAATACAGATGGTACAGATCCTCTTTTAATAATTTCTTGGTAGTACAATGACAGTAAAGTTGCTTATTTTGGGGGAAGTTGTCTGTATGGTATCACTTCTTATTATATTTATTTATTTATTTATTCATTTATTTTTAGCATAAAATATATGGGTCTTTATATATGACATTATATAGATGCCTCTATATTTTAGGGTCAAAAGCGTATTATAATATTTTGGCATCAAAAGTTTAAAAACTCTTGATCTACTTTAGTTGAAACAACTGAGATCAAGTGAAGTCGTGTGTGTGTGTGTGTGTGTGTATTCACTCAGAAAAGCTCTACAATGCAAAGCTCCGGTAATTCTGCATTACCTGCTGAATTATATATTATATTTTCTTATTGTTTTAAATAAAAAAGACCAATAAATAAATAAAATATAGAATTAGAAATTGTGTTGCAGATATCCTTTTTACAGATTCTGTTTTAATAATTAATTTTTCAATCATTTATTTTTGTTTAGGATGTCTTTATTATATCACACATTTATTTTATTTTTTGCACAATATAAATGGGTCTTTATACATTAAATGTATAGATATCTTCATGTATTAAGAAGCGGTTGACTTAAAAAGTTATCATAATGTCATGTTGTCTTTGGTATCAAAAAGTCTAAAAATCCTTGATGTAGGAAAAAACAATTAGGAGATCTTTTTCCCCTCAGAGAGGCTCTCCAATACAGCAAGTTCCACACAACTACCTGCAGCTGTGAAATATTTTTTCCAGTTTCTGTCCATTTCTTCCCTGATTTTACATGTCTAGCACCTCAAATCTCCATGTTCAGCAGCCTTCATCTCATACTATGATACATCTACTCCCCGCACGTGCCCACCACCTCAACACAAGGCCACATCCAACCATGTACGGTAACAAGGTCAGTGATGAGAACAGGCTCCACAGAGTGGGATTAATTTCCCTTTTTACAGTTGCTTTTTATGGTTGCCTGTCTTTTGTTTCATGTGCTCTGGCGGTGCGGAGCAGTTCTAAGTAGGCAGCACTTCATTAGGTCAGCCTGCAGGCGTGAAGGTTCCACTCATTACTGAACACTGTACCTCCAGCGCCCCTGCACTGATGGAGCTTAATGGGATTGAGTATGGATTTAAGGACCTGATTGAGGCCATTTTCCAATTCCTCAATAATTAATATAGTCAGACATTTTGAAAATATTATTGGTCTTGAGTCAGTGGGCTTAAGGAGGAACTTGTGCTGACCAAGCGATCCCTTTCTCATTCTTTGTCTCTTTCCGTCTGTTAGTCTGTCCGCTTGTCTCTTTCAGTATCTCTCGATCAGATTTTCGCCGGTGTTGGGAAGAAGAGCGAGCGAAGAATGTACACTCAAACGGGGTGAAAAGGTAAATTAGGTTGTCATGCTAATTTAGTGTCAGGTGACTGTGTAATTGAATGCATAAGGGAGGCAGTGGAGGCAGGCTGAACTTGACCCAGCTAAAACGAGCTGACCTTGAACCCCCCTCCCCCTTCCGTCGTTCCTCGCAGATCCACTTGCACCGGCGGCGGCTGCCGATTCGCACTCGCGCTGCCCTCAAGATCCACGTGCTAGAGGTCAGCAAATTAAGCCAATAAATCTCTCAGCTTCTCCTCGGCTGTAGACATCACTTACATTAAAACGGGACATTTGCAAATTTTGACTCTTGTCTAAATGTAAATGCAGCCGGAGTTTCTCAAACGCTCATGTGAAATTTTCGGTTCACTTTTGAGCGCTGCGTTCCAACGCTGTACTTTGGTGTCATTTTCGAGGACATCGTTCATGCATAGTCCATGTGTTCGGGCAAACAGTGTTTTGCACATGCAGTACAAACAGTTTTTTGATCGAAGCGGAATGAAAATGGCTTTCTAAAGCTCTTGTCTTGTTTACATTAGTGCTTGCGCTGGAACAGATCCTTCTCGGAATGTCTTTTAAATAATTCACAACACAATCACACCTGTTTCCCCCCGATCAAAAGATGGATATCACAGGTCATCCATTCTTCCAGATAAAGGTGACCTCTCCTTTCTCCCTTTAAAAGACCGTCTTAGTTCGGCTTTTACTAAAAGCACCTTTACTCTTAGGAAAAGACAACTTTTACCTTGTACTCACTCTCATTATGTTTTGCATCCAGGCCCTGGTGACCTTCTCCTAACTGTGCGGGAGATTTATTGCTTGAAACGCAACTTCTTCTAAGCATGGGGAAACAATGTGCTGCCCGTGTCATTAGGAGAAAGAGAAAAGGAGGAGTGTGTGGAAGGTGTGTGTGTGGGTGTCGAGGTATAGGATTTAATCAGAGACACAATGAGGGGACGGAAAGAAGGAGAGGACATCTAAGGGATAAGGGCACAATGAGATGCCAGAGATTGAAAGTAGCATGGAGTATTCCGGCATGTGGGCTTATGTGTGAGTGTGTGTGTGTGTGTGTGTGTATACGTGTGACACAGAGACGGAGCACAGAGAATTCATTAGCATGGAAAGGCAAGATAGAAGCCTTTGAAGGACAGCCGCAATCCGTCTGTCTGTGTGTGAACCTTGGAAAAGCTCCAGAAGATTGTGTTGTCTGTATTGCTACAAAATAATAGAGATCATAAAAATGCTTTTTTTATGTTACTAAATTATGTTATATTATCATATTTAGGACTTTTACGCAAATTCTCCAGTGCAAAGTTTCTACAACCTTTGGTCTCTCGTTGCCTTCTATGAGCATCAGTTACTGTTTGTGGTCTTTTGTGATAGTTGTGCATGAGTTCCAGGTTTGTCTTAAGCAGTGATGTCTCCAGGTCATGCAAGTTCTTTGGTTTTCCTGAATGCTCTGCACATTTGAGTTCCTCTCCACAGTTACTGTAGAATGTTGAGATTTTGCCATTTTATTGATATGTACTCTACTGTTCAAAAGTTTGAGGTTGGTAAGATTTTTTAAAATGTTTTTGTAAGAAGTGTCACCAAGGCATTTATTTGATAAAAAATACACTAGCAGTATATAAATATAAATATTTTGTAAATGTCTTTTTTGTCATTTTAATGCATCCTTGCCTAATGCTCAATAATAGAATACATTTCTTTAAAAAAAAAATCTTCCTGACCACAAACTTTTGAATGGTACTGTAGTTACATATTGATGTTCAAGGAGGCAAAATATATTATTAATAACCAGTGGTATGTGTTTAAACTGGATAACATGCTTTGTCTTGGAATATGTAGATATCTGTTAGGCAGTTTCATTAGGGCAGTTAAAATTTTTTATATTATTATATATTTTTACTTAAATTTAGATTTTCCTTTTTTTTTTACCTTACATCATTTATTACATCTTTATTTGATTTGACAAATGCTAAACATCTTACATATTCTGTGATGTATGTAAACATGAGAAAAACTATTTTGTTATAGTAATGTTCTGTATAGTAAAGTTATAGTTGAGAAATAACAATAAGTGGCAAGTAAAGCTATTGGTAAGAGTAAAAATATTAAATGAGTAAAATTCATAGTAATTGAGTATTTTTGCATAAGCATCACATTCCAGAGGGGTCATGCTGCCCTTTAATGAATGAAGTCGTTTCTCAGGCTAATCAAAAACAAGATTCATTGCTTTGTTACATTTTCTTATGTTATGTAAGCAGACATTTCAATATGACAATATGGATTGCGCTGTTTTAGAGATGATTGTTCCTAAGAGCGGTTCAGTACTCGTGATGACAGGTGGTCCGTTTCCACCACTCGCTGACTGCTTTCTGTGTCATTGTCTTTAGCTGCGGCACAGAGTGTGGAGATGGATGGAGCCATGTGGGTGAAGCTGCTTCAGTTTCCCCACTGCCGGTGCCTGCCTGTCATGCCAACTCTCACTAGACCAATTAATTATGATGGCCTACTTATGATGTTTAATTGTGATGATTTATTGAGTAAATAAATATATTTGCGAGGACAGCATCTGCTCTGTCGGGATGAAAAGGTGTCGCTTTATTTCTGTTGTAGTTTTTTTTGCTTTGTTTATTCCAAAGAAAAATAGGACATGAAGAAAAAAAAAAAAAATGTAAGTGTGCTCATTGGGCAAGGAGGAAATATCCAAAATAAAAATTAATATAAAGCTTACAGAACAGTGGCTTGGGATGTCACCTACAATGAAACATCACTGATATCATAAACTGAAGAAAAAAAGGTGGATCCAGATGGTTAACATATTTTCAAATTAGTTTAAATTGCAAATGGAGAAAAAAAACTTATTCTAAATACTTACATAATGTTTCCTTAAATTATTTTGTATTCATCCCCAAGTAAAAAAGTGAAAGTTGCTTTGGATTTAACTTTTTTTGTGCTGACATGGTGGTGACAATGCTCATGTCTCTATTTTGAGAAATATTTTGAGTCCTTGGTACATTTTTGAGTATGTGTGTGTTCAGAAATTCACAGATGCAAGAGGCGAGCAGTTCCCCTGGTGAGCAGGGCCGGCTGGGACAGGGGCTTGACCCTTCCTCTGACCCCTCATCATTTCCGCCGGCAGGTGACGCTGGCAATTACAGCCCCGACTACTGGCCGAGTCCGGCTGCTGCTGTAGGGCCGGTGATGAATTGCAAATGGCTGGCACCCAGCGCACAACTCCAAACTCAAATAAATCTTCAGCGTGTAATAATGACAGGAGCAGGGAGAAGACTGGCAGCTATAACAAGGCAGCCAGTGTCACCCACTTACGCGAGGCTTTCAAGATCCATCATTACCTGCCAGGCCCCACGCTAAGGTGAGCCGGACATGCAGGCCCAAAAGAAAGATGTGTTGTTTGCAGTGGAGCATCCAGCCAGTCCCATCTGGCATGCTGCAAATGGGATTTTTTCCCCCCCTTTCTTTCTACCCTCTTCTCAGACCAGTCTGACTGAAGCTGTCTGTCACCTCAGGTAGGTTTCGGACGTCCAGTCTCGCCGAGAAAGGGCCAGGCTGTGTATGCTGGTTATTTTTAGCACAATGATGTCATCAAGACCAGGGAACATAGTTTTGTCCTTTTGACTTCGATTAATGGATTTTTCTGTCTTTTTAATTTTTATATTTTATTTTTAGACCTAGATACCACTTATTTTTTGGCCTTTTGCCTTAAGCATAGTAGGAGGAGGACAGGAAATGTTGGGGAGAAGGGAGGAAACAAGATTGCTAGAAGCTGATCTGAAGCTGAAGTAATGCTTTTTTCTAAGTACGTTTATAAAAATTACTTAAAAGTCCTAATTGAACTATGGCCTAATCCTGGCTTAGTTTAAGCCCTGTCTGTGAAACTGAGCCATAATTTATTATGCTTCATAACAGTTATATTTAGTATTACACTAGTATTTTCACCAGCTAATAAAATGATTTTAAGTCAGTTATTTCTATATTTTGCTGTAGTGTGTCAGTAGGAAATATCTGTTTACATTTCCAAACATTCATTTTGCCACGTCTCCAAGATGCTTCAAGAGACCTACCTGCAAAGCTCCTGAGAAACTCCGCTCAAGTGCACAGAGGGCAAAAGTTTCTTTAAATGCAAAGGATGGTCACACCAAATGTTGATTTAATTTAGTTAATAGAAGATAACTGATTAAGAAAATCTATTTATGACATTATTTTTGATAGCATCCTCATTTTACGGCATTTTTAAACAAGTGCCTAAAACTTTTAACATACTGTAGCTTTGCAGGTAGGTTTCTTGAAGCATCTTGGAGACGTTGCCACAGTTCTTTTGGATTTAGTCTGTCTCGGTTTGTTCTGTTTCTTCATGTCATTCCAGACAAACTGATGATGATCAGATCTCTGTGTGGAGCACTGGCTGTTGTCAGACTCCTTGTGCAAACAAAAATCACTAGATTATTAAAATTAATGGTAAAATAAATGTTTGGAAATGTAAACTGATATTTCCAACTGACACACTACAGCAAAAGATAGAAATAACCGACTTAAAACCATTTTTTTAGTTGGTGAAAATACTAGTGTTCTATTTATTTTGGCCACCGCTGTATATAATTTATTATTTATTAAAAATTCCAAAATCTGTTTCACCATAGTTTTATCAAAAATAAATAAATAAAATAAATGATAAGCTGTGTAATTTGTGACCAATAAATCATATAAAATTAATAACCATAATCAAATAAATTATTTTAATACAAAGTAGACAATCTGCCATTTGTGCAGGCAGTGCTTCTTTTTAATTAATCTCTCACACGGTTAGCGCTAACTGATCACAAATGCCTGGAGTCAATACTTCCTGTGAGTAATAAACTCTCGGTGAGATGGAGCAGCTTGCTGTAACACTCATGTACATGGCTCATCAGTGACCTGTGAGTCCTGGACCCAGACCCTGTGAATCCCCTCTCCTCTTTGTATTGTGTGTGGTGATAAATCTTTAGCTCCCTGAGAGGTGCTGGGCTGATGCAGATGGGTGAGAGGGTGATGAAGCAGGACCTAACCGTGGCCCTTCTCTCTCCTCACCCCTCTCTCTCTGGACTCTGATTGCTGTATAAACAGGGGTGTCAGGAGCTGCAGATATCACGAAGTGAAATTTAGGCAATTTGTTTCCACCCAGTCAAAGGCTGTTCTGTGGCCTATTTTTGGAGGCCCCTTTGGTGGCCTTACCATACGTTTCCACATAATTTATGGTGGCACTGTAACATGGACTTTTCATCACTGTCCGGCCACAAACTCCCTCTTGAATGTTATGTTCTGAGCATTGTTGCTACTCTCTCTCTCTCTCTCTCTCTCTCTCTCTCTCTCTCTCTCTCTCTCTCTCTCTCTCTCTCTCTCTCTCTCTCTCTCTCTCTCACTCGCTCACTCACTCTATCACACACACACACACACACACACACACACACACACAACTCTCTCTGAATAATTTTTTGAACTTGAAGATTTTATTTTCCTTCTTTCTTCTCTAAGTTTTGTAATTCCTTTTAGTTTTTGTCTACTCCAGGACAATTCATAGTTCATATCTTTTTCATGTAATTTCATTACCAAATTAAATCATACAGAACACACCAAGGCTATCAGTAACTATGGGTTTTTCAGTCAGAAATTCAATTACGTAAATATGCACATTTTCTCTAGCAGTGGTTTTGTATATTAGTTTCAAACACCTAGTTAATTTTTTTTATTAGATTAATTTCTGTACACTAAACTATATTCCATTATTATAATATTTTTAATGGCTTCTTAATAAGAAGTGAGCACCTTAAAATACACTGAAATACACTGGCATACATTCAGACAAGACTATTTTAGACTAAACACAATTAAATTAAAGTAGATATGATTTGTGTTCTTAGACAAGAATTTTCTTTTTTTATGTCTGGTAGGGAGCAAGTTGTCATGTTTTTTTAATTTACAGTACTGCTTATTGTATTTCAGTCTATTAATTGTAAATTTATATTTTTGTGTTACATATTGTTATTTCTGTTCCACAAATTATTTTACTTTGTTAATTGCTTTTTTAAATTAGATGAAAAGCCCTGCAGGTTCCATTGTGACAACTTACCTTATAAAGTGCGACAAAGTTTCCATTATTTGTTGTCAAGACTTTAAGATATGTGCCTATACAGAAATTGAAAAATAAATAGTAAAACTCTGGGACACACACACAGAGAGAGAAAGAGAGAGAGATAATTAAACAACAGTATATTAAGATTTATATATATTTTGTCACACCTCTATTGTAAAAACAGAAACTGTGCAGTGGTTTTTAGAAATTACTTTATTTGCTGCAGCCATAGTTAGATTAATTCAGTAATGTTCAGTATTTTCACTTGAATAAGATCACTTGCTTCATGAATGACATTCTAACGTTGCCTTTAAAAATATATGTTTTCTTAGAGGAAAAAAAGGAAAGGAGCCTAGCAGCAAAATACACAAACTACAGCATGTGTTAACACACACTGCTAATTAAGCAGCGGCCAGCACGCATTAGATTTATCACTATAACTCTGACTGGTAATTTGCCGGCGTTTGCATGGCCGATGCCTCTGACGATGGTACGAGAGTGGAGTGATTGATGTGTGACTGGACACTTACCATTTCAAGGACTGCATGTTCTGTGTATGTTGAATAAAAACTAGCTTCATACTGGCTCACGGCTGTGACATATTTATGTTATCACAACATTTCCTGCCATTACTGAAGCCTCATCATTCTGAATATAAATGACTGATCTTTGCTAGCCAGTGAAAGGTCCTTGCGTCACTGAAATTTTTAAGAAACTCTTGAATGGAAAATGTTTTGATAATCTGTATGTCTTCATGCATTTTACTATGAACTAAAATAGCATTAATGACATAAATCACTAAAGTATTTAAAAATACATTTTGCAGCAATTTTAACTTTGATACTATTTTGACATTAAAAATAAATACTCCGGTTTCACTGGATATTTGTAATAAATAAATAATCTATAGCCACCCCAAAATTTTAATTGTCCTCAATTACTATAAAATAAAAACTACTACAAATAAACATTACACTAATTTACTTCATGTTCTGTCAGTGGGAAATTATTATATTGGTTAGTTTCATATTATATTTGATGCGTGTGTCTGTGTAAAACACTTGCACTTATTAGACACATGCTGTAATTTCTCACTGAGACACTGAGAGATATCCAGTGATGCTTAGCTGCAATCTGCTTGTGTTTAGTTAATGGATGAGAAGTGTTACTGATGTCTTCTCTGACGCGCTGGAGCCGTAGCTTTCACAGACAGCATAGCAGTGTGTTTCTGACTCATCCTCCCTACATTTATAAACATCAGCATCAAAGCTTTGCTTTTCAAATGACACTGGAAATCCCCTACCCTCAGACGCACACTGACGTGGATGTCTGCTTTTGTCACATGACTGCATTCATATGCAGTCACGACATTGTCACCTCAGTACTTGGTCTACTTTTCAATTTTGATATATGTGGTGAATATATTGATTATTAAAAAAAATCTAATTAGAATTGTTTTTATTATTATTATTATTACTCTGACTGAAGACCGAATGATTCTTTTTTAGTTTCATCAATTGAAAAGTTTGCTGACTGTTAATAATAATAATAATTTAAAATTATTTTTCATATATTTACAGAAAAATAGTACATTTCATTCAGTTTGTTCTAAGTGGCACAAGAGAATTAAGACTAGAAGCAGGATAACAAATATATCTTAAGTAATTACATAAACAATTGCAACAAAAATGTGTATTTTTCCCCAACCAGATTGCATTTATTATTAGATTTCAACTATTAAGTATACTGTTCAAATTTAAAAAATATTAAATGATGATCATATTTTTTGAGATTATATTCTGATGCAGGTGAGTGATTTAACTCTACAGTTAAATATTAATTAAATGACAAAAAAAGAAATGTATTTTCAATGAATATTTCTACACATTCCATTTGGGAGACGCTTTGCCGTTTGTTATTGAGGACTGGCTTCTCAGTCTGACATTGAGATGATTGTGATTGTTTAAAGTCCTCTGCGGGAATGAACCAATCCCTATTAAAACACTGAAAGCAGTACATTTTTGTAATGCCTTACAAAATAAAACGGAAACAGTCAAAACCGAGCCTCTGATAAATCTTCCTACTGCGCCGTGCTATTGATTATTTCTGCCAAAAAGCTCCCCTGAGGACCCCCTCTGTGTTTATGCCGCCATTCGTTCACATCAATATATCTATCTAGTATATTCATGTCGCTGTTCAAAACGGGCTGCACTTATGAAATCCATGTAGACCACGCAAGTCCTGTTGTCTTGTTGAAGCCGAACTTCAGATCACTTCAAACAACAGCAGCACTTGTACAAATCTAGCTGTGGAAGGTTTAATAAGCTTTGTCAGGTTGTTGCATTACTCTTTACTATTTATGGAGGGGCATGTATAGAAATGTGGCTTGGTGTGGTGTGTGTAATTGCATGTGACAAGAAGGGGCAATTCGGGGGTGGATGTTAGATATTATATTGTACCCCATTCAACCTCCCAGCCTCCTGCCCCTCATATTAGCACAGTCTTTTGTTTCAGTGAAGTCAAATACAACAATGTCTTGCTACAGTGAATGAAAAACAGAGAGTGTGTGTGTGTGTGTGTGTGTGATTGCAGGGTTGCTGCTCTGTGACTCATGTTGCCCTCAGTTAGCCAGCAGAGGCCACTCACAGCATATCATACAGCTGACAGTCAGACGCTACACACAGATCTGACTGCATTCACCAGCACACACACATTCCCACAATCAAACGTTCACACACACAGTCATTAATATGCTATGCATACATAAAGCACTTCCTTTAAACAAGCGCTGTGTTACATTGTAGTTCAATTTGCATTTTATTTTGTTTCTCAAACTTGCATCCTAAGTTTGTTCTGTATGCTAAGTAATTTAACTATTTGATAATTAAAATGTGTTTGTATTTTTTTCATTACATTTTTTAAATGACAATAATCATATTTTGTATTTTAATAATGTAAATATACATCTAGTCTTTTGTTCATGTTTTAGCATTTCAACAAGCTTTCTGGGCTGATCCGATGCTAAAAAATCATCAGTCAGTTGCTCGTAAAAGCTGATAAATGATTTATCCATGAAAAAATATTAACTGGAGTCTAGACAATTGATCGGCCGATGATGAATGTGAGGCATGTGGATTACAAGAGAGAGCGGAAAGGCAGTAAATACAGGTGTCGTTTTGCTGAAGTACTCCATGTTACGCTGCCATCACGCGGCTCTAAAATCACTTAAGAGTGACATGCTATAGATTCATCACATATGGCTTTTTATCCTTGTCTTTTTATGCCGTGTTATTGTAGTCCTGTGAATCTTATATAATCAAAATGGAAATATGTTTTTTTGTAATTGATTTATGTTCTAAAAATGCATAAATATTTTAGATTTAGGCTTGAATACTGAAAAAAAATGGTTTAATGATCAAATTCTAAGAATTTTATAATTGTACTAACCATATATACTTATGTTTTAAAAACAGAATAGTTCCGGTGTAAAGCGCACAGTGCCGGTCTCATCTCCCAGATGAACTCAGCAGCTCATCCTGTCATACAGAAGCGTGCGGTACGCCGTGATCCGCCTGAGAAATTAAAAAAGGGAAGTGTTTCTGTCAGCCTAAGCCCAGGATTCACGACCCAATCCACCACGGAGGACTAATGAAATCATCCTAATCCTTCCACCTCCCCTCACCCTCCTAATGCATTCATTCACTATTCTATCCTTACCAGGGGAAAGGGAAGCCAAATCAATATAGTCCACAGCTTTGAAAACCGTCAGGACAGAGAGAGGAAATAAAGCCTCAGAAATGAAGACATATGTGCTGGTTTCGTTCATCACGCTGTCTCATTCTGTATGCTTTATTCAATTGGCAGTAAGCAAAGGAAATATCTCACTGATGAAGGCATATAAGGGAATAAACCTAATCACTCTTCAGCCCTTTTTCTTTCTCTCGTTCTCTCTCTCCCCTTGCGCTCTCTCTCTCTCTCTCTCTCTCTCGCTCTCTCTCTGAAGGTTGAGGAAATTCCAAGCTTCGAAATGAATATTTTCCTGTAATCGGTCCCTGAGGCTGTGTCATAATTCTGTATACAGTATCACGATAATGACATTCCAATAATCATACGCATCATAAACCCAAGCTCTCGGGTTCGCAGAGTGAGGATGATCAGACGCTCTGTGTCACGCAGCTGACCTGTAATGTTACAATGATGTGATTGGCCACAATCCCACTGTGAATATAGGTTTCATTCACTTTCAATAATGGTTTCCTCCACATTTTCAGTAATTTAAAATTCATAAAAAATAAGTGTAAATAAAAAGAACTTAAAGTTGAAGAAATTGATATTCTTCTAGTGTAACCAAACTGAATTACTGAAAAAATAATTGTTTCAAATAGGTTTCACGAACACACTGCCATTGGTCAGACAAACATATAGCTCCGCCCCAAACTCACACCATTGGTTAAACCACTGTTGCTATTATTGGACTTGTTGAGATAAACAAACACAGAGCAAGTTGCTTACACTTTCTGGAGTGTACTGTAAATTATTTTGCGCATTAAGGTGAAATTAGAGAAAGTATTTTAACTTAATGTTAAAATAATTCAATAATCGAAAAAAAAAATTACACATGAATTGTAAATCTACACCTTAGATTTCGCACAACTTCACCCAACACACACACACACACACACACACACACACACATCTTTTCCACTCTAATACTCCCACTTCTCAAAAGACTACTTTCTTAAACCCACAGGTAGTAAACAACCAATTTTATTCTCAAGAATAGCCTCAGCTTCCATCAACCTCATGTTTATTTTCGAGCAGTGCGAGGGGAGAGAGCCCAGCGCAGAGTGGTATTGTGATATTTGTGCTACGATAAGTCCATAAATAAGATTAATACGGCGTAGAGGAGGTTGTCGGCAGGCCGGGCTAAAGGAAATAAGTTGGCTGTGAACAGAGAATACTGTAAACTGAATGAATCAGTGGGGTCCAGGGCCAGATAATGTGATCATGAGTCCATGTAACTCAGCATGACAATGGGCGCAGGCTTCTCTGCCTCCATGCTTCACTGTTGAGAATGGATTACAGAGCTCCAGTGGCACGCCGTAGACCCATTTTCAACCTGCCACTGAGATAGCAGCCAGATTAAAGTCCACACACGCACACATACACACGTATGTAGCCAGCCAGAACAGAACCAGACATGAACACTAACATGGACACACATCCACATACAGTGATTCGAAGTGAGTATATCTGACTGTTAAAGATAGTATGAATTGTTCAGCAACTTTTGTTGAAACAAGACGTTTGGGAGAGACCTATAGAAAGGCTTGTCTTTTTTGTTTTACAATGCTAAATTCTTTTTAAAATTATTTATTTGCTAGTTATTAGAAGGTGGTATTTCAGAATGTTATATTTCTGAACCATTGAAATTTATCTGAACGCTGTAAAAAAAAATTCACCTGTTTCATATTAAAAACTTAAGTTCAGTCGCTGCCTTAAAATTTTAAGTTAGTCAACTTAAAAGTACAAGTCATTTCAACTCACTTTATGATGAAATGGGTTGAATAATTTGTACTTTTAAGTTGATTTAACTTAAAATTTTAAGGGAGCTACTGAACTTAAGTTGAAACAGGTGAAATATTTTTTTACAGCGAAATGGAAAACTTTTGTAACCTTAGAAATGTTGGATCAATTTAATGCATCCTTGCTGTACAAAAGTATTAATTTCTTAAAAAGAAAAAAAATATCATACCTATCATTTCAATAGTAGTATAGAGGACCTCAAAGTCAAATAACAGGGACTAAAAGCCTCAAAAAACACACAGATTTCCACTGAGTCATAAATTGACTGGCAAAAATTTGAAAAAGATACCGTCTACACACATATATACACAGTATCAGAATACAATATGCAAATCAATCCATACAACACACTTGCTTGTCTGCTCACTTCAGTAGTCCACAGGCCAGGGGCGCATCGAGTTGCCTCCCGGTGCTCGGCGGCGATTTCAATAAGTTGTAGGTTTGACGCCCTTATTTAAATCACTCAGAGCGGAATGGCACATAACAACAATAACAAATTACTATACAGTCTCTGGTGCAATTAGGTTACAGTATGATTAAATACGAATGCCGTCTGGTTGCCGGTGTGTAATTTGGACCTAGCAGGAGGTTGTGGGAGGCCAAGATGATAAGAGTTTGTGTGCATGTGCGTGTTTGTGCTGTCTGCCAGTGGACCACTTCATTACTGGTGTGTGTACACTCAGCACGCGGTGGGAGGGAGATAGCCTCCCTGAGGAAGAGCGCACTGCATCTTCCCCCCGCTGACAGCCCCGCATACATCACCACCCTCCTTCCAGTCAGATGCACTTCTCCCTCCGCACTCTCCCTTTATTATCCATTTATTCCCCTTGCTCTTTCTGTCTCTTTGCTTCTCTCTCCTCGCTCTCTCTCCCTTTCTCTTATCCACCCCCTTTTTGTCACCCCTTTGATTTTTTTCTTTTGACTTTCTTGCTCAAGAGTCTCATTATTATTGCTGGGCATCATTAACATTAATAATTATTCTCAACGTTACCTTTGTGCTGTTTTATGCACAAAGATGGATCCAAACTTTTTTGCAACACCTACTAATGTTGGGAAAATTGAGAAAATTAACTATGGTAGATTATATTTTATTTTTAGTTTTTGATTAACTCAAGTCACAATTTCAGTGAGGGGCAGACTATAATTATGACAATTGATGTTAATAGCTAATGTTATAATTGTATAATTTGATTTATAGGAATAGTTCACCCAAAATGTTTTTTTAAAAATGGCCAAAAATTGATTCACCATCAATCTATCCAAGATATAGATGAGTTTGTTTCTTCATTGGAACAGATTTGGAGAAATTTATCAGTTTATTTGGAGTTGTTTGAAATTTTGGACTGTTTTCACTTTTTCACTCTTTCATAAACAGGTTGATCTCTGCACATTTCTCTGCTTATTCTGACGAGATGACTTTTTTTTACTGGAGAAAGCAATGCTCATTTTAGTCTGAAGCAGTGGTTTGAAGTTAAAAATGTCTTAATGATAAACTTGTTTCTTAGAAAACACACAGATTTTTGCTTTACAAGACGTTAATTGATAGACTGGAGTTGTGTGGATTGTGCATGAATAATTATGTTTTTATCAGATGATGAACTCTCATTCTGACGGCACCCATTCACTACAGAGGATCCATTGGTGAGCAAGTGATGTTCCAATGAAAAAACAAACTCATCTACATCTTGAATGGCCTGAGGGTGAGTACATTTTCAGCAAAGTTTCATTTTTGGATGAGCTGTTCCATTACATTTTTTTCATTGATTTGCCAAAGCCACTTTTTACCCAAAATGGTTGCCTCCTGAGTCAATTTTGGACCCTGTTTGGACATTTAATTGAATTAGGCGCTTAGCTGTCTCTACTCTCCTCAGATGATATGTTCATTTTCAAGTGGATGATGCCCAGAATGCTTAAATTTAAAGTTTAATCAGAGCCTCTGTTTTCATTTCATCCTCTCCTTTTTTTTCCTTTTTTTGCTTAATGTGTTGCACCATCAAGGCAATCGATACCATCATGGCAAATATTGATATCAGATATTTCCCAGACTATGAAGCAGTATCCCATTGAATGCATAGATTACCATGCTTTGTTTGTTTTATTCCACTGCCTTTTGCTAAGCAGTAGCAGCAGGCATGCAATCATGCCAGAGAAGAACTTAATGATATGAAAGAGAATTGATTTTCCAGAAAGAGATTCAACTTTGATAAGGTATTAGTATAAGAGAGAAAATGCTGTGAATCTTCATTATGGCACTTTGATATGCACTGGCACCATCATTAATAGAGCAAAAGAAAGACAAATGAATCTTGAAAATAGATTCCCACATTTGAGAAGGAGATAGAATTTGGTGTCTAGTTAAAAGAGTTAGGCACAAATTTTAATAACACTATTCCCTTGAAGATAATACTGACATTAGACAAAAATGGAGATACAGTGAAAGTTCATTGTACTGTATTAAACACAGATGAGTTTTGAGTTGCTTGGGCTCAGTTTTGACTATATTAATAATCCAGAGCAAACAGTGAGAACTCAGAAGAGAGATAAAATAGTATGAAAGCTCCAGATGAAATCTGCTGACTTGACTATTCATTTTCAAGAGTATTACTGAAGATCGGAAATATGAGTTTGAGGATCATGGGATGCTGACTTTACTGCATGGGTGATTTTTTCTTTTTCTTTCTTCTAAAACTCAATAATCAGAGAAGCGGGAGACATACTGTAAGTAAAAGTGTTGAGAAAAATCAATTAAATTAGTTTCTGAAATATGTTCTTTAACTTTAATTCATTTTATTTTGAATCAGTTTTTATGTGGCACATTAGGATATATTGCATTACTCTATATATGGCGGGCTACATGAATTAGGCATGTGTTGTTGTTGTTGTATGCATGTGTGAGTGTGGTTGGTCTTGAGAAGTGAAGTGCTCATTAAAAACTGCCAGCAGGTAAAACCTCTTTCCTCTTCTACTTTTCTGCTTCTCATCCCCCTCTCCCTTCATCTCCATCAGCATCTGTTCTATTTTTCTCTGTAGGGTTGGTCACCCTTGTTGATCCTGCCCTGGCTCAGCAGTGTTTGAACTGAATTGTGTGACTGTCAATCATGAAATATACTGTCCTCAATGAAAACAGCACTGGGGCAAAATGCTGATAGTGCTCGGATGTCTGGGAAATAATTGGCTTTGGGGTGCAATTACAGTAGAACGACCTCAAATCAGGTAAAGTGACCAATTAAAGAATTAATTTAATTTATTCATCAAAACAGAGAAGACTTATTAAAATAAATAAATAAAAATAAAACTGCTTACTTTTATTCAGACACATTTAACTTTCTATTTTGCACTGATATAGGACCACCCATATGATCGATTTGCTTTTCCACAATGAAGTAAACCACACTGACCCCAAACCTGTGTAAAGTGTCGAATTCCTTAGACTGCATGACTTATGCTCATATAAAGGTAAGACAAGTGCTGGTCATTGAGGGATTGTTTCATTTACAACTCTGAGATCTTTCCTGATGTTCATCAGTGGATACAAATCACTGCCTTTTATCACTCTGGCCCAACATAGCAAATTATTCAGCTGTTATTTATCTTCAAGAGCAACTTGATATAGCTTTACAATCACTGCTTTATCATCTGTTAATAAGGGTTTATTTCGTTTGTTTGACACAACAAACGAAAAGAGGTGTTTGACACAAATTTTTTTGATGACAGAGATAATTTAGAAAATAGAAAATGTCTGTTAGTCAAATTTATTTGGAGATAGATTTGGGCTGCAGTTTTTGTGGTGAGTTTATTCTGAAAGTGCAATTTGCAATTTAATCTTAAATGTTTAATTTTTTTAATATTTCATTTCTAGAACTTTTTTGCATATAGGTTTACACTTTTTTTTCTTTTAATTTCCCCTTATTTACATATATTGTTTCCTATAAAATAATGAAAATGCACTTACTTGATTTTAATAATAATAATAATAATAATTGATTTTGATGTTTTGTGTAGTCTAAGGCTGAATACAAACTTAAAATACATTACTGGTGTATTTCTCATATCAAGGAATAGGTGTTTAAAACAAAAAATGTTGACGGTTATATCAGTAATCATATATTTTTAAAACATCTGGTGTTAAATCAATTTGGAATTACAAGTAAATTGCACAATTAATACAAAGAAACACCAAGTTACAATTAATTACAAATTAAATTGATAAAAATTTAAATAGTATTTGCTTGTAACACATACTCCAATAATCTTTGCTTACAACTTCGAAAAAAAAAAAAAATGTTATGGTGTAGGAATCAGTTAGACCCCAAAGGCCAATGAATGTCAGGCTATAATCAATCAGAATATAAATTTGTAATGCTTGAGATTGTTGTAATTTTTGAGGTGATGACTGGCAGCTGTTGTGAGCTAATCGTTCATTCGTGGTGACATTTGTTGTGTTACACACAACAAGGGCTTGCGTTATACAATCGAGGGTTCGATGCTTTCAGTGCGGTGCCAGTCGCAGCCTAATGAAGATTAATGCACTGAAGCTCAGACAACAGGCGAAAGAAAGAAACTTTGCTCTGTTAGTCTGAGCGTGTCTGCAGGGCCGCCCCTCTCCCACCGGCCACACCGATGAAACTAGACAACTGTCACACCGCGACACGTCATGCTCCTGACACAGACTGCTCACTGTCACATGACAGCTTTTTCACACACTCTATCACTGTGTTGTTCCATCGTGCACCACACACACAGCATTACTTTTTTCAGTTTTGCCAATGTTTTGCCATCGCTTCAGCGCAGTTTTATTTTTTATTTGTCCTCTCAAGCTGAGGCCAAGACTTACATCTTGCAGATGTCTTCAGCAATTTCCCCCCATGCCGATCTGGCCATGGGTCATCATCCTCTTGCCCTTTTGTTTTCTTCTAAATGCTGTTTTGTCTTCCTGCGCAAGTTTGTTTGTTTATCTGGCTTTGGCAAGCTCTACTGTGTCCGACTTGGCAATGTTGAAAATTTGGCGGGGAAAAAAAACACCTCAAGAGGACGCATGTAATATCGCATGTGACGGCGCCTTTTGCGGCCACTTAGCTTACTAGCGCGAGCACCCGATCCTCTCCTCTCCTGACTCTGTGCTGTGCACTTGCAGTTTCCCCTGTGGGGCGGTGATGGCTTGTGACAGTGGGCGCTGCTGGCTTGTGATTGCGGAGGGAGAGTCGAGGAAGGAGGCAAAGAGAGATAGGGTTCTTGGCCCCCCTTATGTTATGACACTGCCAGGGCCCCCTGCGCTGCACTACAGCTGATGCTCTGTCCGGCCCCATCCCCGTCTGCTTGATGCTGAGCGGTCTTGCCAAATGCCAAGAACCATAGTCACATCTGCCCGTTTCGAGGCCGCCCTCGGGCCGGGAGGTACGTGCTAGCCGCTGCTGCTGATCCACTGACTGACAAGAGAGAGAGAAACGTAGAAAAAGAGTACCTGTTGTCTACGCTTCACTCTTGATCGCTTTTGACACATATAGCTGTCACCACTGCATCAGATGCCAGGCTCTCGGGCTATGCAGACTTTTTTTTCAATAGCAGATATCTCATGTGAGGTGTCTGTGCCCTGTTCAGATGCTCTAGCTTGCAGCACAAGGTTAACAAACTGGAAAAAATGCATAGAGAAAAGGCTACCAGGAGCCAGATGTGTTTGCGTATGAGCGGATGCATGTCTTTTCCTTATAGATTTCAATAAATGCACTGTGCATTCAGTGTCTACACAACCTGGCCTAATTGTTAAAGTATGTGATTCATGGTTACTATAGAGTTCACATGCACCTCTCTGTGTTCAAATTTTTATTGTTCACATGTAGATGGTCATATTTTTGGATATATTATTAAATTACATTTCAAATGCATGTTAGTAAAAATACATTTATTTTTCCATAGTATAAAAGCTGCTTTTTTTTCTTAAATATAATCATCATATTGTTCAAATATCTTTGTCACTATACAAAAGGTAGTTGAAAAGTATTTGTATAAATACTTTTGGTAATACTTTGATAATAATTGAGATGAAAAAGTAATTTGTTAACTTTAACTATTTTTTTTTTTACAGAATTTATTCAGTTAGATTAATGTTATTTAAACAAATTTATACAAATAAATACACTATGTTCTGTGTCGTTGCTAATGTTCATTCATCATACTTCAACTAAAATATATACAACTTGAAAAATTTAGTACAAGCTAGAAAGGGAAGGAATAAATAAAGAGAAAGACAAAGTTATTTCCTTTTAGCGATTGCATTAACTAATTGAATCTCATTGTTAAATGATCAGCTGATGATACTGTATGAAAATCTGTTTAATGACAGCATGTTGCTTTGTTATTTGCGGAAGGTCACACTCAAAAAAAACAAAAAAAACCATTTAAAAATGTAATTCCTCAAAAACGTCAAATTCATCCAATAGAATAGCAGCACACGACTCAGCCTTATGAAGATGTGTATCGTCACAAGAGTCACAATGATGTCACTTTTGGCTTAAAGAGGGAGCTGTGGTGCTAATGTGAGAGGCACAGGTTTGAACCTGATCCCACCTGCTCCCTCTTCTCTTTCCCCATAATTTTATGTTCTCTTTTGATGGTAGTCCATATGCACCTAATTTTTCATTATAGCATTTTCATATCCACATTCCAATATACAGGCAATTATAGACAAATAATGTAGCTCATGTTCCCTCCCCTCCTCAAAATAAATAAATAAAAATGTATATATTTAAAAAATAAAAATAAAATAAGCTGAGGTTTGTCAACTTACCTCCAGGGCTGTCTTCACCTCCTTGCTTTAAAATGAACCGTGTGAGCTGCACCTATGCAGTGAATGTGGAGGAACTGAACTCGTGTCCCTCTCGCTCCCCAACGTGAAGGGCTGCATATTCTGCTTAATGGAAGTAGAATTACATGTTTTCACCAGGGGAGTGCAGGAATAGAGGGAGAGGTGATAGGTGATAGGTGAGAGAGAGCGAGGTCAGACTGTTTAGGTTTTCACACTGGCACTGGCTTTTATGATAAATACATTGAGGTGCGCTGTGACTCTCCATTAGGACATTAAAGTCAGAGCGCACAGAGGTGATTAAAGGCCTCACCTTGTGTGTGTGTGTGTATGTGTGTGTGTGTGAAGGGATGAGGGGTGTGGTTTGGTGTGTTTGTCATGATGCCATGTCCGTAGGTTCAGAGTCAATTTAAGCTATAGTGGAAAGAGAACATAAACAGAGAAAATAACAACAGAAACAGACACTATTGTATGTATTTATTATTTACTGTCAATGACGTAATTAATTAATGTCATTAATTAATTTTAATTACTAATACTGAACATTCAGGTTCTCTGAAAAATTAAATATTTGAATAAAACACAATATCATGGAAATAAATGTTTTATTTTTATGTAGATAAAGAGTATTTACAAACACTCCACCTTCAGACAATACTGATAACTCTTTCCTTAGCAACTGTTGCCATGTACCATTTGCTCATAAAATAGTTTTCTCTTTTTTCCCTTTTATGTAAGACTTTGGAGGATCTGCATGTTTGGATAGATTTAAATGATCTAAAATTAGAGTAAAATGTTGTTGCCAGGTCTTGTATAATAGTTACACAATTACTCAGAGAGAATACACTACCAATCAAAGGTTTGGAGACAGTACTTTTATTTATTTATTTATTATTATTATTAGTTTTATTTATTTATTTATTTATTGAGGGAGAGAGAATAGAATGATAAAAAATACAATAAAATCAGTAATTATGTAATTTATTCCTGTGATGGCAAAGCTGAATTTTCAGCAGCCATTTCTCCAGTCTCGAGTGTTACATGATCCTTCAGAAATCATTCTAATACTGTATGCTGATTTGCTGCTAAAAAAAAACATTATTATTATCAATGCCAAAAGGTGACAAAAGATTTTTTTTTTCCAGGATTGTTTTGATGATTTGCTGTCACTTTTGATCAGTTTAATATTTACTGAATAAAGACCACAAACTTTTAAACAGAAATATAGATAAACACATGATTGCACATCGATTTGTTTTATGCCTCACTGGGGCAGTGACCATGTCGTAGTGTAGTTTTAGAGTTACCTGCATATTTTATGTTGTTTTGTTGCTCATTTATGGCATGTTATTTTATTTTCTATTTTGCCTGGTGCTAAAAGCACTTTTTACAAATTAATGTCACGGCAGACAAGCTTTTATTTACTGTTAGGGGCTAAATTAAAATGAGCTTTGAGAATTTCCTTTACCTGTGTCAAACTGTGTGTGTGTGGAGGGTGGAGGGTCCACAACAGGTAAATTTATACCACTTGTCTCCCATCTAACATCTCCTGAGCCAGGCCCTTTACCGCAGAGAGCCCCTGACAGCCTGATAGTTTTGGAGTTTCTATTAGGCATATTGCATGGTTGAGGGCGTCCAAAGATTGGTTACATTTTGTTCTGACGGCATTAGCGCTCTTCATATGGCCCATCAGCGCCTGTCGACTTGCTGTGGTGATCTATGATTCTCCCATCACACTCATATAAATCACACACTAAAAGCATTTTCCCTTCCATATTCTCACCCGTCAAATTTATAATGTTGTAAAAAAAAGAAAGAAAAGAAAAATTACTCATTGACGTTGCTCACTCCTCCCCATCCCTTCCTCGCTACGTCGCAATAAAATACAGCATACTTTCAAATTAAACCATTCTCTTATCACCTCCATACTAATTATCACTATTTTGAGGGTTTAAAATCTGAATTGTGTGCTGAATTGTTTGTGATCGCTCACAGAATGTCTGGTCTGACCCTGAGGTGTTGGAAAGCATCCTAATTACAGACGCCGCGCCGCTTGACCACAAACAATTGGATGTACAGCCCAGCGCCATTTATGTGTCTCAGTCACTAAATGCAAATCATGGAGGCACTCAAGTGTAACGCCTTTCAAATCCTATCACCGCTACTTTCTACCCTCTCATCTGAGCGCGCTCGCTCAGCGTACAAGACGAGAGCTTCAGTCTTGGTTGACTTGTTTGTTATTACTGGCAGTCTTGAAAATTAGCAATCTTCCCCATTCAAAATAAATGTCGCCATTGTTTATAAACATGCCCTTTTTCATACGAAATATCAATGCTGAAATCTCACTTTTAGTGCATTTGTTTTAAACTAAGAGGTTGTTGTTTAAACCTCAGCATATTTTTAAGAGAGCATAGATGTTTTGGCATAGATTGGATTGACGATTGTGGGTACACCTTAAACCATTGAACTAGGGTTTAACATCCTGCTTGCCTGCGGGATCCAACGAAAATCCTAAATTTTTATTGTGGATTTAAGGAGAAAAAAAAGTCACGCTTTGCAAACTCAACCCAGGCTTTACTTGAGGAATAAATTATGAAAATTATTTTTCAATTATTACATGATTTGATTTCATGGAGTAATCAGCATAGTAGTGCTTGAGCTGAATTGCATTTTTATTGATATGCTACTTGGCTTTTATTATTATTTTTTTTTGCTTTTGTGCAAATACAAGAATTGTATTTGTTTATTTTTTGCATATTTATTTTATAATGCTAAGAAGGGATTTGACAATGATTATATCTGTACGTTTTAAAATAACTTGTTTTTTATTTTATTTAATATAATTTAATGATTTTATTGCATTTAATTCTTTATATATAAAGTGTGATCTCATTAGTGTTTGTACATAATTTAAAACAAATTAGTTTGAATCAAAGACTGTATGCAAATATGAACATTTACCTTTTTATATTATAGATGTGATTGGATATAACTGTTTTCAATCTTAAAATGCAATTTATTCCTGTGATGGCAAAGCTGAATTTTCAGCAGCCATTACTTCAGTCTTTAGTGTCACATGATTCTTCAGAAATCATTCAGATATGTTGATTTGATGCTCAAGAAACATTTCTTATTATCACTGTTGAAAACAGCCATGCTTTTGTGGAGACCTCTTGTGAAAACGGTAATACAGTTTTTCTCATGATTCTTTCATGATTAGAAAGAACAGAAGAACTGCATTTATTTGACAGATTTTTGTAAAGCATTGTTGAACTAAATCTGAATTCCTTAAATCCATTGATACTGTAGCACGGTGTGTTGGAATCCAGATGATGATAGTGGGCTGTTAGAAATTACCACATACATAGGTGGCCTTGTGACCTTTGGCCATCTCTGATTGCTGCTCAGCTGGTGCAGATACAGGAGAATTTTTTGACATGCCACAAATGGTACACCCCAAGCTTTGGACATATAGTGAGCCCTAAGATCAAGATCAGATTGGACCCCATGAATTCTGGCGATTGCCCTCTGAGATTGACCAGACAAGGACATTCTTTGCCTACCAGCACTAGGGTATGTTCTAGCATGCTGTGTTATCTTCACCAATCGCCCCGAATACAAAGCTTTATCAAAGGGGGTCTTGACTGGATGGTCTGACCCCTCTCCAGAGCTCAGGGGCAGCTACAGAATGGCTGCTGAGAGGCTAAAGAGCTGATTAACTTCCTCTGCAGGCAGGAAGTGCCCTGCAAAACAAGGAGAAGGCACAACAGGAAGTCAGAGAAAAGTTTTGCCCTGAGGGATTCAAGGAGAAGAAAAGCATTTAAGATACCAGAAGATTACAAGAACTCTTCCCACTGGACAAATGGGAAATGTGATGTTAATAAATAAATTAAAAAAAAATGTTATGGCTGATGTTACACTTTAATGCTTCTGTCAGGGGGCACCTTGAATAATAACAAATATTGACGTGGTCTTCATGAATGAATCACTCCTCCACCACTACCCCTTTTTTGTCTATATAAACTAGCCAATAATTCATTTTTAGATGCAGTCTCTGTGCTGCCTCAAAAAGAATCAATGCTCAATCAATTAATTAGATGTTATTTTGCATTGTCCAGAGCTGGAGAAAGTCCTGATGGTGATTAACCTGTTATTCTTCTGTCATGCCTCCTCATCCTCTGATAGACCCAAAACACTAAATAACTTATCATTTTGAAACAAGCATGTCACATATTCAAGATCTCCAAAACTCAACACCACCCTCAGATGTTTCTAAAGGGCATGTTGTCAAAGTTTTAATGGTTGTTTGGCAATTGCAACACATTTGATGTCATAAAATATTCCTGCAAACGTGCGTTGTGGTACTCTTGTGAACACGCTTTGACTGACACGGAAGAGAATAAAGTAATTATTTTTGCTTTCTTTGCATACAAATAGTATTGTAGTAACTTCATAAAATTAAGGTTAAACCACTGATGTCTCATGGACTATTTTAACAATGTCCTTACTACCTTTCTGGGCCTTGTACGTTATAGTTACATTGCTGTCTATGCAGGGTCAGAAAGATCTTAGATTTCATCAAAAATATATTAATTTAATGTTCCGAAGATGAACAAAGGTCTTACGGGTTTGGAACGGCATGAGGGTGAGTAATAAATGGCAGAATTTTTATTTTTGAGTGAACTATCCCTGTAAATAATATAAACCTTGAATGGGTTAAAAAGCAAATGGAAATGTACTAAAACAATTCTACTTTTTTTAATGCTATAAGCCTCTAATATATGCCATAAAACAGGACCTGTATTCCTCACAAGTCATAGTGGATGTTGTTATGCAATCTGGGCGATCTGATACGAATTGGAAACATGATCACAGCCTGTACTGAACACCATTAGATGAATTAAAGGAATTACAGTGCTTTAGCTTTCATTTGAGATTATCCCTTCACTATCCGTTTTGTCTCCTTTTCTCTTGCCAACCTGTTTTGCTATTTATAGTTTCATAGCAGTCACCTTATATGCCAGACAAAAATTGTTGTATGATACATAATTATTTTCTAGAATACCATACAGTATGCCATTGTTTGTTTTCTGCAGGAATACTGTAGACATACCAGACTTGCACACACATTTGTGGATGATACTGAAAGGGTGACTTGGCTTCAGCTCCTCATCTTTAAATATTAGGAGCGAGAGGAGCCAGGCACCAGATGTCGGGCTTCTAAAGTCAGTCTTGCAATATGGCACCCAGCACACAGGTGTGCAGAGGGAGAATCACGGCCTCATCTCCCATTATTTACCGCTATTAATCACAGTGTCACTCATAGAGCCTGATCAGGAAAAACAGGCTTTAATTAGCTGTGTTTAAACCATGACAATGTCCACTTATGTCAGCTGATTTATTCTTTTTTTCCCACCCATCCCCCTGTTAAGTGTTACTCCAGATGCAGTATGCAAATGCAATTCTGAAAACGAAAACAAATGCAATTTTTTCTTTGTAGTATTTTATTGGTCATATATCCTATATATAGAGACAGGACAGATGACATGTCAAAAACAGCTAAAATCTCATAAAATATCAAATAGATTAGAAATAGAAATAGAAATATTGCCTTGGCAAATAACTGAAATGAATATGTTTGAAGTACTAAAATTACTAAAACTTAAACTGAAATAGAATTTAAATTTTTTATCTTTAACTGTGCAATTCAAGTGTAGTCTGTTAAAATGCGGAAGTGATACTATCTTGTTAATCTGGGGTCAGTTCACACAACCCTTATTCTAACTACCAACAGATGAAACACTACAAAATTAATGACTGTAGGTCACTAACGGCTTTATTTAGTAGTAGCGATAAGTGGCATGAAATGATCAGCAAAAATCAGTATTGATCTGAGAGTTTATGAGCACTCAACAAAATGAAATGGCTCTTACGAACAGTTAAAAAAATACAGTTAGTACCAACTGTCATGTGGTATTCAGTCAGATCATCTGTTATGATAAGATTAAAACAGAGCCGGCACCAAGTAGTGTTGACAATGTGATATTTTTAAAATGTTCTTGCAGCAACAAAAAGCACATGCATAGGATGTTAGAAGGACAACTGTAAGAATTAGCCTGGGGAGGTTTGGCATTCTGGCGTAACTTGAGCTTTTAACAACTCATTTATTTTACTGATTTGCTGTAACTGATATGCAACTAACAACTGGACCATGAAAAGTCCTGCTGGTGCCCAGCACAGTCAAGCCTCATTGACTCCACACACCTGACATATAGAATAGCAGATTTCCCTCGCCTCTCACCTCAACCTGGGTTTCACTCGAAAGCACTTTACATCAGTGTTACACCTTAACACAGATTTCTGTGAATTCAGTTAATCAGCATTGGCATCGCATGAACGTACTGTAGTTTTTGGGTTAATTATAATGCATGGGGAAGTAGCACAGTGGCTTGTATCCAAGTTATATTTAAAAATAACTGAGCTGAATCTAAACCCTCATTGAAGTACATAATGAAACCTCTTTGTGAGGTCACAGACAGATTTTGACCTAAAATATCATGCATATGGGTGTTTGTATGATGTCAAGTGAACATCCATGCTTTTTCAGCTGTGATATTTTTAAAAGATGTGTAATGATAAAAGACTATATAGTCTCAGATTTTTTGACAAATACTAGAAAAAAATTATAGAATACTAGAAAAAGAAATTATTATTACTACTGTTATTATTCAAATTTCTGTCTGTCATTTTATTTATTTCATATTTTTACGTAGGGTCGGTTGGGGTTTTGAATGTCTAATTTCCATGTTTTTGTGAATATCATGGGAAGAAAATGTCCATTTTAGAATGCTATTGTTAGTGAAAAATGGACATATAGGAAGCCTTTCATTTGTTATCCTGAATCTCTTAGTGCTTCATTTAATCATTAGCACAGGTACATGGGGTAAACCGCATGATTATTCATTAGTAAAGGTATGGGGTAAACGGCATGATTGCCTTTAATTACTGTGCCAACACAAACACCACTGGATAAATGAATGAACAATTAAGAACGCAGGAGTCAATACTCAGTGACAAAGGCCTCCAGCTCTGAGAGCCAACCCTTCTTGTTTAGCTTAGTTATCCTATCCTGTCTCTCTCTCTCTGTCTCTCTCTTTTGTCCTGCCGTTGGTAATTGTCTACACAGCAGTGACAGATGTGCAATATCGCCACCTCTTCGGGAAAAAATTCACAGTTTGTCCGGTATGTCATTTCCCTCTTTTTAGTGCTCCAGAGGTCCTGCCCCCATTACGGCTGATTTAAAAATGGAGAAAGCACAGGAAGCAGATACCGGTGAGCCCCAAGAGCGCTAGTTAGTGCAGGGCCTAATCTGCATTCCGCCATTCACTTACAGCAAAGAAATTGCGGCAGGCCCCTCTGGCTGGGGAGATGAGCGGGGGAATGACAGTGCCTTGATTTGTTGAGAGAGAGAATAAATGGGTTTTTCTAAAGCTGAGGAAATATCGCCATTACCAGCCAATTTATGTCTTTTTATCTGTTCTTCAAACATGTCACTTTTGGTACTCTGGCATGGTAATTGCACGGCGTCGAAAAGAAAAGTAGGGGGTGGACGGCATAGCGAGAGGGAGAGAGAGAGAGAACGAGTTCAGATGGGCTTCAAAATCCTCTAATCCTGATAAATACCCATTTATGATACTCCCGGCTGATAGACTCATTTTAATTTTGAGTAGCCACACTCGGAGTAAATAGGATACAGAATTGGATTCCAGAGATTATGATTATCTTAAAAGCAAATCACAATTTGCTTATTTATTGTCCTCTGTCTGATTATTTGAAGCCAAAAGGGTCATTCTTATTGGCTGAAAAACAGCTCCGAAACAAGAATTCACAAACCTTGTTTTTATGTCCCTGAACATAATTGCTTTAATTTTACAAAGGTTTCACAAGCATATTGGGTTAATGAGTTGTACTAAAAGAGCTAACTGTCTCTAATAGTATTTACAGTCTCCCTGTGTATCGATTGGACAGCACATGAGTTCGTGCCCTTGGCAGAAGCTCTTATTGATGTCCCAGTTTGTCTTGGGGTTGAATGCGCTGTAACATGTTATAGATAAAACTCAAATGCTGAGGGCAGTGCATTAACATGAGGTTATAGCTTCAAATTGCACTGTCACATTATGAAATGATACAAAGGACAAAGACGTGTTCTTGAGACATGTTTAGCTCATCAGTTGTTAGCCTCATTGAGCCATGTAATGCTTTATGGATGTGATGAAACCATTGACTGAATTAACTGTTATTAGAGCTGCTCTTCACTTGTCATGCACTGTGATTTTATTAGTAATCACAGGTATTTGTATGTACACAAAGGTTAGTTCTATAGCGTAAATACTTTATCGTACATTTCCATAGACACTGAAACATACATTAGTAACAGATTGACAGCATTTAATATGTTAGAATTTCACATTTAAGACATTAAGAGATGAACACATCTTTCTGAATTCCTTTTAGGTTTTGGAATATTAAATTTATATTAATAAGTACTGTAACTGATTCATACTGTTCTTTGTGATTTCAGATGTGTTCAACGCTTTTCAAAATTTTATAAAGTTTTATTTTATAAAAATTTTTTTGCCATTGGATAGAAAAAAAAACTGAATTATCACAAACATACATAATTTTATTTGTGTGTTAAATTCTAAAGTCATATGATATGATACCAAAACTCATGGGCAGAAATGGGCAGAAAATTGCCCATCCACAGTCAAAAGGGTCAGTGATATTAAGGGCCAGATTTACTAACAGCTTGCGCCAGGGCAAACCGTCTTTTAGCTTTAAAATAGTACTGTCAGGATTTACTAAAGACTTGCAGTGAAGAATTAGCGCTGAAAAGGCGTGGACACAGTTATTTTTGCACCTGACCTTATTGAATATGCATTTGTAGGAGTTTACCTTTCAGACGCAAAATGTATGGGAAGAGAGTATTAAAATGAACCACACAACGTTATTTACGTTTGTGCTTGTCAAAATACAGTTTTTTGCGCCATTATTTAATGCCATTATTTAAACTTTTTTACACCTGTGTTGTAAGAACCCACACCTGATAAGCATCGGCACTTCTTATTTGCGACTTCGCTAATTTGTGCTACGCTTGGTATATTGTGTTGGACGATATGTAAATGAGATGTTCTGTCTGTTCTTTAATTTGTGCGTTGTCAGTAAATCACCCGCAGAAATTTCCTCACCCATCGGCGCTGTTTTGGAATTGTTTAGTAAATCTGTCCCCAAATGTCATTGGTTTTCATGTGACTTGTGACCGATTGCAGCTTGCCAAATTTAGCATTTATATTTTTAAATATGTAATATACAGTATTTTTGTCAAGTCATTTTATCAGTTTTTATATACATGCACAAACACAAAGGTTTTACAAAAAGACAAGGTTGTACATGTGTAAATACTTTTACAAGTATATTTCAGAGTATATATTCAAACAATACAAAGTGGAAGTGCGTACAAATACAAATGAGATCAGGCTGTGACATGACGGTATATGTACATACCTGACCTCATACTATGTTAGATGTACTTAAACCATCTTTTAAGACTGCTAAAACATGGGATTCACTTTACATTCTGTAGGGTATTGAAGTCTGATCCATAAGGAGCTCGGCGGAAGGGTGCTTGAAGGTCGCAGTAATGTGCATTTCAGAATTCTAGACTTTTCTCAAAGAGCAGAGAGAAAATGGTGCGGATTTATCTTACTTGAATTGTGTGAATTGTGCCAGCCAGAACTCTTTGTCGGATTGGGATAGAGTTCTGTGTTAATGTGTCTTTTGTCTTATGGCTTCCTTCAGCTCTCATTTGCATTCGGCGGGGTTATTACAAGCGCACAACAGCCCGATTCATCATTTCCCAGTAAGCCTGTGTTCCAAAAGTCGCAGACGAGTATTAAGTGCTGATGGCCTTGCGATGAATTTCATCTTAGCCACGACAAAGACAATTTCACCCTCCTTGTGTGTTCTGCAGAGCTCAAAAAGGCAGAGCTTTCAAAGTAGCTAAATGTGATTGGCCCTCTTACATTGAATCCACTGCGAGCATATTCTGTCACAATACGAGAAACAATACGTCAATGTTAGGAGTAGCTAGTGAGATTAGCGAAAGTTTAACCGAACGAAGCCTGTGTAAAGCACGTCTCCACTCGCCCAAATCCTGTTAGCGGACTTGTACTCATCGCGCTCACGTATTGCCCATAGACTGCACTATTCAGACATGAACACTGGAAATTAATTTCAACTATTAGCTCAAAGTTTAAACTATTAAACTTCTTCTGTGCAGGCATTGTGGGTAAGCTGCAGTCAGTGAAAAGGTAGATATTTTCCTTTTCCCTTTTTTTAATTTAAGATTTTAACATCATTAATTAGAGTCATTGTAATGAAGAAGTGATCTATTGTCACTCCGTCTCGTTGTCTGGCATGCTAATGAGATCTGCTGGCGTGTTGTAAGCGGATGCTAGGCTATCTGGAGGAGATGATGCTTGACATTGAACAGGATTAGAAACGCAGTCACTGGATTCTTGACAAGTTTGATCGTTAGATTGATGGCTTTTTATTGATTTATAGAGAATATTACGTTTTTTTTGTTTTTTTTTATCAGTGGTGCTTTAGTGTTTTGTAGAACCCCCAGAAATGTTTAAATTCATCTTCAATCTTGAGATTCTCCCTCCTTTACTGCCATTACAATCTTACACATTCAAATGGATGTCTTTGACCATTCCTTTGCATGTTGTTGTTTTTTAAGCACCTTTCCATCATTTTTGTGTGAGATAAGTTAAAAATAATAATAAAAAAATAAAATAAATAAATTTACTCACGTGTCTTATGATTGTCATAATTCTGCAATGTTAAAAATAAATTAATTAATAAATAAAAACAGCAATACTTAAACGTATATTCCCTAAAGTGATAGTTTACCCAAACTAAAATATATAATCTAATATTTGAATAATAATTGAAGTGTTTCACTTATCTTTGAAACACGAATTGATTTAATTTAATGAAACCTGGGAGGTTTTCCCCAATAAACGTCCATGCAACCGAAACTTTAACTTATTAAAAGGTTCATATAGAGATCATAAAATAAATCCATAAAAACCATGGCATTTAAAGGGATAGTTCACCCAAAAATAAAAATTCCGTTATTAATTACTCACCATCATGTCGTTCCAAACCCGTAAGACCTTCGTTCATCTTCAAAACACAAATTAAGATATTTTTTATGAATTCTGAGAGCTTTCTGACCCTGCATAGACAGCAACGCAACAACCATATTCCAGGCCCAGAAAGGTAGTAAGGACATCGTTAAAATAGTCCATGTGACATCAGTGGTTCAACCTTAATTTTATGAAGCTACGAGAATACTTTTGAAAAATATTGAGCAATTTCTAATGATTTAAAGTCATGTTTTATTTATTTATTTTTGCATTACCTTGGTATAAATGTCATGTTTTTGGAGGATGGTTTTAGCAGTCAAAACAGACTCTCTTCTATTTTTAGTTGCATCAAATTAAATATGCAATTAAAAGTAACACTCTTTCTGAAGTCCTTAAAATGCATTGAATCAATGAATTGTCTGCTCTCCCTCTATTGTTTTGTATACATATTTATTGCAGCTACATAACTAGCCAGCTAACTAGATCCTACCAAACTTTTGACCTAAGTGATTAATGTTTTGGGCTTGTTTGTTGTTGTGGCATTATAATCTACAACTCTTGTGCAGGTCTGCAGTCGCTTCTCTTCTGCATGCATGTATTCACATCTGTTAATTGTGTGCATGTCAAGGTTGGTCTGTGTACGGGAGTGTGTAGACAGAAAGAGGGGGCTACTCTCAACCATACGCACTCCTCATGCTCCATTTAAGATGATGATTATTTGCTTTGTTCTCCTGTCTGTAAATTATCATTATTCTTTTGACAGCTTGTCTGCTGTGGAGCCCAGTGTGTGAAGCAAAGTGTTTTTAGAGCGTTCTGCTTTCAAGTTGTTTGTGTGTTTGTGTTTGCGTGTGTGTAGGCACAGGCCTTGTATTCGCTCTCATGTGTTTATCCACAGCAATATGGCCTGACCACTCCTGACAGGACCATTGATTCAACACCGTGAAACAAACAAATCAAAAATAGCATGCGGAAAACAACCAAGATGGGATTTCACTCACTGGTCATCCTTTCTGACAGATTTCCTCATCTTATTATTTCCCCGCTGGAGCCAAAGTGCTGCACCTGACAATAATTTCAAAAAGGTAAATGTTTTTCAAAGGTTGTATATCAAAATGCTTAATTTAATAACATAAGGCAATAGTTCAAGCAAAAATGAAATTTATACATTCACCTTAAAATCGTTTCAAACCCATGTAACTTTTAAGTATTTGTGTTCATTTTTAAAGATTATAGACCATTTTCAATATAATCGAAGTGAAAGAAAACCTAACATCTGCTCTGTGATCTGTAATTCTAAATTGTCTAGATTCTGATAATGCACATTTTCTGTGATTAATTATTCAGTAACACTAATTATAAGAGTAATTAGTTATTCAAGTCACACATGATGTGCTATATATATTGATCCTGTGGTGTAAACAACACATTTAAGCAAATACCAAAAATGTGCCATTTCTCCTCATGTCAATGTGAGCATGTTTCTGTCATGTTTGAAAGATGCTGCTAAAGTCTCCTGTGTTCGTCTTCCACTGTCATCTCGATGCTGAGGCCCAGCAAGCTGGCAGGGGCTGACCCTGCAGTGCTGGGAATTGTGGGTAGTGGGATTACCTATGGTGGCATAGTCTTGTGCTTCCTCTGTGAGACTGGCTGGGCTGAGCAGATGGCAGTGGCCTGGCAGTCACAGCATGGGGTGAGAGATATCTTAAGCAAATGGCAATAAACTCAAATGTTCGGTGTGTGTGATGCAACTTAACCGCAGTTTCCTGTCGGGTGGTTCTGTGACAGCTGTATGTCAAGGCTTTCCTCTTATAATTTTTGGTGAATTTGAATTTTATCAGCGTTGAGCACATACACTATACAAACAACTGATGATCATTCACATTATCATCATGCATTTTTACATGTGATCAATGCTTTATACTAGCATTAAATCACCCAACATTAAATTGAGCTTTAAAAAAATCTGTATTCTCAAACTGTTAATTAGCTTAATTAATGGTAAAAACTTGTAGAACCGAGATATTGATGATGTATAAATTAGAGAACCAATGACTTGTTTACTTAATTAGTAGATTGATAATCCTTTAACTTAAGCCTGGCGAGGAGGAGCAATTGATTGTCTTTTAGTTGTATATAGATTGCCGTTTGGCTGGAAAATCTTTAAGTAATCCTTTTTTGGATCTTTCTCCACCTCCATCCTTTACTTTTCTCATCTGCTATAGCATGCTGTGGGCTGCTTTGTGCCCTACATTCCTTTTGTTGTGTGCTTTTATACAAAAAAGGATAATTCATTCAATAGGCTGGCGTAATAAACTAGCAAGTACTTCTCAGGCCAGTAATTTGTCCCACTTTGCACATTTTGCACAGTGGAGGGTTTTTAAAATACTATAAATTTGATATTGAATACTGTATACTTTTTTTTATTTTGTTTAATTTCTGGGAAATCTTTAAGTAATCTGTTTTTGGATCCTTCTCTACCTCTATCTTTTCCTTTACTCATCTGCTGTAACACATCGTGGGCTGCTTTAAGTTCTACATTTCCTTTATTGTATTAAATATATATTAATTTTATCACTTTATTTGATTGCTGGAAAATCTTTAATCATTTTTAGATCCCTCTCCATCTCCACCTCCATTCAATCTTTTTCTCATCTCCTGTAACATTGCAGGCTACTTTGAGATTTAGATTTCTTTTGTTGTATGTTTTTTTAGACAAAACAAATATAATTCATCCAATAGACTGAGATAATAAACTAGCTAGTGCTTCTCAAGCCTGTTATTTGGCCCACTTTGCACAACTCGCTCAATGGAGGGTAATATTTATGGCAGGGATGTTTGGGAATGAAAGCCTTTTACATTTTAATGAGCACTAAATAGGAGCGGAGAAATATTGTTCATTAGGCGTAATCTGTGGAATTGCTTGAGTGAACTTCCTCATGAGGGTGTTTTAAATGCCTTGCTCAAGTAGAGCAGTTTGTATGGTAATTAAGACGCCGTTTTGCAGTCAACATCTGTGTTGTATTTTAAGGCCTCTGATTGTGTTGTGTCTGTGTCAAACATTACAGAAAAAAAGAGTGTATCTTCGTATGCTGCGCACCTACAAACTCTTTTATTCTTTCGTTCCTCCCGCTTATCCGACACACACTCCTCCATAAACACACCCAGGGCCTCTCAAGTGACAAGAAGGGTCCTTTTTTTCCTTCTGGAGCACATTACAAAAAATTACAGTGCTGACATTTCTTCATTAATCATGGCGGCCGGTGGTGGCAGTGAGCGGCGCGGAGCCTTGGCAGACGCGAGTGTCCCCACCGCGCTGGCAGCCTTGCCCCAGACGCCAGCCTCTCAATGCCACAGCTGTTGCTGCCGTCAGCCTCGCAAGCATATGACACCCACCCCAGATCAGCCCCGTCCACACTAGCTTCCTGCGCATCCCAGAAGGGCTGAGGCCTGGTCTGGTGCAGCCCATGTGTGCATGGATGGATGGATGAATGACCTGGATGGATGGATTATGGGATGTGGTATTCCTCAAGGCCAAAGTGGGGTGTCGCTCCTCAGAGAGAATCTACTTTGCCTTGATTGCTCAGTCTGGGCTGTCTGAGAAGTGAAGAGCTGCGGGGTATTGTATTAATTCATCATTTTCCCATTCCTGGTTATATACCAGTTTATGTGGCCCACCTGAGTGGTCTCGGAGTATATAAAAAAATATATACAGTATATTGTAGAAACAATGCTCACTCAGAAATTGCTAGTGAATTTCACAATTAATTTCAAAGACGCAAGTAAGACATTAAATGTGAAAGTAGAAAGGCTATTTCTTTCCCAAAATATACTTTTAATCTTTTTTTTTTTTTTTTTACTTTGATTGTGTTTGTATGTGTTTGTTTCTTCTCAGAAATGCGTATAGGCATATAAGGGGGTATGCATAGGGGCTCAATAGAGGAAATTATTTATTTTTTAAAAATATACATTTTAAATAAGCATTTTTTTGCATCTTATTTTTCATTTCTTCAATATCAGTTTTAAAATTATATGCATCTATTTTTTTATTCAAATCATTTATATGCATTTATTTTTGTTATAATGTGTATTATCAAAATAAGATCGGACAAAGGTATTTTTATTCTCTTTTAAATAGGTTCTAAGTGTATTATTTTTTTTATTCCAGCTAGATCCCTGTAGCTTATTCTGCAACAAAGCTCCTTTAAATTATATTGAATTATTTTTGCACATCATTTGTGCACACCCCTTACCAAATGCACCCCATGCATGGGTGGCAAATGTCTAGCTCTCAGTATGCATGTTTGAGTCATGTGTTTTTTGTGCGTATGAGTGTATATGAGAGGTATACAAGCCACTGGCTAGAGGCTGAGGTGATCATACCACCACTGAGCTCTGTGTCCCGCCATATGGTGGAGACCGCTGGGACTACATGAGGAATCAGGCCAGATTGCTCTCCGAAGAAACCCCCTATTTCTTATTCCCCTCTTATTCTCACACACACACACACACTTCTATATGTGAGAGTCCAGACCTTCATCCTTAGAGTCGAAGAAAGTAGGACAGGTTGAAGGTGTGTAGCGAGCACAGACCCAGATGTGACACACACACACACACACACTCTCTCATACATTAGACATCCATCCCAGCTTCTCCCTATGACACACACACAAGAGTTATTCCCCCCCCCAGCATCTTCTTATGACCACTTTACAGCAGTTTCCTCTCTGCCCTCCCACACCTGCTTCTCCCAGCATACCCAGCCCCTATTTATAGATTATACCATCCTATTCTGCATCACATGGCTTCTTATAGTTTCTTAAAGAACACGTCTCACTTTCTTAATATACAGCTGTATTGTCATAGTAGTACCATGTACACTACCTTTCATGTTTGGGTTCAGTTTTTATTATTATTATTTTATTTTATTTATTTATTTATTTTTTGAAGGATTAATACTTTTATTCATCAAAGGTGTATTAAATTGATCTAAAGTGACAGTAAAGACATTTGCAGTGGTGCAAAATATTTCTATTTCAAATAAATGCATTTTTTTTTTTTTACTTTCTGTTTATCAAAGAGTCCTGAAAAAGTAAAATCACACTTTTCACAAAAATATTAAGCAGAACAACTGTTTTTAAAATTGATAATATGTTTCTTGAGCACAAAATCGGCATATTAGAATGATTTCTGAAGGATCATGTTACACTGCAGCCTGCTTTTGAACAGAAGTGTAGTTGTTTGTTTTAGTCTGTTTGTTGTATGATCCTTTTTTAATATACTGGTGTGATGCTGGTGTATCCTGTATATGTATATGATTACTAGGCTCCACAGAACTCCACAGATTTGAAACTCTCATCATTCATGAACTGGCCTTTGCATGTTTGTGTAGTTAATAATTCAGCTAACATTATTTCCCTGTAGCTTATACAGTAGAACATGGCAATGGTATGGGTTTGATTCCCAGAGAAGACAAGAACTGATAAAATAAGTTAAATGCATGTTGCTTTTTTTGTTTGTTTGTTTGGCCAGTGTCTACATTTAACACTCTTTTAATTTTAAATCCATTCCACAGATACCTTCTGGGACATTTTATGCCTAGTAATAAAATAAAAAAGGAATATTTTATGCCTCAACACTTGCTTGTTCATAGTTTAGGAAACTTGAATTTGATGTCTTCACATTCATGTGTCTGTCAAATGCTTTTTTCAAAGTGACTTAGGTTGCATTTCTCCTTGCAACACTTCTGCTGCTATTGAGATATTGAGAATACAGGTAAAGTTAGGGACAGGTTTGGTGTTATGGGTAGGTTTATGACGGGTCAACATTGTAATTATATACAGTATGTAATTACAAAAATTAATTACAGATGTAATTACATGCAGGTATTTAAAAAAAATATAAGAACAATGTAAAAACATGTATGTACACAATAAGTGCATTGTATCAAATTATTAATTTAAATGTAAGTACATAGTTAAGGCCACCTAATATAAAGTGGGACTGAATTTAACATTAATATACAGAAATATTGAAACAAAAATAAATGAATGAATGATCTTTGAATAATTTCAAGAAAAAGAGTTTGTTTTGAAAATTGGTAAACTTTGGCATCTTGGCAAATTTGAATAATTTGAGACATCTAAGAGTCATGTGAGATTACCAAGGCCTGTTTTCTTTCAGGTGTTCATTAAAGGAATTTTCCAGATTATTTTCATTTTATTATCTATAGACAGCATCATTGGCATGCTGTCGATTACCACAGACTCAGTCGTCAGTATTTAAAAGCTTTTACTGTAAAACACCTGCGATGGAAGCCTACCATATGGAGGTATCAAAGGTCAAGAGTATCAGACATCAGTATGGATGTATACTGTATACAACACTACTGCGTTGTACTATAAATATCCCATTATACAGATTTCCACCGCCTCAATCAAAATACACAAGAGTGTGTTACGAGGCTCCCATCTGTCTGTCATTGTATCACTGCTTTGTTTCAATTTCCCTACAGACAGGAGTGGGGGCGGCTCTGTTGTGTCGCAGGAGGGTTTTAACTTTGTCTTTGGATCTCAGCTGTTTCCAACACGCCTGTCCTATCAGTCACAACGTCACCACGCTTTTCCCTCCTGGCATTGGTCCGGCCCGTGCCAGGTGTCCCTGATGGCACTGACATGACCACTAATGTGCTGCCAGATTTTTTTGCCCACCCCTGCAGCTCAGTTTGGGGGTGATGTTCCCGGTGCTTCACCGCATCGCCCATCTTCCTCCGCCCAGTTCACGGCCTTCCTGTGAGCGTGTGTGTGAATCCACACGGCCAGTCTCGCACACATTTTCGTCATTCCTCCTCTATTACAATCGTCTCAGTGGCTGAATAATTATAACACAGTGTAGCTACATAAAGTAGTGAATGAAATAAATTAGCGTAGCAGTTGGTGAGAGCGTCTGCCGGTATGAATTTGTGACTGTAATGCTCTTCTAAATTAAAGAGAAAGAGACCGTGTTGTTCTCTGGCATTGCTTATAGCACCCAGTTACATCAAAATTCGCTCTGAATATTCAAACAAGCTCATTTGGGATGTCTGCTGCGTGTTTGAGTTGTTAACATCCCTCCATTGAGTGTTAGTTATCATTCTGAATGCTTGTCGCATGGAGTACAATGGGATATAAATGAGAACACACACACACACACACACAGTTCCTGCTAGGTTTTTTCTGCTGTGTTTGTCACCAGATACCACCATTACTGTTAACTACGCTATTAAATCCAGTTCCTATGCTGCGTTTCTTCTCTTTTTGTGTGGCGTGTTGGGACTCATAAAGCAGCAGCAGATGTTAACAGTGCGCACATTTAAAGATTAGCAGGTTTTAGACAAGCAGTAAAGCTGCGGTGGGAGAAGCGATATTAATGTAGTGGTTTTATGTTGCAACACAGCTCACAGTGAAGGGGCAAAACATGAGCCGTGTGAGAATCAGGGGTGTGGGAACACGTTGTGTGGTCATTCATGAATGCACCCCTCTGGAGAGGATGAGAGGGGTACATATATAGGACAGAGGAAATGGTAACTGAAGTGGTGCACGGGCCAGAATCCTGTTAGATTTGGCGTTGTGGTACCATGGGACTTGGATGATGTCCTTCACCATTTACTCTGAGTGTGAATGCACCCATAAATACAGAAAATTACTAATATGTGACCGTGGACCACAAAACCAGTCTTAAGTGTCAATTTTTAAAAACTTAGATTTAAACATCACATGAAAGCTGAATAAATAAGCTTTCCATTGATGTATGGTTTGTTAGGATCGGACAATATTTGGCCGAGATACAACTATTTAAATATCTGGAATCTGAGGGTGCAGTAAAATCTAAATATTGAGAAAATTGCCTTTAAAGTTATCCAAATTAAGTTCTTAGCAATGCATATTACTAATCAGAAATTATGTTTTGATATATTTACAGCAAGAAATTTACAAAATATCTTCATGGAACATGATATCGCCTAATGATTTTTGGCATAAAAGAAAAATCGATAATTTTGACCCATACAATGTATTTTTGGCTATTGCTACAAATATACCCCAGCGACTTAAGACTGGGTTTGTGGTCCAGGGTCAAATATATCCCTAATGTAGTAAGCTAAAGATCAAAAAAAAAAAAAAAAAAGTGAAATAAAATATAAATGCAATTTTTTCAGTTATAATGGATAATAATTACTATATTGTACAATAATTACAATAATGTAATTCTCTTTATTTTTATTATTACTTATGTATGTACTTCTTCATCCCAGTAGTCTTGTACTTTACACTGACACCTACTGGCATGGACCACTTTAAATGGTCTTGCACCACTATATATTTCAGATTTATTACAATCATACTCACCATCCAGATCACTTAGGTCCACTAACCAGAAACTTTTGACTGTCCCTAGGGCGAAACGTAAACTATGCGGCGATCATGCTTTTTCAGTGATGGCTCCGAGACTTTGGAACAGTTTGCCGTTAAATATTAGAACAGCTTCCACACTGGGGTCCTTCAAATCTCTTTTGAAAACCCATCTTTTTTCTTTGGCTTTTTTGTAGGTTTTTATTTAGTGATATTTTTCTTTCATGTAATGTTGTATGGTTAGATGTCTTTATGCGTTCTTCTTTCTCTCTGTTTAAAAGCTGTACAGCACATTGGTCAACTAACTGTTGTTTTTAATGGTGCTTTACAAATAAATTGCCTTGCCTTGCCTATAAAAGGGATTGTCCACCCAAAAATGAGAATTCCGTCATCATTTACCCTCAGTCCTGTATGACTGAATTTCTTGAGATCTCTTGAAGATCTCTTGAAGAATGTTGGTAATCAAACAGTTTTGGTTCCCATCACACTTCCATTGCATGGACAAAAAATATAGTGGAAGTCAATAGGAACTGAAATTTTGGTTTGATTATAAACACTCTATCTTCTATTTGGTTACCAATATTCAATTTTCATTTTTTTTCTCCACAATTTTAAAATTGTATTTCTATTTATAGGTCATATCTTCAAATTCAAAAAGCTTTATTGTCTATCCCCAAGGGGGGTAGAAAATTGTCTTTAGAAAAGGCTCAAACACACAAACAATACAAATAATTATCGCAGCAGCACATTACATACATCCCCTAAAAAACACACAACTATATTTATATATAAATTCATTTTAAAATCCTATTTAAAATACCAATCGCATCTGGGATAAAGGTCTTCTTATACTTGGCCCTTTTCACTAAAGGCACTTTATACCGTCTGCCAGAAGAAAGTAACTGGAAGGAACTATACAGAGGATGAGAAGAGTCTCCCACAATAATCAAGGCATTCCTTTTTAATGCCACAGTAAAAAGATCAGAAAGAGGTGTTTGTCTCTCTCCAATTATTTTACTCGCCACATTTATAATCCTTAAAAGTTTGTTTTTGCTTTTAACAGAAAGAGAGTTGAACCAGGATACAATATTAAAAGTAAGAACAGATTTTAATCTTGAGATGAAATGGAAAATAAAATATGAAATCAAATGTAAATAGCTATTTGTGGCATGCTAAATGGTTAGAAACAAGGATACTATAGTGTTAAAATCAAATGGGCTAGTTGCATATCTCCGCCATCTTGGATCTCCGGTCCAGCGAGTGTGTCTAGATACTTCTGGTTTTGCTAAATGCCATTGCAGAGAGCCGGAGAAATTCAAATATTACCTTATGTTTACAGGGTTTATAATATCACTTAAAATGCAAATAAGATATACACTGCTATTATTACTCTACTGTAAATGTTAACTGAGCCAGTGGCATTTAAAACGTACGTATGTTTGGGTCAGGAGAATGAATGAAACACTGTGTACACATAGCTACAGTGTCTTTTCTCCTTATCAATTATGTAAATGTACAAATTACTTGTTTCTCAAAAATGTTTGTATTACATTGACTTTTTTTAACTGAACTTTTTTAACAATTGATCACCATAAAGATCCCTGAAGGGAACGAGGCGCTGCGTCGAAAGCGCTAGGGGAATGCCTCCAGCGTAACCGCGCTCTGAACCAGAGTGTAATCTGTCCAATGAATGGGCGAGACGGCATAGGCGGGTGACATCACCGACCGGGAAGCATAAAAGCACGTGCGCTGGAACTCGTAGTGGCCCTAAGATCAAGGCACATCACCAACACATGGTGATCTCTTAGGTCTGGGAGAAAGTGCTTGAGTGCACCAAACACGGCCAACATTTCCAAACAATTGATATGCCACGTTAGATGGCGACCGCTCCACAGACCGCGGGCAGGGTGGCCACTCATAACCGCTCCCCAACCGGTGAGGGATGCGTCCGTCACTAGCATTACGTGGCGACAAGGAGCTCCCAGCACCGGGCCCTGAGACAAGAACCAAGCTTGGCTCCACATGTCTAAGGCACGTAGGCATCGCCGCGTGACCTTGATCATGCGAAGCGTGTTTCCCCTAGGGGAGAACCCCTTGGTCTTGAGCCACCACTGTAGGGGTCTCATGTACAGCAGGCCAAAAGGTATCACGTTGGACACAGCTGCCATGAGCCCCAGCAGTTTCTGAAACTGCTTGACAGTGAGTGACCGGCCCTCTTTCACTCTCTTGACTGAGGTGAGGATCGACTCGATCCGAGCAGGAGACATACGTGCCTGCATCGTGGTCGAATCCCACACCACGCCTAGATAAGTGGTTCTCTGAACTGGAGAAAGTACACTTTTCTTGGCGTTCAGCCTCAACCCCAGCACCTTCATGTGCGCGAGAACAACATCTCGATGCCGAATCGCCACCTGCTCTGATCGAGCTAGAATCAACCAATCGTCGATATAATTGAGTAGGCGGATGCCCTGGAGTTGCAGAGGAACCAGGGCAGCATCCACACACTTCGTAAAGGTGCGGGGTGAGAGTGCAAGGCCGAAAGGAAGAACCCGATATTGGTAAGCTTTGCCCCCAAAAGAAAACTTCCTGTGAGAGGGAAGGATGGAGACGTGGAAGTATGCATCTTTTAGATCTATCGTGACAAACCAGTCCTCGGACTTGATCTGAGACACGACCTGATTGAGTGTCAGCATCCTGAACTTCAGTCGCATGACTGAGCGGTTCAACTGACGCAGATCTAAAATAGGACGCATCCTTCTTTGGAACAATGAAGTACCGGCTGTAGAACCCGGACTCTCTTTCATGAGGAGGGACCACCTCGATGGCCTCCTTCCTCAAGAGAGTGTTTGCTTCCTGTTCCATGATCAGAGCCTGCTCGGGGCCCACGCACATGGGAATCACCCCGTTGAAAGGCGGTGGCAGAGCACCGAACTGAATATGATAGCCTTTCTCTACAGTACGCAGGACCCATTGAGATACATTTGGCAGTAGTTTCCACGCTGCCAAATGGTCTAATAAGGGAACCTGTCTCTCAAGACTGGCCTCTGATGTAACCAGAGCTACTGGCTCGGTGCTCTGAAGCGGAGGACCGGCAGGAGACGGCCGAACCAGGAACTCTAGAGACCCCCGCGAGGGTGGGGAGCTTCTCGGCTCCGCTACACTTCGGGGCAGAAGAAACTGAGAACATCACTGGAGCCAGCTGCGCCCTGGAACTCTGGCAGGGTTAGCAGACTGGTCTCCTGAGGGCACTGGGGGGAGACGGACACCGTATAATGAGGTGTAACCCGCTCTGCACCAGAGGGGTCTGCCCTCGTAAGCCCTGGGCCACGTCCATCAGGGCTTCTTGGCCGAGGACCTCTTAGACTTAAGAACGGTCCGCAGATCCAGCTTAACCTTAGAGGTCCCCGACCCAAAGCGCTTGTCGCCACGACCCTACCTCGGTGGGGTGCGGGTAGCAACGCTCTGTTTCTGTGCCTCCCTGTACGAGTAGCTGGCACGCGGCGAGGGCTGCTCCCGACCAGCAGCCCTCCGAGCTAGAGATCGGCGAGGGAGAAACCGCTGAAATGCAGCCGCTTGTTTACGAGCCTCCTGGTACCTGTCGACGAGCGAGTTGACGGAGTCGCCGAACAGGCCAGAAGGCACAAGCGGGACGTCCATGAGGAGGACCCTGTCCTTATCTTGTAAATCAGACAGGGTCAACCATAAATGTCTCTCCTCAGCCACCAGTGCTGCCATTGACCTGCCGATAGCACGGGCGGTCTCTTTGGTGGCGCGGAGAGAAAGATCAGCGGTTTTTCGGAGCTCAGTGATATCTGTGGTATCTTATCTCAGTGGTATCTTCAGGCCTGAACCCCTCTCCCTCATCCAGCTCTTTAAGCAGGTCGGCCTGGTACGCCTGTAACACCGCCATGGTGTGCAGACATGCACCAGCCTGACCCGCAGCTGCGTACCCCTTGCCCACCAATGCTGAAGTAGTACGCAGCGGCTTGGTAGGCAAGGACGGAGCATTTAGAGACAACGCAGAGCGAGGGGACAGATAGCTCGCAAGCGTCTGTTCCACTCGGGGCATCGCTCTGTAGCCGTGCTCAGTCAACACCACCACATTACCGTAATTACCCGAGGTGGGGATGAAGAGACGGGCCGAGAATGGCTTACCCCACGATCTCGACACCTCGGTGTGGAGATCGGGGAAAAACGGCATGCTCCGACGTGACCCTGCTTTCTGACCCTGCAGAAACTATGTGAATGCTTTTTGTGTGCAACGAAAACAAAAATATTGACTCAGTTTTTTCTATTCTGTGTCACAATTCAACGTGTTCACGACAGTACCAGAACAGTACCACTACGCATGAGACTTCTGTTTTCTTCGCACACAAAAAGTATTGTCGGAGCTCCATAAAATTACGGTTTAACCACTGATTGTACATGGACTATTTTAATGATATCCTTACTATCTTTCTGGGCCTTGAACCTGTCAGTTGCGTTGCGGTCTATGCAGGGTCAGAAAGCTCTCGCATTTCATTAAAAATATCTTAATTTGTGTTCCAAAGATGAACGAAGGTCTAGCTCCTCACTAGTTTGACACGGCAATAATTCAAAGTGTGAGTTTGGGGATCTTGAGTTATGGCAGTGGCTCTTAATTTGTGTTCCAAAGATGAACGAAGGTCTTACGGGTTTGGAACAACATGAAGGTGAGTAAATAATGACAGAATCTTGATTTTTGAGTGAACTATCCCTTTGCGTCACATTTTGTGAAAACTTAAAGACTTATACATGTATTCAATTCAACTGAACAAACAAATATAATAGCTCTAATGCTTGCTTTTTTCAAATCTTGTATTGTCTCTGTTGTAAAGTCATTCAGGAAGACTACTTTTGTGTCTTTGACTGAGATGTGTGTATTACAGGACATAAATCAGCAGGCTTTGGATCTGTTTACTGTCCTTTATCTTATCTGAATATTAATGCATGCAGAAATACTTTGAAAGTGGATGGTCCTAGTGAGGCTAGTCTGTCCTCCTTGAACCTGCCGACTCCTTTAATTACTCCTGACCTCCTTGTGTGGAATGTGTTGTGCAGTGCTGAATTCAAGCACACAAATCATACACTACTATATTGTTGTGTCTGACAATGAGCGTAGCTGTGATTTAGTGCCGGAGATGGACACCCAGAAAGCCAAATACCGCTAAAGGAACAATCACAGTATGTTACTGTATTTTAAGTTAGTCACACTGGCAAGATAGGTTGTATAGATGTTAGTCATCACTGACTTTACAATCTTTTATTCACTAGATCTTATTTTTGACCTATTTAATAAACATATACAGTATGTAGTTACCTAAAGGCACATGATTTGTTGCACACAGTCAAATATTCTGCCATTTTTATTGGCAGCTTGTTACTGTTACAGACGACCTTGTTAACTCTGTGGTGTCGTATTAGTTACTTTTTGTTGTCAAGCGATTTGTTGCTGTACATTTAAATCAAGAATTGAAGCGAGTGCCCCTGGACAAGGCCTTCACACACCTGCCTACGTTTTTACATTATTTCTCAATATTCCCTATAAATCATTCTGTCATTTATGCATCCATATCATTCAGGACAATACTGATTTAAATGGTGGAAAGTTTTATAAATAAACACCTCACAGCATGCATGACTTTAAAACAGACATTTCTGCTCCTCACTAGTTTGACACGGCAATAATTCAAAGTGTGAGTTTGGGGATCTTGAGTTATGGCAGTGGCTCTATGTTGAAATAGCCTGTACGATTTGTCCTTGTCTGGACAGTATTAAACTTTGCCCGCCATTTTCACTGGGCATCACAATAGCTGTTAAGCTCTGTAATTTGCCTTTTGCTTTACCTTCCTATTATCACCCAGGAATGGATGAATGACGGGTGACACACCGAAATTTAACAAGAATTAGCATTTCATTTAGATCTCTTTCTGTTTCACTGTCATTTTCATGTGGACAGTTCACAGTCTCTCCCTTAGGCCTGAAGATCTGAGCAGAGGGCAACATTTCACCTTGACCTGAAGCTGGGGTGACCAGGCAAGTACAAAAAAAATCTTTCACAGAATTAAAAATAGGCCGTGGCCTGGCTGTCGTGTACTTCTTGTGGCCTCGGTGTGGCTGCGGGGTCTCGCTGACTCCTCCAGCTCTGTCTTTCACATGAGATTTGAGTAGACTGGGCCGCTGTTGCTGGTTCTGCTTGCAGGCCGAGCGCAGGGTGTGCGCTTCTGCGATGGGAAGAGAGGGAGAGCCTGGAGACATCAACACCAATTGGCACTAATTAGGAGGCCTGGGCTTGCTGGGGTTGCAGCCACGTTCATGTCAGGAATACTGATGCCAACCGAGTGTTGAGACACTGCTGCTGTCACCACTGAACTCACAAGTGGTGTGGGGAGGGGCAGAGGTCTCAGTAATTATAAATGCCTGATGTGTCCTATGAGTAGGTACATTACTACTGCTAAAGACAGTGGCTATCATGCTTAGTTCCCACTTACACGAAGATCGGTGATCTACAATAGGTTACATGGCTTTTGATTAGTCCGTTGGGAATGAATGTTGTATTTACAAGTTAATAATTAGTGGATTTTTCAAGTTTGCAAGGATTTTGTGTGTTTGAAACTCCCAACTCAGTATCTAAATGTATTTTTCTACTTTAAGTAGGTACTGTATGTCTTTGCACTATCTTTTGAAAAGCTCTTTTCTTTCATGAGTGTATCTCGGCGTAAGTTGTTGTACACATGAACAATTGTTATTTTAGCATTACTATTATAGTTTGTATTGATGTGTTGAATTAGCTATTAATTTTATATTTTTATTTAAATTTCAGTGTAATTGTGTATATATACACACACTGCCGTACAAAAGTTTTGGATCAGTAAGATATTTAATGTTTTTTAATAGTCTCTCATGCTCATCAAGGCTGTATTTTTTTTTTAATCAAAAATACAGAAAACAACTGTAAAATTGTGAAATATTATTGCAATTTGTAATATTGTTTCCCTATTTTAATATACTTTAAAATATAACTTATTTCTACAGCCCAAGGCTGAATTTTCTTACTCCAGTCTTCAGTGTCACATCCTTCAGAAATCTTTCTAATATTCTAATATAGGCCTATAATTATCAGTGTTGAAACTGTTGTGCTGCTTAATATGTTTTGGAACTTGTGACACTTTTTTCTTTTATTCTTTGATGAATAAAAAGTTGTATAAAGTTGAATAAAAGTATTAATTTCTTTAAAAAAAAGAAAGAAAAACATTTACTGACCCCAAACTTGAATAGTAGTTGTTTATTGTAACACACAATTTCTATTTTGACTAAACACTGTTCTTTTTGACTTTTTATTTATCAAAGAATCCTGAAAAAAGTTACAGAGGTCCCCAAAAATATTAAGCATTTTGATTTGATTTGATTTGATTTAATTTAATTTTTTTATTTTAACAAAAATGTTATATTAATTTAAGTATAGTATATACTTATATTATTACATACAGTCAAACCAAATTTTATTCAGACACCTTCAACATTTCTCACATTATCACAGTTTATTTTCTATAGTTTAGAAAATGGTAATAAAATATGACAAGAACTCAGAGTTAAACTGTCAGAACAAATTCATCTTGATAATGCTATCCTTCTGTTAGACTGTCTCACAAATGAATTAGGTTGAATAGCTGTTAGCTGTTAAATTTAAGTACACAATTAGATAATACTATTAGATAGTTTAAGTCAACCAATTACCAAGCAATGCTTAAGTTTGTTCATTCTGTGGTGCAAAACATTCTGTGGTGCAAAAAGGCCGCATTAGCAATTAAAGAAAAAACACTTTAGCAAAACATGGTCAGATCAAAGTGTCTGAATAATTTTTGGTCCCAAATTTTTATCAGTTTTACTGGTGGTCCACTGTATGAAGAATTTTTGGGTAAAAGTTTACTGTATTTTGCTGTCCTCACATCAGTGCACTGTAAAAAAAGTTGAGCCAACTTAAAATTTTAAGGCAACCAGCTTCAGCAGATTTGTGAGTTTTCTCAACTTGTTGTTTTAAGTTTATACATCAAAAAGTTGAGAATCTCCTACAAAAATTAGTTGAGAGAACTCAAAAATCTGCTGAAGCTGGTTGCTGTTTTTTTTTTAATTTTTACAAAAAATATAAATAAATAAATATATATATATATATATATACAGGTGCTGGTCATAAAATTAGAATATCATGAAAAAGTTGATTTATTTCAGTAATACCATTCAAAAAGTGAAACTTGTATATTAGATTCTTTCAATACACACAGACTGATATATTTCAAATGTTTCCTTTAATTTTGATGATTATAACTGACAACTAATGAAAGTCCCAAATTCAGTATCTCAGAAAATTAGAATATCAATTAAGACCAATGCAAAAAAACATTTTTTTTGAAATGTTGGCCAACTGAAAAGTATGAGCATGTACAGCACTCAATATTTAGTTGGGGCTCCTTTGGCCTGGATTACTGCAGCAATGCAGCGTGGCATGGAGTCGATCAGTCTGTGGCACTGCTCAGGTGTTATGAGAGCCCATGTTGCTCTGATAGTGGCCTTCAGCTCTTCTGTATTGTTGGGTCTGGCGTATTGCATCTTCCTCTTCACAATACCCCATAGGTTTTCTATGGGGTTAAGGTCAGGCGAGTTTGCTGGCCAATCAAGAACAGGGATACCATGGTCCTTAAACCAGGTACTGGTAGTGTGTGCAGGTGCCAAGTCCTGTTGGAAAATGAAATCTGCATCTCCATAAAGTTGGTCAGCAGCAGGAAGCATGAAGTGCTCTAAAACTTCCTGGTAGACGGCTGCGTTGACCTTGGACCTCAGAAAACACAATGGACCAACACCAGCAGATGACATGGCACCCTAAACCATCAATGACTGTGGAAACTTTACACTGGACCTCAAGTAACGTGGATTATGTGCCTCTCCTCTCTTCCTCCAGACTCTGGGACCTTGATTTCCAAAGGAAATGCAAAATTTACTTTCATCAGAGAACATAACTTTGGACCACTCAGCAGCAGTCCAGTCAAGACGCTTCTGACGCTGTCTCTTGTTCAAGAGTGGCTTGACACAAGGAATGCGACAGCTGAAACCCATGTCTTGCATACGTCTGTGAGTGGTGGTTCTTGAAGCACTGACTCCAGCTGCAGTCCACTCTTTGTGAATCTCCCCCACATATTTGAATGGGTTTTGTTTCACAATCCTCTCCAGGGTGCGGTTATCCCTATTGCTTGTACAATTTTTTCTACCACATCTTGTCCTTCCCTTCGCCTCTCTATTAATGTGCTTGGACACAGAGCTCTGTGAACAGCCAGCCTCTTTAGCAATGACCTTTTGTGTCTTGCCCTCCTTGTGCAAGGTGTCAATGGTCGTCTTTTAGACAACTGTCAAGCCAGCAGTCTTCCCCATGATTGTGTAGCCTACAGAACTAGACTGAGAGACCATTTAAAGGCTTTTGCAGGTGTTAATTAGCTGATTAGAGTGTGGCACCAGGGGTCTTCAATATTGAAGTGACATTCAGCCAAGTATGGTGACCCATACTCGGAATTCGTGCTCTGCATTTAACCCATCCAACGTGCACACACACAGCAGTGAACACACACACACACCGTGAACATACACCCGGAGCAGTGGGCAGCCATTTTATGCTGCAGCGCCCGGGGAGCAGTTGGGGGTTCGGTGCCTTGCTCAAGGGCACCTCAGTCGTGGTATTGAGGGTGGAGAGAGCGCTGGACATTCACTCCCCCCACCAACAATTCCTGCCGGCCGGGGACTCGAACCCGCAACCTTTGGATTACAAGTCCGACTCTCTAACCATTAGGCCACGACTTCCCCATTTGAACATATTGAACATTTTCACAATATTCAAATTTTCTGGAATACTGAATTTGGGACTTTCATTAGTTGTCAGTTATAATCATCAAAATTAAAGGAAATAAACATTTGAAATATATCAGTCAGTGTGTAATGAATGAATCTAATATACAAGTTTCACTTTTTGAATGGTATTACTGAAATAAATCAACTTTTTCATGATATTCTAATTTTATGACCAGCACCTGTATATGGTATCTGAATAATTTTTGGTTTGACTATCAGTATACACGTTAAAATAATAATCGGCCATACTTTTTTATTATTGCTTCATCCCTACTTGCTTTGTCAATGTTATGTATACAGTCTTTCGCATAGGCTACTATAACATTTTTTTGACTGAGCTACCACATTATTTCTTTGTTGATCTATTGTGGTATAATCCATTTTTTTGTTTGTATTACTGTTTGAGACTAGCCTCCCCCTGCTTCTGCACAGGATTCTCAGTTATGGAAAAACATCTTAGGAAAATCTTCCTGACTCCCTAATCCTGCTATTCCTGTGCCAATTTAGACGCTGGCTGGTCTGTTTCCCATCCAGCTGTGTTTTAGCCCCCATCCTGGCCAATCACTGCTCTTTATGGGATTATCCAGCCCCCATAATGTCCTCTGCCCTCATCGTCCCCAGAAAAATCACTCTGGGTAAACACAGCAGGGATCTCACCTGCGGGAGAGCATGGCTCAGCTAACCTGCAGCGGACCGTGCGTTGTTTACTGATAATGTGCCTTTGGCAGATATGAGAAGAGATGTATATGAAATGTGCAGTGCTCTTTCCAAAATGCAAAACTTCTTGTTCGGAGAAGAAAATTGCCAGGTTTAGCTGGTGATAAAGAAAATGCCAGTGAAAGCACTTCTTTGACCAAACAGATGTTGCGTCTCATCACCACAGGAATCATCATATGCATTTCTATCCTGGTGTGTTTTTAGTCATTGAGACATCACGTAGTTTAGGTTTATTGAGCTTAATCCAAGAGGAAAAATGAATTTCATGCAGAGAGCATGATAGAGTCTTTATTTATCACCACATGACTAGGGCCGCTGGAATTAATTTCTGCAAATGCTTAGCAAAGCAAGAATCACAGAGCTTGAGTGTCTTCCATAGTGTTTACTTTGATGATAGTAGCGTAAAACAAACTGAATGTGAGGTGTAACCTAATTATTGTATAATACAGTGTAACTGAACGGAACTGTTTTCATATTCATAATGCCGCTTCCTTTTATTTACTTACCCACAAATCACTGTTGATATCTGATCATTTCACTGTGGTAAGCCTGTGTTTGCTACTAAGTTTAGTTCAGCCAGCCTATTTTAGGAAAGGAGCTCTTGACACAGGACTGTGCCGGTGAAAAATCTTCCCCAGATTGGATTCCATAGGAGGATCACCAGGAAACAATCAATAAGTGAGCGGAAAGAAGCCCGTCTCCCTTGATCGCTGTGTCCCAGCGCCCTCAGAGCCGAAAGAGGGCTCAACATTTGTGCTTTATAATGAACCCATTGCCCTCTGCTTTGAAAAGGCTAGTATCACTGTTACTATTGCTTGGGTCATGGGATAAACAAACACTTAGCCCCAATAGTTTTGTCATTTTAGTTTTTTCATAGATTTCTAGTTTTAGTATGTAAATTTGTAGTATTTTAGGATGGCCAATCCCCAGCTGGAAGCACAATAGTGTTGTAGTCATAAAAATTTATGTTAGTTATTTTCAGGTTTTCCCTGTTATTCTAAGTTTTATTTTTTAACAAACATATTTAATTTAGATTTCATTTCATTTAGTTACTCTGCCTAGAACACCATAGCAACCATTTTGCAACACCCTGGTAACTTACAAGAACACCCAGCCATTGTTGCAATGAATTTTGGACTACTCGTATTTTCTTTCAGTAATTTAAGACTGTATTATTATCCTGTGATGTATTTGAAGCTAGTAGTATAGCATCTCATATTCATTTCAGCATTTGTGGCATGTTCACAACCATCTACACTCACACACACTTTGTCTTGCAAAAGCTGCCCTCATCAGAAAAAGTTAAATATGACGTAGAGATGTAGAGGGGCAGGAAACCCTCAATTTTCCTTGCCTGAGCAACCAATCTCCATCAAGATCAATTAGGAACCTGCAGCAGCAATGGCATCAGACAGGTTCAAGTGTCCTCCTGGCATCCTCCTATCATGCCTGCTGGTCACACCTCCCTGTGGCTGCCTCATGCCCGCAAACACTTGTTTTTTTGTTTAGTTTTTTTTTACCTCAGTCCTCACATGGGATATTCCCTTGAATATCAAGAGAGGTGTTTAGAGCTATTTCTCTCTGGAAATTTATGTAGCTGTGTTTATTGTCTAAACCAAATGTTTTATCTATGTATGTTCAGTATGCATTTATTTATTTAAATGCAATAATCATTATTGTATTTTTTTTTAGCTGTACATATTTAGTGCAAAACATACAAAAAACCCCATTTACAATATCCCAATTCAACATTGTCCATAAGGAAATGTAATTTACTAATCTAGTAAAAAAAAAAAAAGAAAAAAAGAAAAATCAGTTTGGTTAGAATTCTAAAAAAAAGAAGAATGAATAAGTAAATCAATAAATATTAAGAACGAACGAACGAACGATAGATAGATAGATAGATAGATAGATAGATAGATAGATAGATAGATAGATAGATAGATAGATAGATAGATAGATAGATAGATAGATAGATAGATAGATAGATAGATAGATAGATAGATTGATTGATTGATTGATTGATTGATTGATTGATTGATTGATTGATTTAGTTCACAAAACCAGTCTTCATTATTCTCACTGATCTGGTTCTTGAGTTCAGCTCACCAATTCCATGATCCAGAACAATTCTTGACAATTTCTCTTTCTGTGCTCAGAAGAAGGCAAATCATATTGGTTTGGAATAACATGAGGGTGAATAAATGATCACAGAATTTTCATTGTTGGCTGAAATTCCTTTAAGATTTCAGGTCTTTTTCCCACATTTCAGCTCTTATCCTGACCGTGTTCCAGTCTGGTCACATGACATGATGGCAAACAGAAAAACCAACCTTCTCTGGAAGAGAGAGCGTTTTCTTGCACAACGACTTATCCAGTTAAAGTAAAATCCCCCTGAGTGTTATAACCCATTTTAAGCACTACCAAGCAGCTTGTTACTGCCTCTCCTCTAGTTGCCTGTCTGCCTTTTCACTCCGTCATTCCACACTTCTTTCGTCATGTGTGCAGACAGAGATGGACTGTGACAGCAGGCGGTGTGCAGCGCCTGGTCCCAGACCTGCGCCCACCCCCCATCGCCCCACAGGGAGGGCAGGAGATGAGCCCCGTGCGCCGGTGGCCGGAGGAGCTCTGCAGAGAACACATGTATCACTGTAATGTCTTGTGAAGGGCCACTTTGCCAAGAGTATTAATTAGAGGTCAGGCTTTTGGGGAGCTGCTTTGTTTCAGCCCCAACTCCATGCTCTGCCAGGTCAGGGCTCCACTCCAGCATGGCTACGAGGGAGGCTGCTCAAGGCCTCTCTCTCTGTGTGTGTGTGTGTGTGTGTGTGTGTGTGTGTTTGTACGAATGTTGGCAGGAGGTTGTGCATCACACTGCTTGATCTCCATACCACAGAGAAATTAAGAGTAACTACAAAGGGTGAAAGTTCATTTAAATCATGTAAACATTTGATTTTCTCTTTTTCATCTGACAAACAGTTGAATTTTAAACTTGCAGTAGTATGTTCTGTATCTTATGCAGTAGTATGTTCATCTTAATGCACTCTTTTTGCTTTGTATTCATCCACACCACTCCCTAATTTTCAGTGCTACAGTATATAACATAGTAAACATTGGAGTCATTTCTTATCGGTTAGTGCACATGCTCCAACAATTTGAGCTGTTAACCTTACCTAAAATATCTGCTAGTACTGTTCTGTTACAAACATGCTATTCATTAGAAATATAATATAGATTATTCAAAATACATATTTATATTTTTATAAAATATTATACATTTAAAAAATTAAGGTTATATTGTATATGTTATATTATGTTATCATCTAATTCTTAAATAATATTCTTATGTTATAGGTTAAGAAAAAATATTTGTAACTTTGCCCTTGTGAAGGCAATGATTCCCTGACAATGTTTAAATGGGAATAAGTTTTAAATCAATGATAAAAAGATAATTTCTTTCTTTCTTTTAATTTAATTTTTAAATGTAAATTTGTATTAAAGGTTTTCACCTTTTATCTTTTGGGTGGAGGGGTTCTTTAACTTTTTTGCAAACACATTTTTTGTGGGTAATGTGAGTATGATAATGGCTTCGTTTTCTGATTTTGTCCTCCTTTTTTAAAAATAACTTTTCCAGTCCTTTCTCATTTCCTCTGTTCTCTGATACACATTCTTCTGCCCCATACACAGTTTGTTAGTGCCGTGGCAGTCAGTGCAGACAGACCTGTACAGTTGTTTAGGAGATGACCGTGTCAGAAGTTAACAGGATTTTGCCTCCGCTATGGAAAGCAGAGATAGAAATCGGAAAATGTTTATGTGATATTGCATCCAGAGTGACAACTGTCAATAGGTTCTGGATGGAGGTGAGGCAGGTATGGATTTTTGAAAGGCGCTCTTCCAACCCTGCCTGTCATTAGATAGTGACCAACTTCAGTTTGCCTGTGCATGTTGAAAATTTAATCTGTCGACAAATGCCGTATTAATAGGGTCCAGCGAGACTGGGGGAAGAAAATGAGGGGAGTTCGGAACATACAAGGCAGTGTAGAATCACATCCTAGAGGCCCTTACAGACTATGTGTTATCACAAGCGACTGAAAGAGTGATATAACATATATGTTGGAGATGGAGCGTAGCATCTAATAAATAATAGAAATATTGTGTGACAAGAAAGTCCAGGAATCAAATCATGCACAGGTTGTATATGTTATTGTGGGCTTGTGAGAATGAGTGTATTGAATTTGTATATATATTCAATACACTTCAGACCATTTCAGTATAATGTAAATTCAAATTAATAAAGTGGGCTACACTTTTTAAAGGTGTCCTTGTTATAGTGTAATTGTATATTTTAAATACTGAGTAATATTAATTAACACCATGTACTTACTATAGTGTTAGGATTAGACGTAAGGTTTGGTTTAGGGTTAATTGCATGTAATTATGCATATTTACTGTTATTACTACAGTAATTACATATAACGTGTAACAAAGACATTTGTATATTCATTAAACACACTGGAGTTTAATGAATATACAAGCTCAGTGTATCCAGAGATCTGAAGATTTAAGCGTTTGCTCTCCATCTCTTGTTTTCCTTTTTCCTGATGAATCCCATATTTGCACAAAATAATTTGTCATAAAGTACAATCGTACTTCCTATCTCTAAATTTCACACCTGTCATACCAGAATGATAAGTACCTGAAATGACATCTCACTACATAACAGCAAATAAAGAAAATTAATTATAGCCTTGCAATGATTAGCCTTCTCAATGCAGCCATAGATGTAGATGATGCAGATTTAACTCTACAGCCCTTTATCCCGTGTGTCCAGGGGTCTGTTTTACTGAGCACTCATTCTCTGAAATACACACTGTGGGAGTGAAAAGGCATGACCACGCCAGCAATTACTGACTCCGCACCTCTGACTCTTTAATTTGTTCCTCACGGACTTGCCTGCAGCCAATACGCAAAATCAATAGTCTCTCCTCCAGAAGAACTACTGCCAACATTTCCACTGACATATGAAGACACATGTTCTTACATGAGGTCAAAAAAAGAGAGGATTGCACACATTGTTTCTTGTAACGTTTTCGTAATGTTCAGTGATGGGCTTAATTGTTTGTTTGTGTTTTTTTTCTTGTCAGTCTTTATTCTTCTGCAAATCCGCTAAGTGGCTGTCTGTCAAAGCGAGGTAAATTGTTCTTACTGAGCTGTTAATCTATGCTAGATCCATGAGCTATTTAGTTGTAGTGCAGTAAGTGTTTCTCTGTTTGGAGGAAACCACTCATTAACACAGCATGTAACAGGATTTGCTCTTAGCACTTAGCAGTTGTCGAAATCCACTTTACCTGGTTTTTCTCATTATGTGATAATGGACGGAGAATCACAGTGGCTCGATAGCCTCCCAATTAATCTCATTTGCATTGTGTTAACTGTGTTACTGGGAGAGTGTTGCTGCTTTACAACATTTTGCCAAACACTTTTTAGAGCACATAGTAGGTTAATATGAAATAAGAGAGGGGTTGCACTGGGGTCGCCCAACAATCCTTTACATTTTCATTAACATAACTTATGTAATTAAGTGGAACAGGATGTGTTTTATTGATGATCACAACCATTTTCCTGTACGCAACTCCCTGTTGTAAACCAATACCAGTAGATGAGAAGCACGCACAGCGCTTCTAACTTCTGTAATGTGGCGTATTTCACAAATAATATCCACCAAAATTATAAGCTAATTCTTGCTCATTTTTGATGTGTGTTTTTATTTTTTTTATTTTATTTATTCAAGCTTCTGTTCAATCTAAAATTATGTATTAATATTTTAAAAGGGGAAAAAATGGAGAGGGTAAAAACCTGAGCATGCATGTTCAGCAAAAATAAATAAATATATATATATATATATATATATATATATATATATATACTGTACTATTATATAACTATTTTAGATTTATTATAAAAATAAAATCACTTCCCCTAATACCGTAACTCATATTAGGGTGGAGTTTGATTTCATGTCTTTAAACTGTTTTATTTTGCTCTGGCAAAGTATGTTCAGTAAAAAATAAAAAAATATAATAAAATATGTAATATTTTGTATGTTTAAAGTTATATATGTGTATATACACACACACACACACACACACACACACACACACTCCACTAATAAATCATATTAGGTTACATTTCATACCTTTAAACGGCAGATACTTTTATTTTGCTCTGTCTTTTTTTCTTCTGTAACTTTCTATGTGGTTTATACTGTGAGTCAAGAGTGAGATCTCTCTCCCTAAGCGTCTTATTTTTAGACATTGTACATATTCTCCCTCTGAACATGGGCTAAAGAGACCCAACAACATTAATTGTGACTTCAAGCTAAGTTTACAAACTTTGTGGCCCAGAACATGACCGGTGGCCTGGTGTTAGACCTGTTGGAGAGCCCCTGTTCATTAGTGTTATGGGCAGGGGGCGGTCCGTGCTCCTTATGTGTGTGCGTGTTGTGGCTTTTTGAGGGCCGGACTGTGAAGTGCCGGTGAGGAAGCAGCCTGCAGACTGTTTGTGCTGATGTCACAGAGAGGTATGATGACGTGTATGCACCAACAGTGCAGTTAGGTCTGTCAGTGTGAATCCATCATGGACGTGGCCGGTCACTGGCCTCTCTCCATCCCCACAGCTGAGACCAATGTGGACAGACAGTTTGAGCCCCTTGTATTTAAAGCTAAGAAGTTCAGACAGATGACACCCCTCAGGGAGGGCTGCAAATGTGCGTCCCTTCCCCTGCGCTTTTTGAAATTCCCGGAATGAGGCGAGAGATCCTGGTTATTGCCTGTCACTGTTTCGATTCGGTTGTTGACTTGCTTGTCATCCAAGAGTCTGTTGAATCTCAGCTACGTTCTCTGGTTGTGTCTCTCCTGGAGTTCTTCAAATGAGATGTAAAGGGAGAAAATAATGCTGGTTGCCATTTAGCCTAATACTAAGAGACACTTTGAACAAGTCGAAACATGACCGGTGGACCACAAGCCACAAATTCTAAATCATTGATGAGATGCTCCTCTTAGCTATACGCTCTGGCCGCCCCTGTCAATCTTCTTTGCCAATTATGCGAATATATACTTAAAATATTAAGTATTTTTTACTTTTGTGACCTTGTCTTTATGCTGGATTCATGCTTGAAGCGTCTTATGATATTGTTCTTTTCAGTCACATCGGAATAATTGCATATTTCAACAGTCATATTTCATCTTATTTGATTGCCTTCTACCAAGATTAACTATATGGCTGAAATACATACCTATGCCAAACGTGCTCATTGAGAATGCCCAGAGGTTGCTCCTTCATAGCTCTGGAACCAAGTGGAGTTCTCAGTTGTGTTTCTCTAAAGCATCAGTTTTGTCTCATATATTTTTATCTGAAAATGTGTTGCATAGTTCACATGATTTGGTCTCAAAATAATTTAATTTAAGAAGTTTTAATTGAAGACTTCAGTAACTTGACATCTTAACAAATCTAAGTAATGTTTGTGGTATTTTGTCTAAACTGTAGGTCATCAGATGCAAAATTCACTTTTCAAGTTGTTTGAACATAAATGTGTTTTGGAAGTGTCTGTACACATCCATCCTATAATGATAAAAATCCACCCAGTGTTTTTTTTAAATCCCTATTTTAAAATCTCAAATCAAGCTATTGTGAGAGCCTTGTCAGAATGACGTAGTTCTGTACAGGCCCCCCCACGATTGATTGACACTAGCGTCTTACCTTAGACTCGCCCTGAGTGAGCTGAGAGCTGTCCACCATTGTGTTGACTCTGGTGCAGGGGAAGACGAAGATATCTCAGATTAAACGATTGAGGTGTTTTGTTGTTGGATGTAATAATGAATATAGCAGTCGCCATTTACTCCCGACATCTGAGCCGCTGAAGAAGCAGAGGATTAACGTTACTTTCGCTTTGAAGTGAATGTGCCGATCCCCGATCTGCCTGAATGCATCTATGTTCGCGCGAATCATTCATGATCCAGCTTTATCTACAGAAGAAGTGAGTTTAATGTTTTTTATGAATCTTTGCAAATCGCCTTTCCTAATAATGTCCTAGTTAGCCAGTTTCGCGGCTGAAGTTTAGTATGCTCCATATTATATATACCTAGATGCCTCATTATCGACTGTTTCTATGGGCGCGATACGCAAGCCATCCACCCTGTTTGGAACGGTCTGCGAATCTTTGAGCACATTGACTGTGTGCGTCTACAACAGCAAGTTATACGCTTGTATATCTTTGAATATTCATTGATTATTATGGTGCAGTCAATGTATCTGGAGCGGTCGAATAGGGAATCTACACATATCTATGGTCTGCTCGTCACTCTACGGAAGAGAGGGGCGGGGTCAGCAGAGCTCACTAGGATTTAAAGCAACATGGACTAGATCAGCGTGCTGTAAACAGAGCTGATTTTGACAGGTTTAAAAAGGTGTTTTTTACATTACCATTGAGAAATTTGAACCAAAGTATGTTATAGACTTTTCATTAAGACCCTAAAGAATCATATCAACTCAAAATGGGCATCCGATGACCCCTTTAACTTATTGCTTTTTTGGAACTGTTGTGTAAAAGCAGCATCAGATTTACAATCGTTTTTCAGAATATCAGTACCAATACGAATGAATCACAGCCATACCTACTGTATTGATGGCTGGTATATGAGAACAACATCATGGAACGAATGTTGAAAGAATGAAAGAATGGAGAATATATATTCTTCTGCCCTGCAAGTATGTATTCTCATGCCCTGAAAGTATCAAGAAATTCTTGAGCGTTACTCTAAGCAGTTTTACACATTTTTATTGTCATTCTGGTTTGTTGTTTTCATGTTTCAAAGAAGAAGAAAAAAAATCAAGTTTATTCAGGCTTCATGTTATTCAATGTGAATATTTAAAAAGGAAAACAAGAGATGGAGAGCAAACGCTTAAATCTTCTGATCTCTGGATACACTGAGCTTGTATATTCATTAAACTCCAGAAACAAATGTTTTCTGAGAACTTCAGATTGTTTATTGATTTTCATCTCTGAAGCTTGAGTAAGTCTGTCTGAGGGGCTCCCACGGGACTCCAGGGGTTCGATGAGGGTGTCATGTTTCAAACCTGGCTGCACACTGTGCCATGTCAACTCCTGGGATATGATAACAGGTAGAATGAGTGGAGAGGACAGCAGTCCTGTTTTATCTGGGTTCCTTACTGGTTCTCATTACAGGATTGGAGTTCACCATGACTTAGATTTTTAAGTCCTCTCTGCACTGCTGTGATCCAACTGAGAAAAATACATTGTATCAATGGAGTTGATACCCACAAGGAGTTATTTCTACTTGATCTGACCTTTAAAAATTACTTCGTTTATGTGACCTAATATTTTCAGGTTGATTCAGTAATATTTTTTTTCTTTACATGTTACATGTGTGTACTGCATGAAGCACACTGTAAGTTGCCTTACAATTTTTTTTTCAGTAATATGAAATTAAGTATTAAAATACTAATAATATATATATTTTTTTAAGTTTTCAGCCCATTTTACTTCTTGAACCTAATATATTTCCAATTGTATCAAACTTAATTCTCATGCTTTGTTTCTGTGAAAATTAAATGGAGCAGGAGTTGTGTTAAACTTTGTTGATGTTTTATAAATGCATCATTTTATTTGTATTTTTATTTCATATTCTCAATAATTGTTTGATTTGTCTGTCTGCATAATTTCAAGCAATAATTTCATAACATTATTTCTTCAATTTTGATTCATGTGCAATTGTTAATGCACCTTTTTGTGGTATACGTGCAGCTTCAGATACAGCTCCTTGCGGTGTGAAGACATAGTAACAACTTGTTTTTGTTTGTGTACACATGTGAGAGCCAGACAGAGATCTGGCACACAGCATAGCAGCTACTTAACAGACACATTCTGCTTGTTTTTTTACGTATGTCACGCTCTTATAAATAGCATTGATTTAAGTACCAACCATTCACAGCATCTGTGCTTTTTGGCAAAGGCTTCCTTTTGGCACATGGACCTCTTTATTTAGGTCCTTACGTTTTCTTCTCAAATGGACCTTGAGGACAAACAGCCACCTTACCAGTGGCTCCACGTTGACAATCCCAGATTAGGAAGATCTGCGGCCTGACCTTAGCACATGCTGTGTCTGAGCAGGTTCCTGGTATCGCATGACCAGTCATAATGGTGCGTAAGCCACATTGGGGATGCTGTCAGCACTGTGCTTCTGTTCACTTTGCCTACTCAGAAAACATTGGCCAGCACCTCTGGAAAAGCAGATGATCATCGGCGGCGACTTGGTTTTAAACAATCCCCAACATTTCTTTGAGGAAGATGTTTGAAAACAAAATATTCAACTCTCAGATAAATGTCCAGTAAGATCTACTGACATGATAACTAACAAACATTGCTGTCTGAGTTGCATTGCAAATATATTTATGTTACAACTTGGAGCACATCTGTTGCTGTGAATCATAATTTGAGTCACAGCTTGGTGCCCTAGTAATTACAAAATCTAATACCTTTGCTCTCACTTAAAAGCCTTCATGTTCCATATACATGAAACAGCAAACAAGAGATAAGACTTCAAAACACGGCTGCTTTCAAGGTAAAGGCAAGATTCAGGTAGATGTTCAGGGCTATTTTTCGGACTACCTTTTTGGGCTCTGGTGAGGATGATGTTAGGCATTTATTACTGCTTTTTATTTTATTTTATCTTTTTCTCTAGTAGTAGATAACATTTGTTTGTTTGTTAGGAATTATGTATGCATATTTGTTTGTTTCTTCACTTTCTATTAGGGAGAATATGTTTGTTTGATGTAAGGCATTCATCACTAGATTGATTGTTTATTTATTTATCTATACTACTGGTAGATGATGGTCGACTGATGTTAGAATTGTATTACTGCTCTCTGTTTGTTTCTGTATTAGTTTATTTATTTATTTATTTTACTAGTAATAGACCATGTTTTTTATTTTAGGAATTTATGTGTAACATATTTGTGTTCTGTGTGTTTTTTTAATATAGTAGTAGTCTATGATAATTGTTTGATGCTAGCTTTTGTTACTACATTCAATCATTTATTGTTTTCATAATACTAGAAGATGTTTGATGATGTTAGAAAGTTTATCTATTTATTTTACTAGTAGTAGACCATGTTTTTTTTTTTTTTTTTGATATTACGAATTTATGGTGTTTTGTTTTGTGTATGTTTGTTTAATGATGTTTGTTTGATGCCAGGCTTTCGTTACTACATTCATTCATTTATTGTTTTCATTATACTAAAAGATATTTGTTTGATGTTAGAAAAATGTATTACTGCTTTCTGTTTGTATCTTTATTATTCTATTTATTTATTTATTTTTCAAGTAGTAGACCTTTTTTTGATGTTAGGAATTTATGATGTTCTGTTTTTGTTTTTTTTAGTAGTAGATGATGTTTGTTTGATGTTAGACTTTTATTACTACAGTATTTTTTGTTTGTTTTCATAATACTAAATGTTTATTTGATATTAAGAATTTATTGCTGCTATCTTTTTTTTATAGCTGTTATTATTGTTATTATTACTACTATTATTATATTTTTATTTTATTTATTTATTTAGTATGTTTTTTTGTTAGGAATTTGCTATTACATTCTGTTTGTTTATTTGTATTATTAGATGAAGATTGTTTAATGTATAACTGCAGCCTTGTTTGTATGTGTTTATATTTGACTAAATTGTTCCTGTTTTTATTATTTTTAGTAGTATATTTAGATGTTTATATGTTTAGTATATTTAGAGGATTGTTTGCACTGATGCTATCAAAAATAGGTGCCATGGTACCAACATTTTTTGTGAATGTACCATGGTACTACTGGTTCTTGGACATGATACATGCTACCATCTCATGTCATTCATGTCATCCTGACATTTCTTCCAGTTTCAACTGGAATTCACCTGCATAGATCAAACTTTGAGATCTTTGACAGTGTACAACTGAACACCCCCATTACGTCTTTGTACAAACCCCGGTCAGCAGGAACATTCTTTACCAGCACCTTGTTATGGCATCTCAGATGAGGAAGAAGACTCTCATCACTGAGGCATGTCTTGTATAAAGAGCTTGAAATGGAGAAGACGATGTTTGTTACATATTGATGCCTATCAGCCCTGAAGATGGGAGCCATGTTTCATCCCCCCTGCGATTCTCCGCTGCTTGGCAGACATGCCCCTTGCCGCTGCATAATCATATTAATTTATGCCCTGAATCAATTATGCATTCAGATTCTCCTGATAGCTTGTCACTTTTTATCCATTAGTCTTTGTGTGCCGGTTGTGGGATGGTAAATAAATAGAGAACACAACACGCCCCACGTCGCTGGAGGTGTGGTGAAGCATCCAAGTGTATTTGTGGAGATTTAAGGGTTATTAAGCGAAAAGGGGGCAGTCTCTTTCATTTTTCTTATCTTGTTTGACACCTCGGCGGGTTTGTTAATGGCGGCGAAGGAGGGGCCGACGGGGTTGAAGGTGTCACATCCGAGTCGTATTTAACAAAGAGAGAGGAAGTTCACCAGAACGCTTGCCATAAACGATCACGCCACAAAATGCAAATAGTTCCACTGATGAGGCATGTTACTGCTCTCTTGACAGCGTCAGAATAGCGCAATTACCTGAGAGAAGAGAGCTGGCACTGGAGGGAGGTACGAGCTGGAGGAGACAGACTTCGGCATCTGGGCTCGTGTTCACAAATTGTCTTATTGCCGAGAGTGTTGATGTGGAATGGGATATCTGCCTCCGAACTGACCTTAAACAAGATATGTAAGGATGATTCACAAGCGCTGTCAGGAAGACCAGCTGTGACGTGGACTTCTCATTGAAAGACTGCACAACTCTTCTTTCTTATTTTGTCAGAGAGGGCAGACAGTGCTATTACTGTGTGTTTCTTGCTAATGGCAAAACTCATTTGTTTAAATATATGCTAACTGGATAGAGAGCTAATGGTTAGCAGCTCTCTCGGGCTAAAGTCTGGTTTGATAATCCAGCAAACTGAATGCAGGCTGCTGAGGGGACCAACTACACTTCTAATGCAGACGTTTCACAGAGACGACAGGGCAAATGTGGAGTGTGTTGTTTTTGGATTCATCATAGCCTCAGTTATTTGCATTCCATTGAACTGTTTTCTCCATATTTAACCAAACCAATTAATTACACCTTAAAATAATTACAAAGATACAGCAAGTAACAAAATTCATTTATCATGAAATTGTTGACTGAAATACTATTTTCCTGTAAAATATACTACTCTTTACTAAAACAAACGATAATATTTACTCCACAAACCAAAACATTGGTGTGCCCACAAATCCCTCATTAACATATGAACACAAAAAACGTTCAATATTTAAAAAAAATAAAAAAAATATGGATAGTTATGGATCAGTATTAGATCAGTTAACCTTTATATATATACATATATATATATATATGTGTGTGTGTGTGTGTGTGTGTGTGTGTGTGTGTACACTCTCATACACACAATTCTTCAATAGGAATTCACAATAAGTGCAGGTATGAGGAGGAAATCAGAGAAGTTATATAAAGCAAATGGCATTCCCTCTATGTAATAATAGGAAACCTATCGGGTTTCTACAGGTTTGGGGTTACACATCAATTAATGCCTAAATGCGGAGCAATTCGATCCATTTTCAAGCTGTGAGCTTCAGCAGTGTCTTATATTACGCAACGATGAGCTAGATATCTAACACCTTTCATTTCATTTTCTGCTGCTACAAAATGTTCAAATAAAAATAGCATTTCTCCATAAGGCCATGCACAGAGATTCTCTGAGAAGTCTGCCTGCCTGATATACATTTTGTTGGGTGTAATTTAAAATACAAAAATATTTTAAAAATACAAGGCTCTCTTAATACTAAAGGAAGAAAGTTTTAAATGTTTGCTTGATTATGCATCTGTAAAAAAGCATAAATATAAAAAGCCATCTATTTTATTTGTCCAATATGGAAATAAATAGAGGGTAATGATGACATACAGTCTTAGACATACAGTCACAAACTGAAGTCTTGTTTTATATTTGAACATCTTTCAATACAAAGAAAGACAAGGAATTCAGTACCAAAGTGTGATTTTAAAGTATGCGGGTGTGTAATATTACATCTGGCATACTGGCATTGACCTTCGATCCATATGTTCCTTGACCTATGACGTACTAACAACAACTGCAAAAATAAATTACTCCGCTATTGTTAAAAGTCCAATTGAACCACAAGGAACTTTCTCAGAAACTATACAGCAGGTACACTTTAAAATAGCCATACAAATCTGAGGACTCCTCTGCTCCCGTGGCCTCATGAGATAGCAAAGTGTCCACTAGCTGCAAAATCTCTGCACATGCATTGTTATAAATTATTAATATTTAGACATCCTACTCATTTGGCATAGTTGCTTTTGCATATTATATAATAGGGAAGTATGTGTATAAAGACACAAAAAGTATGAAAGAGACTTTGAAGAGAACATATCAGGACCATGGACAGCAGTCAGGGGCTAGTGGAGGTCTATATCTGAAAGAATGACTACTTACACATTTCTTAGCTATGAATTGTCATGAAATAAATGTGTGACCCCCGAACGAACAAATCATTCATTACTATGTATATAAAGTAAAACAACTTCAGCTGAGAGTACAATAAAAAGGTTTTGAGAAACTTTTCCAAGTGCCCGACTGTTCATTCTTTCAAATTAGCAAAATCAACGAGTAAAAAAAGACGCGTGATAAGTAGTATCGGCCGAGTATTTTCATCAATCTAAAGCTATTATATATTATTTAATGCAGAAGGAACTGCTTAAAAGTTTTTGTCTGCACACCAAAAAGATCTGAAAGCGCATCTCCTCGTTCTCCTAAGTGCGTCTCGTGTCGCTTTCTCTGAAGGGCACGTGCAACGCTCTTTGTCTGCGCGTGCTGCCATCACCAAATACGCACCTGTACAAAATTACGCCTAATTAAGTTTAATGTTAATTAAGACTTGAAAACAAGTCTGTAATGTGAGGCTGAGTGTGCTAGTACACATATAGGTTACAGATCAAGAACAGCTTCACCAAAAACTGAGGGAAGTAATACATAACTGGACACGTTGTAAAGGTGCGCGCGCGCACACGCACACACACACACACCACACAGATAAAAAAGTATAGCCTATAGGTTGAACTCTATAAATCATGACGCAAACACCCGCTTGCCTTTTGTCTGTCTCTTGTCATCGAATGGATTAATTCAAATCGTCTTTATGTTATTAGTTTATGGGCCATGAGATTAGATATGAATATGAAACAGTCAACCTGCACTGCGACGATATATCAAAGGCAATATAAAGGCGTTAATACGCAGACAGGGTAAGGTGTATGAAAGCTGACGGTCTCGATTTGATGCTTACAGATTTTTAACAAGTTAGTGATAAATAATGGTTGCTTAATGATTGTAGCTAAATGTACACAACATATATTCAATCTATTTTTTTTCTCCATTAAGACATTATTTAACAATGTTGTTTTATTATTGTGCATAAATTGGATGTTCTAAACCATACGGTTCTTTCTAAAATAGTGTCATTTCAGTTACACTGACAGTTCACAGACAACGGGTAAACTTTTTTCAGTCCTATCTCAAACACACCGATACTTCACAGTAAAGATGATGTTTGAAATATTTTAATGCATTTGAAATGTATTCGTCCATGTAATAATAATGAAAAGTCTAAACAATATAAACTTTTTGACATTCTTGTCTAGCAGACGTGTTTTTCTACTTTTTTCTATTTTGATTCCTTGACGAAATCAGCCGACGATCTGTTGAACTTGAATTTGAAGAATTCATCTAATGATCTGTTGAAATTGACATGGCAGATTCCAAGGGCAGATCTCGCTGAAAGAGGGAGCTCCTGCGCAAAATTACGCCTTCCCTTCTCATTTGTTAGCCGTTTTCATCTAAAAAGTTACCTATTTATAGCCAAGTGTACACAACAACCCGAAGGCATCGTAAACTTCGCCGTGCCGTTTGAAGCTGAAAAGTGATCGACACCTGCACTGACTGCACACTAGACAAGAAAAGACGCCGCGCGCTCCAGCCAATTATCCGCCAGCAGAAGTGACACCAAGTGACCATGTGAGTACCGACATAATTACGTTTATAGATTGCGATGATGCCGAGCGTCATATGCTACTTTTATCTTTATGTGTAACTTCACTTAGTTATATTTGCATATCAATGGCAGGTTAACCAGCAACCCCTCATCGCGCGCCTCTGCACAGCTCTCCACACTGATAAAGCGCGCGAGTCCCACTGCATGAGGACAGCTCTGGACGTGATTATTAGATTAACTCTCAGTGCTTAGTTACTGATACACTCTTGTTTTATCAGAATAATCAAATCAAATATAGCATTTAGATTAAATAAGATTCTAGCAGGCTACATTTATAAAAATATAATTTTTATAATACAATAATACAATAATTTTTTTTTTATTATTAAAAGTTAAGCATTATAGGCTACATTAGAGGAAACCAGAAGTGCTGTGCTGTAACACGCATTGAGGCGTAATGCCATCAGTTCAACCAATTAGAAATGAGCCACACGGGTGAAATCACTACCATACTGGGGTGACATTACAAAAAATACATAAATTATGGACCAAAAAAGTTTGAGGTATAAAGTATAACTTAATGTTTGACTTCTGAACGTTAAATGGCAGAGCTGGTGTCTTCTGAATCAGCAGGTTCTCTTATTTAATATAATATAAAACAAGCTTTTTATCTACATGTTTAAATATCATAGAAATATAATGTTAAATATTGAGTAGGTCTAGTGTAAAAGTTTCCAGCATACTTCTAAAATATTATATACAAAGATGGTGGCACAGAGTATATTAGGCCACATTTGCCTCAGTCGTTAGTCATTAACACATGTACATTCTTTGTTACTTTTATAGTTCTGTGTGTTTGTGTTTTGAATAAAAATATTTCTTGTATGTTCACTCAAGTTACGACACTGCGCGCTCTCCTCAATATTTATTCAAATGCGCACGCGCACAAGCGAGCACCTCTCTCCCCCTCACACACACACACACACACACACACACAGGGCCTTCACACTATACAGAATTTAAGCAGCTCCAAACAAATAAGCCAAAACTGTTATTTTAACCAGACATAATATACTTTAAAAAAATGATGCATTTATAGGTCACTTTAAAGAGAGAAAACGATAGTTTTGTGTAATGTGGCTTTAATCGAAGGAGCGAGAGCACGACAGGAGCTCCTAAAGATTTATAGATTTATATTGGCGGTGTTGAATTATCTCCGAGGTGCCTTTAATCTTGATTTAATTAACATTAAAGTGAAGCATCAGTGAGAGAGGACACATCGGATCAAAGGCCGCTGTAGTATTTGTGCACGGGAGAATGCTGATGATATGATTAGACTGACAGACAGCAGATTAAATGAGCAGATCTCCACAATCCTGCGCTTGTTTAAAGCCCTGTCGCGTGTGCCCATATGAGGCGCTTCAAACTCGGATCAGGTGAAGCTTTGGGACGGATACACATTAGGTGGCAGCAAAGAGACTCTATTTTTGAGCAAAGCACATAGGCCTACTCTAGGCCATGCATGCGGTGTATATTAAATGTGGTGAATAAAGGGATGCAAAAAGTGAAGCCGTTAATTTATTACTCAAATTAGGGATTTTAAATACCAGTACGTGAATCTGCATATATTAGAGTGTATGTTTCATATCATATAACTAGTGTGAGCAATATTAATTAAAACAAGATTGTTCAAATATAAAATCTGAAAGGCACAAATTTAATACTTTATCTTTGTAGGTCATTAAATAGAGCTTCTTCCTATTCAGGAAGATAACTGCATTGCTATGATTTCATTCATCTGCATTCAGCTATATACTTAAATATAGTACTGTAATATAGTACTGTAAAATTAAAAAAATAAATAGCTGTAGTATTAGCCTCCATATAATGTTTTTTTTTTTTTTTTTGCAATCTGTTTGATAAGGTGGAATTGATCACACATGAAAAAAAGAGAATGAATTGTTTTCTCACAATGAGATCAGGCCACATTTGTAAAAATAGAGAGTGATAAGACAAGCTTTCCTTGATAACTCATATTGATAATTCATTGTTGTGTGAAGTGTATCTTGCAGAGACTATTGTTTCCTAGTAGGCAACTATCTGAGAATGTGTTTTGTGGACACTTACAACTAAAGTTTGCAGTGTATTGCGGTCTGTTGTATGTGGAGCTGTCCAGGGTTCTGAAGTCTTACTGGAATCCTCAAAATTCAGTTCTGCCTCTGTTGAAGCTGTGCACCAAGACTATACAATTTAAGGGGAAATAAAGTCAATTAAACCTAAAATCCCCTAATGTATATGACTAATTGTGCAGGCTACCAACAACTAGCTGAACTAAGACTGGGACATGCTTCTAACAATGTACTGAGCCAGTTTTTTTAACCTGCTGATTTTGAACAAAATAACTCAAAATAGCATTATCTGTTGCTTAGATAAAAGGATATTTTAACTAGTATTACAAACTCAGTACATGCAGTTAAGGTATAAAAAAGTGATGAAGTCAAAAAGAGAGGAAGATACTCTGTAAAAAGTTATAATCTGCCAAGAGCCATTACTTGAATTGACTTATAAAAAATGTTTTGTTGGTATAAATGAATATATTTAGGTTGATTCAGTGATGATAAATTATATTATAATTATATTTGATCAAAGAACTTAAAACATGTTTAATTTGATAAAATGTAAATTAACTGTCTTTATTTAAGTCAGAAATATTATTTGATGTAACCGAATCAGCCTGAATTCTTTGTTAGTGTAACCCAAAGAATTCAGGCTGATATATAATACATCCTATAAATATATAATAATATATATAATATATACCTAAATATATCCTAAATAAAAATGTCTGAAATCAAAAGTGTGGTTATATCTTTTGTATTTTTTTCATGTAACATTTATTATCTAACAAAACACCACAGCAAAATGACTTTCCAATACATGTATGAGGACGGTATTATTTCTAAATTCACAAAAGGATGGTACTTTGGAGACATTGGCTCGGTCAGCATTAAAGACTAGTCACCTGAATGATTTAAAGAATTTATGGCCCAGAACTAATTAGTCTTAAATTTAATAAATACGTCATAAATTCAATCAGAGGCATATTATTGGATTAAGATTCATGGTTTAGGTCATTGAAATACATTTATTTCCACCAACTGAATTATTAGTGTGGAGACATAAATAACCTGGTCTAGCACAAGTGCTATCGCAGGCGATATCATTACTGCATAAACAAAGACCACACGGATGCCGTGTGACTGAAGAGACAAGGTGGAAGGGGGCAAAAAATAGGAGGGCTGCTAATCCTGGGGTGTAGGATGGGGGTTCGGAGGGAGGTTTGCCTTTCCCCCCAGGGGAGAAATACATGCCGGGACACTTGAGGGATGGACAGACCGGGACAGTCGGTAACACTCAGGCTACTCTCACCTCCAGCCCCGCACACAATCCAAAACAATACACCCAAGCTATATCCGTCATCTCATGCTGGCGTCAGTCTGCTGTCATCTGCCTCTCCTCTCCCCTCTCTCTGCCCTGCACTGTATCGAAATAACAGCACGGCCAGTATGGCAGCAATGAAGCGTTGTTACACAATGTCTCTTGCTTATTATTACCCTAGCGTTCCAATGAGCACTGGAGACTGAGGTTGGGATGTGACCTTTGGCATCTTGTTCTCTTTTGAAGTGTGCAGTGGAAGTTACAGGGGCAGGCTGCATCTGAGATATGAAACTTTTCCTCTGCATCAGCAGGATTTGGGGATTTGGTTGCATGTTAGTCCTCTGTTTGTGTCTTGGAGCTGATTGATTGTTCTCTTTAATAGGGGAACGATCTCCTTCAACTCTTCATGCTGGTACTTTGTCATTCAGTTTTCCAGAGTTGCTAAAAAGAAAACGTTTATATAAAATGCATTATGAAAGTATTTTTAATGCATTAATTATGCCTTGTAATGCATTGTATGATTTTATGTACAATTGTAACCACTATTTATTACAGACACACTGTGTCTGTTCATTGTTACGCTTTTAGAAAGTATATTTCATTAAATAACATGACTCGAGGTTTCAGATGTAACAAGGAACCTGCTAATATTATTAAGCATTTTAACTTTGTTTACAGTTACTTATGAAAAGATATAATGCATCATAACATGAATACCTTTATAATGCATTATACATTAAGGCTTTAAGTAGAGTTACCAAAATTGGGTTTTGAAAATATCTTCTTAAATGCAATATGAAAAATTGTACTGCAATGAGATTCTTAATCTCTTTTTAATTTAGATATACGTGATAATTGCTTTTTTTTTATATATACAATATAAATATGTTCCACAACCATTAAAAAAAATCTGAAAGAAGGTAAACAAAAAATAAATAAATGCTTTCTTTAACCCCTCAGGTAGAGAAGTTTATCAGTGATGGGTAACTGGAGCAACTGTGCTTTTGTGTGTGTGTGTGTGTGTGTGTGTGTGTGTTACTGACGCACAAAGATTAAGAGAAATTAAGTGAAAGTAATGTTGGCAAATGTGAATATTGTAGAGCATTTTGTGTGTGTATAGAGTCATGATATGTATTTCCAATATCATGAAGGTTATAAAATAATGCATTTAAAGATTTTGCACAATGACATTTTCCCCTTGTCATATCTAGAATCAGAATCAGAATCAGAATGAGCTTTATTGACCAAGTATGTTTACACATACAAGGAACTTGTTGTAGTGACAGAAGCTCCACAGTGCAACAGAAAGACAGCAACAGGACAGGACACAGGTAATAAAAACAAAATAACAACAAATAGCCAATAACCAATGTACAAAGCAGCAAAAAAACAAAAAACAATATATAATATAGACAACTATGTATGTACAGGTCAAGTATGTGCAAATTAGAAATGAGAAAAATAAAAATAAAATAAGTGAGTGTGGTGAATGGATAATGTATTAGTTGTGTGTTTCACGTTTATTGTTGAGTGTTCATGAGATGGATTGCCTGAGGGAAGAAACTGTTCCTGTGTCTGGTTGTTCTGGTGCTCAGAGCTCTGTAGCGTCGACCAGACGGTAACAGTTCAAAAAGGTTGTGTGCTGGATGTGAGGGGTCCAGAGTGATTTTGCCAGCCCTTTTGCTCACTCTGGATAAGTACAGTTCTTGGAGAGTGGGGAGGGTTGTACCAATGATTCGCTCAGCAGTCCGGACTACCCTCCGTAGTCTTCTGAGGTCAGATTTGGTCGCTGAGCTGAACCAGACAGTTATTGAAGTGCAGAGGATGGATTCGATGATGGCGGAGTAGAACTGTTTCAGTAAGTCCTGTGGCAGGTTGAACTTCCTCAGCTGGCGAAGAAAGTACAACCTCTGCTGGGCCTTCCTGACAATGGAGTCAATGTGAATGTCCCACTTCAGGTCCTGAGAGATGGTGGTGCCCAGGAATCTGAATGACTCCACTGCAGTCACAGTGCTGTTCATGATGGTGAGTGGGGGGAGAGCAGGGGGGTTTCTCCTGAAGTCCACTATCATCTCCACAGTTTTGAGCGTGTTAAGCTCCAGGTTGTTGAGACTGCACCAGACAGCCAGCTCCTTAACCTCCTGTCTGTAAGCAGACTCGTCACCGTCCTGGATGAGGCCGATCAGTGTGTCGTCTGCAAACTTCAGGAGCTTGACAGAGGGGTCTTTAGATGTGCAGTCGTTGGTGTAGAGGGAGAAGAGCAGTGGGGAGAGAACGCAGCCCTGAGGAGCTCCAGTGCTGATGGTTCGAGTGCTGGATGTGAATTTACCAAGCTTTACTAGCTGCTGTCTGTCTGTCAGGAAGCTGTTGATCCACTGGCAGACGGAGGTGGGGACGGAGAGCTGAGTTAGTTTATTTTGAAGGGTTTCCGTGATAATGGTGTTAAAAGCGGAGCTGAAGTCCACAAACAGGATCCTCACATAAGTCCCTGGTCTGTCCAGATGCTGCAGGATGAAGTGCAGTCCCATGTTGACTGCATCATCCACAGACCTGTTTGCTCTGTAGGCAAACTGCAGGGGGTCCAGTGATCTAGAACTGTCTATCAACATTACTCAGCCTGCATCTGAATATGTGTACTCCACTACTATATAGCATACAAAATGCTGTATTTCAAATGATGCCCAAAATGTCTCTTTTATATGATACACTAGAGATAATCAATACCTTCATAACTTGCAGTACTACGTTTGTTGAAATTCTGAAGTCCAGCTTTGCCTGAGAAGCCATTAAAAAACAGCAAAAACAAACAAACAAAACAACAACAACAAAACCAATAGCCAGCCTACTAGGATTATTATTATTTTTATTTATTTTTTAATTGCAAAACTTGTAGAAACAAACAAGAACAGGGAAATGAGACATGAATATATTCCTACAAAAAACAAAATCATAAAAATAAGGACAGAAAAGAATATTCTGGATTTGCGTACATCAAATTATGGTATTATCTATACAGAAAAGTGCAAAAATCAAATTACATCATTCTAGAAAAGTTATAGTCATAGTGCATTAAAAACAAAAATTGGTACTCTTTTTGTTATTTGTAAGTCTAAGTTCTAAATTCAGAGAGAAAAAGGGGGAAAGACAAAGGAGATTTAAGCCATTTTTGCTTATGAATGAAGAATTTTGCATTCAATATGAGAAAATTAACAACATATTCAGCAGATAATAGCCTTCGATTTTCATAATAAAAAATAACATATTTGAGGACGAAGGTATGGGTCACATTTGTAAGGTTAGAAACATATGTAAGTCACCCCATAATTTGCTGGTAACACCACAGTCAACAAAATAAATGGGCAGCTGTTTCCTCAACAAAACCACAACACGAGCAAGACTCGTCAACATCAGAATATTTAGAAATAGACAAATTAACGGGATAAATTTTATGAAGGATTTTATAATTAATCTCTTTGTTAGATATACAAAATGCACTTGGCAAAAGCCAGGCCATTCTCCAATTTATATTTGTTGTAAAGGGACCCCAGTAGAATTTCCCTCTTGGAGCAATCTTTCTCTTTGTCTGAAATATTTTGTGAATATGTCTGTTATTGCATTTCCGATCTAAAATATCAATACCACCCAAACATAAAGTTGCATTTACTGTTGCCTTTACTGAATTTAAGGTCACTTTTAATTAACTGGGTTAAGCCTACTGGGATGGCTCTCATCAAAGTATTATATTCCTTTGGTGGGACTGGAAAATTATGGAGATTCATAAATTGTTTGTAAGTTAAAATATTACCAAAATCATCAAACACAGATAAAATACAATTCAAGTTATTATTAAACCATCTAGGGGAAATATATATATATATATATATATAAATGGGGGGGGGGGGGGGGGGGGGGGGACACACAAATTTCCAAGAAAGAAGACATTGCTGATGGAAGTAAGATAAGGAAATAGGTAGCTTGCCAGGCAAGAAATGACACTTTAGTAAGAAAGATAGGCCACCAAGTTGGTCAAATATCTTATTTGGAATAAAAAAAAACACAGTGACAATGGCCTACTAGGAATTATCAACTTGCTTTCAAGTTTTGAACGCGTCAGGACTGTTAACCTGCCACAATAAGTTTAAAATCAAACTTTCAAAAAGAAAAGTGGCTTCAAAAGACTTGAGTACACAACCTGCCATACAGTTTTGAAATATTTGTTTTTCTAGCTTTTCTATAGTGCTTTAACTCCACATCTGTGTGTATCTGTAAAACTGAGCACAGATATTAACCAGAATATTGCCATAAGACCCCTATTTGCAGAATGAAAACGTCCCGTCAGAGACAGTGGACAGTGGACGCACGAGTGTGAAGCGTAAGCCGCAGCTGATTGGACAGGAGTTTAAAAAGCAGGCGCTGTCACTTTAAGAAGCAGTTCTTACCTGGACACCCGCCACCCAAGGTAACTGACGCTTTTTATCTTCAACACGCCTATGCATATGAATCTTTTCATCATCCCCTTCTGCATCAAAATGACATACGGTTGCCATAAAAAGCATGTAACATATTCACGTGATCAATTTCTCTCTCGTTTTGGTTTCGTTTGAGTGTCGGGCGTGATTCTGAGATGAATAAATTCACCCACAACATCAACTCGAGAAAGTCAGAAAGATGTTGCGAACGGAGTGCGCGTGTATCAGATCCACGCGATTTCAGGATTGTCACACCGTCCCTGTATTCGTAACTTTAGCCCCTGTCGATAGGAATAATGTGCATTGTTTTCGCGCGTGGAGCGCTTTGTCCTTGAAATGTTTAGTAACATTGAGATGGAGACAGACAGCGACGCGGCCGCCATGAGATCGATTCATTCCGTAAGCTTGAGAAATTGCTCAATTCTGTTGCAGAGCGACGTTTCTAGCGAGCACATGGCAGTGTGTCAGGCGAAAAGCACGCTGTATGTGTTATTGTATTTGATGGGACACCCACCAGGATATAACGTGAGCGGAGAGCTGCAGTTTCAGCCAATATAAATCAGCAACACATCTCGAGCTGCGCTTATGCCTCATATGTCCTTGTTGAGCTTTGTTTATTTACAAAGGGGCCTGATCCCACATTTTGAGTGTTTGTGAAGTGGGATCAGGCCCCTTTGTTTATTTACAAAGGGGCCTGATCCCACTTCACAAACATTCAAAATGTGGGCTATCACTGTACCTCTAAGATTTTGCAGAGCCCCTATAGGGCCATGTAGGAATATCTATGTATTTATTTTGAGATATGATAAGCTGTGCCAACAATTGTGCAATCTGCACTCAGCTTGTAAACTGTACTTTCAAATTTCTATTGCACCCACAGATTTGTAGACCATACCCATAGTTTACAAATATGTGCACATCGCTTATAAAATAGTCATAAAATAGTATTTTAAACTTTTATAATTTAAGCAAGTCCATTAATAACAATCAATCATTGCACACCTGCAGGCAATAGATAGGAGAAAAAGACCAAAAAAGGTCAAAAACCAATAAACAAAAGAAACTCCCTTCTTGCAAAAGTATCAAAAACAGTTTATTATTGACAGCGTTTTAATTTGATTGAGCTCGCAACTGTATAAATGGATTTTTGATCAATTTATTATTATTTTTGATAAGTATTGGTCGGGTTTTTTGGTTTTTGACCTTTTTTTAGTCCTTTTCTCCTATGCACCTATCTATAGCCTGAAGGTGTGCGTTGATTGATTGTTAATAAACGTTTATAATTCAAATTTGTTGTTTAAGATAATACTTAGAAAACTGATATTATTTGGTTTATGTACCGTTAAATTATTCTGTTGCTATTTTGCTGTCATTCCTTCCTGTGATGGTGCTTGACACAACACTGTTACTTTATTTTCTGGCAAATTGGTGGTGAATTCGAACAAACTCACTTTTGTATAATCCACTAATGCCTCACTGAGTGTTAGGTTTGGGGTGGAGTTTTAAGATAACTTTTTAAAGCAAATTGTAATTATGCAAATTCATAGGGGTAGGTGATATGATCAGATTCTTATGTTGATTTTATTCATGATAACAATATCTTTTACAATATAGTTTTGCCTTAAGTTTTTATGATAATATTTTTGAGACAATTTAAATGTCATAATCCTCATAATCAGTTGTAATATCAAACTAATACTAGCCTAACTAACATAACCAAAAATGTATTAAATAAATAAAAAAGCGCACAACTCTCAAACTTACTGAAGACAAGTGAACAGTCAGTGATAAAATAAGAACAAAGAAGCTAATTACAAGCAATAGGACAGACTACAATAGAACAAAAACACAAATAAAATAGACCTACATTAAGAACTTCAAGCACTGGAAATAAGAAATACTACTTAAATTGTATTTTATGTAGGTCTATAAAAATGCATAGCCTTCCCTGTGAAAGTTAAATATAGATGTATTCAGGAGAGAGCAGCAAGAGATTATCTTTTTTTTGTTTTTTGGTGAAATTTAATTACACAGACAGCACCAGGTTTATTAAACTGCTGTCACTTTAAGACTGAATGCATGGATCTAATATACTGATACACATGCGTTTTCTTTCTGAACTGGTTATGTTCACTTAAGACATAAATGACTGTATTGATTGGCGTACTCGCAAAGATGCGATACATATACATATATTAATCATTTAGTCATTTAGAAGATGCTTTTATACAAAGTGACTTACAAATGAGGACAATGGAAGCAATCAAAATCAATAAAAGAGCAATGATATGCAAGTGCTATAACAAGTCTCAGGCTAAAGAGTCAGCTGCTCGGATTGAGTTGGGCAGGTCATTCCACCATGAGGGAACATTTAATTTAAAAGTCTGTGAAAGTGATTTTGTGCCTCTTTGGGATCGCACAATAAAGCGACGTTCACTTGCAGAACGCAATCTTCTAGAGGGCACATAAGTCTGAAGTAATGAGTTTAGGTAAAGGGGTGCAGAGCCAGTGGTGGTTTTGTAGGCAAACATTAATGCCTTGAATTTTTGCGAGCAGCTATTGGTAGCCAGTGCAAACTGATAAATAGAGGTGTGACGTGCATTCTTTTTGGCTCATTAAAAATGAATCGTGCTGCCGCATTCTGCATTAATTGTAAAGGTTTGATAGAACTGGCTGGAAGACCTGCCAAGAGAGCATTGCAATAGTCCAGCCTGGATAGAACAAGAGCTTGAACAAGGAGTTGTGAAGCATGTTCTGAAAGAAAGGGCCTGATCTTCTTGATGTTGAATAAAGGAAATCTGCATGACCGGGAAGTTTTAGCAATGTGCAATATATATATATTAGTAGTCAATTTGAAGTATATTGCTGCCATACAGACTTCTGAGAAACATCAGCTGTGAAATTTAAGTTGATATTTTGCATTAGCTCTCAAATCACTTTAATGTTTGCACATATTCAAACTTTACGTGTTGCGATGCACAGCCTTTGCAGCCTCTGCTAACTGTAAGTTTTTACTGAATGGAAAGAACAGCATGAGCATGCTTCAGAACATCTCCTTTTATGTTCTACAGAAGCAAGATAGTCATACAGGTTTGCAACGACACAGAGATGAGTAAATTATGACATAATTAGCGTTTAAATGTCTTTAAAAGGATATGCACTGTTTTTCTCCAACAGCCCAGGTTGTAAATGTGTAAAAATGCATGTAGCAATAGATGCAGATATTACTCAAACATAGTCAGGTGTCATATGCTGCTGTTTAATTCGAGAGTTCCAGTAATCTCAGCTCAAATGCCGCATTGAGAAGTGAGCAGAAAGTGTTCGAGTGTATTTCCAGAAATGTGAACCCTCTTGAAATAGCTGTTTGTTTGTTTGTTTATAGAAGTCTGGTTTTGGGGAGGTTGAGCAATCAACATTTTTCACGTGAAACAGGCATACATCAGGGACCACAGATCCCAGAGGCTCTCGGCTGGTGACAGTTAGCTCCCTAGTCCGGAAATCCAGGCTCCCACTTCCTTGAAACGTGATGCTTCTGCTTTTCAGTAAAGCAGCTCTTTTCTGCCGGCTTGCAATAGGAGATCAGCCGGCGCTGTGTACTAGTACACAAGCGAGAGGGAACAAGCCGGTCAGCTTGCCCAGCAGCCTCTTTTCTCTCTCTCTCTCCTTCTCTCGCTCTCTCTCTTTTCTCCCTCCTCTTTCTAACCCTCACTTGCCAAGCTAGGGTCCTGCTTAATGATTTTGAGAGAAACACACAGCCCCTGATTCAGGCTAGCTGAGGGAAAGCAAGCAGGCTTTTTTTGTGTGTGTTTGTGGTCGCTGCACTGGGAAAGGGGAGGAAAAGCGAGAGGCAGCCGGCGGGCGGACGTCCTTGTCCTTGAAAAACTGCACCAGAGAACTCTTTGAGGGAAGCCAGGATCCAGCGTAAGTAAGGCACACCTCTGACGGGGAGGGACAGCAGGGTGCATGGGAGACCTGCTGCTCTGTGTTGACCCGCCAGGCTGGACTGAGCCACGGTGGTTCTGGATATGTGGCGCTTGGTTCTTTAAATGCTTAATGGTTTTGACAGGGGATTAGGTGAAACATAAAATGCCTTATGTCTCTGAAAAAGCCTGCCAAACTTTGTTCTGTGAAGCTTACGCTCTGTTGTAGTACAAAGCCGGGTAATCTCTGTTTCACTGCGAACTGAAGCACATTGTCACAATATTGTAGCCTGTCATGATTCAGTTGTTTTATGTCACGTTATAATAGGACAAACAACGCTGGGTTACATTCGTACAAGGACTACCTGCTTGTAGGCCATGATTTCATTTGTAAACACTATAAGTATCACTTAGGATTATGTGTCTTGGAAATCATGGCAGTGAGTTTGCAGACACAATACAGAAATGCAAATAAGTGCTGGTTTCAATCCCACTGTATTTATGTAGAGCACGAGGGATCTTGTTGTAGCTCTGTGACTGTTCTGCTAGCCAATCCAGGTCAGCCAGTCAATAATTCCCACATACTTACCAATATAGAAAGTTTGACACCAGCTAAAGAGGCTTTTCTGATCATGCTAATGTTTACTATGTACAACCAGACAGGCTTGGATGGATTTATTTTATTTTTTTTGTGGATAAACTCGTACCCTGTTTGCTGTGTATGCATCACTCCCTAATTGATACCCGGAGCTTTCTGAATGTGGATCGTCTATTAATACCCACACCAGTGATGACTGCCACAGCTCTGCTGCATGTTTGCAATGAAAACTACAGATCCACTGTCTGTATACTGGTCATTTCTTTATATTATCGAGTGGTCATGGTTGTGAACGGCGAAAATGGATAGCAGTGAATAAAGGTCATTGTTGAGGAGATGTACAGATATTTGCTAGGGATGCACGATATATCGTACCATATCAATTATATGTTGATATATATATTTTTAATTTAATTGCTTTATTTTACGCTAATTTTTCCATATTTTTACATTTATATGACCTTTTCCATTATCCAAAACTCACTTGAAATTAATCTTTACTAATTTAATTAATGTAATAAAACCGTTAAATGTTTTTTTAACAAATGCCGAACTGAATATCACTTTTTCTTTCTGTACCTAATAATGTTGTGATGCATAAATGTATCAGTATTTCTTTTTTAGACAAAATATTATAGATTTGAAATATTAGGCATTTATTGGGTATCAGCTGTAACATTTTTGCCTTTCAGTAGTGGTAGAATCGGCAGAATTGTGTAGTTTTGTGCATTTTTATTTCTAATATAATATTATTTCTAATGGCTATTGAAAATTCAGCTTTGCCATCACAGGAAGAATTTCATTTAGAAATATATTAAAGTAGAAATAAAATGTTTCATAAATTACTGTTTTTATTGTATTTTTTAATCAAATAAATGCACCCTAAGTGAGCATAAGAGACTTTTTTTTCAAACTTTTTAAAAGTACTATATATGTATTGTATATGAAAAGATGTATATAACATTTTTAATATGGTTAAAGTCTTAATTTTACATACTGTTACCGTAAAATATCTATTTACTGCTAATCCCTGGTTTGCTTTGCAGTGCTTTGCAGGCCTCTGAAATCCTGTAGATTTTGAGCAAAGATGATCTTCTGATTAGTATTCCACTGTCATAATGTATCCATCAAGTTTACAAGCTCACCCTCTTCCCAATGTATTCTGGGGCATGGTACACAGCATGTCGCTTTTAGTTCAGCAGGATTTGACTCTGGAGTTGCCAGAGTACCCTGTGCATTAATTTCTGAACACTGAGGTCTTCTGATTCCCTGTGAAGTTGGGGATCGACATAACATGCAGTTACTTGTTCGCATATGCGTCAATTCATTATCTTGAAAAGAGGTATTTAGATTGTTAATCCTGAGGATTAACACTCTGAATTAAGAATTGTGTATTACCTAGCACCCACTATCATAAATGCTGTGGCTGAGGTATGGAGGCATATATTTATTTAATATGCGAGATGTGCATATATTTTGTATGGACCTTTTTTAACCCAAATTATTATTTCTGTATCTTTTAGTTTGATGTTTTTAAGACATTTTTGACTCTAGATGATGAGGGAAGGCATTTTAGTCCAGAGTATGTTGTGCTGTTAGTGGTGTTTGTAACTTTCAGCCTTGTGAGAGGCCAGTTTGAAATGTGGCTTCCTGCAGGAAATTAATCTTCTATGGTTTATTAGTGGAGGCCACACTCTGAAGTATCCTTCACCTTTTGAATAATTAACAAGCAAGCTAAACAATGTGGTAGATAGATGCCATAAATCTGAAAGCCGTGGAGAAATACTCCTGGTCTAGCATTCATAAAGAGTCTCAAGCGATCTAAACAACGGTGAAATGAGATGAATTAATTGTGTTGTTGCTTTCGGCATCCGCAGTATTAATGTTACTTGTAAGAAAAAAATAAAAAGACCCATCTGACCGGTCATTCCTTTCCATATTCTCTCACCTCATCCTTGGTGGATGGCTCTAGTGTTTTCTTTGAGACTAAGAGCTTTGTGTTAAAGCTACTCTCAAATTCTCGACAGATCGATACCTATAGATCCTCTAATTGGAAGCCATTAGTTATGGGGTTTATAAAGCTAGTAATTATTGTGTGTAATCTTGCAGAAAATTAAATTTGGAGTTGTGTACAGTGTATTGGAGAGAATATTTTTTTTTTACTATCTGTCAGGTGCTGCGCGGCCCTACTTTTTCATGTGCAGAGCCAACTTTAGTTTTTCTAGCATAATGGGAAATGGGAATTTTTTTTCATCATAAATGTCTTTGCTGTCATTTTTGATCAATTTAAATGTGTCCTTGCTGAATAAAAGTATCAATTTCTTTCAAAAACAAAATAGTACTTACCCAAACTTTTGAACAGTAGTGTAATACTACTGTAAGCAATCAATATATATATATATATATATATATATATATATATATATATATATATATATATATATATATATATATATATATTAATGTATTTTGGTCTGTATGATACACGATTTTGATATTACGATGGACTGGTTATGTAAAATCTTACTTAAAAGTATCATATATCATAATGCAGTTGCAGTACTCATAAAATGAATATATTCAGTAGGAGATTCAGTATAGGAGGAAGGTGGTAAAGTCAGTGTCTGAATGAAGCTGTCACAGTTGACTCTCTATGAGAAGATGACCAGGCCACAGGCAAACACACACAGTTGTCACAAAAAAAGGAATAAAACTTGTGTTAACGTGGTCATTTTTGTGGCTACTTGTCAGGTAACTGTGTATACAGTACTTGTAGATGGCAAAGTCAAATGTTTCTAAAGAAGTGTTTAGTTAAGCTCTATTGACAGCATCTGTAAAATCGAACAGTGTACTTAGGTATTTAAAATGGAAGCATATGGTCATTCTAGGGAATTTAACACAAACCATTTAGCGTAAATGTAAAGCTCATGTTTTCATTTAACAAAGCACTTACACAAGTTCTTTCACACACAGAAACATGTTGAGCTGCAGGGGTCCCGCAGTCATAGAATCATGGAAATCCTGTATCAGGGAATTTTAAAATGGTAATTTCCAGTGGATAGTGAATAATGCTTTTTTAAAGGTTATTTTAGAAATATTTTGAATAAAAATGGTAAAACTCAAAATTTTGTAAATGAAAGAAAAACACCAGAATTTATTTTTTTTATTTAATTTTGTTTTATTTTAAGTAGTCTAAATCATTCTAAATGTTACCCAACCCGTAACATTCTTTTAAATTTTAGATTTCAGAACTCAAATTTCAGTTTAATCCTGACAGTTTGTTGTGGCGGTAATTAGTGTAGGGTTAATTTTATGTGTATCAAAATCAACATTTAATTAAAGGATATGTTGTCATTAATATTACCTGGTACAACTCTTAATGCATTGACCCAGAGATATTTGCATAATCAAAAACATCTCAATGATTACTAAAATACCCTTTGAAAGTGGTGCACAATTGCTATGCAACAATAGGAGGATCAAATGATATTGTGTCTTTAACATTCTGGGCATGTTGTTCACCAGTCTAGATTTAGAACTGGACCACTAACAGAAAGCATTGCACCTGGTACAGTGTGCCTGCATGACCACCTCTTTTAAAATAGCTCCTGTATTTTTTTATTTTTCTCCACGTTCAGGAGTATAACCCTAAAAAGTTATCTGTTAGCTTAGCTTCACTCACAGTATTTTCAGCATATACTAACCAGGCTGATATGCAAAGCAGCTTTTGTTTAGCTGTGTAAATGAAAATTGCTAATCAATTTTACCCCTTATTTCATGGCCTGTGGTTTCTGCCCCACCCCCACCAGCTGGTTAATCATGCACAAGCTGAACACTTCATTACCCAGGACATGTTTGCCCCTTAGCGCTTTCTCGCTAGTAAATTAGTTCTTTCTATTTATACAGGTAAGGCAGGTCAGAGGTCTCCGGGTTGCAAAAGGTAAAGGGATGAAATTAATATAGCGCCAGGCTGTTCTGGCTGAGAGCCTCCCAGAAGAAAAGCCCTCCAACTTAAACAGTTTCATAAGGAGAAATGAATTGGCACTGTAGGAGTGCGGCTCTTTTTGTTCTAGCCTCAGATTGGTCCTGCTGTGTTCTTTCTGTGCTGCACTGCGTGTCCTTTGAAGCCATGAGCTCAAATCTTGGAAGCCTGTTTCCTACCCAGTGCCTGTCCTATCTGCCTCCACACCATCGTCCAGGTTGTTTTTGTGGTTTCATGACGTGTTTTTCTTCTGTAGCTGCATTGAAGTGATTCATTATTTTGCTCTTCCTGCAAAGAGTACTTGTGAAAATTGTGGGAGAGCCCCAGAGATTTGAGAGAGCAGTGTTTTATCTCACGTAATCCCAGAGTGACAGTGTGTCATCTGTACGACGAAGCTAGTCAGAGTCCGGGGGGCTTCATCTGAGCTTTATAGGGGATGAGGCGAAACCGATCCATTTCACAGGTGTTCCGGACTGAGGTATGCATCTTTTAGGTTTTGTTGACCTTGTCGAGTGTTGGCCACAAGTGGTCAAGTGCAGTCTATTGGAAATGGGCAGTTCTCATTACACCCCAAAACCATTTTATTGGCTGAGAATATATATATATATATACAATTATTTAAGAAAAATAATAGAATTTTATTTTGCACTAAAATTACAAAAAAAAATTTAGGTATACTAATATTTTTGTAATTATGAAAATATGTTCTGTTTTTAAATTGTATATTCCTTATAAAAATGCTAAAAAAAGAATATTAAAATGCTAAAATTAAACTTTTATTTGATCAGGCTTTGAGGAAGCACAATTTGAACAAGCTGTATATATATAACATATTTTCATAATTACAAAAATATTAGTATACCTAAAAAATTTTTTGTAATTTTAGTGCAAAATAAAATTCTATTATTTTTCTTAAATAATTGTTTTTATTTTACAGTGTATATATATATATATATATATATATATATATATATATATATATATATATATATATATATATATATATATTTTACTTACTTACTTACTTGGGACAGCGCTCACTAATCAACAGTAGAATACTGTAAACAATCCAGTTAGCCCCATTAGCTAATTTTCATCTGTTGCCCTTTGCCAGATTTTAAAAAGGCAGTTTACAAATCTGAAACATAGTAAGTTATCACACATAAACCAACAATAACATTAAGGTCTTGACTTCCCTATAGTAGGCGAAAGCAATATGTGAATTGAATAGTATGTGGGATTTCATAGTCTTCATAAAACAGTGGGCAAAAAGTATAGACCTACTACTGCCGACAGATTCTGAAGTGTGCATCCACTGTTTGCTTTACTATCCCATGAGGCCACTGGTTAGGAGTTGTGATTGGCTGTGAAGTGACGCAACTGACTCTATAGGTCACATGACATATTTTACACTACACACTTTCTTACTACGTTTACAGAATGTGCTTTTTTTTTTTTTTTTTTAAATCACAAGTTTTCATTTCTAATCAAATACAGTAGCTGCTTAGGTTGTATGCTATTTCGATCATACAGCTTCAAAGCTTTCAGACAGATGCATTTGAAACGATTTGGAGCTAAACTCTAAAGAAAGGTAGTGCACTGAACACCCCTGGCCTACTCAACTTTAGATCACCATTTCCACATCTGTAACTACACCATCAAGCTTCTTAAGATTGCTTTGAGGTTAGAGCAGCCCCCTAGTTTCTCATCAGAGAATTGGACCATGGCACTTCGCTTCTGACCCAGTGCAGTTATAAGAAATCTGGCTGGAGGAGCCCATCAGCTGCTTAGGAAATGTTCTCAAGAGGTCCCTCAATCTGGCTTTCCTCATCATCTGCCCCCCTAAAAATATGACCACTGCCACCTTCTTACCCTGATCCTTCGGCATCTGATTTCATCTCGAAGGCCTATTTTTAATCGCGGGTGCAGTGCAAAGACATTCCTCCATTAATTCATTAAATGACCCAGCTGTGCCTTGCTGTGTCATATTTTCCTTTTGGCCCTCTTGCTATGTGCCGCTGAGGACAGTGCTCGGCTCCATGCTGTTGATTTGTTCCTGGCCGCAAGTCTTCGGATCACATCACAACTTGAGTATTTTCATTGAAACAAGAGCACCCTCATCACGTGTATTTACATATAAATATACGCTTACAGTGCATGGACAGATGGCTAAAAACGGGCCACTGGGTGGGGGAGTCATGCCTTTTTCCAGTCCGTTCTGAGGTTACTAATGTTTACATCCAATAATAGCTAATACGCTCATCTTATCGCATTTGGGAGCTGCGACGTGCCTGCGATGCTCTTCGGGCTTTGCAATGGAAAGTCAGCGTTTAAATTACTTGTGCCAAAGATTTAGATTAGCTTGTCCCAAACTAGAGGAGGAAATTCGCTCTTTGTATATGGATGCCAGTAGCTATTAGCGCTACTGAAAAAAGGTAAATAAAAGATTAATAAAAGACTTGCATTTTCTTCTTTATTTTTTGATGTTGTACACCGTAGATGGCTCCTGCCAGAACGGTTAGCATCTAGCTGACCTGAATTCTTTTGCTCATAACAGCCCTGGGTCTGATGACCCTTTCATGCTAGCACAACATCCCAGCATGATTCATGCTGAAATATGAATAAAGCTATAGGCATGGGGTGAATTTGAAGCCAAGGGATGGCGGTCACTTCACCACGTGTTGTGTGTAGATTGATGAAGTGGAGTGACAAGATGTTTCATGAAATTGTATGTGTACAGAAACTCAGAAGACGCTTAGCTTCTCAAGGCTAATTTTTCATATACTGCTAATTCCCTTTGTTATTATGTGTGGCACCATAGTTTAGTCATATTGAGGCACTGACAAATTGGACTTATGCAGTCTCTGGTAGTATGGAATTTGGAGGGCCATGTGTTGTCAACATGGTGAAATGAACGTGTGTTCTTCATTTTGTGTGTACATAATAAGCATATTTCTTTTTAACTTTGACCTGCATATTTATATATATATTCATATTTAAATATGATTTATATTATATATATAAATATATATTATTTCTTAAATATATACTTGTAAGTGTGTGTACTTATACGTATAAATATACACAGTACACACACATATTGTATAAACACAAACTTATATTTTCGATGCGATTTAATCGCAATGAATCGATTTCACAGCCCTAGTTTATACACTAACATTTGAAAGTTTGGGGATAGATTTTTATGTTACAAAAGTTTTCTGTTTAAAAAAAAATGCTTTTTGTATTCATCAAACAGTCCTGAAATTTTTTTTTTATAGTTTTAAAATATCATAGTTTCCACAAAAATATGAAGGAGCACAACTATTTTCAACATTGATAATAAGAAATGTGTCTTGAGCACCAAATCAACATTTTAGAATAATTCCTGAAGTATCAGACACAGAGTAATGGCTGCTGCAAATTCAGCTTTGCCATCAAGGAATAAATTACACAAATTATTAAACAGAAAATGCTTATTTTAAATTGTAATAATATTTCACAAATGATTGTGTTCTTGAGCAAATAAAAGCACTCTTGATGAGCATTAGAGATTTTTTTTTTAATCCTAAAAAAATCTTACCATATGGGTCAATATCACCGTAGGGTGCCTTTTAGTGTCCTGTACATAAATTCATAAAACTCATTTGCCATGATAACTTAACATAAAAATGACTATGAAAGGGTGTGTTATATTAAGTTTTTATATTCATAACAAAAGTAATATTTGTCTCTTTAGATACATTTTCTAGATTTTCTTTAGTTTTGAGTAAGAGGATGCATGTTAATTTGCTTTGTCCCATGCACTGCTCATTAAATTTGAATGAGAGTAGAATATAATAAAATTAAATCAAAATTCATAAAATAAAAATGTTTTGTTCTCTATTAATATTTTGTTAATTCTTTGTTAAACTCAATTTGAGTGTATTGATCATTTGGTAATAAACGCAATATTTTTTATTTAATAAAAAAAGAAAGAGTTTTCCCTTGAATGGTTGTCCACCCTTTCGTGTTGGGCAATCCGCCCTTTTAAGAAAAGGTCATCAACCTTTAGTGACATCAGGAGAACAGATTTTTGTCTCTTCAGTGGCGGGAATTTCAGCCGCTTAGGTGAATAAATTGGTGGCTTTTCAATTGACAAATTTTCTTCGTATGAGTTTGTTTACTTGCTTTTCCCAAGCTTAACATGTCCACCCTGTCAGCATAAAATATGCCAGAAGTGATTAGAATACAGTATTTTGAAAATATGTAAGTTTAAATATACCAAATTCTCTTCAACAACCAGACTAAATATTTAGCTAGTCACAGTTTGTTGTAAGCTAATATGCTAATTGAAGCTCAAAATGTCCACCCTATCGTCGTTCCAAAATGTCCACCCTGTTGGCCATTTAGACTCGATAGATTGGACAGACGCATGACAGGGTGGACTGAATGAAAATGAATGGGGAGGGGTCGGTATATCAATGTGTTTGATAATGTAATTATATTATTTATTATTATTATATTATTTTTTTAGAAGTTGAATAAATGATTCTTGTTCATATATTGTCATGATTTGTGTGTTCTGCATTATGTGTCCACACCGTCATTTGCTGGTCCACCCTGTCATCTTGATATTTTACAACAATATTTAAATAATAATTCAATCATATCTATATAATCCAGTGTGTTTAATAGCTAGGTGTGGGGACAATAACATGCAAACAAAAAACTGCATCCAAATATCACAGTTTTCTCCAAATAAGATTGGAGAACATATGTGAATATGTGAGGAGATACATGTGTGAATTGTATGAGTTTCTTTAAAAACATATGGTTTACATAGAATATTTGATGTATTTATGGTTTGAAAGCAAACAAATAAACATGTTTAGGAAAGGGACATCATACCTTTCAGAAAATATCATTTGCATCCTAATTTTGCAATGAAAACGTATTTGACAGTAATATATATATCCATGACAGGGTGGACATATCTTATGGTTTATGCTTCGAATAATGGCCCATAATTATCTAAAAAAAAATGTGTGGGAGCTGTGGGATATGTTTCTATAGTACTTGAGTGTCTACTATTTATCATATGACATAAAGCGAATGGGAAATTAAAACCAACATTTTTGAGTGTTGTAAGGGTTGAAAGGCACTCTATGCTGATATTGACCCATATATATTATTCATTAGTTTGCTTGCTTGTTTGTTTGATCATAATGAAGTTTTGTTAATTTTTACACCAAAAATGTTCATAGTGCACCTTTGTGATATGTATTTAACAACAATAACTACATTTAGTAACAGTAACTGTAGGGTAATTATGGTATTATGGTGAAACTGTGGTTGCCATGCTAAATTTGTGTATGCCGAATGTCTACAGTTTACTATACGAGAGGGTTTACTACTTTCTACTCCTCACAACACTTCAGATTATATCTAATTAGCAAATATGCCAAAATAAAACGTGCAACAGGGAAAAGGAAATGGTTTTAGACATTGAAACAGAAGTAGAGCACATGTGCAGCAGTCTCCAAACAGGCTTCTGTGGCCCCAGTGCCATAGATAAGACAGCAGAGTGCAGCGCGAGCACCACAGCTTCCCGAGTGACATCAGCCGCTCTGTGATCTGGCACACTTTCATTCGGTAACAGATTTAAAAGCCTCTTGGTGTGCCCCAACTCCGGAGCGCTCACTCTTTCGTTCCATCAGGCAGAAAGAGGGTGAGGGAAACGAGTGAATCAGAGTGATACTGGAGCTCTGTGTGCTTCAGGCTGTCCCTAACTGCATCTCTCTCTCTCTCTCTCTCTCTCTCTCTCTCTCTCTCTCTCTCTCTCTCTCTCTCTCTCTCTCTCTCTCTCTCTCTCTCTCTCTCTCTCTCACTATCCATCTTTCACATATACAGCAGTTCACAGCAAGGGTATATAATGGGGGAAAAATACAGAGGAAAGCTAGGGACCAAACTTTTTTGTATGTGCACGTGGTGTTGGAGACGGAAAGCTGCTAATCCGTCGTGCTGGCCGAGTGGAAAGGGCAGACATATTTATAGCAAACTGAATCACTCGCCTCACAAATGCACAACAAGCTCTAGCCGTGATATTTCAGCTCTACAGTGCAAATACAGCAAAGCTCCATGTAAACTAGACTTAAGACACTGGATTCTGCAACTGTCTTTTTCAGTTCAAAGGTGCTCTGGGGAAACAGGTGGTGTAGATATGAAGCATATGAGCCTTGTTTATTCACCCTCTGACATAGTTTTACCTGTTCTCTCAGTTATGAAGTCAAAATAGATAGAGTTTCACGTTTTCTGCAACTAAAATAATTTTTAAGAGCGACTCAAGGTGTATCTGAACATTGTTGAATGAAGTACAAGTTAAAGGCCTAATTGTTTCATTATTAATCACAGCTTTGTATTAAATGTATTTTCAAAGTGTACTTTGGTTCACTTCTGACCTTTTTCTGATTGTCTTCAATGGCAGCTGTGAGAGTTGTTTACATATATAATATTCTCTTACACGGTCTACAAAACCTAAAATAACTTTTTTGTTTCTTTTCAGTTGATGTGCTAATTAAGAACAGTGGTATGTGTTGTATTTGTGTGTATATGTGTGTGTATATATATATATATATATATGTATGTGTGTTAGTGCTGTCAATCGAAATGTAATCGCGTTAATCACAGCGCCATCTCCTGGACTGTGATTAATCATGATTAATCGCAAATTTAGAATACTACGATTTACCTGTAAATGTGTTGAAATAAAGGAATGAATGACAAACTAGTTTAAGGAAACATAACCTTTCACATCTCCGCCAGGAATGAGAGAAAATTGGACGTTCTGCAGGTGCATTAGCGCTAACATTAGCATCATGCTACATAAGACAATTTATGAGATTAATAGTACACTTTTACTCAAAACTCACTTTAAACCTCCATCGAGTGTTTGTAATAACTTCCTTTTGCGATCACATGTGTATACACTTTGGGCAGCCGTGGTACATTATAAAAGTAGCCCAAAAAACCGCAACCCACGGCTCTGTAATTTTTCCCACGACTGTATTTTCAAAATAGCCCAATTGTGCGGGAAAACCGCAACCCTGGCAAGACTGGTTCGCTGTACCCTTATCACATACAGTATGAGTATACATATCTCTCGCGCACTGTCGCTCTCTCTCTCTCTCTCTGTCAGACACACTTGCTCTCTCTCTCCGCATTCGCTTCACTTTTGTCTAGCCCGGCGCCTCATAATCACATAATCTCTGCGTCCCAATGTGCATACCATACACCCTATCTGCCCTAAATAGTACTGAAAATTACTAATATCACATAGAATTTAGGATGGATAGTGTGCATATAGGGACGCAGGCAATATTACCTTCTGCGCTGCGATGACGGCAAAAAAATGGGTTCAAACCTTTAACGATTAATTTGCGTTAAAAAAAATATTAACGTGCTACAATTTTTTTGATTAATCACATGCGTTAATGCGTTAACGTTGACAGCCCTAATATATATATATATATATATATATCAACCCGATCCGACGGCAATAAATATTTTACAAGGTGGCTAATTTGTATGAATTTGTACGAAAGACCACCTTTAACCCCACCCCTCACAGAAAAGTACAAAAACGCACAAATGAGGTCATATATATATATATATATATATATATATTAGTATCTTGACTGTAGGCAAGACACACTTGTCTTTGTACTCCTCACCTGGTTGCCGCCACACACGCTTGACACCATCGGAACCAAATAAGTTTATATTGGTCTCATCAGACCACAGGACATGGTTCCAGTAATCCATGTCCTTAGTCTGCTTGTCTTCAGCAAACTGTTTGCGTGCGGGCTTTCTTGTGCATCATCTTTAGAAGAGGCTTCCTTCTGGGACGACAGCCAATTTGATGCAGTGTGCGGCGTATGGTCTGAGCACTGAAAGGCTGACCCCCCACCCCTTCAAACTCTGCAGCAATGCTGGCAGCACTCATACGTTTATTTCCCAAACACAACCTCTGGATATGACGCTGAGCATGTGCACCTTCTTTGGTCGACCATGGCTAGGCCTGTTCTGAGTGAAACCTGTCCTGTTAAACCACTGTATGGTCTTGGCCATACAGCGGTTTAAGACTTTTTCTATGTCCACAAAAGGCCTATTTCTCTCAAATATTGTTCACAAATCTGTCTAAATCTGTGTTAGTGAGCACTTCTCCTTTGCTGAAATAATCCATCCACCTCACAGGTGTGGCATATCAAGATGCACAGGCGTGCATTAGGCTGGCCTAAAATGTGCAGTTTTACTGTATTGGGGGGGTCCGAAAACCAGTCAGCATCTGGTGTGACCACCATTTGCCTCAGTGCAACACATCTCCTTCGCATAGAGTTGATCAGGAGCTGTGCGAAGTTGCTGGATATTGGCAGAAACTGGAACACGCTGTTGTATACGCCAATCCAGAGCATCCCAAACATGCTCAATGGGTGACATGTCTGGTGAGTATGCTGGCCATGCAAGAACTGGTATGTTTTCAGCTTCCAGAAATTGTGTACAGATCCTTGCAACATGGGGCCGTGCATTATCATGCTGCAACATGAGGTGATGGTCGTGAATGAATGGCACAACAATGGGCCTCAGGATCTCATCACAGTATCTCTGTGCATTCCAAATGCCATCAATAAAATGCACCTGTGTTCGTTGTCCATAACATACACCTGCCCATACCAAAACCCCACTGCCACCATGGGCCACTCGATCCACAACGTTGACATAAGCAAACCGCTCACCCACACGACGCCATACACTCTGTCTGCCATCTGCCCTGTACAGTTAAAACCGGGATTCATCCGTGAAGACAACACCTCTCCAAAGTGCCAGACGCCATCGAATGTGAGCATTTGCCCACTCAGTTACGTCGACGAACTGCAGTCAGGTCGAGACCCCAATGAGGACGACGAGCATGCAGATGAGCTTCCCTGAGACGGTTTCTGACAGTTTGTGCAGAAATTCTTTGGTTATGCAAACCGATTGTTGCAGCAGCTGTCCGGGTGGCTGGTCTCAGACGATCTTGGAGGTGAAGATGCTGGATGTGGAGGTCCTGGGCTGGTGTGGTTACACGTGGTCTGCGGTTGTGAGGCCGGTTGGACATACTGCCAAATTCTCTGAAACGCCTTTGGAACGGCTTATGGTAGAGAAATGAACATTCAATTCACAGGCAACAGCTCTGGTGGACATTCCTGCAGTCAGCATGCCAACTGCACGCTCCCTCAAAACTTGCGACATCTGTGGCATTGTGCTGTGTGATAAAACTGCACATTTTAGAGTGGCCCTCTATTGTGGCCAGCCTAAGGCACACCTGTGCAATAATCATGCTGTCTAATCAGCATCTTGATATGTGAGGTGAGGTGGATGGATTATCTTGGCAAAGGAGAAGTGCTCACTAACACAGATTTAGACAGATTTGTGAACAATATTTGAGAGAAATAGGCCTTTTGTGTACATAGAAAAAGTCTTAGATCTTTGAGTTCAGCTCATGAAAAATGGGGGCAAAAACCAGTGTTGCGTTTATAATTTTGTTCAGTGTATATTACACATTTAAGTTAATTATTTAAAGGTTTAAAAATAATAATTTGTTTGCACATATAGGAATTCTAAGGGTATATTAGAATGTAGAATAGGATTTTGTTATTCTTTCTTGTGTTATTTATTTCTTCTTTTGTTATTATAAGTATTAATCGTTAAAAGTATCATTATTAATAAATCGGGGTCATGGAAAAAGACCATCAAGAGCCAAATGCTCAGAAAGGTTTACATGTAGAAGAATAAGATGAATCTTTAAATATGCTGTAATTTGCATTTTACAATCCTCCAGTTCTCTTTACACCATGAGATCAATATGAACCAGGGTGCATCACACTATTGTTAATGATAACTGTCGCTACTATCGTCTGGTCTTTTCCAGCGTGAGGTGTCCAGTGTTGCTCAGAATGAGTCTGTACTATTTAAAGGTTTGAAGGTCGCTGTTTTCTAATCCTCACAGCAAATGTGTGTTCGAAGTACACCTGCATTATATACAGTATATGCATTTATGAGTGTGTGTGTATCCTGCAGTGGCATTAGTCAGAAGAGGTATTTTGGGAGTGCAAACTGTTGGCTCTCAGTTTGAGCCCTGTCAGCATGACATTTTCATGAATCATGTTGTTTCACTGAGATGTATGAGTCTCCCTTTTTCCTTTGCTCTTTGACTTTTCATTCCTTTGTTTTTGCTCTCTCCATCCCTTGCTTTCACACTCTGTCTCTGAGGTTAAGGACAGAGTGAGGGGGATGTAACCCCATCTCCACCTCTTAAGTGCCATCCAACGATCGTGCAACTTTATTATCAAACAACTAAATAAAAATGGCATTTAAATTAAAATCGAATAAAATAAAAACCCACTAATCAATTGACATGCCGGTTTTGCATGCAGTCAACAAAGTTCACCCAAAAATCTTTGCGACCTTTACTCACCTTCATGCCGTTCCAAACCTGTATGGCTTATACTTCTGTGGGACTCAAAATATGTTTTTAAAACTCTTTTTGTTCATACAAAATGAATTAGAACCCTTTGACATTTTCAAAAATACCTTTTATGTTCCAGCCAAGTCATACAGGTTTGGAACTGCACGATGTAGACCGAAATTTCTTTTTTGGGTGAACTTTCCCTTTAAATGAAATGCAACCAGTAATTCTCCTGATACAGTATATGAAAGAGCAACCTCTTAACATTTTATTGTTGGATGTGTAACAAATGTGTGTGAATTATCTTTAAATTCCCACGATGGAGCCACCAGCATGAGAGTGTCAGTAATGTGCAGTAGTGAAGATGCTTATCTCATAGTTGTGATGACTCTGTTGATTTCATGTGAAAGGCTGGAGAATTTCTCATGCCTGTGCTTTGCTTTCCGTGTGATAGCCTGCCATTGACAGGATTTAGTTCTCCGCATCTCTTGGGGGAACGTTACTTTTTATACCACACCGCTCTAATGCAGACGATTTGGGTATTTTTGCACACGTTGTAAGTTTTGCAAACGGTGAGTCATTTGGCAGATGTCTCTTGCGATGGAACATGATGATACATAAGGCAAAGATTACCCTAGAGCCCCAGAGGAGCACTGTCATTTTCTGCCACCACTGTCCTGAAAAGAGACGCTCCAGCTCTCTCTCCCACTTTCTCTCTGTCTCTTGGCGGCTGATATCTCTCTCACATCAGCAGTAGTGCAGGGAAAGCAGAAGTGCTTACGTCCAGCTTTCTCTGGCACCCTTCCCTTTGCCATTTCCCTACACAATAGGGCCGGTGACTGTCTCCACCTGAGATGATCTGAGAGATGGATGGTAAAGCAGGCAGGAGGAACTCTGACGTGGTACATAATTATGTGGGCTGTAATCATCCCTGTTAAGATTGGCCATTAAATGTGCCTGATTCGCAAACTAATTGTTCTTTTGAAGCGATTCTTATTGATTTGTTCAAGCCAATTTGCAAAGCAAATTGAACTGACTATTTTGTAAATCACTGAATTGTAAAGAAGACTTCTGACTGTCTGAGAGTAAAAGCAAGCATAAACGGCATAATCATCAAAAATAAATAAGAAATTAGGGATGCACACTATATTGATACCATATTATCATTTCAGCTTAGAATTTTTAAACATTTATTTATTTTAAATTCATTGGTGTTAGCTGTGTTATTATTCTTTGTATTATTATTACTACTAGTAGTAGTAGTAGTAGTAATTGTTAAAGGGATAGTTCATCCAAAAATATAATTTACTCATCCTCAAGTAATTCCAAACCTGTATGAGTTTCTTTCTTGAAGAATCTTGGTAACCAAACAGTTGTTAGTAGCCATTGACTTCCATAGTATTTTATGGAAGTCAATGGCTGCCACTAGTGGTTACCAACATTCTTCAAAATATATTGTTTTTTGTTCAACATAAGAAAGAAACTCATACAGGTTTGTAACAACATGAGAGTTAAATGTTTTAAGAGTGAGTGATGTAAGAGCAAATGAGCATTAGGCAAAGGTAATCTACATGTTCATGCTCTTTTGCCCTATTTTACTATTATGTATTCAATATTGTCCGATAACAATATGGTGCCAATATATTGTGCATTTTTAGTTTTGAACTAATGAGCAAATATAAATCTGCTATTTTGAACTTTCCAACTGAACTTTACCATTAAGTCTGTGTAGAGATTATGTAGAGACACTTTGGAGTTATAGTAGCATATCAGTAGCAATTACAGTGAAATAAAGTAGCCTAAATTCCGTTCAAATCTATAACCTTGCGTAAACATCTGCAGTCTAATGAAAGAATCCCATGTCTATTGTGTTTGTGCATACCTGTCATTTATGTTCTGTTTAATCAATCTATTTATTTTGCTAGGTTTGCTTCTGTGTCTGTCAGAGGAAATTAATTAGTGCTTCAGTGTATTGCTAGAATAGATATAAACAGAATAAAAAAGTGTTTCCTCCGAATAAGCACATCACAACAGCAGTGACATCAAACACCGGCGTTTCATTAATGTAACACTATTTACTGATATATTTTGATAAGTGTTAGCTAATGCCTTCTTGTTAAAACTGTAAAAAGAGAGATATGAATATTGGAGAGCAGTGGAACGTGTAAACAGCACCCATGAGACCACGTCAGTGTAAGATCGCTCATTTCATTTTTCTGCTGTATCGACAATGCTTGACATCTCCACAGAGACAAGTTGTACATCACACACAGATTAATGGATAAGAATAGTTTTTTTTCTACACGTTTCTACATTTCTACGTTCAACATAAGGGCTTAAATTTGAATTTGTAGAATGAAGAAACCACAAATAAGGGAACTTAACTGAAGTTTTTCTTTAGTGTAAATAATCTAACTGAGATTATGAAGAAGTCAAGCTTTATTGAAGACTTTTTGTGCCTCATTCTGTAGCCAGTTCTTTGTTGCAGACATACAGTTACCGCCAGCTCTTTGCTGTAGTCACTTTCTTAGTGAGAGTGAGAAGTTGTTTTGCGGTGCTGTGTAACAGGATTTTAACCTGCATTGCACTCAGTAATGAAGATGTCCACAGAGCCAGCGTTATTCAGAAGGCTAAGGTCAGAGAGCCCGAGGGACGTCTGTATCTACAGGATTACCACCGTAAATCTCTCCTCTGGGTCAGCAAGCTTCCCCTGGCCCTCTCTCTTTTCTTTAGGAAGTGTAGTCATACCTATCTTTCCCCCTCACTGAGCATAAAGTTGGAAGTGTCATCAAAAGTCTCATCAGAGCAAGTTTATAGTTCCGTGCAGGCTTACTTGGCATACAACAGAGAAGAATATATTATTACTATTAGTATTATTATTTTAAACTTGTGTCAAGGTAAAGAGAAAGGTAGTTAAAGTTACCACTTTAAAGGTAATTTTCAAACAGGTGTAACGTAATATTAATATGTAATTTAAAGAAATAGTTTAATTTAGCCCAAAGGGAATCATTTATGATTTTATAGGGATTTGAACAGAATCACTGTTACGGCGATTCACTGAAAGAGCTGTATAACAAACTCTGCACTGGATATTAAAATCCAAAATATAGTAAAAACACTATTTAATAGCACAGTAACAAGATCGGCAGATTAAGACATTAACTTGTGAGCACAAAACACAAGATACTTCTCTTTTCAATATAAATAAGATTTTATTTGTATAAACCTAAGACATAAACTAATCTAACACATGAACACAAGCATTCACACATTCACACGTTGCAGAAAGAGAGAAAGTGAGGAAAGGATGAGTTTAAGAGAATGGAAATGTGAAATCCCAAATTTACAGCAATATGTTCAATTGCATAGACCTGAACAACCATCAATCACTTATTTAACCCTCGCTTTGAGTTTCTCAATGAGGCTAAAATTTATATTAAAGTCACCAATTCAGTTAGAACCTGGAGGTGTTACTTGCTTGCTATGCCTGTGTTAAGGGGTTTCCTTTGTGTCATGGTCGTTGCAGACAGGGGGGTTCCCCGAAGTGTCTGATTGCTTGAGAGTTCAGTAGTCGTGAAGTGACATCTTGGGAAGCCAATGGAGTTGTGGCTGGTAGAAGTTTTGAGGCGGTCACAGACTCCAGTTGAACTCAGAGACGAGGCTTGGCGGCAAAACTTAACCGAGTACACGAAACTCACAACGGAAAATAAAATAAAGTGAAATAATAAAAGGATGTAAAGACTAGGTTGGTTTTCTTCTCATTATGGTAGCAGCTGGCACGTGGGCCAGAGCACGCTCAAAGAGCAGCGTCAAGACGCGGTGGCAAAAGAGAAGAAGAGGAGAAGGGAGAGGACCAAGAGGTTGTAAGAGAGCATTTTTAAGAAGAAGAGAGAGTTTGATGGTGTCCTGAGTTTTTAAACTCTGCTTTCAGACCGTCCCATCTGGACGTCTTGACCAATTAGATACTGTCCTTGCTCGGGGTATTGCTTTGTTTCTCCACCCCCATCAATAAATCAACATGTTATCTGTTCAGTCAGAGGTCTGAACTTTACAGGCCCTTGCAAAGTATACTTTTGAACATGGTTTCTATAAAAAGACTATGATACATTTGACAAAGAATTGATTGGAAGAAACATTTAAAGCATGATTTTTCAAACTCATACATACTAAACACGCATAGGAATCCTTCAGCTATTCAATAATGATTAAAAAGACATACATAATATTTGATTAAAACATGATAGTCTAATATGTGGGTTACAAACATAATATGTGGTTCTGCATAGAAATGTCCTTTTAGGATGATTTTATGTGCATATGAAAAAGAAAGTCTTTTGTATAGTTTTATGGAGAACGAAGGCATGTTCTTTAGACAAAGGAATTTTGGTTTGGTCTGTCTTCTATGTGGGGGAGAAGTCAGTCTAAGGAAGCTTGCGAATTCAATCGTGGAACACGAGATGGCCATCTCTTTGACCATCAGTCTTGATTATTTGCCCCAAATTTGACGGTCTCCTTCCTAAATTGGAATTATCAATAAGTGTTCTTTTGTCTCAAGGTTGTAAGCTGTTCTGTGAAAAAGTTGGTTAGTTTGCTTGCTTCAGACTAGTGGTGCCAGAATCTAATTTATGATATTGTCCTTTTTCCTTGGGGCCTCTCTGAATTCCAGCTCCTCAGGTTTCAATGTTCTGATGCATCTTAAATTTGTCTGATTCAGTCTCTGATATTCTACACAGGTTTCCCAAAACAATTGTCCTGTCTACTCTTGGTTGGACAAAACTGATACAACCAGCCAAAAACTCATGCCATTGTTTACTATTATATTATTATTTTTTGCATTACCAATAAGAACTTTGGGATCAGTTATATATATTAAAGACACTTTATAATGTTACCAAAGTTTTATATTTCAAATAAATTATGTTTTTCCTATAAATAAAAGAATCATTATTTGAGTAATGGCAGCTGAAAGTTTAGCTTTGCCATCACAGGAATACATTAATTGACTGACTTTAAATAGAAAACATTTATTAGATTTTACTGTATTTTTGATCAAATAAAACATTAAAATATGATCAACCCTAAACTTTTGAACAATAGTACATTAATTATTTTTAGTTGTTTAAAAATGGCATTGAATCTGCTGCAACAGTTTTTAAATATGCAAACCTGAAAGTAAAAATGTATTTTATTATAAATAAAACTATGCTTTAGGCATTAGCTAAATGCTAATACATTTTCTGAATGTAGTGTGAATGCATCAAAACACATCTATAAGAATTCTGACATACTATTCCATTAAATGTAACAGTATAAGTATATAGTAGACAAGAATTGTGAATTGGTATTCAACCTTTAGCTTCTTTATCTTTAGATCCTTTAGCTCCCGTGCTACAGAAATACTTTATGAAAACAATTGCAGGTCAACATGTGTTTCAATGAAAGGCACGGTTTTGTGTCGAGTTTGGGTATGTCTGCGAGTCTTTATATTCTTCTATATGTGGAACAAAGCTGCAGTCTTAAGGTCGGGGATCCACTCTTGGGGTCACGTTCAGGTCTGGTCTTTCTGCATTAATCACCCCTCATCTTCTTACTGCCTGACCCAGGTCTCCAGCAGCATTCCCAGGGTTGCACACCCCCATGACCTGCTACTTGACCCACTGGCCCTTTGGTAAACGCCGGGCTCCTCTTCACCTGCAAATAAATACAGTAAGGTGCACTTCTCCATCCGCCTACAGCCCAAGAGACCAGACCCCATCATTTTTTGACTTGGAAACACTTCTGTGTTTCTCACAGCAACAAAATCCTGCCTATAATCATTTTCAGACACTGTTTGGGTGCTGGAAATGTATGGCACATATTTCTTAAATATTTAGCAGTTTGTAATCTATTTTTTAAATTCCTTTTTCACTTGATATTCTAATGGTTCATCTGCTTGCTTGTGTTGATACAAAAATCCAGACAATTCCAGCCTAAATCCAGAGTATAAAGAAAAAGCTACAAGCTCTCGCTGGGAGAAGTGATGGAATGGCCATCTTTCTTGTTTTTCCCACTTCTCGGATCATTAGCATGTTGGTTTAATGCTCCTTACAAAAAGCAAAGCGGTCTCTCGGGAGCATTCACACGCATACAAGCCCACCTCCTTCAAAAGAAAACGCAGCAGGCTCTCTTTTGTTTAGGTTAGCCGAATAACAGAAGTCAAGCATGTCACCTGTGTTTTGAGTTGCAGTCATGAATATTCAGTGTCCTTTCTAAAGTAGAGAGAGACAGGGATGGAAAGAGTGAGAGACACACTTTTTATTCTAATGCATCGTTTTGCTCTTTTGGGGTAGCTGCCATGTTTGAAGTTTCAAGAAAGCAGTTGGCTTTCATTCAGCGTTAGCAGTAAAAACATGTAAGCACCTAAAGAGGGAAAAGCAAAACCTACTTTAGCATAAAATCTGTAAATTTTGTTCCTGCTGATGAGGACACACAGCTTTCATACACAAATTTTGGCACACAGTCTGAATGTGTTAATTTTTATATGCTTTCTTTCCTGGTCCTCTTTTTTTCATTTGAATTATTTCCTTGTAACGTTCCAAAATTACAGTGCTGACCCACATTTCTGATTTGACTAATTTTGGACCATTTTAATCACGTATACGGATCTGCTGGTCGGGTAGGGGATAATTGTATGTTTTCTGCAGAGTTGCCGTCTTCATTAGTATACTTTGATTACATGTTTTCCGTAACTACAGACACCTATAAGTTCACGTAGACAGTTTAAATCTATTGATTTTAATAGCCTCTGTTGATTGAGTTTGGTGCTGCTTGGAAAAAGTAATTCTTGTGAGTAATTCTGGGTCACTCCACCAAATGACTTTCTTACGTTTGTGAAGTGCAAAAGATGATTGACAGTGTTTTCCATGTTCTTTTCCATGCAGTTACAATTAAAAGCATGCAAAAGCACCAACCAAAGTGATCTTTATTATCAGTGTGCTATATTACAAGTTTTCTGTAGTCATCCAGTAGCTGCATGAATGTAAATTGTTATTTAATAAAAATGTGTAAATAATTCATATGTTAAATGGGCTGATTTGGTTCGGTTATCACAGTTGGCCGGAAAGTGATTGTTTATTGGTGAAAAGGTGTTTTTTTTTTAAATACACAATTGTTTTACTTCAGCTGGGATGGATTACTGTCGTGTTCACTTTGTGTGGTTTTTGAAGCGTCAACTTTAAGGGTCCCATATACTTTCATTGTATGAACTCGCAGTGTTGTGTTCATCTGAAGAAAGAAAGTCTTATACATTTCATGAGAGTGAAAATATTAACAGAATTTTCATTTTTAGACTCACTATTATGTGGCTTTCATGGTGTTTTGCATCCTTTTAGAAGATTGAAAGCTCCTGTCCCCTTTCATTGGAATTTCAACGGCAAAGTTTCTCATTTTGTGATTCACAAAATAAAGTAAGTCATGATTTGGAATAACATAAGAGTCTGTAAATAATTTTTGGGTGAATTATCACTTTAAATATACTACAATGTTCAGCATAATCACTTTATTAGCATTGTTGAAATACTCCTATAAACATTTCTGTGGTTCACCAGACACATGGTGTGTGTATTTGTGTACGTCTGGTGGGTCACGTGGAGGCCCATGGCGGCGTGTCTGGCTGTGTCCCTGATTCGGTGCTGCAATGGGGGGACAGATGGGGCCGCTGAGAGCCGCCTGCAGCAGCGGAGCAGCACAGACAGGGGAGCACCCCATTCACACCTCACCACGATGCTCAGATCAGCATGGGGAACCAGGCCATACTCCACTGTCTGCCTCTCTGTCAACCATTCTCCATGGCTTCTGGTGTTTTTGGAGAGACTGAAAGCTCTCATACTACCAACTTTTACAAAAAGTAGAATTTCTTTGTTATTCAATGTAAAAGACATCCATTTAAATTTAAGTTAAAACTTAATTCCTACAGTACGTGCGTAGGCATGCAAGGTAACACTTTATTTTAAGGTGTGCTTGTTACATACAGTATGTTACATGTATTTACTATTATAATAACACAAATATGCATAATTACATGCAAGTAACCCTAAGCCAAACCATAATCCTAACACTAACCATAGAGTAAGAACATGTAGTTAATTAATATTACTCAGTACTTAATTGTATAATTACACTGTAACAAGGACACCTTAAAATAAAGTGTTACCGCATGCAAATATAGGATAGCGAAATTTGGTATCCTTGTGTAGTTACAAATGCCTTCTTTAACAGCTTCTGTACCCCGTTTATCTCTACAGGGCACAGTACAAAGAACAACAAGCTTTTTTTTTTTGCTGGAACGTAGTGATTTCTTAAACATAGGCAACATGAAAATATGAATACTAATTACAAAATTATGAAAGACAATGTAATTTGTAAGGTGCTCAGTTGAGAGAACATTAAGCCTGAGGAAATTCCTTCTCGAGAGTTTGCCATAGCGCACTCTACATAACTCTTTGAATATTTGCATACACTGAGTTAATGAACAAAGTTTTCCTCCTCTGTGAAGGCGCATCACTTTCAGCCCTGCTGCACAGTTGTAAATTAGCCACGGAGAGCGCAGGCTTCACCTGTTGAGAGTCCGTCTGGTGTGTGAAATGAGCTCCCTATTGGGACTGGGTGTTGCCTCGTACCACTGATCCGAAAACAGGTTTTGTGGTTTCTCTTGTAGCCACTGAACTCTAGAATAAAGTAAGGGTTCGGCTTGAGATCAGTACCGTATTGTTGTGCTTTCTACCTGGTGGCAGTCTCTGAGCCAGAGATGGACCATCATTGACACAGACGCAGAGTCTTGTTTCACCTTCTGTAGAGGTTCATTCAAAAAGCACATGGAGGTATCTTGGACTTGACGGCACATACGGAGTGCACAAGGAGTCCTGTCTGTCATTACGCCTGCTGAGTTGTCCAGTGCAAATTTGTACGTGAAAGGGTAAAGCGGTTCTTCCTGTCTGTGATCGGTTTTAGATACCGATCCTGGAACAACCCAATTTAGACCAGCATGAATTTCCTGGTTTATGCTGGATTGGTGGTGGTCTTGCTGGTGAATCAGCATCACCTTGGTGAAACTTGCCAACCAGCATGGCCTTTTTGAATCTGTTTGACCAAGGGAATTTTACCGGTGAAGCTAGTTAAAAAGCCTAGCAGGGACCCTTGCAAACCATCATCCAAAGTACAACATATGTTGATTCCCAACAGGGACTCTGTCAGGTTTTAGAGTTGAAGTCTGAGTTATGCATAAGATTGAGGTGAAGACATTGACAACATTGCATCAACCTATAATTGCCCTCTGAATTAAATGGTTAGGGTTAAGGTTTTGTTTGTTTTACAGGAATATTGTTCCAGGACCATCCAAAAATCCAAATGGGAATTTGTCCTACATTACCTGGCAAAGTCCTACTTGGCAAAATCACAACAACCCTGCTGTAGAAGCTCATGGGTAATGATCACGGAGAAACATGCTCAGTGTGTCTTTTCATATGTGAGATCCCTCCAAAAATCTGTCTACCTTTGTTTGTTGCCACTTTGTCTTCTGTTTTAGCCCTTGCTTTTCATCCTGAATGCAAATGGGGGACAAGAAACCATTCTGTGTGTAGAGAGTGGAAGTAAAGACGAAGAAAAGAAAGGTTTCAATTTCTGACGGAGTCATGAAAACCCAATTAAGCCTCTCCACAAAGAAACATCAAATGCTTTCACACTGCGGCCGCATGCCTGTGGGAATTTGAGTAAGTTCAATTACTTTGGGATTAATTCGGGGTCACGAGGGTCCGTTTGTAGAGCTCTGTTGAGAGAGAGAGTGAGGAAAATTAGTGGATGGAGGAGTGGAGGTCTCACTGGTATTTAGTGCTGCAGGTTTGACAGAGACACCAAAGCTGCTGTATCTACTGTAACAAAGAATCAGGTCAAGTGCTAAAGAATGTCTAAACACTCGAGACAGTTGCAAATATTATTTGGGATTATTTGAAACAAGCTTGACAAGTCTGTGCTATCCTCATTGAGTTTGCCCATGCCGTCTTCAAACCTAGAATTTTTGCTTATAGGCCTAAAAATGTATATTTTACAATAGAAACATTCTTGTTCATGAAAACATTTTCTTTCCCTCTAGTGTTGAAGCTGTAAGATTCCTATTCTAGATAGCGCCTTCACGTCAGAGCGCTTCCTGATAACGTGCTTTTCTTGCAGAAGCCAGAGTCAGCATTTTGGACCCATTTCTAAACTTAGGCTAACAAAATGCAAAGTTACACAATAATATGGAAGGAAAGTTGAATACGAGACTGCAGAACTCCTACAGGAATCCAGCTATTGTTATTCAAGACACTTACATAACCATCCAAACAATTAGATTTTTTTTTACTTAGCCTGAGGTGTTTAAACATATAATTTAAATGTTTTCAAACAGCAAAGGCATCAGGGATCCAATGAGGCACATATTGTGGAGGTCGCTGTCCCTCTGTGCTAACCTCAGATACTTTCATCCTTGTCTCTAAGGACTTCACTTTTTATATACATTACGTTTTTATATACATGATTTTTTGTCTTTCATTTTTTTTGAGTATCTTAGATCCCATTTCCATCAAACTTCTTGTTTCCTGGTGAAAAATAGCAGAATTGCTTTGGCAGGACTTCAACAATGCATTCAAAGAAAATATATTATTTTCTTAAATTATATGTTTTGTTAATGCATCAACTGAAAATAGCATTGACTAAAAGATCTTGGTTCATTAAAATGAAGATTGATTAAAATGAGAAATCAGTGCGTAAATTGGACACTGACCATCAAATGCACCGAAAGAAAAACTGGCAGCTGTTAATCATGGCTTCCTGTTAAAGAGGTGACTAGGTGGCCACAAAGACCCCACCCTCGGTCATGTTTTTGCACTCGTCAGGGTGCAAATGATGTGCCTGTAAAATGAGTACATTGTGTAACCTGTCAAGCGATATGGCACTCGCTGCAAAAGAGAGGCACAGAGACCAGCCACAGCTGCTTTCTACTGTTAAAGAGCCTCTTACTGTGATGTAACCCCTGACTGATTGAGAGAAAGAGAGCGAATCCTCTCTGGATCAGATAGTGAGGTCACACAACTCACCTCTCTCACTCTCTTTGTGGAGAGCTGCTCTAGAGGCACACTGATATTACAGGGCTTCCTTTGCTCTTATTTTAATGGTAAGTGTTATGGGCAGGGGTCAGTATTTCTTGTTGAAATCACTAACAGAGGAAGGCCCCTCTCAGAGATGAGAAAAGGCCACTGGAGGAGTGATCTGACATGTTTTATAAAACAATGTCATGAGCCAGCTCATTCAAGTGGAAAAATGACTCGGAGCTCCGAAACTGCCACAGAGGGGGAAAGATGGAGAATAGAAAAGAAAGGAAACAAATAAACCTCTGTCATTCACTATATACAAGTGCAGAAATTTATGTGGCACAGATCAGTGCTACTCAAAACATTTTGTGGCCCATGCAGTGATGTCATCATTGAGATATGTACAGTAATGTGTCATTAGATATGTTAGCCCTTAGAAATTCTGCTCTGTTTAGCAGAAATCTATAGAGCGTTCTGTCACAGCTAGGTGTTTTGAAAGACAGCTTCAATGATGTTATAAAGAAATAGATTGGATGTTCCACACTCATTCATTGCAGTCATGTGTAGTTTACAGTTGCCAAGCAAAACTGACATAGTACTATAGAATTCTATTGACAAACAATAAATTAATTTTTTAAATATGTATTTGTAGTGTAGCTACAAATTTGATGCCAGACCTGCGATCTATAAATAATATTTTATTTTGGTTTACATCTATTAAGCGATAAGTAGGATAAAGTAAGTTTTAATAACAATATTATGTTATTATTATATTATATTATATTCTATACTATGGGGCCGTTGAATGCTTGAATCTGATTGGCTGACGAACGTTCTAAGGTGTGCAATTATTTTCAGGGAAACGCACGGCGAACATAGTTCCAGGCAGCTCTTGACCACATTATATGTCCATATCACTTCGCCAAATGATTTCTGTAATTTCTAAGGTCTTTCTTATTTCAAAACAGCAAAATAACCAAAACCCACAATGACACTGGCCAAACAAATAAATATAGTATGTAATATGATAAAAACGACAGATCATTTCCATGTTTTTGCCACAAAATTACATTTTATTATGTACAGAAAACACATACTCTATTACTCCCGCTATCTCTCCCTCACAAACGCACATACAGTTTGCACACACGCTAAAATACGTGCTAATGTTGTAAGCACTAATCTGACGATTTTATAAGTAACAGTAAGTTTAACAACTTAAGTTGTGACTTCTCACAAGAGAGGTAACCACAGCGCTGTTCGGGAAGAAAATTAACTTAAAGTTTCAATATTAGTAACGTTAGAGGCATTAGCCGGACACTTTTGAGAGACGCACAGACTCACAGAGGTAATTCACATGCTCTCTCTCTCTCTCTCTCTCTCTCTCTCTCTCTCTAATAACTTAGTTATTAACTGCATTAATCTGCTGGTATAAGACTCGTTACTAGGTTTAAAATGATGTTTTGGAATTAGCAATGGAGAGGATGCATGAGATGCAGAAGAAATTAATCCTACTCACAATAGCGTTTTAAGCACAAAAATCAGACAAATACATTGAAATATATGATTTGTCGAAATATATCACATGTCTTGAGGTGTGGCAACCGTAGTATAAGTCGTATATGTAAGGAATAATTGAGGTGTAATGCCATAATGCTTGGGTGTGCATTATATTTCTAATAATTCAACGGACCAAAGTCAATTATTCCTTACATATATGACTGATATACTGTTACCATATTGCATGCCACACAAAGCCTACTTGTTTCATTAATATTAATGAATTATTTATATATTAAATTAAATGTTTTAAAGAATAAAGTATTACTTTTATTAATTTTTTTTATTATAAAAAACAATTAAATTTTCGCCCTTAAGGGTAAAGAGATCTTACTTTGTGACCCCAGAGCTTTCCAAAGTTGAGTATCACTGATTTAGATGGTATTGAGAATACATACATATCATCTGTTAAAACATGTCCACATTCATTTTTTTTGCTCCTAAGTGTTGCAAACTTCTCTAAATAGGATACTGAGCCAAATGTAAAACTCTGTAAAAAAAAGAAAAAAAAAAAAGATTAGAACACTTTAGAAGAAAATACTAGTTCTGTCTTTCTACTAGGGCTGCACGATAAATCACATGCGATTATCATGCGCATCTCGTCAGTAAAGCCAGTTCTGTGATTAGTAGCAAATCTCCATCATGTGTATGGAGCGGCATTTAATACACAGAGCCGTAGTTCACTGACAAGCTACGCAATATCGCGTTTATAATCGAGGGCGATTCATCTGCAATTATGAACCCGATATTGCGTAGCTTGTGATTTATTGTGCAGCCCTACTTTCTACTTAAAAAAAGCATTTAATTGAATCTGCTACTTGCCATTTCTTAGTAATTAATTGTAGAATTTACTAGAAATTTCTGATTGAAATTTTTTTTTTTTTTTTGCAGTGATTCATTGGATATTATATTTGAGGTCCTCTATTCTTTGTTGAAAGATTGGACTTTGTTTAACCTGGTAGTTTTGCTTTACATCGTAATCCTTATTTTAGGTTTTGGCAGAAATAAAAGTATTCAAATTGCTATTGGAACATACTTGGGCAAAATACAACCACTTACCAACAATCTGTCACAAAATTCCTCCTTTTTTAGGAAGGACCAGGTCAGGATCACTACACGCACCAGTGGTCAGATGTAATCTGTAAACATTAGACTTTCATGTTTGGTTCTCTTTCCTGCCGTCAGCAGAAGAGGTGTGAAGGGAACTGTTTTTGAAGCAGACTAAAGTACAGGTTTGGAGCCTCGCTACCTCTAAATGGAGTTCAAACTGTCATTATCTGTCCACACAGATAAACTCAAATTACACCTCTATCCTAGGCTGTTAAGTTGTTTTCTTTGTCGCAGCCCTCTCCCTCTCTCCATCTTTTTTTTTTTTTATCTTGCTCACTTGTTCGCTTGGTAGGGAAGGGAAGCTTGAGCCGTCTAGCAGGTGCATTCACGCAGAGGTAAGCACTCAGCATATGTAAGTGCAATTCTAAAATCACTGTCTTGCTGCGAAACACTTGAAATTGTTCTCTAATGGCCCTGGCTTTGTCATATGGTTTTGATTATAATGTGAAGATTGCATTGCCTTGCCTTTAGCGAGGGTGAGATGGAAGAGTAATTGGTACGTGCATCGAATGCTTTGCTGTCCTCGTCACAGAGCTAAAAGGGGAACCCCCCTCCCCTCCCCGAAAACGTGCGCATGCATGAATACATGCGAGAGCGCTGTCCCTGTGCGCCATGTCTCCTCTGGTCATTGCTAATGTCTCAGTCGGGCTGTCAGGAGTTTTCTAAGTGGGTTATTTATCAAACCTTGCCCTGTTAAATATGCATATCTGCTGCAATCCCAGACATGTCTCCAGTTTCCCATTGTAGATTACAGCAGTTGGAATACAATTGCCAGGCAGAGGGTCAGCAACCAGCCATTTTTAATATCCCTTTTATTTATTTATATATTGATTCATTTATCTCCAGAATGGGATGAGTTTTACTTGTTAGATGAGTGAAAAGTATTTTCTCAAGTCTCCGGGCTTTGTCTGAACACTGCTCTTTAGTATGCATCAAGGATAGATTGCGGCGGGATTGGAAATATTTAGCACTTGTAGGTTTCTGGATTAATTTTCTTCTTTGCCTGTTTGTATTGCTATAATCCTTAGTACAGTTTATCCTACTGAAGAGAAACCTCACTCTGAAAACAAAAAAAGATTTGTATTTATTGATTAATTTTATTGACTGATTTATTCTCGAAACAGTTTATCTGGCATTTATTATTTAGTGTGTAAAGTTTTTAATTTAGTTATGCATTTAATTATGTGTGTGTGTGTGTGTGTGTGTGTGTGTGTGTGTGTGTATATATATATATATATATATATATATATATATATATATATATATAATTTTTATAATAATATAATTGTTTTTTTCATAATATAAAATAAGAAAATAAGTTGTAAAGTAAAAAATAAATCCAATAACCTTTGTTTTAAAGTCTTTCTACTTCAAAAATTCATGTTTAATTCATGTTTAAAGTGTTTTACTTATTGTTTTTTGTAATTATATGTCAAATTTACAGGCAACTTTTGAGTAAAAATTAATTCAAGGTAAATACTACATCAGTGTATTGACACTGTATGGTTCACCCCAAACTTTGTTGATCTATTATATATACAAAAAGACAATACAAAAGCTGAAACGATTACTTTCCATATCTTGAACAACTCTAATTCATACCTACATTTTGGTAAACTGCCACAAAGTTTATTTCATCCACTGTCCTCATTGTATTTCAGAGCTAAAAGGCTTTGGTTTATTTTTAAATGTGCTTTTCTCTATAGTTTGTCTATCCGCGGCTTTCAAATGAGCCTCTCTCTATTTCCCTCAGCCGTTTGGGTCATCTTACAGCTGGGCAAGACTGCCAGCCTGCTTTCATTTGTTTTTCTGTTTTTCACCCCCCCCCCCCCCCCCCCCCCACCACATTTTCTCTTCCATGCTGCATAAACTCTTTTGAGGAGGAATATTGTTTTTAGGATGAATGCACAGCTGTGCTCCCTACAAATCCCAGCCGGAGTGTGAACAAACATGCCATGAAACAGCCTGCGAAGAATGCACATATAAAAAGGCCTGTTTTATTGATGAGCTTTTTTAAGGCACCCCCAAAGACTCTGATTCTGTTTTTTCATGCTCAAGCTACGTGGCTTGTGTTGACTGATATCTGCCGATGCAGGCAGGCAGTAGACTGTAGCGTTGAGGCCCAGTGTTTTACTCAGACGCACGCTAATAAATTCTCCCTAATTCATTTTTTATTGTCTCAGGGGACCGGCCTGCAGATTTGCCTCAACAGAGGAAGCATCGGGTTACCTCCTCTAAATAATTGATGCTTCTTGCTTCTCTCCCAGACATGGCCGAAATCTCAAAATATTCACTGGCTTGACTAAATATGAAGATTGCCTCTGAGAGAGAGAGAGAGAGAGAGAGAGCGCTTGTGTGTTTGAAGGGTGAGCCGGCTTGAGCTCTGGCTTTGACGATGCCATTTGCGTGTGTAAGTGATGGTGCTTTTCTCCGCCACGTTAGAGGTGCACCCGGGCCGTTCAGGGGTTAAGTGCTGTTCGTCTTTATGGTGCTATGCCGCTCACACACATACATGAACTTGTGCCACACCATGGGAGACGGGCACATGTTACACCTTTCCTATTGTTCGAGCTCACGACCCTCCGCATAGCTGCTTGGAAAATGGCGGGAAAAAGGCTCAAATGCTAAGAAAGCGTAAATGATGAGGGTGTCTGTGGTCAAGCAAACTTAATTACTCTGTGCTCTTCATTTTGGTGTATTTTAGCTTTAATGGTGTGTAATGTCGTGCCAGTCCATTGTTGATGCTCACATTCTGTATCTCTCATCTCCACCATCATTTACTCTTATTTTGATTATTACTATTATTATTGTGTCTGTCTGTTTGGAAAAGTTCACAAATTAGAATTAAATAAGCAGTCTGATGATGCCAAGATCATTAATATTCTGTCAACAAATCACGTTATCTCATTGCAATTCGTAACTAAACTGGCAAATTCATACTATCTCATATTTTTGCACGTTCTGCTCACACTTGACTGAGGGAAATGTTTAAGGGGTGGGGTTAGGGGTGGAGCTTCATTGGTCCTTTTTTATATAATTAATACATGTATGTACAAATCACATCGAAAAAAACTGATTTTCAATTTGAAGATTTTTTTAAATAGCCAATTTTGTTAATTAAATAATTATGTTTTTAGGTGAGATTGGGTTGTTGGTTTAACTTCATACATTATGATGTACACTGTAAAAAATAAAAGTGGTTTCAACTTAAAATCATTTCTTACCCAGCTGCCTTAAAATTTTAAGTTTAGTCAACACAAATACCGAAGTTGTCACTTAGTACAACTTAACATTTCAAGTTGACTAAACTTATTTGAGTTGACTAAACTTAAAATTTTAAGGCAGCCAGGTAACACATTATTTTAAGTTGACTCAACAATTTTTTTTACAGTGTATGATGTTTTTATTTAAATGTAATGCTAAAAAACAATGAGTTTAAGACCTCATTCAGCTGAAGAAAAACCTAATTCATGAAAGTAGAGGAACTAGAGTGTCTGAATGCAAATGCATTTCTGTGTAGATCATGATTATGCTATCTGATTATGTTGTGTGATTTGACAGTTAGTATGGCCATTGATGTGGTGATTTGTTTGTTAAGCATTCTAACATAAATTGTTGCATCAAAAGAATGTAATCAGAAAGATTGACGCAACAAAAGAGAATAGTTTTTGAAAAAATTGTCACATGAGTACATCAGTTTTGCATAAGCTTTACAAACAAATTGTCACACAAACGCACCAATTGATGTAAGAATCGGTGCAGTCATTTATCTAAGAATGGTTTTACATAAAAAAAACCCACCACTGCAGTAATTTTCCATAAGGATAGTTTTGCAAACAAATTTTTGCATCAAGGTGACATTTATGTGAGATATATTTCTTGAATTCTCACAATGATGCAAAAGGTTGACGGAGAGCAGTTTAGGCAAATCACATTTTGTTCTGCTCGTGTTTCATGACTGAGATCCATTGAACAGACTGTACTTCTGTCACTCATTGCCTCAGTTTCATTTGTCAAATTTGATACGACGTTCACTCAACCTACACTTTAATTCGTCTGGATTTCTGTCTGACATCAAGCATTCTTTAACACAACTTATGTAAAATCTCTTCCATTTCATTCTGTTATGCTGTAAATAGAGAGGCCTGTTGTGAACCGTTGCTGGGTTCCTCTCTCTGGACTGTGTGTATAGGACCCGCTCACCTCGGCTTTTGTACTAAATGCTCAGGACAGGAAAACCGAGATCCTCTGCACAACTTCCTAAAGGAACGGCGTCTGCAGTTTATGGCTGCATGAAGAATGCAATATTAAACTATTAACATGCAGGGATAACGTTTCGGAAGATAAAAGTATTGTGGTGTGGGAGTACTTTTACCACAGGGGCCTCGGTTGCAGCCTAATGGAGGAGGAAGACGGGCAGTGTCAAAGAGCACTGTCTTAGGTGACTGTCCCGCACTTCTTCTCACACTTTTTACTTATTTTATACCCTCCCTCAGGGTGCGAGCCCATTAAGCCCTTCTTACGGATGCGTACGCACACTCATCCAAGCAATCCCACCAGATTAGCTGTTAAAGAGACCTGTCAGCCCCAGTGTTGTCTCTTTTTCTCTCTCTGGGTCTCAACCCCGCTGACCCTGGCTACCAATTAGCCTCCTCTTGCACCCGTCTCACCCACACCAACCTGGCCTCCAGTACCCAGCTGATTGGCTAACCGGTTAGGTGGGAATCTTCTGAAAGCTGGCTGATGTCGTCAGTGTGAGTCCCTTGCTGATTGCCTAAAGGTTAGCCCACCTTTTGAGAGGTATGCTCCTCTTCAGCCAGTGAAAACTGGGTTGACTGTTACAGCTTTCCTTTAAGACCCCATGACATCAAATTGGGGGATTAGTGGTGTTTAGTACATGTATGTTAGCATTGAGGCTAGCTGTATATGAGTGTCCTATTAGTGCAGCTATTTATAGGGCCCTATGATTTTGTGATGCTGAGAACACAGACGGAATCGCAGAATCCAGTAATAAAAATGGAATTTACTGTATAACATGAACATTTTTCATGAACATTTTAGCATTTCTTCTGAGTAAAACTATTGTTATGTCATATACAAACGAAAAGTTCTTCACAGCAACCCATTAAAATAAAAGTTCAGTTTAACCTGAAGTAACCGTAACAGAAATATTACTTAATTTAATGATACTACTACTACTACTAATAATAATATAATTATTATTAAAGCATATTTTTAAAGGAATATTTACCAGAAAAAAATATTTTCACTGTATTTTTTGCAGAAAAGGAAATTAATAAAATAATAATAAATTAGTTTTTTTATTCTAAAAATCAATTAATTAGAGATGCTTTGATTAATAATATTTAATGAAACCATTAAAATGGATTCCAGAAAATTAATGGAAAACAGAATTTGGTAAAAATAAAACCAAATTTGAGAAAATTATAAAACATATTTCATACTGCCATAAAAATGTATTTTTTATAATTTTTTTATAAATTGCTGTTTGATATTGTAAGATTTGATATATGATATTGTATTGTTTCATTATGTCAATTAATTAGACATGGTCTTTGATTAATACAATTTAATTTAACCATTAAAGGGGTCATCGGATGCCCATTTTCCACAAGTTGATATGATTCTTAAGGGTCTTAATGAAAAGTCTATAACATGCTTTGGTTAAAATTTCTCAATGGTAATGTAAAACAACACCCTTTTTACCCTGTCAAAATCAGCTCTGGTTTTTTAGTCCATGTCACTTTAAATGCTAATGAGCCCTGCTGACCCCACTGCTCTTCCGTGGGGTGACGAGCAGACTGTAAACTTCAGCCGCGAAACTGGCTAACTAGCACATTATTAGGAAAGGCGATTTGCCAAGATTCATTATACTCACTTCTTCTGTAGATGAAGCTGGATCACGAATGATTCGCGCAAACATAGACGCATTTAGGGAGATTGGGATCGGCACATTCCCTTCAAAAAACCAAAGTAACGTTAATAATCTCTGTCTTCAGAGGCTCAGATGTCGGGAGTAAATGACGACTGCTTTATTCATTATTACATCCAACAACAAAACGCCTCAATCACTTAATCAGAGACATCTTGTCTTCCCCTGTATCGGAGTCGACAGAATGGCGGACAGCTCTCAGCTCCCTCAGGGCGGGTCTAAGGTAAGACGGCCTTGTCAATCAACTATCATGGGAGCGGCCTGTGCAGAACTACGTCATTCTGACAGGAATCTCAGAACAGCCTGATTTGAGAGAGGGGATTTTAAAATAGGGATTTAAAAGAAACCCACTGGGTTGATTTTTATCATTATAGGATGGATGTGTACACACGCTTCAACACACATTTATGTACAAACAACTTGTAAAGTGAATTTTGCATCCGATGACCCCTTTAAAACAGAGTCTAGAAAAAAAAATGTAATCCAGAAAAATTAAAAAACTGAATTTTGAAAAAAAATAAAAGGAATTTGGGAAAAAATTAAATTTCATAGGGCCCTATATTTAAAAAAATGTTTTACAAAAAAGTTGTCACATTAGTTCTGCAATTAATACAAGAATGGTTTTATGAAGAAATGGTCACATCAGTTCGCCAATTTTCGTACAGGAGATTGCGGCATTTGAGTCCATGTTTGTTAGTATTGAGGCTATGTGTACTCTTAAAAGTACCTTTTGCAAATATTCAGCTTTTGAAAAACAGACAAACAATATTGATGACACTTGATTTTTGTCTAATAAAATGTTGTCTTATATCACGTGCCATGATTAGCAATAGCTAGCAAAGAGAGCCATAATACCTGATAGCTTTTCTATTACTATAGCAATTGTAAACTATGCATTCATGAGGTCTAGTACTGGCCTTATGAAATTTATAATGGCTGATTAAACAATAGCAATTCAAAGTAGGGCTGAACGATATGGACAAAATTTCATATCTCGATTTTCATGCCAGATATCTCGATATCGATACGATACGATATGACTACGGGTTCGGTGAAAACCAAGCATTTCTCAGAAAAATAAAAACATCATAATACAAAAAAATTTTGAAAGTGTAGTTTTATTTTTAAGAACTCACTGGTGGACGTCGACTCGTACGGCGTAAAGGCCCTTTCACACAGGACGCGGCATGCGCTGCGCTGCGCTATGAAACCCATTCATTTCAATGGCTTGCGCTGCGCGAGGGCGGTTAGTTGCTGCGCCGACCAAAGCGCACGCGCAGCGGAGCGCACAAGCGGCGAGCTTGCGCGTGCGCCGCGGTCAAAGTTCAAAATAGTTCAACTTTTGCCGCTGCGCTCTGTGACGTTTCCCCGCGCGGCCAATAGAAACGGGGCATCCAAACAAGCGCCGAACTCAAAATGGATGAACAGCTGATTCTCTGTGTGTCTGAATTTCCAGAGCTATACCATACAAGTTTGCGGTCGAATAGGGACCTCAGCGGTGCATTCAAGGGCACTCGTAAAACTGATGTTCGTTGTGTGACTGCCAGAGTTGTATGCAGGGCGGGGCGAGCGCGGAGAGGGGAAATCTATATCGTCTATATCGTTGCTTTTTTCGATAGTAATATCTTGAAAGTTCATATCTCGATATAGATACGATAACGATATATCGTTCAGCCCTAATTCAAAGTTTTAGCTGACTGGAATTGTGCTGATTGGCTGATGTCTGGTGGTTTTACTTTGGAGTGTTGTGTTTGAGCATTTATTTTAAGTTCTGATTTTAACATTAATTCTAATAGATTCCAAAGACTTTTTGTTATGCTTGATGTGACTACGTACACACTATGTCGCTGTACCAAATGCAGTTCTGTAATCCATTGCATGGCCTCTGAAAATATACATATTGATTGACAGACTGCACAGCCAACGCTTTAGATTTGGTTCAGAGAGAGCGTGACAGAGTCTTTGACACTAACACTATAGTTTGTGTCTGGCACTTGCACTTGATTTTCTGCGTGTGTGTGTGCTGCGTCGCTGTACGAGCGTACTATTTGCTTCACCACACACATATACACACACACACACTCTGTCTCCGCAGCAGTCATGGTGGGGAATTAACTCGGTGGCCCTGTTTGATCACGCCTCAGCAGCTCCCCTACTTGCCCTGTTCTACCCCCAAAGCCCCGGGGCCTCCTCCTGCTCCCACACACACTCACATATTCAGCTGTCATGTCCAGCATTCATGGCTTTTTTATGGCAATAAGGGGATGGTAGAAATGGGGGACATAAACCAAACACCAATAAGAAAAAAGCTCAGGCTGGTGTTATTTGTGTTTTTAGTGCTTAGAACACTGAAAGCTTCAGATGATTTGTGCATGGACTAAAAGAATTATGGGTAATGTTTTGGGTGTCTTTGAGAAGCACTGGTGTTGTTTAACCTTAAATATCTCATAAAAATGTTTGGTGTTGTTTAATGCATGTCTGTTAACTTATATGACAGCTGTATTCCTAATAGTTTAACAGATCAAAATTAATATTTAACAGCTATAAATGTTTTTCATACAATGGAAACAAAAATACATATATACACACACACACACGCACACACATATATATATATATATATACATATATATATATATATATATATATATATATATATATATATATATATATATATATATATATATATATATATATATATATATATATATATATAAACTTTAATTTATTGATTGATTGATTGATTGATTGATTAATCATTCATTCATTAAATTAATCTTTTATCAATCACTTATTTACATGAGTAAATGCCAATGCAGGGGAAAATATGATCAGTGTCTTTGTAAAAAAATAAAATGACCTGATTAATTAATTAATTAATTTATTTATTTATACTTGGGTAAACAGGAAATATGCCAGCATAGGGAAAAATATAATCACTTAAAATCAATAAAAGTCAATATACTTACTAGTTTTCCTAGTGGTTCAGCTAACACATATATCAGATTCACTGTCTGAAAGGATGACATAAGGTCCACACATTGCATGTTAGTGTTAATTGTGTTTTGTGCGGAAATCTTTAAATACCGACATGAACTGCTCGTTAAGCCCAAACCTACTGTTGTTTGTGTCCACCTCAATTATGTGATGTGGACAAAATAGCGACTGTAGTGTTTTCCACATATAGACTTGAAGTGGGCAGACCGCCCAGGTGTATTAGCGTCTACCGAAGTAGGCCTATATTTGGCTACTCCCGTCTCCGTCACGATTACTTTCACATTATCTTGAGTCGTCACGAAAGTTCTATCCTGTTCATGTGTTTCGAAGCCTTGCCACAATAAGAAGCAAGGTGTCTCAGTTCTGTCAAAGGATTTTCTGTGTGCACACCCAAAGCGTTTACAGAGAAAGCTGTCACACAGCACATAATGAATTATATTTAGTTGTCCTATTGCTTGTAACTAATTGTCTTCAGTAGGACAGGGAACATTTTGCTTATACTAGATTGGCTAGCATTAGTTGGATGTAACGATTAACTGCAAGCCGGTTGAAAATCGATTCAAATATGTGACGTTTCAAATCGGTTGAGATGCCAAACAAATTGCGATACATTTGGAGTAGGAGTAAATGTATCTTTGGGGGGAACTGATTGTCTTTAGAAAAGTTTATGTGGTATTTTCTTTTCATCTTGCCTCTGAACGATGCAAATTAAAATAATGTATTTAAACGCAGCACTGCTTTGTTTACAGCTGTAACCCAGGAAACACTACATCATTGCTGTTCATAGCATAGATATATATACGTAGATGCCTCATTAGTGACTGTTTCTATGGGCCGCTATACGTAAGCCGTCCGCCATATTGTAGCGTTCAACTTGATGTCATTCATCATAGTAATCACTGAATATTCGAAAGATGCCACAATCCTGCACAACCGATGTTCTGCGAACCCAAAGCCTCTGTGCGAACCTACAGTGTGGTGAATGACGTCAAGTGGACCGTTCCAAGATGGCGGCCGCATCTACGTGCCTGGAGCGGTCGAATAGGGCCTCTATATATGTCTATGGTTCATAGCGCCACCTGCTGGCACAGAGTGAATCTGCGTCTCATGCAGCTCATCTGCTATTTCGTTCAGATATGTTTTATGTAGTATAGTTTCACAAAACTCAAGTCAGACGATTCTGTTTTTGCTTCAAATTTTGAAATTAGACAGTCTAATTTAGATTTAAAAACTGATCATGTTGCATCTTTGTTTGGATGTTGATTAAAATGCAGTGGTTGCCTCTTAATTTAAATGGAAAAAGCACAGACAAAGCCTTAGTTTATTTATATGAAGAGATTTCTTTTATTTGTGTAAGTTGCTTATTTGATTTGGGGTTTATTTCAAAATTTCAGTTTAGTTTTGTTATATTTCTATTTCACAAAGAAATGTGTATCAATAGCCTAATAAAATACTGTATAATGTCTTCAATTTATTTTGCAAAAAAAAATCTTGAGAAAATTGAATCGTGAAATCAAAATCGTGAATTGAATCAAATCGTGAGTTGAGTGAATCGTTACATCCGTAGTTGTTGCTGTGGTATCAAAAAAGATATTGTGATTATATAGCCTATTGTTATTGTGATAAATGATTTTTAATAGAGAGATATGAAAATACATTTTCTTAATAAAGAAAATTGTGATAGTAGATTTTTAATGATATATGAACAAATGATTGTTTTAATATAAATTAGTGCTGTCAAAATTTTGTGCGTTAACGCAGGCAAATTTTTTCCAGTTTAGCGGTGTTAAAAAAATGACGCAGTTAATGCAGGAGTGGAGCCACCCCACCCACAACTGCTGCTTCTTTTTTTCTTGACAAGAATTTCGTTTATTTAGACGCAGATCATCTTTACGATCGCATCAGACGGGAGACTTTCAGATGCACACTCCACTTCGCCTCAGCGCCAGGCACTAATCATGCACGAATATGGCAGCATGCGCTGTAGCCTGTATCATTTCATATTAAATCGTGAATGAAACTACGTGCATGCGTGTCAGATCCACGTCAGAAGCAGCAGTAGCTCTTAAAGTCATAGCAGCCAAATAACCTAATAACCATCTGCTGTGATGTCTTTTAATCAAAGAACAAAAGAAATGTTTGATTCAATTTTCAATTTGATTCAATTCAACTTTATTCAATTTCTATATATTTCCTACTTGCTGAAGTAAATATGGCATTTATTATAATGGGTTTATGTCAAGATTAGTTTAAGTTCGCTTAAAACAAGTTGTCTTAAGTCTAATAAATGTTAAAGTTGATAGCTCTCAGTTATACTGTAATGTTGAATGGCTATAGTCAATGGTTAAATATTAGGGTTAAATATTATTATTTCATATAGACATCAGTAGTAGTATTGGTATCAGGGATACTCGCCTTGAGTCATAAAAAAGATGCCATTAAACAAACATTAAAAATATACTGCCTTTATGATGTTTCTACATTAATTTGAAGATTGAATGTGAAATTATTGCAATATAAAAGTAGATTTAAAAACTTTAATGTTAGATTAATCACGATTAATTTCAGAAAAAAATCTAAAATCTTTTTTTTAATCAATTGACAGCACTAATATAAGTATTTCACATAATAATTTACATCAATAACTTATTTTAATAGAAATATTCAAGTAATCCTTTTCCCACTGGCTACCACCACAAGTGAATTTCAGGGTTGTGGGAAACACCGATCTGCCCTAATAATGGGAAAGCAGGATTTGATTTGTCTGCTAGGTTTCAGGGTGTGTGTTTAGCAGGAATCTTAGAATCTCAGATGTTTTTTATTTTTATTTTACAGCATTTCTTGTTATCTTTCCAGAGAGGAGTGAGAAATAGAAGAGGGAAGCCAAACGCAGAGGCAGTTTGAGTTGTATGTGTGCTGTCTGGGGAGCTTAGCGTGATACACAGAGGAATAAACAGAAAGGGCAATGTCTGGGCTGCAGCACTCTCTTTCTCTCCGCCTGTTTTACCCATCCTCTCTCTATCTGAGCTTCCTGTCTCCATTAGTACCGATGTCTTTCTGCAGTTTTACCCTCACAAATTCTCTCTCTCTCTCCCTTTTTTCCCACTATTTTTCTTTATATCTGCATCCTCTTGTCTATGTGAGGCATGTGAGTGGGGTGCGTGTGTGTTTCTCTGTGCTTTTGAGACTAGCAGAATGTCTGTTTTGAGGACAACAGCGGGGGGCTAATGAAAAGGCTTTGTTGATTTTAACGAATTACTAGCCACTGTAGCCAAAATAAATATAATCTGCTTTTTGGATTAGTTGTCACAGACGATTTTACCTACTGACGGTGATTAAAGAACCGGGCAGACAAGCCGGCCAGCATCTCTCCAGTGACCCCCCTCAATAAAATGCCAATAAATAGTACCAAATAAAGACTTAGAGCATTAGTTATCTGTAATAAACAGTGACACCCTATATAATGTTGGGTTGGACTTCAAAGCAGCCGGGTTTATAAGCAGAGCAGCCGTAACCCTGTTAGCTGAGCTGCATGCCTGCTCTCCTCTGTCATGTTTTAGAGATTGCGATAGCCAGAGGATCTTATTATTGTGAAGTAATTAGATATGTTTGCCTTTTTGTTGTGGGGGGAGCTGTTTCAAAGTGTTTTTTGGGTGCAAAATCCGATCAAATGATTTTTGCACTTAATAACTGAGTCGTGTTTGTCAAAGCTTGTAAAACATGCTGACCACTTATTGGCATTTATTTGCTGCTCACATTGATGTGACCATTATAGTCCAGACAATTAGTGAAAATGAAAATGCAAATATGAGATAAAAAATTTCATCTGAAATCATATTTGATGAGTACATTTTTTACATCTAATTAGTGCATGGATGAGTTTCATGGATGAGTGAACTTTATTATTATTATTATTATATTTGTATTTTAAATGGTTGTGTTAGAAATAGTGAGATCGTTTTAATATTTCGTTCTAATTATATATATATATATATGTGTGTGTGTGTGTGTGTGTGTGTGTGTAGAAACATTAAATATATGTTTGTCATTAAAAAAAATATATATATATTTTAAAATTTCAATAGTTTCCCCTAGACCACATTATTAATAATTATGATTATTTATATGATGTTGTATTTCTATGATATTCTTAATAAAATGTATATATATTAATTCAATTTGTTTGAGAAACCTCATTAATCGTTCATATACACACACATATCCTGTATTTATTTCCTACGTTTTGCGATTTTCTTGGTGGTATTTTTTTTCATCCAGTAAAATGTTTTGTGCCAACTGCAAGTTTCAGTTTGCGCTAAAGCTGCCTGTTCTCCACGTATCTCTAAATATGCATCAGTTCGATGGGAAAGCAAGCCCTATTTCTGTTTTCCCAGATTTGGAAAATTTTGACAGCGGGCCCTGCCCGTGTTTGCACTGCGACATGAAGCAAAACGATCCATCAAAGTTAACGGCAAGTATGCAGAAAGTCAGGAGCCTCAGAAGCCGAGATCTAAGAGGGAAAGAACAATGGGCCTCCCCTGACAAACAGTTAAAAAAGCCTTAAGACTACAGTTTAGATCTGTAATGTCATGGAGAATACAAATGAAGGAGCTGTCACTCTCAATTTTCCTGAAAGCCTTTTGATGTTTTCTTCTAAGGATGGCTGTGAGGGGAAACAGGTACCCAAATGTGTCTAGGGCTGCCTGCTCCACTCCTGTGGATTGCTTGGAATATATTCACATGAAAATCAGCTCCACAGAGGTTATTCCCTTGTTTAAAGCTCTTGCTCTGTGTGTGCTGTTTTTTTTTTTAACCAGGTTTAAGAGTTAAACTCCAACCATAATCAGCTTACACGCCAGTAAAATGAAACTTGTAAAGAAAGTTAAAAACTGACTTTTTCAAACAAAATTATCGTAGGAGGAGAGTTTCGCGAGGCGAGTTAGTTTTGGGCCGCAGTACCAGGGGAATGGCATCACATGGACCACTTGATGCAGCTTTAGAGAGGGTGTGAAGCCTGAGACACGACAGAATAGAGGCAAACGGGGCACATGTTTGGTCTTGCACTTAAACTTCAGCTGGAGCTGAGTGGGTGCATTGTGGGGAATTCTGCAGTGTTGCGTTCACTTCATGTGAGGTTTGCATAAAAATTTCACACATCTAGCAGCAAATGTGCAACGACGAAAGTGGATGAGCACAAGTATAATTTTGCTTTGGGAGGATTTTGGATCTTATGAAGTCACTTTATGTAAGTACACGTTTAATTTTATAGCATGTAAGATGGAAAATAAGTATATACTGTATGGAAAAGTAACACTAGTTGTATGTGAGTGTGTGTCACCTGCTCTTTCCCCTTCCTCTGACATCTCTGCACAGGTGATGGTGCCGCGGCGCCCATAAGTGAGGATTAGCGTGTGCGGCTCTGGACTCATTACCAGTGGGTTGTGGGTTCAAATCCTAATGAATATTCATGCCAGATGATAATGATGATCCCAGGGTTCTGTAGGCCCCTCCTTCCACCCCCTCCCTCCTTCAGCAGGTTGATAAAACACTTGCCAAGCTGGCATCCCCTAAGAAATTATTAATTATCTGGTTAATGTGCATCAGGCTGTGTGTCGGTTGATTAATCACCAGTGAGGGGGCTGTATGCTGGAGGGGGGGCTTTATTTTCGTTTCTGAGTTACTTTACCTTCCACCTTGCCTCCCCCAGCTACTCGCACAGACGCTTTTGTCTCCTCCGCTTCGGTGCAGAGGTTTTCAAGGTTTCTGTATTGATATCATGGCGGCCGATAAACGTCTTTGATTTTATGCTTTCTCTATGTCTCTCTGGCGCCTTAGGTTGTTGAAAATATGTTGCTGTTTTCTCTAAGTTTTGTGTGGTAATAAGGTTTCTCAATATAGTGTTTTTTTTTACATTTTAAACATCTTATGATTATAGCAAAAGGGTTTCCATTGTCCTATAAAAATAAAAAAAAATTATGCATTTGGCAGAGTTTTGCATCCAAAGCAACTTATTCAATCAGTTTATGACTTATCAGAGGATTGAACCCATAATGCTGATGCTGCTAGCACTGTGGTCTGCTGAATATGACAGTTAATATACTTTTTCTCCTTAAATATTCTGTTGACTAAAAATTGTTTATATATTACTGTTCAAAAGTCTGGTGTCAGTAAGATTTTTTTTTTTTTGGCACAGAAATTTTGTTAAGCAACGATGCATTAAAATGATCAGCCCGAAAATATTAAGCAGCACAACTATCGTAAATATCGTACACTACTCTTCATACATATTGTACATAATCTCTTAATTTTCATGACTGCCAGTTTACTGAAATCACAGGGTCTGTTGTGACCCGACAGTCCCATTTCTTTTGTGGAAATCAGTCACTGCTGCTTGCAGTAGGAGTTTGAGTATGTGTGTGTTTGTGTTTGTGTGGGAAGCCATTGATGTCTCACTGTATCTTCCGCGGAGAGCGTCTCCTCGGCCCCAGTTCTGATTAAACATTTAATAGCGTATTACAGCATTTAGCCGTGGTTGTGGCCTCCATAGGCTTACGCCTGTTTCCCATAGTCACTGCTCCGTTTCTGCAGTCTGTGAAATCGGGAAGGAATAGGAGAATTGCATTGTAAACAAAATCCCACAGGGCAGCATGTGATCTCTCTTTCAGGCCGAGCTAGTTAAACGGTGGTGCTAGTTGGATAGAGAAACGGGTTGCTCTGTTTGTGCTGTGAAAATCCCAACAAATATCATATTCCCTTTGCTGACAGCGGCTTGATGGTGCCAAACAATGTTCGTGGCTCAAAGTTCAGCATTTGCATTCAAATTATTTTATCCCCTATTCCTTACAGGGCTTCCTGAGCACAATATGATAAGTAAAGCTAAGTTTACTTTGCTTAATCTCTGCTATTCCCAAAAGTGCAGCAGATAAGGGAGGAAGGGAGAGAGAAAGAAAGAGAGAGAGGCAGTCCACAAACAAATAACACAAAGGAAATTTGTTTACTTAATGTTAAAAGTCCACCACGGTTTTTCACTGATCATTGATTTTATTCAAATTTCATGGGGTCCTGTAATGGCAAACATGCCACTGGGCCATCTTGTAAGGAAACAATAGGCAAGCGAGACTTCAGTTCTCCTGATATTATTCACCTTATTTAACCTAAAAGGCAGCAATTGGGGATTTGAGAATTACATCATTAAATTGAAGACTTAATAAACTGAATAAATTGAACAATCATGCATTTTTTTTTGTCAGTACTGGGACATCTGGGAGATTAAATGAGCTGGTTGGACTCCTGAACTGTTGATTCAACCCATACAATCTTTTGGGAGTGTTTTCACGCTGTGAAAGGTCAATGAATCAGCATACAGTAAGATCATGCCCTTTCACCAAGCATCACCTAATTGATTCGTATGTAGAGCCGCATCATTATTATATATCTAATACACTCCGTAGTTGGCAATTCAGGACTAGCATGTTGTTGAGAGAGAGAGTTTTCTAATTTTTTTTTCTTTTGGACACACATTCCTCTAAGACCAAATCGCTAATGAGAGCAGGGAATGGAGGTTACGAGGGACTAAAAATAAATGGCTGTATAGGAGTTTGCTCAGTGATTTTTCCCATTGATTAGTCGCATAGCTAATGCATGCTCATTCCTCAGCTCAGCACTAATTAGCATGCTCAGCTCAGCTTCAGACCAGTTGACCAGCAGGCTTCCCGCCGCCATTGTGACTCTGAGTACCACCAGCCTCGCTTAGCCCAGCTCTTGCTTGACTAGATGTTTTTGTTCTTGTTGTCTGTTAGTTCGCTTTAATTTTATGCTAATTATAAATTTGAGTGTTAATGACATGGAGAAGAAAAATAAAAGGACATTCGATGGCTTAATTGCAGATTTTTGGAAGTTATCATAATACCTTCATTTTTGTACTGGGTTACTTGCATTCACTTGTAGCATAAACACTGGCCAAGAACCGTCAACTAAAAACAGGAAGAGACTGTCTGACTTACATGTAAAGGGACCAAGCATAGTTTGCTTTGTTTTTATATGTCATTTAGAGCTGGAAATATCTAAAATGCATTTACAGAAAACACTGAAAGAAAATATCAGAAAATGTGCTACACTGCTGTTCAAAAGTTTGGGGTCAGTAAGATCCTCTTTTTCTTCTTCGTCTTCTTCAATTAATATTTTTATTTAGCAAGGATGCATTAACTCAATCATATATGATGGTAAATGCAGTAGTTATTCATGTATGTATGTTACAAAATATAAAGAATCATGTGGTATTGAAGAGTGGAGGCTGCTGAAAAATCCAGCCTTGACATCAAATGAATAAATTACATTTTAAAGTATAGTAAAATAGAAAATAACTTGACAGAATATTTCACAGTGTTTTTACTGTATTTTTGATACAACCTTATAAATACTGCCTTATAAATACAAACTTTTGAACAATAATTTTCGTATGGCTTGTGTAAATTGTTGTAGCATATGTCTGTCCAAAAGTAACAAGCACTCATTATTTAAGACATAAGTCAGAAAACGAACTTATGTGTCTTACAAAGTGTGTCTTAAAGCTGCAATCCATAACTGTTTTTGTATTCAAAATGTACAACATTTATATAATAAGCGAGTACGCCATGAATCCATTTTGCAAACCGTGTTTTTGGCTTATCCTGAATCACTATGGTACACTTGTAATAAGTTTTTATATTCTGACCATTTCAGACTGGTTCTGGTAGGAATCCGATTTTCTTCCACAAGGTGCATGCAGTTCTGTTTTTTAACCACTAGAGCACCCAAAATAACGGTTACAGCAGCTTTAAACAAAACTCTCGTAAGTTGTGTGGAAACCAGCTAATCACCTTTTCATTAGCATTTTTATAAGCATTATTTGAGCTAAATAGGATAAATTTATGATACGATTATTGTCAGAGTTTGTTATTGAAAAAAGAATCGTAAAAAATTAAATTAGCTCTCCATGTCTTTCTGACCTAATGAAACAATGCCTGTACTTCCTTTAGTATTCACTGCGATTGATTCAAGCCACTCGACATATGTAATACACCGCTATAGTATTGTATCACACTTACATGGAATGACATGATGTAGTTAGCCGCTACGCTAGTGATTAATGGCGATAGCAACCTGAAGGCCCTATAGTGCTGCGTGATGGCTTTATTTGACTCTCTTCATGCCTGTTCTCAGTGCCCAGTCAAAAAAAAAATCCCTGACGCGATGCTGTGGGAAGCGTTTGAGAAAGTGCATGGCAGTATCATAGCGGCACTTAGAGGGGGATTAGATTCTCGTCAATGTGCCTCTGAGGCTGTGCTAAAGTTACCCCTTGCAGGCCCTGGCCATTGACTGCTACTCTAATGGCCTAGTCTGTTTCCTCCTGATGGGCATCGACTGTAGGCCTGATCAATATGGGTTTCCATCCAGAATCCGAGCGGAATGCTCAAAAACCAATAAGCAGGCCGAACGGCATGAGCGAACCCCGGAAGTAAATGAATTAGTTATCAAATGGTGGTCACGCTCAGGGTGTTTGTGCTTTTCTCTGGAGTGTAATTGTCACAGTGGTGTAAGCTTTTAATTTTGGGTTTTCCCTTCTCCAGGTTCTAGGTTATTTAAGTAAAGCAATAACATTTCCAACTGCATGTGACAACTTTGAGTTGATAGCAAATCCAAAACTGAAATAAAGACTGGCACATTGAAGCAAACTGCTACTTTTTCATTAAGGTTATTGACATTTCCTTCAACCCTACAACAGAATACAATAAAATGCATAATTCAAAATACGGGTAAAAAACCAGTGAAAAATCAATACAGAAAATTAACACAATGTATATTGCCATATTTTTTACAGTCATATTCATACGTGTGAATGACAACACAATTGAGCATAAAAGTGCATAGACAAATGATGTTATATATAATTTCATATGAATTCATTTAGCTAGTTAAGATGGGTTGTTTAACAAAAGTATAATTATTTTAACTCCTTATATGGTGGAAGTCAATTATCATCAAAGGAAAGTATGAAATGCTTATATTTTGCACAAATGACAGCCATCAGAATCAACATTTTCATATGGTGGAAGTTGATATATTGTTTAACTGTTGCTGATTTAAATTTAGTTGTTTGCATTTGCTGTTTTATTTTATTTTTTCAGATGCATATTGAGATATTTAATATTTCACAAATAATAATAATATTTTTATTTAAAAATAAACTGAATGCAATAACACATTGGCAAAATAAATTCCAAAACTAAGTATTAATTATTGACATTAATTTATTGAATCTATTGACAGTCAGAGTTTCATTTCATCAGTGATCTGAGGATGTTTACTCTTATTGATTTAGTATCAGAGACTGCTCTAATTTCATTTTGTTGTAGTTTTTTCTTTGTTTTTGTTCCTTCACTTTGTCAACACTTGCATGCAGTAGGACTTCTCTGAAGCAGTGTCAATGGTACGGTGGCTGATGCCATGGCGAAACTGGTAAGAGTGTGTATTTTCAGTCCCACGATTGCATTTTTTTCCCACCGTGTGTCTATTCTTTGCCACATTACCTCACCATCTTAGCATAGCTCAAGCATCTCCCCGCGTTGGAATCCAGTTTCCAGCCCCATTCACGGCAGCCGGGGATCAGATCTCAACCCCACTCAATCTTTACTCTGGAGAATGTGCATTCTTTCAGTCAAACCTATCGATCGGCTCTATTCCTGGACCTCCAGCGAGCCTGTCCCAGCCCCAGTTTGGCTCCTCTGTGAACATTAACTCTGACGGCTCAGGATGGCCCTGTGGCATCTTGGCAAACGAGGGTCTCTCGTTGTCTCCCCCTTTACAATGACGCAAAATTTTAACTCTGAGTTCCCTGATCAGTCTCAGGGCTGTCTGTTAAGAGGGCTCTTTGTTTTGCAGAAGTCGCTGGTTCAATATTATGGCATCCCTGGTGACATGAGTAGAAGAGCTATTATGACTGATGCTCCAGAGAAAGGGGAGGAAAAAGCCAACAGTGTGGTTTGGGTTCTTCGCTGAGAGCTCTGGTAACCCGACCCTCACCATCCAACCGGAACAGGAGGAGGGATGATCAGGGGACTTGTTGCAATCGCGCAACCCTATTCCCAACCGCACGCGCATACAGACACGAACACACTCCTTCTGTCATGCCCACCTTCTTTCTTTATTCTTCCTTTCCTTTTTTTCTGTATGGTAATACGTGCCTGCCATTATTGGTGTATTTCTTTAGACGTGTCAGGAATTCGAGGCTCGGGGCTATAAGAGTGGCAGAGCTTCAATTGGCAGCAGTCAGGTTAATAAATTCTGAATAGAGATGCATAAATCAGTGAGAAGGGCCCGTTTTTTTTTCCTCCCAGCTTTTGCTTTTCTTCCTCCTCTCTAAAAAGAGGCCTTCAGAGGATTGTTGTCTATCAGTCCAGAAAATGGAGAGGAGAATGCCTTCAATACCCAGGGCTGGTTAGCAGATTGTCATTTTTAGGTTTGATGTTCCTGGGTCTAATTGTCTTTCATGTGAACAATGGCAGCAGCTCTCTGGTGAGACGCGGCGAGCAGGTTAGAGGGAGGGCGGCCCGTGCATAGCAATGTCCTTTTTTATTATTAGCTTGTGAAATTAGCAAGCTGGAAGTCGTTACAAGGATTTTCAACCGCCCGCCATCTCTCTCTCCCCCCCCCGGATCCGTTCGCTCTATTGTTGTTAATTGTAATGCAGGGTTTGAATTTGTTTGTGGACCCACCGACAATAGCAGCGGTGAAGTCCGCGTTAATAGACTTTTACTCGTACTCCTCCACTTCCAGTCCGAGTCCTAATAAGGTGTCTGTCGTAGAGGCGGAATTTGTTTAAAAAGCATGGTAATTGATGTATTGCGGCGAGTGCGAGCTCTGCCCTGCTTGATTAATGTATGAGTGTGTGTCCGTGTTTGTATGTGTGTGCTGTTTTTTGTTGAGCCGATTTTAAAAAGGCCTCTTAACTGGGTCTGGGGATAGTGGCAAATGCTCTGCTGTAAACTACTTCATAGCAGCTGTTAAAGGACCTGACAGCTGCTGATGTCTCATGGGGTTTCGTGCTTTTTTTCCCGTCCTGATCAGAGGAGGAAAGGGGTGAAAAAAAGAAAAAGAAGTGTAGGCGATATAGTCCTTGTCAATAATTGCAGCACTTAAAAATCTTATAGAGGGATTTTTTTTTCTCATAGTGACTGTCCCCTGAGATGCAGTTTCAAAGGTTCATTTAGTTTCACTTTTATGCCTTAGGGCTGGAGCAGAGAAAAAGAGTTTATTTTCACCAAAGTGATTTATCTTGGTTTAGTCATTTTGAAGCTACCACAGTCGCAAATAATGGACACTTAAAGTTCATCTAGGTGGTTGGACAGGTTAAAGCTTACCTCAGCAATTTATAGCTAGTGGTGCTTTAGTAGATTTTAAAGCCCGTAGGACTGTTCACATATATTTGCAGGCTCTTTATTGTAGAAATACTCTCCACAGCTTTTTCTGTTTGGTTTTATTGGCGGTGCATACAGTATGACATCATGGGTCTCTGTGCTATAAAGATGGCCACCCCTTCTCTCTCACTTAGAGAAGATTTTTAGGGCTGGATATCTTCCTCCAGGAAAATCTAGTGAATGTATATGTGTTAAAATATGCTAAAAGTACTTTCATCAAATTGGTAGTTGACAAGATTATTTTGAGACAAAAAAACAAAAAAGTCAACTACCCATAAAAGTAGAACATACCGTATGAAGAAAAAAATATTGTGTGTCTTGACTGAAATCTATCTTGGAGGCCAGTCATTCAGTTGCTCTGCTTTTAAAGTGATGTGACATTTTGTGAACCACTTTCTGGCCTGGATATAGAAATGCAAAGAACATGGTACAGCACTAAAGCTGGAATATAATGTTCTGTTCTGTCAGTATAACGCTGTATGCTTTTTTTAAACGTCCTCAGCTTGCGCTCCATCCTTTTCTGCAGCTCATCATCTCCACCGTCAGCCTAATTCAAAGCCCAGTATCAGATACGGTCCTAACAAATGCTGTGCTCAAGGCAAAGGGACCTCAATTATAAAACAGCTCCACCGGTCATGGGTTAGCCTGCGCGAATCTGACGTCCCACCTAGACACACATGTACACACACACACTCTCTCGCAGTAAGAGTGGCCCGAGGCTTTCCATTCTAATTGCCACTCCACAACAATGTGGCAAAGAAACGCCTTTGTTATCGGCCCTTTGTGCGTAAGAGATCTGCCGATAATTAAAGCTAAAAGCCCTGGAAATTCTCTTTGATAAGGCATAAATATTAGTTCCTTCCTAATGCTTTATTGAAGATAATATGCTCTTTAAACAAACACTTCCTAGCAGACTCAATAAAAAGGCCGCTTGCGGCCAGAATGTGGGGTCTTTCCTTTCAGTCACTTCTTAATCAGTGTATTAATGTAGATACACGCAGATAGAGCCAGGGGTTTTCTGCCCTTTGTAATATTCAAACAAGCTTTTTTGTGGCGTGTGAGTGTTTGTGTGCCCTTTCACACCCTGATAAAACACTCTTGATGGAGTCAGGTGTCTGGCCTTTATCAGTTCAGCAGATTAGAGTGAGATTAAGGGAATAGAGGAATAGCGCACAGTTTTGGCTCATCTGAATATGGAGAACAGCTCTCCAGTGCTGTTCTTTGGCTGCACAAATTGACTACATCTGAAGTGGCAATTTCACTGTTTAGATAAGCTTTATTGGCTTTTTGGAAGAATATGTCAAATTGACAATTTTATAATTATGCTCTGTTTGAGAGCTATTGTAGTGGTTGAATAAAACCTAACGGCACCAGTTCAGCATTCACTGTAATAGCCTGAACAAGCAATTGTATTATTGAGAAGTTGGTACAATTTAATTGTATTATCATGCAGAGTGTATGCTAATACTTTTTTGTGAATATGCATTATGAAGCACATATTACACAGCATTTTTGCCTTTTCGACTGCGTCACCAACTGGCACATCTTATTATTCAAAGTGAATATAAAACAGTGAGCGAGTGCACAACCTGGTTAAGAGAAAAATTGTCACTGCTCAGCAGTCTGACAAGAAAACATAGGGAAAATTTAAAGATGAAATGTGTAATTTTTTAAAATGTTAAAATACTTTCACTTTACCCAGCTTAAAAACTAGAAGCAAGTTGATTTTCTCAAAGTGTAAACATTGTCGCTCCATCAAAACATTGTATTTGTTCAAGCAACCTGTTCAAATACAGCAACATTGGCTCTACCAATGGTAATTGTTTGGGGGCGGGACTATCTTATTGCCTGACCAATGGAAAACAGGGAAAAAAATTTCAGTAAAAAAGTTTAAAACAGACATTATTTTTTGTTTGTTGATGCTAGCGGCCAATAATTTGCACATTTAAGCTTTATTACAGGTTTTTTTCAACTGCTTACACACAAAATCTTTACTTGTCGCACAGTTTCTGAAAGCTTAACAAAACACAACACACAATTCTCTTTGTAACACACAAAAATCTAACAGGAATTAATATTATGGCAAAGGTGTTTGCAAATGTTTGTTTTTAAGATGTGTTTATGATATTTTCAATGCAGTGCTTAATTTTGCAAGAGATGTGAGGCATTTTGCATTTTGTGCAATTCTTGGATTTGTGTTTAAAGTTTTGAAAATGTGTGTAAGCAGTTGAAAAAAACTGTAAAAAATATGTTAAGCTTAGTCTACAGCATTATAATTATGCTGCAAGATAATTTAGAGGAAAAAAATCTAAGCTAACCTGAGACACTTACAATGGATGTGAATAGTAAAAATTTTGGGAGGATTTAAAAGCTGAAATGTGAAACTTAAATTTGACATTAATTCATCTGTTACTTGTGTACTTGATATTAGGGATGGGCATTTCAAGCAAAAGTAATATTCGAAAATTGCTGGGAATTATTCGATTATTATTTGATTATTCGAAAATAGCACCCTTTCCCTGTATGCATGCACGTACGTCACGTTATAATGTTACACACCCATAAACAGAGAGAGAGACCGTTCAATTTATTTAAAGATAGGCTATCTTAATTCAAGCCATATAATGATTGTAATATGCTGAAACATATTAATATAATAAACGTAACAGTATGACAGCACTTACTAACATAGCAGTCCATACATTAGCATAAATCAACTGCTCAAAAAATATATTCCAATACTTTCTCTCGTAATTATTTCGTTGGGTAATTATACTGTACCCTGTATATTAACTGTGGCCATTAGTGAGTCGTTATGAATTTTCCGGGCATTGAAAACGCTTCTGAATGAGCGCGCACGACCGTTTTACTTTCACTTTGGAGATTCACGATCACATGCAGTACTTACCACACATTTTACAAGATTAGATGTTTGTCAGTGGTGCTCAAGATCTGCAAATCATTCGCCATCGTCCTACTCTGTCGCTGGTTAAGTGAAACTGCATGTACTGCTATCGGTAGCATGCAGCTAACCATATGTCCCTTTAGTGGCTCCGTAGAACGCGTTATTCGTTTTCCGTGCCTTTCCGTGTTTTCCACAAGACAAAGTCAAAACCACACACATTCTCCCCTCAGCGGAAACCTCCCTTTGAGGCCCCTCCCGCGGTAATTTCACTACCCAATTACAGAAATGTGGCGTGGAGGTACGGGTTAGATGTTTCCACCCTAAAGCAGAGCCTGGCATTCGTAATCCTTTAGAAGCACTTAAGAAATTGATGTTAGCGCCTCTGCGTCTGTTAGCTAGCCTGCGGCCGGCCTGATTGCATAGTCTCCTCCCTTTAATTGGATCATCAGAGTGTGATCGGAGTTTTGGAGCTCAGATTATGTAAACCTGTCTTTGAGTCCGCTAACCTGAGCAGGGCTCTGCACTCGCTACCTGTGCTGACCTCAATGTGCCTAAGTGGTTCTTCTCATCAGGGTCTTTGGCCACTGTATCAAAGCAATCCCAGGTGCTTTATTAATTTCTTATGTATATTTATATGTGGTATCCCCAGGTTGTCCATTTGAGTGACTGTTCCCTCTTAGAGAGTCAAAATTGATCATTTGGAGAAGTGAAATCTTTTGTGAGGAGGGGAGGAGGAAGCTGTTTTTACTTCAGCTCAATAGGATGTTTTTGTAAGTACATTGCTGACTGATTAATAGATTTATTATATTAAAATATGCACAGTTTGTCATAGCCATGCCATAATGGTTTGTGCACATGCTCAAGATACATTGAATTCTCATCCCTGCTGAAAAAATTAATTGTATTACTACAAAGGGAAGTTCATTTAAAAAAGAACTGGATGGCGTAATGAAACTATGTATGAGTCTTAAGTTTTTATTTATTAATGTATTTATTTTTGTTACCTCACATCTTTAGCCCTCATGCATATATTACAGTAAATTAAAAAGATAAACATGTATATTATAATAATTGGCATAACAAAAGTAACATTGCATAGAGCAGGTGATTTGAAGTCAGGCAGTAATTGACTTTAAATGTGCTATTGAATATACTTCAGTACATTAGTACTTTAAAAGGGAATTTAGAGATGCAGCTTTTCTAAAATCTCTATACATCTAAATTAATGTAAGCTAAAATGCATTTTGGAGAGGTAGTGTCTATACATTTTCCCACGTACAGTATTGCTGTACTAACTAACTAAATGAATGAATGAATTAACTAAATATACACAGTTTAAGCTGCCTCACATTATTAAGTCACAGACGGACCATAAATTCTCAGATTGATAAGGAAATGCACAGTGATTGGTTAGTTTATCCCAACTGACCAGGCTCAAGCCTTGTGTTTGCCACTGTGGTCGTCACCTCTAATTGGACGGGATATTGTCATGTGGCGTCGGGTAGAGGTAGTTCACGATCTCTTGCACCTTTTAAGAGCATCAGCAAGTGTGAAAAGAAATGATTACTGTAAATGGCCTCATTGTGCCTCCATGCTGGCTTAGTTGTGCTTGACTGAGCCGAGAGCGGAGAAGGAGGTGGAAGCAGAAGTAAGGAGGGGGGAAAGGAGATGGAGGGGTCCTGTCGCTGAAGAGGAGAGAGAGAGGTTAACAGCAATACAACACCTTACGGTCTGCCTTTACACAGGAGTTTGTGCAAACACCACTGTTGTGCAAAATTCAGAATTTAAGAAGTGATTTCCATTAATTTTGTGAATGTGTATTTGAATTGGCCACAACATGCAGGATTCTGGATTGGAATTTCAATTAAATTAAAAGGAAGAGGAATATTCTGAATTGCAATTCAAAGAAATTTAACAGTTACACAACTTGATTTGACTAGCATTGTCTGTTTATTAAAATTATATTACATTTTTCTTCTTGACTGGTTTAACCTATTTTTCTAGTTAAATACTGTCAAAACAATTAAAGCAACAACCATATTAACTTTGCTGTTGCATCACTAAATGTCGACTAAATTTTCAGATAAATAACTTAATTTTGACATCAAAATTTTACATTAAAAACAGATTTTAACCTGCATATTGATACATGCATATATGTACAGTTGTGAAGTTGTATTTACATTCATATTACAATCACTTGATGTTGATCCCCTTTACTTACGAACTTGGACTTGATGTTTCTGTTTGATTGACATTGTTACGGCTCCTTCTCAAATCAAATCCTATTTCTCCTGTTAACCAAACATGGAGAGGTTCATTGTGCTGGAAGAGGGCTGCCCGCTAGCCAATGAAACCAGCAACGGAACAGCTGAACTCACAGAGAGCAGTCTGCGATTGCTTCTGTCATCATCAGCCTGCCTACAATATTTGTGCTCTGATAAATGATCCAATTCAATCAGAGCACCCAGTTTGCTCTGTGTGAGTATTTGTGAGAGTATGTGTGTGTGTTTATGAGGACATTGAGAGAGAAAAGAGAGAGAGAAAGCATATTTACCTCCCTTTATTAAATCTCACAATTGTCTCAAGAAATGTTGGAACCATAAATTCAGTCTGTGGTTTAATTTAGAATATCAAAACAAACCGCTCCTCTCTACCCATCTGAATGGGCTGTTTGTGGGAGGAGAAAGACTCCAGCAATGTCATGGAGGTTAAACCAAGATCTGACACTCTCAAAGTGCTCCTAGCATGTGTACCATAATGCAAAACACCCACTATCCTAATAAACAACATTGTATTTAAAGGGCATATTACACACTTTTTATAGCATTTTTACCTTTTTTTTTCTCCTGAAGTGCACTTGTTTGTCAAGGTTTCTTGCGGCAAAAAATATGTGCTTGTCATAACTTCGTGCTTTTTTTCCCCAAAATAATCTTTCTATGTTGAAGGGCATTGGCATTTTTAATGGCTTGGGACTGTTCCTGTGTCACCATCAGCTGATTTGTGTTGTCATGACATCATTTCCTGTTGTCCAGATCTAGTCAATTGGCATTTATGACTCAAAAACTTCTATGGATCCCACAAGCAAATACGGCAGATGTCACATCATGTACATGGGTAAATATGGTCAGTAATATTTTGATTGTGATGCCATAATTCAAACTTCTCTTGCAAAACCGGTTATGAATAACTTTCTTGAAATGGAAGGGCTTGATATACTGATGGTATGCTTGTCAAATATGCCATATGTAAACAGAAATTCATCACATTGTGTAAGTAGGTGGCCAATAAGACATGAGGGCAAAGAACTAGTTACTAGACGTTCAACTAAACAGCCAAATGTCAAAATCTCTGTCTCTTTGCCTTATGTATGCATAAAGGTTAGATTTATACTAGGACACAGAGACTCAATTGAGACTCATCCATCCTGAGTTGGAGGTGTAAACAACCCCATTCTTCCTTTTGGGGGTGAAGCGGAGGGTCTTTTCTCCATCTTTCCTCTAATGGGGTCCCCTGATACAGGAAATGTCATCAGCTCAGAAATAGATGGACCCTAAACATCACTGTGGACTAGAGGACCAATATAGACACAACGCTCAGATACAAACATACACTAAGATCATTTGATTTTAATTGACAAATTGGTGACAAATTCATGTGACTTTATACAATCTCAGTTGTATGTTTTCATACAACCTGCTCATATGCCACAAACAATTAGCTATAGGGGTGCAAGTTCAAGCTTCCTTTTTTTAACAAATCGTGCTTTTTGTCCTATTAATAACGTCATACTAATTTGTACAGAATTCCAGCTTTGTAAAATACTTCTATTTTCTTATGAGATCAGGATCAATATTACATTTTATTGAGTAAATATGTATGTTTAAATAAAGTAATTTACTTACAGACAACCCTAGTAATTCCTATTAACTTTATTAGATATTACATCTGTTGACAACTAGCTCATAATTTTCCTCTGTGAGGTTCAAGAGTGCATCCCTTTTCCTTTTGTTTGAACTTTGACTGTACTTTATGTGGAGACTGACTGCTTTACCTGGCCACAACTTGATTTCTCTCAACAGTTATTGCCATTATGGTGTGTCTTTGTAGAATAACTATCATTGCTTGCATCAAACACACAACAATGCCCACTCCCTCTTTATTCTCTTCTGCAGAATTGACACCATTAATCAAGGCAGATCTCATTAGACTGTAGTTGGGCAACGGGAGAGACCTTGAACAGTCCCGTGCCCTCCCTCTGTCCTCAATGCCCCCTCACCCTTTTTTCCTCTACATTTTCCTTCCCTTTCTCCGTTTTTGTCAACCTTTGTGCTTGCTTTGGTCTCTTCAGTTTCATTGCACTGACAAAAGCAGACGGTGGCTGCTTCAGTAATAGTTTTAGCTCCACTGGCGTGTCAAATCCATCCTTCTGCTGTTGTCCTCTCGATTGAAGAGCCGAAGACTTCTCAAAGTCCCACACTGAAAACAAATCCTTTGTTACAGGAAATATTTGAGGAAAAAAACCTGTTTAATAGATGAAACCCCTTTAATGTGGCCACAAAGTGGCCCCCCATTCCTCCAATCACTCACTCAACTTCCTCCTCTTTTCCTCCATCTTCTCTTGTTAGTCAGGAGGTGTTGTGCATGCTGATACACAAAAGGCTCCACATCTTTTTCTGCGGGGCATAAATTACACCCGTGCAGCGGGTCGTCTATGAGTGCTTTCCTCAGTTATGGATTGCTGCGTTCTGGACTTGACAGGAACATAATTAGAACTCTTGATGAAATCTACAAAATTATTCCTCCGTGGCTTCAGTGGTCCTGAAATGTATCCATATTTGTCACCGTGCACTTGAAGGGCCTGTTAGCGCACAGCAGTAATGGCTCCGTTCATTTATCCTGTAATCTGAGGATGATAGAGGAATAGTTAGTCGGATAGATAGATGGAGACAAGGAGTGGTGGGGGGATGTTACCTACTGAGAAAGAGAAAGTAGAGGAGGGGGGCATGTTGATTAGTTGCTGTCTCATTCTTGGTGTGAACAGGACAACATGAACATGGAGAAGGGCCAGAGCACAAGACTACTCACATCACATGACACAATGAAGCATTTTGCCAATAAAATTCTATGTGTTATTTTATTCATTTGTTAAAATTAATACATCAGGTATGACAAACTCGCAGTGAACAACATTTTTAACAGCATTTACTAATTTACACTACAGTTACACTAGAGTAAGTTTTTTTCTTTTAAAGAAATGTATACTTTCATTAAGAAAGGATACATTAAATTGATCAAAAGTAACAGTAAAGTGATTTAAAATATAACAAAAAAATGTTATTATGTATATTAGAAGGATTTTTGAAGGATCATGTGACACTGAAGACTGAAGTACTGGCTGCTGAAAATTCAGCTTTGCCATCACAAAAATAAACAATACTTTTTAATAATTATTAATAAAAAAGTTATTTTAAATTGTAATAATATTTCATAATAATGCAGCTTTGGTGAGCATAAGAGACTTTTTAAAAATGGAAGAAAAAAAAACATTAAAACATGTTACTGACCCCAAACTTCGGTAGATTAAGTTATAAATGTACTATAGTTTATTGTTAATTCATGTTTCTTCATAATGTTTCTAACATGAAATGTAAAAAAACAACAACAACAACATTAACCTATATTAATAAATCCAGTATTGTTCATGTGTGTGGTAGTTCATGAAACCTAATGCATTAACAAATTGACCCTTAATTGTAAAGTGTTACCAGAATTTAATACACCGCTCTCTGGAATACTTCATTTTGATTGGTTAAGCACAGCATTTAGCGGTTCAATATTTCCTAATATCCACCATTGTCTATGGCAACTATCAGACCGCTCATCTGGGTAACTGAAAGCGGTGCTACTTTCTCGATTCTCATTATCACACCACGGACTCACTCTCTTGTTTCATACAAACTCAACTGCCAACAATATCCACTGTAGTGGAAATGACCTCAGCTGGCCTTCAGTATTAATATTATGATAATGTTTTTGCAGTGTTTGTCTTATTGCTGGCCCAATTTTTTTTTTGTACATGTTATAAGCTGAAGCTTTAAGATAATATACGGCTAAAATTATAAAACAATTTATTCTCATTAACATTTCATGCACTTTTTTTATTTGGTCACTAATAAGGGAGATATATGAGAGTGCACAGTCAATAGGTCACTATCACAAAATAAATCCCCAGCTCCCTGTTGGGGCCCTGATCACCTTGTCATTTTGTGATAATGACTGTACTTGCCAATTTCCAACACTGATTGAAGTTCTTTTCTCCCCTTCTGCACTGTTTAAACAGTAGGTAATATCACGTATCCACACTATCTTGCTTTAGAAAACAATAAAGCATTAAGAAGCTCAGAACCTGAAATTCCTCATTTCAGAGGTGAGGTGTGAGATGCCTCCTTTCCTCCAAGTCTTACCAAATGTACAGCTGAGCAGACCTCATCCATCCATGGGATCTTTTCAGATGAAGACGCCTGGTGTTCACTTCACCATCTCTGCCTCATCTGCAGTCTTGTTTCAGGGTAACATTTTGCATTTCTTAAATGTCTGTCTATTTATTGCTTGATTTTGACCCACGCGGTCCTCCGTCTCTCTTTTACCGAAGTAGGAGGAAGCCCTCGCCCTGTCAGGGTGGTGCAGCGAGGCAGAAAGAGAATGTGCGTGTTTAACGTAGGAAGAGGGAGGAAAGGAGCGACAGAAGACTCATTTAAATGAGATATACAGCCAAACCTCATATGCATGGCCGAGGAGAGAGGGGGGAAATGAGAGGCGGAAAGAGGAGAGACAGAAGAATTGAATATGGATTAGAGGGATGAATATTCTATTATTTCGCCCCATTCTGCTGATCTCCCTGTTGCTCCTCTGTGCTCGAGTTGAAATATATTGATGTGGCAGAGAGATCTGTTTCTGGCCCATGTAGTCTGGGGGAGATGTGTGGGTGTGCCACTTGAGCCGTGGATTATGGGTACGGCACGGTATTCGTCTACCTGCCTCAGACCTGAAGCCAATTTACAGCCAGTTTTCCGGGTGCACGGATCTGGTTTAGAGTAATGAATGCTGATGAGCTAGTTTTCCTATGGCCGGCATTAGCCGTGCGTGTGTACGGCACCTTAAATCCATGTTGCCGGTGCATCCGTGCTGCGAGACAGGAGATCTGCCTCGGCCTTTGTCTATGTTTGTAATCTCTGAGATGATTAGGGAAGTCTCTTACCCCCTGCGGAAGAGCCTAGAATGATCCCTGGGGCCTGGGATGCATCCGCACATACTGCTGAAGCATACCGAATGTCTCAAAAACAGGGACGAGGAGCGAGTTCAGATATGGGTCAGGGTAGCGTTGTGTAGAAAATATACAAGTTAAGCCTACCGGAAGTGGCATGGCAAGTGTGTTTGTGATAATCTTATTTAAAAGTGGCCGTACATAGAGCTTTAGCGTGTTGTGTGTAGCCGACTAACGAAGGAAGAAGGCTGCTCAAAGGTCAGATAGGGTAAAGGTCTGCGAGGTGAAAGCTTATCTAACACAAGGCTCTGAAAGCTTCATTACAGCTCATGCAACTGCATGAACCATAAACCAGCGAAAGCCCTTCCTTAAATTACTAACCACATTAACAGCTCTGAGCTAATTAGTAGACTGGTTAAAGGTGTAGTTTTTTTTTTGCTTGTATTTTGTTTGTCAATAAAAATTTCTATAGCATTTGAAATATCTTATTTAGTTGCTTTTGCTCGTAATCACAAGACCTACAGTAAATTTTGAAAGAAATAGTTTACCCAGAATTTTTTTTTTTCTTGAATATAATAAATATTTTTTACTTGATTTTTAATAAATATATTATTAAATAAAATAAAATAATACAGTTTATGTACTAATATCATTTTAAATAAAAATAATTAATCTTTTAAATTATTTTTTTTAAAGTATTATTAAATTAAGTTGAATTCAATGAAATAAAATTAGTGTATATTCACATATGCCATAGTTCTGTAAAATACAAATAGAAAAATTGTACTTTTCGCTTAATTGCTTTGCATGTTTAGAAAATATTGTGGTTGTATCAGTCAGTAATGGTTGGAAATACTTTGATATTTTCAAAGGAATAGTTTACCCAGAAACTAATTATTTTGACTTTAAATATATTATTACATGTACTTGTCTTTAAAAAAAAAAAAAAAAAAAAACGTTTATAAAATGAACTTACATTGTCAGTTCATTATTGTATTTTTTACTTTAAATTTTGCTGTTATAATATATATATATATATTTTTAAATATTAAATTTAAATAAAATATTTTTAAAAATGACAGATGAAATTATCATAAGTATAAAATAAAGCCACATTATTTACTACAAAGATGTAGCCTGAGGCCTGAAAGAATGCAGATACGTTGAACTGTGTGTGTGTGTGTGTGTGTGTCCTGTGCAGACAGCTCCTCTACATCCTTTTACAGCACTCTAGGTGGTGAGTCTACATTGGCTTAAGGACTCCATGTATTCTTCAAGGGCAGCGTCTTCCTATATAAGGTGAGCGAAATCGGACCCTAATGGCTTTGAAGGAAAGAGTGATCACAGGGAAAGTAAGGTCAGACAGAAAGAGTAAGACAGAGATAAAGCCCACCTCTCTATCAAAACAGCACTCTCAGTTGTCAACAGTAGCATATGGGTGACCACAAGACATTTTTTCCAGTCATAGAAGAGAAACTATGGCAGTGGAAGCTGGAGCGTGTGCTGTGTGGCCAGTGATGCAAATACCAGTGATGGCTGAGTGATCAGGCAAAAGTCGCCATCTGGATTTCATCAACTGGTGTCAGTGGGAAAGGATTGTAATGTCTTGAGCCACTTTAAAGCCTTTGGTTGAATCACGCATTAGGAATGAACCGTTTTTTTCTTTATTTCTTTTGGTAACATGAAGGTGTGTAATGGAGATGTGATTTTGAGAATGCGAGTGGTGCTTGCCCATCCACAACTGTTGTGAGTGGCTGCCAGGGTGTTTGAAGTGTTCTGAATGGTTTTTACCATGTTGCTATGTGGTGGCTAGTGTGTTCAGAGGAGTTTAGTAGTGGTTGACCAATATGAGAGCAGAGTGGCCAATGCCCAATTATAAAGCCAATCATATATTAAAAAACTGAACTAAGATGTAAAATAAGATAAACACATGCACATTTCTGCATAAAAAAAGTAAAAAGTTTAAAAAGATTAACTTTGTTTCTTATATTTTTTTTCACAAATAAAGAAGGTAAAAACTTTAACCAACACTACACTCAGCAATCTGACCTTGCTGATATATTGGTTGACTACTAGTTTCTACTAGCTGTGTTTTTTTTTTTTTCTGAATGGTTGCTAGGACATTACTAGGTGGATGCTAAGTAGATTCTTACTGGTCTGTCATGTGAGTCCACCCTTAAAAATATTCTGGTATTATCACCCACCAGGCAAAAATCAGTTTGATCATTTTGAAAAATGAATCACTCTACCAAACATCTAATATAATATAGCAATACATATTTTATATGCATTGTTCGATATGATAATGACAAAACTTGGTATAATTACTGTATATGTGATATAAAAAAAATATATTTTGGTGCAGTGTTTTTGCTTATTAGTAGTCACCCTTTTTCTCAACATAGTAATTGGTCTTCATTTATATAGTATTTGCTGTCCTGCTCTGATTCTGTTATTACATGTCTTTATTTCCCTCTCTCTCTCTCCTTCCCTCCATCCCCCTGCCATATATTAATTCTCTATTGCCTTTTCAGTATCCAAAGAATAAGATTTGAAGCTTGAGCAATTTGTCCTGACATAAGGAGATGTTTAGAGATGTGCTCCCACAGAGAGAACGAGAAAGAGTGACATGCGGACTGACTTGTTTTCGGGGACCTCCCTCTCCCAAGCGCCCCTTCGCATTGTTCCCATGTCCTGCTTGACTGCCGGCGTCTAATCTTGAGGGGTAAGAGAGCAGAGACTCCCTCAGCACCTTGTTAGACAGCTCCTCCAAGTGCACTGGCTCCTGCCTCTCTTGTCAGCCTCCACTCGCCATCTCCTCCATCTCGGTGTCTCTCAGTCGTTCCCTTTTTAAATCTCACTTCTGCCGAGACACGTCGGCCTGTCGTTTGGAACTGCTGTATTACAGCAGCGCTGAATGAGGAGCTGTCAGCGAAAGCGTGCCGTAGAAGAGCGCAGCATGTTCACGTTAAAAAGAAGTGTAGCGTGGGAAATAATGCAGTGTTTACAGAAAGATCAGGATGTAGGTGTGCGCTGTGTGTGATACTGTTTAACACTATTAAGCCAGATTTACCGCCGCTTGCTGTCATGCATGTACAAACTAGTCTCTTCCTCTAAGACCCTGTCATCAGTGTAGTCGGTGCAGTAACTGATAATAACTGATAATGAGGCTGTCGTCATTTACATGTAGAGGCAGTTAATTAGAGCTGCAAGTTATTTAATAAACTGAATTTCCATCTTCAAAGTGGATGAGGCTGAAAGTTAAATCATTTGCCAGTTATTGTTGCATCCTAATAGATCATCATAACAGAATAGCATGGAGTAAAACAGAATGGAATAGAATAGAGAAACAAATAGAGGAGAATAGCTAAAAAAACACTTCATATGTATTTTTGAATCTTAATACAAGAACAGTAATTTATTTATATTTATTTACAATTTTAGAGCAAATCCCCTGAAAGGTTAGTTTATGCATGTCCAACAAACAACAACTTCCAGCAGTTAGTTATTAGGTTTTGTTGGATCAATGATTTCACCCTGTAGATGATTTTTGGGCATAATGAAAATGTCATTTGTATTTTGTTGCATTTTAAATCCATCAGCAAACTGAAAATATCTGAAATGTTGGTGTTAGTTGGGGCAGCTTGAACTTGCTTTCAAAAGACAATAAAAGACCATCTTCATTAGTCATTCGCTCTCTAAACTGTGTTTACCGACAAAGTAAAAGGTGTTTAATTCAGCCTGGAGCTCTCGCTTTTGTCAGTTTGATGGACAGAACATATGTTACCCTGATGAAGAACATATCTTAAAGTGAGAATAAGAGGACACAGTAGCACTGTAGCAACAGCAAATAGCCTTTAGATTTGTATTCTCCACTAGTTTTGGGCTAAATCCTTTAGTCAATCATTTAATTCTTACTCCAAACGTATTTTAGGCTCAGATGAGAGGAAGAGAGCAGTGCTCTACCAAAAACTACGCTACCCCTCCTCCTCCCGCCATCCCTCCTATTGCAATTAACATGTATATGAGGAGTCTCAATGGTGTCAAATGGAATTAATTAAAAGTGTAAAATGGCCATTAAGAGAATGTGGAGGATAAAGGCAGCAGGCGAATCCTCTCTCAAGGGTCAGCCACACAAGAAACAATGTGAGTTCCTCACATCCCGTAGGACACGCACTATCATTCCAGCAAATGCCACCCTCGCTTTATTTATTTATATTTTAAACTTGCCTCCCATTACATTTTTGGTGTCACTGAGAGAGAAGCGCTTCACCGTTCTCTACAGCCGCTTGTGGTTTCTGTACTAATGTGAAATCATGAGGGCTAAAGCTTGAGCGAAGCCCTCTAGAATAAATTAATTGAAAGGATTAATGATGGATTTGCGGCGGCTACAGATGAGAGGAAGACAGTTTATAGGACTCTGAGAAAAGTGGCTCCTTTAAGCTGCTTGAGACGGGCTGAGAAAAAAAAAAACCTCATTATGATCAGAGGGGACGGACTGTTGTCCCTCAAACCCTGCTCCGAATCTCTAAAGTTCTGGAGATGTCCACCCTCACTTTCCATATTATGGCAACACACAGCTAATTAGAATATGGGCGGTAAGTGCACCTCTTAAACGCATGCTAATTATCTCGTCTGCCGTCCGTGACCGGAGTCAGGAGGTAATTGGCCCGCAGCAACGTGACAACTCCAATCATCTCCTGAAATTAGTCGCCCTTTACAAGGCCAGGCCTACTGCACTCCCCCTTCGATAGGGAGAACAATCAATTTGATTAGTGGCCACGCGGCCCATTGTTTTACATTAATTAGACTAATTGCAGAGTGTTAGTCTTTGTTGTGCAGCGTGAGGGTGGTCTTTTAAAATGCTATTTTGTCGTACATATGGTGTAATTTTTCTTTCTTTCTTTCCCCCGTGCGCTGCTGGAGTCTCGGCATAGCGCCGTGGCTGTAAGTCAGCGCGGGTTGGAGCTCCAATGAACGCAGGGTTCTGTGACTGTGCCTTTGATTGGATTTCACAATGTGGGCTTTGTCCCATAAACCATGTCTATGCCTAGGACAAAAATATAGGCCATGTCTTATTCATATAGCATTAACCCAAAGGCACTCTCACCTAGCCTCATATTTATAACCTGGATTATTTTACCCACTGATCAGCGCTAATGGCGTATTTAGCCCGGGATGTGGGGATGCACCTGATATAAGACTAAAGATGTGAGGAGGCGCCGAACATCACGACTCCGCCAAAGGACGGTCCATCTTATCGAGGAAGCGCTGCATATTCATGGATTTGCATCACAAATCTCTCCCTACATTGGAATTACACATAGTTCCCTCATATAAAAGATGCAAGAAGGCTGTGGACAGCAGAGGAGGTTTTCGCTGTGCTGCAGGTTTGGTCAACAGCGTATTGCTACCGAAGCAGTTTAGGAGTGGCAATTATAGTTTTGGACATGTCATTGATTTTGCCTCATGATTACATGCGTGTCAGAAGGGTTGCTGATTATGAGCCTTCTTAATACGTTCATGTATTTGCTAAAGTTTAGCCTGTGTAATGTTCTCACATTCCTGTTTGTAAGGGTTTTTTTTTTTTTTTTTTACAGTGCACCAATACCTACATTTTATTTACGTGTTTTTCATTTCTTTTTTAGAATGCAAAAAGAATTGTTTATAGCAGAATGCCACAGCTGGCTGTCAGTCAAGGTATTCAGTGAATAACAGCTTACATTTCAGTATATTCTTCACACAAAGCTATCAAATTTCTTTTTAAAAAGTTATATGTTTCACTCATGGTTCTGAGTGAACTATTACTAAAAAACCTTTTCAGTAAATGTAGTAGAAGTACATGTAGTATTATCTGCTACATACTTTGTTTCTGAAGTTGAAGCAGAATTATTTTTCCTAAAACTAAATTCACCAAATCATTTCACTGAATGTTATGTAATTTTATTGTAATAAAAATAATCATATTAATAATAATAATACAAAAACTCAGTAAAATGACAAAATGTTGCATAGACATCCATTTTTTTATAGTTAGTTCATTTTTCCTCAAACAATCAGTTTAAATAAACCATATCAATTAACTGATTCATTCAAATAAAAATTATTTTTTTTCATATGCAAGCTGTAAAGTGGCATGTGCATTTCAATATTACACAAATCAGCTTTGAAGTGTCTTGTGATTCTACTAGTTAAGATAGCAGCAGTTACACCCCAACATTATTAAGATAAAGTATAATATAACATGTAATCTTTAAATTATTTTACTGTTGTATTTTTTGAGTCCACAACAGTTGATGGGTTATGACAGGGAGTATTCTTGAGAAAGAAAAAAAAACTTCACTCTGTTTTCCCAGTGCTATATATTTATCTATTCTTGAGAGGGGATAAGCATGTTATGTGAGATGTAAAGAAACGAGGCACGTTTGGATGTGTGTGAAGCAGAGGAATCTCATACCTGCTGCCTCCTCTGAGGCCTGAAGCTTCCCCAGAGATCTACTTAAGGCAGCGCATGAAAATGAACAAGGAAGTGCTTTATCTCTCCTCACACTACCATGCTTAACACATCATGTTAGCAGAAAGAGAGAAAAAAGCCCTCACTCTGAACACTTAGGTATAATTTTACACTCAGTATCACAGGGAGCATTTTTTAGCTGCCCTACATAGAATCAGGCTCGAATAGAGACGAAAAGATTTAAGTCAACTGTTGAAGAGGGACTGCTATGCTCATTTTTGTTCTCTGTCTGATTTATAATTGGGTTATGTTTGAGATGGCCCCATACAAATTCAAACGGCATGCTTAGTAAATATTAACTTACAATTGCATAATATTTCAATGATGAAAGAAATGATTGAATGAATAAGTAAAGACTGCTATGACAGATTCAGTGAGTAAGCCTTGGTAAGTAAAACAAAACACTCCGACTGGTCGCCACTTCCACACGATCGCCATCTTGACATGGAAGACCATTTTTGCATACATGAACATTTTGCACACTGTGCTTTAACCTGAATTCTGATTCTGAATTCTCAGCCAATTTTCCATTGTGTCTAAATCGTGACGTCTGTTGTTTGGTCATATCTGTAGCTGCTTATTGTTGGCTGAATCATTGCTTCTCTGAAGGCCAAGTTGTGGCTGCCCATATCTCTGAGGGGAAATCTAGCTGAGTGGCTTTATCTGAAATGGAGAGAAAGCAGGAGGCACCGGGCTCTCTAAGTGAACCAAATGTTGCTCCTGGCAACAGCAGATATGCCCATCTCCAGTCCTGTGCCTGGAGATGAAAGTGGAGTTGGGCCCCGTGCCTATATATGCATAGACTTTCCCGTCAGAACTAAGAGGACGGAGGAAGATACCTGTGCTACTAAGAATAGAGAGACTTTTCATCTATTTGATGTACATGTCATGGATACAATGCTGAATTTGGACATTAAGTGAATGTTCTTAATGATCTTAGAATCGCAATTTGTGACAGTTTAAAGCTACTAGTACCTTTTATTGGTGTTGTGATGTAAAAAACACATTTTTAAATGGGTCAATGACTTGATGCTCATTTTTGTCTGGATGTATGAATTTATTAAAAAATGATGTAAAAAAAAAAGCTATTTATACATACAATAACTTGAATATACCTCTTCTATAATGAGTATGTTTTTCATTTCTGGATGATATTTTTGGTGTGCATATAGTCAAAATGTCATGAGGATGACAACTGTTGTGATATCGCAATGAAAAAAGGCTCATTAAAAGGATGAAAAGAAAGTTAATAAAAATATAGTTTAAGTCCTTAAAATATCCCATTGTTTGACATTCTTATAACAAGACAAGGTTAGCAAAGGTTGTAAAATGTCATTTGAGGTGACTCCCCAAAATGCAATGATATTTATGAATTAATTATTCATGTTATTTGGGAAAAAAAATACATTGGAAAAAAATATATTTAAACTTTCTGAAAAATAATGAATAAGATGTGTACACTTTACGATACATTTAAGTTGTAAAATAAATATGTCAATAATTTTAACTTGATGTTACACCACAACATTTTATTTTAATTTTTTTACATTTGACATTTGACTCTTCTTGAAAATGACCTTTCAAAACCATATGAAACCAAGATGAATACAAAGAGTAGGCTACATTTCTAAGAACTTCAAACTAGAGTTTTAATAATTTCCATCCTTTCTAGCATAAACACTTTTTTTGTGATTGACCCATTTCACTGTGATTTAGAAAATATTGTTGGCATTTTAATGCACCTATGTTTCGTCTCTGTACCTTTCTCTATATCTTTCTACTCCTGAACTGGGAAAGAGCTGAGATTGGCAGGGCTATGGTAACCGGATATATGCTGGACATTAGTTGACAAGGTCAGAACTCATCTCTTGCTCTTTCCATGTGGGCCAGGTTGCACTGGCCCTGTTTTTTTAACAGGTTGTGTACATTTTGTGTTGTTTGTGAGCACTGGACTGATATAGAAGCCAGTTATTGAGTCATTATTCAGTTTCATGTACGTAACATCACTCTTATCTTCTATGCCTTTTATTTCGCAGACCTGTCTTACTCCCTCAGCCAAACTGGGGGTGATTTCCCTGGCTGCTTTGCATATCCCATTAATATTTTATTGCAATTGTTCATATCTGTGTGCAGAGTTGACCTGAGCACCAGCATGTCAGCCTGCGTTGCTTGTAGTACAAAATGTGGTTTACATGAAACAATTAACACAGAACCCCAAAGGCCTTTTACAGGTCTAGTGTACGAAGCCCAAGCTGCCCCAAATACCTCTCTTAACAAAAAGGCAGCGCAACCATGACAATATAAAATCTTGTATCAGAGCTGCACTTTTGTTGTTGTTGTTTTGCATTTTTCTCAGTGGTACACAACTTAGGCTTTATATCAGCACAAGTATTGTGTGTGATGCCTGTACTCCCATGGTGGAACTGTCTGAGATTAAAGATGTGTCTATCTTTTGTACAGGCTCTGATTACAATAGTGTATTTATGGCATATGAGCACACAGCCTTTTAATTGAAATCATTCATCAATAGCTTCTGTGACTTGCCTTGATTAAGCTGTCCCGCATGTGTCCCTTCAGTGTAGCTTTCCATAGTGGCTTTTATAAATACTTTTTTAGATTTAACCTATTTTAATATATATATACAGGGCTTGACATTAAGCATTCTCATGTGGTTGTCCTTCGGACAAGTAAATTTGTCATTTACTTGTCCGAGTATAAAAGTTACTTGCCTGGAGAGAAAAAAAAAATTAATTGAGTTATAATCAATTCCTTTTATTGTGGTTATGCAAAATAAAGTTATTTAGTTAGATTTTTCTTTTTAAATAAAATAATGAAAATAATAATAAAGTATGATTATACTGCTATATTTTAACATAAAAAGGGAGTATTAATTACAAATACAATTATTTTATATTAAACTTAAAAATAAAATGCTAATATTTATTTTTTATGTGAATTTTCAAACTTAAATTTTAAATTTTTTAATTAGAGTTCAATTCAATCAGGCAATTAGTATAATAAGACATTTGGGCTGTTACCAAACTAATGAAATCAGTATCAACAAAATTATAACTTGTGGTTATGCAAAATAAAGTTATTTAGTTAGATTTTTCTTTTTAAATAAAATAATGAAAATAATAATAAAGTATGATTATACTGCTATATTTTAACATAAAAAGGGAGTATTAATTACAAATACAATTATTTTATATTAAACTTAAAAATAAAATGCTAATATTTATTTTTTATGTGAATTTTCAAACTTAAATTTTAAATTTTTTAATTAGAGTTCAATTTAATCAGGCAATTAGTATAATAAGACATTTGGGCTGTTACCAAACTAATGAAATCAGTATCAACAAAATTCATCTTTGCAATGCAGAGGAAACACAGAAACTGCATCTGAAATAAAACGTTGAAAAGTGATATTTTAAATTATTTAAAAAATTAAAAAATACTGTAAATGTGAAATTAAAACCACCAGTAGGCGGCATCAAGTCGCTGTTTATAAGTGAGTCATTGTGACTGAACCGAATCATTTAAATGGTTGATTCATTAAGGAACGAAACACCGTCATGTTGATCAGAGACGCAAAAAAAAAAAAAAAAAAAATTTAATTGAGTTATAAATATAATTATTTATTGTAGCTATACAAAACACATTTAGTTTATTTTAGTTAGATTTTTCTTTTTAAATAAAATAATGAAAAAAATTATAAAGTGTGATAATACTGTTATATTTTAAAATAAAAAAGGAGTATTAATTACAAATACAATTATTGTATATTAAACTTAAAAATAAAATGCTTATATTTTTTTTTATATATTAATTTTCAAACTTAAATTTTATTTGTATTTCTAATTAGAGTTCAATTTAATCAGACAGTTAGTATAAGAGATTTGGGCTGTTACCAAACAAATGAAATCAGTATCAACAAAATTCATCTTTGCAATGAAACTGCATCTGAAGTGGAATAGATATATTTACCCACTGTTAATGCAGCTCTGAAAGACATGGAATGCTTTAATCTGCAGTTACAAATGAATAAATAATGTTTTGATTCATAAAACGATGAAAACTGATATTTGAAATTATTTAAAACATTTAAAAATACTGTAAATGTGAAATTAAAACCACCAGTAGGTGGTATGAAGTCACTGTTAAGAAGTGAATCATTGCGATTGAACCGAATCATTTAAACGGTTGATTGGTTGATTCATTCAGGAACGAAACACCGTCATGTTGCTCAGAGACGCAGAACAGTGCTGTGGCTGTTTGGAATTATTTTTGATGTTGAAATAGCGCAAAAACACTAAATATGGTGTCTAAAACGTAAGTCTCTTAATGTTAACTTCTTGTTTATTGAACTGTTCACATTTGTAATCATGATGGTTTTTAGAGCAAAAAAAAAAAAAAAAAAAAAAAAAATGGCGCTCGATCTACGTGTGAAACTATATGAAATTATATAAATATATACATTTTCTTCTCCCATATCTTGAATTTTCTGATCATTCTTCATGCATCGACTTTACGACTTTACATAATGTATGCGTGCACTCTGTGTGTTTTCATTCTTGCGGTACTCTCGATAAAACAACAATTACGAAATTATCTCAAACGATATATATCGCACACCCCTATAACAAAGGCTATATCATAAATAAAGGCAGTTATTATTGTTTTTGGTATTGACTTTTTGAAGTTACTTGTCCGATTGGGCAAGTACATTTCTCTTTCACCTGCCCGACCAAAACATTCACTTGTCCCGGACAAGCGGACAAGCGTCGAGCCCTGTATATATGTATATATATATATATATATATATATATATATATATATATATATATATATATATATATATATATATATATATACACGCACACACACACATTTATTTTTATTTATTTATATTTTTATATTATTATATAGTCACTGTAAAAAAATAAATGTTTTTTCAAAGTTGTAAATAAGACAAAGATGACAGTGTGTTTTACGAGATAATATTATTTTAGTCGTTCTACTTCTACTATTATAATTAGGATAGTGCAGTGAGAAAAACAAAATTGGTGTAGAAACAATTTTCACTTTGAAATTGCTAGTAAATTTCATAAACAATTTGAAAGAAATGGCCAGTGATATGTTGAATTAAACATGAAATTTGAATATATTTTGACAGTATTTTATTGTAAAATTTAAATTTTTTTCCAACTTCAAAAAAATTTATTTTACAATGTATCACTAAAAAATATTATTATTATTATTATTATTATTATTAACCTCCAACTTTCAGATTTCAATAATGAGGTTCATTATTCATGCGTAGCCGTTCAGTTTATTTTAACCGTTTTAGATTGTTAACTTCTGTGAAATGCTATATAAACTTCCCTGAAAAAGCATAAATAATGTGAGAGCGCTTCTTTTCCCACAAGCTATGAATGACGTGGGACGATATTTCTGAAATTACGAGCTGTTTATGCATATTTATTTCCGCTGACATTTTAATTATTTGGGGCTCCGTTGGAGAGATCACATAAAAAGTCCTATAATGCTCCCCCTAATTAGTATCACCTACAAATTAAAACGGAGGACTTTGGGAATGCTGTCATTTTCAGAAGGCCATATTGGAATTATGTTTCAATCAGCAGCCATGAAATAATTACTTGTACACTTCTAACTGCCCACATTTACCAAACGGTCTGCAATTTACAGCCATCATGTCCGGCAAAAGCAATCAATGGGGTGGCTATAAATTCTGGCGCAGTCAAACAGACGGATATTGTTTGTGTATGATTGTGAAACATTAGAGCCATGTTGAAGCGCTGCCTCGCTGATATTGTGATATTACTGCTTGAGAAATGTAGATGGTTTTGTTGCTCTTAGCCTCTTAGAAAACGGTTACTACTAATCATATTTTCAGATCTCTCTCTCTTTCTCTCGCTCTCGTTCTCCCTCTCTCTCTATATATATATAGATAGATATAGATATATTTGTAGCACATCAAACATGGTGTGGTTGATTTAACAAATATTTCAACTTGAAGTGTGATATGGTAAATTCAAAGTCTCATATTGCTGTTTCCTATTATTTATATATTGCTGGTTATTAAAACACTAAAAATGCACAAGTAACTGTTTATAGTTATTCACACTTTTTTAAAATTTTGCGTAGTTTTTGATTCAAATTCATCATTCAAACACATATAGGGGTGTGTGTCTTTTTTCTTACCTTTTAAAAATTAGGTCTCTTAACTGATCTAATAATTAATCTCACGGTCACTTGATTTTTATTTTTAAAAAAATATAGTTTTATTTATTATTCAATGTGTTCCATTTAGAAAATAAAAATTTGGTCAGCTCAGTGTGTTAACTTTGAAAGCCCTCAAACAAACAAAAAATTGAAACAATTTTCATTTAACAAATATGCTTTTCCACATTTTTGGCAGATCCCCTAGTACTCCCTTATAGCGTTATCAAAAGTACAGACTGTGATACCATTCGGTACTGAAATTTTAAAAACGTCCATTTCCCGCTAAGATTTGAGCTGATTGGTCATTGTGTTCACGCGCTCAACAGATACATCTGTGATTGGCTTCAATGATCAATGAAGCGCTTGGTGGAGAGCGTGAATCGATAATCATTGAAGCCAATCACAGATGTATTTATTGAGTGCGTGAACACAATGACCAATCAGCGCTGTTTAAGAATCTGCTCAACAGTGCTCAAATCTTAACGGGAAATGGACGTTTTTAAAATTTCAGTACTGAATGGTATCATGGTTGGTACTTTTGACAACACTACTATAGTCAGTGGTTCCCAGTTTGAAAACCTTCTTCTTAAACTGAAAAAAAAAGCAATACGGCCTAGTAATAGACCATTGGTTCTTTGAACACCAGTGGAACAAACACTGTGCAGCACATAGAGAGACACACACACTTACACACACACTGACAGAACAAAACACAAGAATACCCATTTCCCATGCAAAACAGATTAAATTTGTTTTTTAAGTCGTCCTTGAAAACTACACACACTTTCTTCTTTTTTTCTCTTGAATGTAGATTTCCTTTTCCCCCTCTTGTTTCTCACAATCTTTATTATTAGTGGAATTATTCACCGGCGGAGGTGTGCGGTGGCTGAATAAATTTAGCGGAGATCTTGTGCAGATGCTCCTTGCTGGCATACATTTGTGCTCAGTTAACAAAGAGCCAGAGACGCTTAATCCCGCCGGAATACCGCACTCATGTTCTGTTTGAAACCAACATAATTAAAGTCACCCTCTGAAGTAACCTATTTATATAAAGAAAGCTCTCTTATGACCGTCGACTCCTATGAATAACCCGTAGGAGGGCCGCCGGTATAATTACTTCACATTTCTAATTTAGGTGAGGGAATATTTGTTATCAAACCTAGTGAAGGGGGGGTTGTGGGATAGGAGTGGATGAGGGGGGAGGAAACAGTATTAGTTTCGATTGAGAGGACATAACTGGATCTGTGGAGCGCTTTATAGAGGTGTGGCAGGAAGACACTTTCCTGTGAGGTCAGGGTTTGTGTCGATATGTGTACCCAGGTAACCCAGAGCAGTGCTGTAAGTTTTATCTGCTAAAACATTCTCATATTCGTTCAATTTCAATGCGACATAACAGGTTTTCCACAATACTTTGTGGCTCCCAGTCAGTCTTGATTTACTCGTCTAAAGAGAGAAATGGAAGAAAACTCATATCACATCCATAAGTCACTGACATCCCTGGCGGAAAACTGTTTGTGAGCAGAGGAGTTGAGCTGTGGCAGTAAACTAGCACAAACAGATTGACTTTAGTTGTTTACAGTGGCCCCTGGAACAAGGCTGGGCTCCCAGTGCATTCTGGGTAGGTGTGTAAACACGGTTGTTTGTGTGAGTGTGTGTTTGGCCGTGCGAGTTTATCATAAAGCACGGCAGCTCTCCAGGTGCATATTAGTGATAAAGGAAGGTGAGGGGCTTTGTTTTTCTTTAACGAGCCGTCACACTCCATCGCCCGCACCAAAGGGGTGATGGGTGGACTCTCTGAGACACATACACAGAGAGGCCAGGATTGTGTGTGTACTGCAATGAAGAGGAGTTTTCTGCTGCAGTTTTCAGCTGTAAGCCCAAAAGCAAGTATGCAAACACAGTGCACAGTCTCTTTGCACATATTTAAAGGGACAGTATTTTTTCTGTGAAACACAAAAGAAGATATTTTGAAGAATGCCTCAGTTCTTCAAAAGCTGAAACATTCTTCAAAATGTCTTCTTTTGCGTTCCACAGAAGAAAGATTTTGGGATGGGTTTGGAACCACATGAGGGTGAGTAAATGATGCCAGAATTTTTCATATATTCCTTCATTACTTATTGCATATTACTTCAACAAACCTACCATTTCTTCTTCTTCTTACTATTTGTTCATTGCTTGGACTCTCCAACAAACTATTCTTGCCTTGACCATGTAACTGAATACATGTAAGGTAATATTAATATTTTGTGACATCTGTCTAGGCCCCTCAGATTACAGCGTAAATATGTGAGCAAAGAAACAACACGTCTCAGATTCCATCATGCAAGATTATTCACTCCATGCTATTGTGATGCAACAGGCTCAATGACATTTCCTCTGAGGACAGGAGAGAGAGAAAGAGACAAGTGTGGCTCTTCACATTAATAGTCTTTTAAGCCACTAAATGATTTCTTTTATCTGCGGCACTTAGAGAGGCTGGGGGATCTCCTTTATTAAAATGAGCAACGCTTTGAAGAAAAAAAAACTTAACAAATACAGTCCCACGCAATCCCTCATGCGTTTCTCTCTCTTTCCCTTTGTCTAGCCTCAGTCATCTCTCTGTATTCAAGCTTTGTGCTGCCCTGCTCTCCAGGTGTTTGATTTATTTATATATATATTTCTGTGTTTTTGACAAAGTGTGTGCGTGCCATAGAATCCCACCAAAAGACCTGGTGGTTCAGTGTGTGGGGGGTCCCAACGCTCAAGAGCAATAACACATCCAAGCCCTTTTGTCGGAGAGTTTAGTGCAGGTCGGTGTAGAAACAGGACCCTGTTATGGATTGAGACTGTGTGTGTGAGAGAGAGAGAGAGAGAGAGAGAGAGACAGAGATGGGGTTCCCGCAGGGTCTTGGGGGCCCTCATTAAGAATTCTCTTCCATGCAGTCTGGTCCTGGTGAAGCAGTATGAAGATGTGGCTATAGTCTGGATTGAATCCGCCCACTAGCTCTCTCTGAGAAGTCAATTACCACTTCCATACAGGAGGGACTTTTATGAGAGAGAGAGAGAGCGTGCGTGCGTGTGTGTGTGTGTGTGTGTGTGTGTGTGTGTGAGAGTGAGTTTTTCTTTCACTTTCCCCCTAGTGATTTTGCTTGGAATTAGCATTAATAGTGATGCTTAATATTGGTTGTTGTTGACTATAATATAATATAATACAAAATAACTGTCTGCCAGACTTGATTGCTATCAAGTTAACTTCTGTCTGATTAGGAGATTAGTTCACATAAACATTTAAATTGTCATCATTTCACCCTCATGTCATTCCAAACCTGTATGACTGACTTTCTTCTGTGAAACATAAAAGGGCAAATATCCCGGCCACTCTCTTTAAAATAATGAAAATTAATAAGGCCGCAAACTCTAAAATGACAAAAAGTGTGCTATATTTGTATGTGAAACAGACCAAATTATTAGTTGGCATGAGGTTGAGTAAAGGAAAAGTTCACTTCCGTCATAATTTAAAGTATTATTTGTGGTGAAACCGATATTGCCATTAGCTCATGACTCTTAATGAGATGTACTGTGATAATAGTGAAGCTCAGCTGAATCAGCAGTGACTCTGAGGCAGGAGTTCAACTTTTAACATTTTATATTTTGTATATTTTCTCATCCTTTAAAGCTGCACATTAGGGCATAGATATACTGTATTGTTTCCAAATGACAGTTTTTTAGTGGGATTTTTTTTTTAAATATTTGTAAAATTAACATTTTATTTGAACAGTTTAGACTGAGAAATAATGATTTTATTACTTTTTTTGGCTCAAATTAAAACTATAACGGCAGTTTCCTTCATTTCCACTGATAAAAATGTTTTCTCAAAATGTTGCATTTTTAATGAAACTCTTTAAGGCATCTTGTGGCCCCCTTAGACGTTTTCTGAGGTCCCCTGGTTGAGACTACACTGAAATAGCACTGTATATGCAAAAAGTATGCCAATGGTTTTATTAGCTGCTACATTTCATTCTTTGTGAATTCGCCTCATAGAGCCTAGTTTTTGAACCCCAAAACACAACTGCAGTATGCTGTAAATGTAAAGCATATTTAGTCGTGTTAATTAGCTATTAATCCCTGATCAGTGTATCCACACCTGTCCCTACTTTCCCTCTCTCTGTGTGAATCCCTGTGACCTACCCCTAACGGAGAAGGACGCCCTGCGGAAAATGTGGCCGCCTCTCCTCCAAAGGGCAGATCCATGTGTTAACGGAGAGGCAGATCTTCTCTAAAGCCCTGTAGCTTTGAGGAACAGCTGCGGGCAGAAGCACAGGCTCTGTATGGGCTGAGGGGGGCTGCTGTCTTGAGCTGAGAGAGGACTGAGAGGAGCAGACAGGGCTGGAAAGTTGGGCAGTCACATGCTTTGTAATGACAGGAAGAGTCACGGGTGTTTCTTGTGCGATTGAAGGCTATCTTTGACGTGAAGATTACGTAACATGAATTTGGATAGAGAAGGGTCAAATGAGTTTGAATTAGAGGGTTTGTTTATCTAAACATGAACATTCTGTCATCATTTACTCATCATCCTCATGTCGTTCCAAACATGTATGACATTCTTTCGTTTGTATAACATACAAGGAGAAGTTTAGCAGAATGCCAGCACTGCTCTTTTTTGTGAGAATATGAGCAGTGATTTTTTTTTTTTTACTGTCAAGCTCCAGAAAGAAAAAAGTACAGTAGTCTGCATGCTATTTTCCAAATAGTATGAAAGTTTTGTGTAAAAAAACAGACCAAAATGTAAGTAAAAAAATACTTTGCTGTAGGTCTTATGCTTGTGTCCATTCCATGGTCAGGAGATGAGCGAGAACCAATTATGTTTAGGGGTGTCATAATATACCGATATTGATGGTAATCATGATGTTTAAATAATGAAATATGTGACCCTGGACCGCAAAACCAGTCTTAAGTAGCACGGGTATATTTGTAACAAAAGCCAACAATACATCGTATGGGTCAAAATTATTGATTTTTCTTTTATGGCAAAAATCATTAGTATATTAAGTAAAGATCATGTTCCATGAATATATTTTGTAAATTTCCTACCGTAAATATATCAAAACTTAATATTTGATTAGTAATATGCATTGCTGAGGACTTCATTTGGACAACTTTAAAGGTGATTTTCTCAATATTTTTGCTCCCTCAGATTCTAGTTGTATCTCGGCCAAATATTGTCCGATCCTAACAAACCATACATCAATGGAAAGCTTATTTATTCTTTCAGATGATGTATAAATTGAAAAAAAAAATAGTGTGGTTCAGGTTCATATATAATTATCATGCTAATTAGGGGTGTCACAATATACTGGTATTGGTGAATAGTACATATGCGATAATATGACCTAATCCAGCACCATTATGGAGTTAATATGATTCTTAAGGGTCTTAATGAAAAGTCTATAACATACTTTGGTTAAAATTTCTCAATGGTAGTGTAAAACAACACCCTTTTTTACCTTGTCAAAATCAGCTTTGTTTTCAGCAAGCCGTCTTAGTCAATGTTCCTTTAAATACTAATGAGCTCTGCTCACCCCGCCTCTCTCTTCCATGGGGTGACGAGCCGTTCTCTGAGAGACAGTAAACTTTAGCCGCATTCATCGTGAAACTTGCTAATTAGTACTAGGCGGACCAAGGCACTCGAGCAGTTGGTCCGACTTCCTCCACAGGGCAGCTCTGTGGATGTACGTGCCCAGTGCTCACACTGGACACATACGGTTGTGCTTCTCCTGGCCGGGTTCCCCGAAGGGAGGAGGACAGAGGCCTGGAGTACGACCGGCTGTGGTATGACCGTTAGAACCTTCGGTACGTACCCCATTTTTCAGGGGTAGAGAAAGACTTTCGCCGAACCGGGCACACAGTCAACATCGAAGGGACAGCCTGATCGTACAGGAGGCCTCAGCCTCCGCGCACCGGAGGAAACATGTAACTAGGGGGTATCTGCCCACTGACTGGCCACCGATAAGGGCGTGGTATGACAAATAGCTGCCACGTAGACCTTAGTAGTGGAGTGGGAGAACCCTGCGGAGAAACAGGCCTGCAGGAACTCCAGAACTGCACTAACTGGGCAGTTGACTGGGTCAAGGTGGCGGTCTCCGCACTTTAACGTACAGTTTCCTCATTGAGGGAGCTCTGGATTGAAGGAGGGTCTCGACAACCTCGGTTGATAGACCGGAAGCTATGAGTTGCGCCCCCACAGAGGCCATACCCACAGCTTCCATAGCTCCAGGCGAGGGTGCACAATGGTGCCCCCGGCCTGTGAGAGGAGATCTCTCCTGATGGGTACCGGCCACGGGGTGCCGTCGAGGAGAGAAATCAGGTCCGAGAACCAAACTCGGCCCGGCCAGAACGGTGCTACTAACAGTAGACTGACCGCATCCCGGCGCACTCTCGCCAGAACTCCCGGGAGCAGAGCGATCGGGGGGAAGGCGTACAGACGGAGCCTCGGCCACATCTGTACCATAGCGTCCAGTCCCAGAGGAGCTGGAGGAGCTAGAGAGAACCAGAGGGGACATTGCGCTGACTCTCGAGTGGCGAAGAGGTCCACCTGTGCCTGGCCAAAAACCTTCCAAATCTGCTTCACCACACCTGGGTGAAGCATCCATTCCCCGGGCCTCAGCCCCTGTCTCGACAGAACGTCTGCTCCCACATTGAGATGCCCAGGAATGTGGACAGCTCACAGTGATCGGAGCTGGCCCTGGGACCACACAAGGGTCTGGTGTACCAGCTTCTATAAGGGGCGCGACCGCAGACCTCCTTGGTGGTTGATGTAAGAGACCACTGCCGTGCTGTCGGTGCGGACCAGCACGTGGTGATCTCTCAGCTCCGGGAGGAAGTGCTTGAGCACACGGAACACAGCTAGGATCTCTAGCTGGTTGATATGCCACGTCAAGTGGCGACCACTCCACAGACCGCGGGCAGGGTGGCCACTCATGACCGCACCCCAACCGGTGAGGGAAGCGTCCGTCGCTAGCGAGACGCGGCGACAAGGAGCTACCAGCACCGGGCCCTGGGACAAGAACCGAGGGTCCATCCACATGTCTAAGGCACGACAACGGCGTGACACTTTGACAGCGCGGAGCGAGTCTCCCCTCAGGGAGACCCCCCTTGGTCTTGAGCCACCACTGTAGGGGCCTCATGTAGAGCAGGCCAGAAGGAATCACGCTGGATGCTGCTGCCATGGGCCCGAGCAGTCACTGAAACTGCTTGACAGTGAGTGGCTGGCCTTCTCGTACTCTCTTGACTGCCGTGAGGATCGACTCGATCCGAGCAGGGGATAAACGAGCCTGCATCGTGGTCGAATCCCACACTACGCCTAGATAAGTGGTTCTCTGAACTGGAGAAAGCACACTCTTCTTGGCGTTTAGTCTTAACCCCAGATCTTTCATGTGGGCGAGAACGCCATCTTGATGCCGAACCGCCAACCGCTCTGAGCGAGAATCAACCAATCGTCGATATAATTGAGTATGCGGATGCCCTGCAGTCGCAACGAGACCAGTGCCGCATCCACACACTTGGTGAAAGTGCGGGGTGAGAGTGCTAGGCCGAAAGGAAGAACCCGATACTGATACACTTTGCCCCCAAAAGCGAACCTCAGGAACTTCCTGTGAGAGGGAAGGATGGATATATGGAAATAGCCATCTTTGAGATCTATCGTGACAAACCAGTCCTTGGACCTGATTTGAGACACAATCTGCCTGATAGTGATAACTTCAGCTTTCTGGCTGAGCGGTTCAGGACGCGCAAATCCAATATGGGCCTCAGCCCCCCATCCTTCTTTGGAACAATGAAGTACCGGCTGTAGAAGCCGGCGTGGACTTCGTGAGGAGGAACCAACTCTATGGCTTCCTTCCTCAGCAAAGTATCGACCTCTTGTTCCATGACCAGAGCCTGCTCGGGGCGGACCGTGGTCACACAAACCCTGTTGAACGGCGGAGGTGGCCCATCGAACTGGATGGCGTAACCAATCTACCGTCCGCAGGACCCAAAGAGACACGTGTGGCAGGTGCTGCCAGGCTGCCAAGTGATCTACTAAGGGAATCAGTCTCTCGAGACTGACCTCTGGTGTTAGAGAAGCAGCCAGACCGCTGTCTCGACGCGGCGCACCGGGACGAGACGCATAATCTAGCGGCTGAGGCGAGTTTCTCAGGCCCGCTAACATCACAGGCGGAGTAACCTGAGAACAACACTCGCTGGGACCTGCTGTGCCCTGGAACTGCAGGGTTGACAGACAAATCCCCGGAGGACACCGAGGGGAGACGGTCACCATGTGCCGCGGTGCAAACCGCTCCACCCCAGTAGGGGTCGCCCTCCGTAGTCCTGGGGCTCGCCCGTCAGGACTTCTTTGCCGAGGACCTCCTAGCCGACAAGACATCCTTCAGGCCTGCCTTCAGCTTCGAGGCCCCCGATGCAGAGCGCCGCTGCCCTCGGCTCCGCCGCAGGAGCGTGAGAGGCGACGCTCTGTTTCTGCGCAGCCCTGTGTGCGGAGCTGGTATGCGGAGGGACTGCTCCCGCCCAGCAGCCTCAAGAGTTAGAGAGCGGCGGGGGAGAAATATCTTCTGGCCTAAATCACCGCCCTTATCTAAGTCTCTCAGCAGTTCGGTCTGGTACGCCTGTAACACTGCCATAGTGTGCAGACACGCACCGGCCTGACCTGCTGCCGCATACCCCCTGCCCACTAGGGAGGATGTGGTGTGCAGAGGCTTAGTGGGCAGGGTAGTAGCCTTCAGAGCCGACGCCCCCGCGGGTGACAGATAGCTCGCGAGCATCTGTTCAACCCGGGGCATCGCTCTGTACCCGCGCGCGTCCAACTCCTGCACATTACCATAATAATGAGAGGCGGGAATGAGCGGGCGGGATGAAAATAGTTAGCCCACGATCTCGACACCTCGATGTGGAGATCGGGGAAAAACGAGAGGCTCCTACGTAGAGGAACTTTCTCGGGGGGCCAACTGATGTCTAGTTTGGCCACTGCCCGTGTAACCACCTCTAAAAACTCCTCATACTGGGGCGGAGGCGGCGAACCCTCGTGAACGCTCGTCACATCAACCTCCTCGGAGGAAGAAAGACTCGGGGGGAAGAGACTGCTTCCAAACGAGAGACGGGGCGCCAGATCTGGCGGATACGGGAGGAGATAAGGACATACCGGTCTCACTCTCACCAGCCAGATCAGCCTGCGAGCCCCACGAGCGCAGCCGCCGCTCTGCCTTTCTCTCTCTCTCTCTCTTTTTACGGCGGAAGCGGGACCGGCTTTATTTTCTCTTATGCTTGTGCAAACACTGCAGCTTACAAAGCTTGGAAGACAAGCGGGGCGTTGAGCCCTCTCTCTGGGGGAAGAATGCGGCTTCCGAACACAGAGAGCGGGTGCTGGATCTGATGATCCATTTGCGAGCCCCATGAGTGCAGCCGCCGCTCTACCTCGGCACGAGCGGGACCAGCACCGCGCGGGGTGCTCACAAAGGCTCTCTCCTCGAAGAGAGCCCTCCGGGTGCGGAGTGTGCGCAGCGAGAGCCGCTCACAGCGCACCCAGGCAGACCACGCACAGACTATGTGTGTCCTCCCCAGTAATAAAGCGAGGGCAAGGACTAGCACACAATCTGAAGTGCGATCCGAAATCGCCCCCTGTTTTAGTCTTGGCTTTGGCATGTCTAAACTCTTTCTCAGACAAACAACAGTAAATAAGACTCACAAAACAGATATGGACTGACAATACACAGAGCGCTTGCTGAATGACAAAAAGCTGACGCGGGCTCTGCCTCACGTGCTTATATACTTCCTGGCCGTGACGTCACCTCGCCCGTGACGCCTCGCCCTTCTATTGGACTTGTTGTAGACGATATTCAGAGCGTCGGTTACGCTGATGGCGTTCCCATATGCGTTTCGACGCAGCTCGAAGTTCCTGGAAGGGAACAAACGACTTTCCAGGAAATCTCTTACAGTATATGGACAAAAGTGTCCAGCTGTCGCTGTATCTGAAAAAAAATGCAGAAAGAAGTATTTTATACGATGAAACAAGATGAGAATCAGCACACAAACTCAGTCAGCACACAAACTCAGTCAACGCATTACCTGTCGAGACCAGACATTTTAAATGTTTTCGACAATAAAACACCAGGCTGCAGTGTGGTGCTGAGCAGTTTTGGCATGAAGAGCATGAGTGGTACAAGATGAGAGTGATGTGGTTAAACAGGCCATGCTGACGTGATGGCAGCTCTCCATTCAGAACAGGGCCTGAGAGGCCAAGGCCACATCCTGGCAGAGTAGGGACACTTTCAATAGGAATATTTAAGTCCATCAACCATCATTTTAATCTTTTTTTTTTTTAAATTTAGCACTAACTTTATATATATATATATATGTGTATGTATCGCAAAATGTTTTGATTTTATTTTATTTTAATTGAGGATATTTAAAGCAGCTTTATATAGACATAATCAGTGGCAGGAACACGGCATGGTTCATGCAGGTGCACGATGCACACGTAACCCTCTGAGACAGCAGTATTTTGTGCTCATGTTTACTCAAGCTTATCTTACACTGAAAAAAAATGTGTGCAGGAATGACAACCGTTTCATGCGCAGTTTTGTCTCTATATCTGCTCAGAGTATATCAGTTAAAGGCCGGTCATGTGTTTGAAAGTAAACTTGATCCCAGTAGACCTGGGAAATGACTGAAGGTGTATTAATTGTAACCACAGATAAGGATAAGACGGGTCTCAATCCTTTTCAGACACACTGAACTGCAAATACCTGCACTTAAAAGGTACTTTAATGTGCTAATGTGTATCGCATATCAGAGGTCTGGGTATCTGTGTTCTGGAAATGGGATTTATTTATTTAATGTAAATGTGGACTTATTTTTAGTATATATGTTTTATGAAAAATCTAAATAAATGGATATTTCGATTTAGAAAAAGAATAAACTGTATTTAGTAAAGATAGAGGAGCTCTTATTCTAACACCATTAATTTTCCATTCTTCACTGCAGCACTGGTTTTCTTGAAGATAGGAGACCCTTGGAGGTTTATTCAGGGCGTCCTGCGGGTAGTCGTACTGCTAAAGAGATTCAAGACTAGGGAGAAGAGGGTGGAAACAGGAAACAGCAGTGGCCGTATCAAAGAGAGGTTAGCAAATGCCGCACACCGGGCTTGCCGCTGTCCCTGGAGCCCCCGCTAGCCTGTTATCACCCTGCCAAGTACGGGGGCTTTGAAATTGGCACTTTCCTTCATGTGACAATTGTACCTGCTGATAGACCATTAGGTTACTTAGCTATTCACTCATTCGCTACCATAGTAACCTTGTTTCGCTTTCCCCTTCATAACAGTGGTTTCATAGAGCGGTTTTACTCACCCACCCAAGTCTTTTGAAAGTGGTACCATAGCAATTGTTTAAAATGTCCTATTGGCTCCCTGGAATTTTCAATTGCATGCATATATTTTTGTATGTGTGTTTAAGTATGGCTGGAGTGAAAAGGTTTTGACTACCTAGTCTCACATTAAACCTACATTTTTGAAACAGCATATAACCTTTTTAGTTAATTTGTTGAAATTAAATTCCTATAATAACTGAAAAGACAGTGTATGATAAGTAATTAATAAGAAATATAAGACTTACAGGTTAGTGAAATCTGTCATTTCAATGGCAGAAATATGCATTAATTAGATTTGTTAGTATTTGATTTCTTAAAATATATTAAGAAATATTTGATAGTAAACTAGCTAAAATAAATTCTTATACTCTATTTATATATTTATTTATTGTAAATAAAAACGGTTTAACTGTACACACGGTGTCTAATGATTTTGCCCCCTGTTTTAACTTAATACAGATTATTGCAAATTTAATCTGAGGTTATTTTGTGTTTCACTTACAAAATCTGTATAAAATGTAACATTTATTTATAGTTTGAATTTAATATAATCAAGTACAATTAATAGAATCATAACAAAGTAGTATTCCGTAGTGTCACTATGGAATCCAAATTCCTATTTTCCCATCATACGTTTGAGTCCTTAAATATTCCTTCATGTATCGCAAGGCAGCTCAGACCAGAGTGGCAGGCATAAATATATCCATTCAGTGACAGCGATGGGGTAAAACAACAGAGGACAAACACACATACACACAGATGAGCTCTCCACTCATCAGACAGACCGCACACACACTCTCTCTCACACACACACACACACACTGACCACCGCACAGCCAGTAGCTCCCTCTGTTGACCACTGCTGAACTGCAGACTGAAGGGCTGTCCCGGCACACAGCTGCCAACCTGCCTTTGTGTCCTTATCAAGACGCAATACAAGAGCACTGCAGCACTCTCATATGACAGGCACAAACACACACACACTTTTCAGTCTACTTTCTCTCGCGAGGGACTTTGAGTTTAGGAATTTGAGGAAGCAGAAGTAGATGTAAGAAAATTATTTGTTCGCTTTGAAGCTTTGCGTGATAGCAGTATATATTTAGGAATGTGTACATGTGTGTAAGTTGTCTTTAAGTTGCTTTTGCATTTTATATTGTCTAATGCACAAATACACAATCAGTCAGACAGAATAAATAACAAAAAAAAAAAAAAAAAAAGAAAGAAATTTGTTTTCCCAAACTCGTGTATAATATCTTTCATTATATAATGTTTATTTATTTATTTACTTACTTATTTACACACACATTGTAATATAGTATTAAAAATAATTACCTATTAAAATATGTAAATTAAGTGTGTGTGTGTGTATACACACATCCACACAACATTTTTAATACAACTCTTTAATTATTTTATTCAATTACCTATTATATTGCTCTATTTTTAAATTACATTATGAATATAGAAACAACAGCATCATATTTATCACGTGTTATTGTTTGCAATACGCTTCTCCGCTCAGCCTGAGAGCTTTCACTCTTGAGACGCCCCGTGCTGACCCGAGTGGCTACAAATAAGCATCCTGCCTCTTGAATTTATTACAGCCCAATTTTTGACAAGTTGATTTTAAACAACTCTAGCGGCGGCCGCATTGACTGTATGCTCTGCGGCTGGTCGGCTGACATGTGACCTAAGTGAACTTGCCCTCCCCTATTGACTGGTGTGATTGATGCTCCGCCAAGCTAGCCCTGATAATTCTTAGCCACATGTCAACAGCCAGTGACCAAAAGGGTCATCCCTGTCTTTAACATTTCACACTCACAAATAAAAAACACAGGCACGCTCTCACGCCCACGTACTCACACACAAACGCTTACAAAAGCCAGACTGGAGTCTTTTCAAATCCATTTTGAGACTTTGCATACCCGTCCTTGCTAGCGCCTAATGCGTTTTGTTTTTACATCTCAGAGCTCGTCTTTCAATCTGCCGGCTTGTGAATTGAATGCTCGCCCGTCTCTTGTGGCAGAATGGAATTCGGTTTGAAAGCGAGACGCGGCTCGTTGTAAAACACACACCGTCTGAACAATAGAAGCAGAAGCGCTGTGCTAAAACTGCTAATGAAAAAGATGGGCAGCTATTGGCATGTATCGACAGCCGCTGCAATCGGTGCAGACTAGTCGTGCATACTTAAGTTCAAATGTATTCAGCGGTGCAGCAGGGATTAAAGGCTGTTAATGACAGCTTGTAGTAGCGAAGCCAGGCTGGATTCGGAATAACTTTGAGCTGCTAAGAGCGCATTGTTGTTATGCTTAAACTTAATGTTGTTAGCATGTTGCTATCGCAGTCAGATTTACTGACTGACAGAAGTTTGGAGTGATGTTTCGGGTCTTTCCAGCCCCATGTGGCCAGTGTTTGGGGGTCACAGCCGCCCATTCAGCACAGATATGGAAATGTGACCTAAAGGGGGGTCTGTCAAAAGCGGGCTGGCCACTGTAATTGAATCAATACATCCGGACACAACACTGCACCCCTGCTGTGAAACCTTAATGAAAAAAAGAACGCATGTCGGCAGTAAAAAAAAAATTTGCTAGTTTGAGCTTTCAGGTTTGATTCACTTTAACCTCTTTCTTTAGATGCTTTTCAGGCAAGACCATACTTTTCAATGTGTCCATCTAACTGATTTCCTCTCTTTTTTTATTTGAACAGCCTCAGTGTGCATCTTAGTTCCTCAAGTATGAGTGCTGTCTGTTAGCTCCACGCTCTGCATTTGATCTACATGGATCTTAATATGAGGAATGTTTGTTGGTCTCATGGGACCTGAGTGACCACAGGTATCCCTCCTATCTGCATTCAAACATTACGTCGGTTCCCGTTCCCCTCATCCTCTTCATTTCCGTTTGTCATAGTGCAATTAAAACAGTTTCAAATGGCAGTCGGCTGCCTGTCGTTTCCAGGCGGCGCTTTGAAACCACTGCTTTAGTATTTTTTTAATCATGTGCCTTGTTTTTTTGCGGTGCAAAGATTGCAGAGACTGTACATTGTTTAAAAGCAGACAGATGAATAAATTAAGCAAATGTAACTTTCCAAGTGTGAGCATGTGTGTGTGTGTGTGTGTGTGTGTGTTGGCCGGTTGGAAACCGTAGAGTGTTATTTCAAAACTCCTTTGTTAGACCCAGAGTGTCCTTCAGCAATGGCAACTCACTCCCATGTAATAAAAATAATCTTCTAGCAGTCTTTTACACTTCTCTGGAAACAAAGTTGCATGATTCTGATCGTTCAAACGCATTTGGTTTTCATTTTTCTGCCCATCTGTTATTCAAAGGGAAAAGCCTGAATTTCACTCAGTCGTTTCTATATGTGCCATATCAAGCTTTTTCTTTCTTTGTGCAGTTTAGAAGTAGATCTAATTTCCCCGAAAGATATTAGTTTTCAGTGATGTGTGCATTGCATTGATCTGTGCCTCTTTATTGTTGATGTGCATCTCTCATTCGATATATATCTTACTCTACATAACGCACCTGCTGCCTACCTGAGCATTAATAGCTGTTCGTACAAATTAATTTTACAAAAAAAACACAGATGTTTTGTGAAATTTTGAAATGTTATTAAAAAACTATGACAGTACTGAAATTTTATATTATCATAAAATATTATTATTAGTATTATTTATGTATCAATTAAGTTCAGTTTGACTACTTTGTTAATTATTATTATTATTATTATTATTTGTTCATTCATTAATTCATTTATTTATGTTATATTTATAGATTTTTTTTAGATTTAAGATAAACATCTTCATGCAAATATGGTGGGGGATTTTTTTTTTCATTTTAAATGTTTTCCTAAATGTGGTTTTAAGTAATGACAAAGACCAAACTAATATATTTTTAATTAATTAATTAATTAATTTAGTAGAAGTAGTAGTAGGAGTAGTGCTATAAAAGTTTGACTGCTTTGTAATTTTTTTAAGGACTGTTGAAAAAAAAAATGGTTATATGACTTTGTTTATTAACACTATTAAAGCAATTAAGTAAAAATCAATCAAAGAAACCTGGAATCGTATATGAGATCCAGTGAACAGGTTTAGTTCAGTTTCAGAGACCCAAGACAGGCATTTTAAAGAGATGTCTGCCTCCAAAATCCCTGCAAGTTTGGAATATGAAAGACGGTCAGATGCAATTTCCGTGGCGGCGTGGTGGGGCAAGCACAATGGTTTGTGGGCCGGTGCGGCTCCTGAATTTTCTTATCAGTGGGGAATTGCGGTGTGCTGAGATGCCAGCAATATCTTCCCTGCTGCTGCTGGAAATGCAGCGAGCCTGTGACACGCGCGTAAACATACACACGTACTTGCGAACGGCGCGCACCGGCAGCCTGGATGCCCCGCAATTGTGGCTCAATCATTCTAGAACAAAGGGGTGCCTTTGATCTTTCCTCAGCCTTTTCTCGCTGTATCTGTCAGTGATGTGGTCACGGTAGCGTGTGTCCACTCCCTCACTTCCACATTTGCTGTGATGGGCCGCTGTTATGATGTTGCGGTGGATTGCAACATCTGTGTTGCCACTATTTCCACTCACTTAAAGTGTACAACAACATTCGCAAGCCCAAAAAACTACATTTTCTCAATGCAAAACGAACAGTATTTTTAAATTGGTTTATAACGCATATTTTTTTAATGTTCCCCGTGCAGGTGGACGAAGGAAATGAATGAGCGTGCAAACAGGGGCGGATGCAAAACGAACAGCAAGCAGCTTCATTCACAATGTTTTGTATCAACAAAGTGAGCGTTTTTATCTGCGCACTTGACAGCACGAGCCGATAAGCATTGCTGAGGGAGAGACACGGGCTGCTTCTTTAAACCCTCTCTCACCCCCACTTTCCCTCTCATTACACCACTCCCCCTCCCTCCTTCTCTCCCTCTCTCTCTCTCTCTCTCTCTCTCTCTCTCTCTCTCTCTCTCTCTCTCTCTCGCTCGCTTGCTCGCTCTTTGTCTTTCCCCTCCCCTCTCTCCCCTCTCTGTCTCTCTGTGGGCGCAGACACTGCCCTGTCTCACTCCAATTGGCTGGGAAGCCACCAATCTGGTGTCCGGGAGGGCCGGGGGGACTGCATATGCAAAGCCCTGCTTCATATTAATGAGCAGCAATCGTGGCTTTAAGTCCTTGATTAGAAGAGTGCAAGAGCTTTTGGTCCCAACTGGCTGTGCCTATAGGCTGTCACCGGGAGAACGGTCCTGTTAATTGCACTGCTCAGTCACGGAAGGGAGAGAGAGGAGGAGGAGGTACAGAGAGAGAGAGAGGGGAGTGGAGACAGAGAAGCCAGAGAGAAAGAGAGAGAGAGAAAACTTTAATTTATAGAAGAGGTTTGCTCAAACGATGATCGCAGAGCGCACATGGATTCGGTAGAACTTTCGCTCCCTGAGTGTTTTTCCCTGCATTCCGAACAACAGTAGGTACATTTTCATTTCTTCTACTTCTACTTTTGTGTCCGGCTAGACTGTTTGTCTTGTCCGTATAGTTCCTGTCCTGGTTTGTTTGTGTGTTTATGTGTGCATGTGGTCACCGTGGTCCTCCTTGTCAAGGTTGTTTTCACTGTCAGGTAGCGTCTGGAGCCGAGTGTGCGTGCGGATGTACGTTGTGCCGGTAGCTGACGGCTTATCCACTATTACAGCAATCTGTGTCCGCTTTGACAGGACAGAGTGTGTTTTGTGCAAATCATTAGAAGTGCGTGGCGGAAAACAACATGAGAGAGAGAGAGAGTGGCGAGGGAGGAGGGGAAGACGAAAGCCATGGGATAGAAGGGAGAAAACGGTCTTAGGTGGCTTGAATAACAGACCGGTCGCACAGCATGTGGCCCGCTAAAAGTATTAAAGACGGTGTGCTGGCTCAGAGAGAGAGACAGAGAGGGAGGGAGGGATTGAGTGTGCGGGGCACGAGCGGACCATCCAGGAGCCGGCAGAGAGAACAGCTCCTTAGCTTCATATTTATCTCTGTCCCGCTCACTTTTGTCAGCGCAGACTGAGGAAACATGAATACACTGATTTAGATGTCAGGTTCTGCACTGGCAGACTTTTATTCTGTTCTAAATACCTGCTATTTTGTTTAGTTGTTTAGTTAAACAATCATGTGAGATAACAGCTAAAAATGAAATATTTTAGGTGAGAAATATAATTAAAATACCATTCATAGTGGTTCTTGAAAAATTCATTTTATAAAATAAATTAAAATCAGATTAAGTCCTTTAAGTAATGTCTATTTGTAAAGCATTATGCATTATGTAGCAAGTCTTTACTTTTTGAATCTGTCAAAATAGTGATGTAGCAGAACAAGTGCACGTACAAGTTTGATTAAAGAAACAACCGAACTATTAACCTCTGCCCTCTGCTGCATATGAATACTGATAAGAAAAACAGGCTGTGAACTGACAACACCTACAGTACATAGAAAAAGGGAAAAAAGACACTGAGAAGGGTCAGAAAGATCATAAACAGGTAACTATCCTGGTCTCCTAAACCTTCAGTCACCGTCCTGCAAAATACAACACACGAGCAGCTCAACTTCAGCCTGAAAGCCATTTATAAACACACCTGAAGAATCCATGCCAACATAGTTGTGAAAGTGAATTTATTTAGCGATGGAGATTTCAAATATCGTATGCTGATGGAATGACAGCAGTGGTGTGGATGTGTTGGCACACACTCTGCACAGGATCATTAGATTGACTGGATTATTCAGACTCATGAAAGGAAATTCAGAGATAAGAGTGTCGGTTCCTCACAGCCTTCTAGCCATTCGGCGCTCGCTCGCTGTTTGATATTTATTTTAACACAAATTGACTACTGAGATTCTAATTAGTATATTAATGATGGTAATAACAACAAGTGCTGGTTTAGCTATTATCATAATTAGAGACTCTCACCGTCTGCATGTACATTTACATCTGCACGCTTATTTTAATATTTACATTCACAGTTGAAGAGCGTGTTTGCGTGTCTTTTTGGATTATTTTAATTATGATGGGAACCTTTATATCTTTATAAATGTTTTTATTATTATTATTAATATCCTTATGTAGATTTTAGTTATCAAGTTATTTAGGATATCTAAATGTCTATTGTTTGTTTTATAAAAAAAAAGATTTAAAAGATTTATGTAAAAAACAAATAATATAATAAATTTGTTTATACACTATACATAGTTATTATTTTTTTAAATGACTTTTTTTTTACATATGTGGTGTACAACTTTGATTGTTCAGCGTGTTTTCAGATTTGTTTAACGAACGAATAAGGATTTAGAAATTTTAAAAGACTTCCATATTTACGTGAAGAAATTCATGCAGCTCCTCAAAACATTGTCATAAAATTACATGCATGCTTTTCTACTGATTTAAATTTCTCCTCAAAACCTTCTGTAAATTTCTATAATGTATTTGTATAATAAAAAAGAAACTATTTTTAAGCAAAAATGAGAGGAAGTAAATTACATCAAAGCTTAATGCTTGACATTTTTTAATTTGACCAGAAGCAAGCAGTCAGCTTTTTAAAGGCAATGGAGTGTGAATGTCCACTGGAAGCGCGGGTGTCATGTGTGTAAAATCACTGCTGGACTCTGCAGTGGGCTGAATAGTTCAGCGCAGAATCGTGCAAAAGGTGTCTGAGCGTTCACTCATGCATGTTCAACCTTTTGTCGCTTTTGCGGATGATTTTAAAACACCAAAACCCCCCTGTGGCCCTTGAAGAAAACTTGATTTTGCGTTTTCTCTACGCCCGTTCGTACTCCCTTCTCTCTCTCTCTCTTTTGTGAGAGGCGAATGAAACCCCAGAGGCTGGGATCAGCAGGAATAAAGAGAGATTGTGTAAATTAAATTCCATTTAATCTCCTTATAAAATCATTTACTTAATTCATCTGTCAAATGATGTCAATATGCACAACGCAGATTTATTTATTCTGCCATGTGTGCGGTGTGTGTGTGTGTGTGCGCCAGGAGGCCTTTGTTGCCGTTCAGTCTTGATTTGGCTCCATCCCATTCCCCTGTGTGAGAGGTGTCGTGCCTCGTCCTGCATATCTTTCTCTTTCCGTGGCCCCTTGTCGATTACTGTCTGGACACTCTTTGTCTTTACGCTGTCCTGCTTATTGGAGACAGAGCATTGCCACTTCCCCTTATTTGAAGGGGTCTGAGGCATTCCAAGGGTAATTAACTCCAGTTAAAAGAGAGCCCCCTCCCTCCCGGCTCCTCCAGCGGCCTGTCATTCAGGAGAAAAGAGAGGCCGGAGAGGGGGGGGGGGGGGGGGGGGCGTAAGAAAAAAAGGGAAGCTATATTTTTGCCCTTTTGTTAAAAAGTGCAATAAGTGGCCCGTCGGACGGACGCACACACTCGTGTGAAGCGGTCGCACGCAGGTGCCGCACACATGAAAACACACGGCCGGCCGTGAATGCGAGAGCTTGATGATGCAATTGTCAATTTGTGTGATTTATGCATCAATCCACCAGGATTTTCTGAACGCACTGCGGCGATTTTTACGAGAAGTTGAATAAGGGTTTTAACAGGGCCCACGCCAGCTGAGACTCGCTCGATTGAGTAAAAAAAAAAAAACAATGACCCACTGGCATTAGCGATTACACCAGAATGTGCTTTATTCTCTGCAATGTTTAGACCTTGGTTTCCCGTTTGCTTCTGTCTTTATTTTGCAGATGATTCGGCCTGCTAGAAAGAGGCAGAGCAGGCACGGGGCCGGCTGAGAGCCTGTAGGATACAGTTACAGCAGGTCAATAGGGAGTGTGGTCACTCCAGAAGCAGGAGGGTCCACGAGGGCTAGATAAGGGTGTAAAAATAGTGCTTTTAGCCACTGTGTTTTCCACCGGCTCCCAGCAGACTCACCGTTTGTCTCTCGGCATGCGGATATAGCTTTTCCCTTCCTGTTTAGTTATTTCTCAATAGAAGATGCATTACAACAAATTAATGTCTTTTATGTACTGGTTTTGTACTTTAAAAATATATTAGTGTAAAATAGTTTTAGAAGTAGATAAGCACTGTGAAGTAAATAATGAGAATATAAGATGAAAATCGGGATGGCTTTTTTTTTTTTTTTTTTTTTTATAAAAGTGATAAAACTGGCATTTACATTTGTTTGTTAATGGTTATGTGTGTCTACACAAGAACATTTATGTGTGTGAAAGTACAGGATGTTAGAGCTTTAAGGCGGTAAAGTTTCTCTAGTTCTACTGGTGTGAATCCGTACTGATTTTTGAATCTCTTTTAGCTTCATTGGTCTTCAATGAAATTGTGAAATTGTGGTGGTCTCGTAAGAAAGGGAAGAGAAAGGGAAATGAATCGCCCAGCTGGGTGACGGATGACAGTGAAATATTTCTCGGCGCTTTCTCCTGTCATACATCACGTGTGTGTGTGTGTGTGATGAAATCAATATGATGCTTACCATGTAAGGCCAGACTCCTTGCAGTCAGCTGTGGAGCGTTTCTGGAGGCTGTTCTGGACTTTTTGAATTGCTGAATTTTCAGTTTCAGTTTTACATCACTGTTTCATGTTTTACATCAAATTAAATTAAGTCAGTCAGAATATTTCAACAAAGTGAGTTTTCAAAATATTTAGATGAAAATAAATTTTATTGTTAATGCACTTCGCCGGATTGCCTTTGAGCTTCTATAGGGTCGCAAACATATGTATTAATATCTATAAGCACACCTTCAGGACAGTTTTTTTCCCTCAACTAAACCAGAATAATGAAATCCTTGGAGAAACGTGCTGCATTTGAAATTCAAATGGCGCTAAATCAAGCCTGTGTATGTCATTTTCTTCAGCACTTTTATGTGCATTATCTCGCTGTTTGCTTAACATGACTTTTTAAAATCTGTTTAAACGTGCCCCCGTGGAAAAGCTTAGGCAAACAGAAGCTATTGTTTCTTTTTCATCTAGAATGCGAAATTTCTTGACTTTGAGTTCATTCAAAGGAGTGTTATTTCTGCCCTGCTGTAGATTATCAAAGTGATCCTGATGGGAGGCTTTTGAACAAATCTGCTTATATGCGGTAATTTTTCCAGACAGGATACGGATGTACCTGACTGCAGCCTATAGCACTGTTTGAACTCACATGTATCTGCAGATAGCAAAACAAAATTTTTGGCATGCTTTGCGAGATGTAAGAGTAGACCTGTGCATGTCTGTGTGACGTGTCAGACGGGTGTATTTGCGCTTCATAGCTCCGTTCTCGTCTGCTCCCAGCCCCTGTTGCGCGGGCGAGCGGCTGCATTCCCGTAGAGATCCGCGTGCTTCCAGGCTAGAGTGCCCGCACGCGCTCCGTCATATTAAAGCTGACAGTCCATCTGCTGCGTGGCCGGCCACGCTGCCTGTGCTGCCCCTGCGTGCGAGGCCCGCGTTTAATTCCACCTGCCCGTTCTTCAGCCTTCAACCCCCAAAGGTTAAATCACGTGCTCGTCAACGTACAATAACAAGAAACCCTGCTGACACGGTTTAAAGCCGCCACCGGTGGTGTCTGTGACATGATAGCACGAACAGTGTGGCATTTAATAGCAAAAGCTATTATTAAGGAGTTAGATGTAAGTCTATTTTTGTGGTTTGTGTTTATAAGCGTCTCAGCATGTGTAAATGTTTAAGGCGTGTATGTTTATCGTGTATGCATGTTTTAGCTGGTTGGAGGACTGGGTATGAGTAACCAGTCGTGTGAGCTGTCAGGAAGGAGCGAGAGAAAGAGAGACAGAGAGATATAGGCATGGCGTTTACTGTGCATGGGGCGGCCGTTCCTGCATAAGGAAGAATGGCACCTGTCTAATCAATCACACCCCCACTATTCACAGATGGAATAGCAACACATGAGTGAGTCGCAGAGCATGGCCGCAACACAGACACACACACACACACACTTGGCTTAATTCAGCTCATTGTCCTGCGTGTTAATCCTTGTCCACATGGATGCAGTACTTAGGCGTTTTGACAGTAGCGTGAAATGGGCTCAGGTAGATCCCTATAGATTCATTCTCTCCTCTAGAAGCGCCTGTTTCTCCCACTGATCTGAAGTGACACTCCATTTTAGCTGTTACTCTTGTTTTCATTGTTTGACCAACCTTTTATTTCTAAAAACCTTTTAGTTCTTATTGTTTTAATAATAATGATAGATGTAATGAATGAGAATAATGGTTATTATTATTATTATCAAAGTAGTAAAAACTAAAAAGCAATTTTAATATATTAATTCAATTTTATTACATTTAGTCAGTGTTCGTATAATATTTGTCTGTTTTCATTGTGGCTTAATGGGGATGGTCAGACTTTGTCATTTAGGCACCGCCACATGATTTTGTTGTGTATATTTATTTATTGTTTGTTTTTATATTATGTGTATTATTTCTTTCTTTTTCATTTCTTTTTATCTTTTTCTTTTCAATGTCTTTTCTTATAAAATTATATAGGTTTCTTCTCATTTCTTTTATGTTATTTCTTTTGTTATTTTATGCAATTATGTAGCCCTAAATGAAGTAAAGAAGCGAGTAAATGATTAATGTGATGCGCTGTAAAAATGTACAAATTAAAGGAAACATTTTGACTGTGCTCAACAATCCAGCAATCCTGCCCTAATTAATTTCCCTATATTTGCATAAACTATTTTACTGTACATACTCAGGCCACGATTACCATGTTATTTACATAGCTCTGTCACAAATGCTGTTCTGAAATATCAGCCGTACTTTAGCATTCCAGATTAAATAGATCTTTTGTTTTCTGGAAGCGTTTAATGAATGACTGAGATAAATGTGTGTGTTTGTATATGTCCGTGTGCACGTGCATGTTTTTTATGTGCTGTGTTGTTTGATTTAAACATTTAAGATGATCTTAAATAAAGAGATTTTATATGCTTGAAATGCATATAAATATGCTTCAAAAATGTATTTACTGCTGTGTTAATGTACTTTTTTTACATGCAAACCTTCCTTTCTGATTTCTTTTCAGATGTTTAATATTGTGCCTCTAAAGTCAAAGAGTTTATTGGCTTTTGATGTAATTTTCATCCTCGTTTGCTACTAATGATGCATCCTGTTATATACAGCATGGCCTGTCTACACATCTGACAGGAATTAAACAAAAAAAGAAATATTGCACACTGCTTTAGAAAGCATCCCAGTAGTTAATGACAGATATTTAATGCCGCTAGCATTGGGAGTGCAGTAGTGTGTTTGTGTGTAAAGTCACGTTAAAGAGAGTTGAGAGAAACAGGAGTGTATCAGGCCGTGTGGCGTATGTGATGCTGGAGCTTATCGATTCTGCTGCTCACTCGCCCAGAACTAAAGCCAACACCATTACGTGTGTGTGTGTGTGCGCGTTGCTTTTTTCCACTAAGCTCTTACTGCCTCACCAGCCTCACACACACACGGACAGCACATGCTGTTCTACCCACTGTTTGTGAGGTAAACACACACTCTGAAGTGTATTACTCCAGAATTAACTCTCAAATTAGCAATGATTGCGACGATAAATGATTTGACAATAGCTAATGTTATTCAAAACACACTAATGCTCCCTGAATTTTTATATGGATTTCATGTCCTCGAATTTGAGAAACTGATTAGGCCTCTAAATGCAAAATAAAAGTAAAATTACAATGCAAAGTACAATTTTGAAACTTTACACTTTAAGATGAAAGCACAAGATTATTTAGAAATGAAAAAAAATTGAAATGGTGAAAATTCAGCAAGAAATGCCTAAACTTGATCGCAGACAGATAGAAGAGACGGATCAACAGAAACAAACACGAGAGCCTGAGAAAGACGGGAAGACAGATCTTCATGGCTGCGTTCTCTCAGACAGCCGCTGAAGCACAGCATTAGTTGAGTGATTAGTTTCATCAGTCCGAGTGTGGGGACAGTTGGGGGTTGTGCGGCTCTAATGACATTGAACGTGTTTGCTGAGTTGGAACGGAGAAGGAGAATTAGGGGCCTCCTCTGTTAATTAGAGAGTGTGGCAGACTCACACACTCAGCCGCACTGCCTGTGGCTCGTACCACTTCACTTCCTTTGCTCGCCAATGCTTTATTTTAATCTACAGTTTGGAATCTTCAAAAATGAGCGATCCATCTTTGATGGAGAGCTCGTTGTTTTAGCTGAGTACTTAAAGTGTGTGTTAAAGTGCGCAGGTGTTTTTCTTAGGTGCTTTTTGTGGCCTCAATTAATTTCCATAAGTTTGTATAAAGATTTTGCTGTACTAACACACAGCCAATGGTTATTTACATCCAGTAAGTCTGCAACAGACACTCCTGAATCAGTATTTTGTTTTCTTCTGAGGCGTCTTTGAATGTTTTCTGTGATTTATTCTTTATTTTTATGTTATTACCTGCAGCTGAGAGTTTGTTAAAAGCAAGATTTGATTAATAAGGACGTGTGTCTTTGTCCTTGAAATGGCCGATGTTTTGCAAGTACACTGGCATTTGTCAAAAAATTCCTTGTTCGTTTATATGATCATTTCTCAACCAGCTCTGCCCCCTCTGATTTGGAGGGTCCCGTAAAGCCACGGTCTCTCCCGCCCTTATGTGTACAGGGGCCACGGGTGTGCGTTGAGCTCCCTGATTCTTTCTTTTATCTGCCGACACCTCAGACTTGTTAAATCTGCGGCCGATAGAATGAGTCTGCACATTAAAAACGTCAAGGCCAGTTTCAATTAACGTCTGGCATTAACAAAAGAGCCCATCTTTACCCTCTTCTGATCCTCAGTGGAGACGCACAGTTACAGCCGATCCATTGAAGAATGCCGGTCAGGAAAGAAGGAATATTTTCTCTCACAGAGTGCCGAGCTGCGTCACTGTCTGTCAGCAGTTAATGGCTCAATGGTTCTTTATCAGAATTCCTCAGTCCATCTCACTGACCCTCGTTTTTATTCCTTTTCTTGCTCTCCCTTTTGTTATAGAATGAATTTATCAAAGGCCCAAGTTAATAGCGAAGATAAGTACGCCAAATGCGGCGCTTGGAGAACACAACAGCAATACGACATCGAGGCCAGTCACATGCGTGATGCACATGCTCTATATAACCAAAGGTAAGGAAAGGACCAAAAATAGTATCATCAAAAGCCAAAATCAGTTCTGGTGATTATTATTTTATTATTTGTTTGTATGTTTGTTTGTGTTTTGCCTGCCTAGCTATTATTTATCCATGCTTGCTTCATTCAAGTCAGTGTCTTAGTCTAGTTCATCCAGTGTTTGTGCATGTCGTCAACTTGCAGGACGTAATTTCTGCATGTTGTGGCCATTGTGTGCTGTAAACCTGGTCCTAGGCTGTTCCCTGGGTTTACAAATGTGCAAAAGAGTAACTGGATCATTTTCATTTGTTTTATATCTCAGTGTTGGTGTGTTGATAGATAGATAGATAGATAGATAGATAGATAGATAGATAGATAGATAGATAGATAGATAGATAGATAGATAGATAGATAGATAGATAGATATGCTCAGATGGAGTATAGATGTGGATAGGGAAAGTTTATGTTGAGTTTATGGGTATAGGTTGGAGAGGTTGCGGTTGTCGCCCCCTCCAGATGCAGAGGAATGTGTTAAATGCTTCAAGGATTCCGATTAGCATATAAATTTAGATGTATGAAGATCATTGCTCCGATCACGAGTCAGTGAGTTTTATCTAGATTTAGTGGAGGCTGATTTGCGTATAAAATACAGCCAGATGTGACCAGTTAAGAGTCCTCACCAGGCCCTTCTCTCTCTCTCTCTCTCTCTCTCTCTCTCTCTCTCTCTTTCTCTTTCTCTCTCTGACCATCTTCTGTAAAATGTCTTTGTTTGACTGTTGTAATTTCAGGTCATTTGTGGTTATTACTTTAGAGGTTACGGAAGGGTCAGGGAGAAAAGTGCCTTCAATTCTTTGATTTATTTTCAAATGGTACATTTTATTTTCTTGGATATTATTAATTTTATTGATTTATTTTGCAATGCAAATATGGAATGTTAGTTAACACTGTAAACAAGTGAATTATTTCTGATATGTTTAAAGGTACTTCATTAGAAATAGTATGAAAAGCATTGTATAAATGGTTTTATGTTGCTTTGACCACTCAGCTTCCTTGTTTTTGGAGTTTAGTTAGGTGTGTTTGTCCTAGGGCAAGATTTTTTGGAGATTTACTCAAGCCTTTTAAAAGAAGGTAACTGTGCTTTGATGGGGGCCCTCAAATGTATTACATGGATTGGATTTGGGACAGGTTAGTCTGGGTCAAACCAATTAGGCTCCATTCGCATACAAGAAGTCTTCTCAGCTCTAAGCCAATCAGGATCACGTTACTGGCGTAGTCAGAGCTTGTGGCTCTCGATAGACAGGCCCTGCCAGGCAATACAGTGTCACGCCATGGGACTGAAACAAAGCATGCTGGGAGCTAGGGACATGGCTCTCACCCTAAACATCCACACTGGTCGCAGAACAGTTTGAATTCTTGTTTATTCGTTTTGAAGGGCTAGATGTGCGTCAGTGGTGTAAATTCAGGGTTGAAGCTTATGCTAATGCTAACAAGCATGTCAAACACATTCACACCCACACCAAACAGAGCAGGATGTTTCACTAGCAGCTGTATCCAAAGGTTAGTCATGGGTGGTGGGTGGTGATGGCGCAGTGGATAAGACACATGCCTTTGGTGTGAGAGACCCGGGTTCGAATCCACTGTGAGACACCAATGTGTCCCTGAGCAAGACACTTAACCCCTCGTTGCTCCAGAGGCGTGCGACCTCTGACATATATAGCAATTGTAAGTCGCTTTGGATAAAAGCGTCAGCTAAATGAATAAATGTAAATGTAAATGTAGTCATAGATACACACAGATGTACGCCTGCGAGTGCACAATCTTACGGCGATGTCCATACATTCATGTGATACACAAACACGCACTGTTTACAGTTCAAACATTTATGCCAGCATAAGATTCACACAGATTTGTGGGAAAAGCATGTATTAATAGACCAGTGCAGGGGATCTTTGAGAACCAGGAGAACTTTGAACGCTCGTGGAAGTCTGCTCGGATAAATAAATCCCTTTACTGAAATTGGCGAACACCTTCAACACTTCCTCGCACACATGCACACACCTTCCTCTGATAAGTCTCATTTCAGAGCGGAGTGAGAGAGACTGAAGCCTGGTCCTGGGGTCAGGGGAAAAACCTCTCCATCTGCTGGTGAGCTGTTACCCAGATGCAAGCCATTTCCCAGATAAACGGAATCAACTGATTTAGCTCCTCAACCTCTAGAGGCACTGTTTTATTTATATGATCAAATACTCGGAAAATGATTAATTTGTCAAGGGAGCGGCTTGTTACTGTAAATTTAGCGGGTTGTGTAATAAACTAGATTGCCTTAAACGCAGATGGGAAATGAAGGGCTTTTGGGTGCAGTGCGGGGTGGAGATTGGATTGAATTGCAGGTTTATAACTGGGAAGATTATTAGACTGAGGTGTCTGAGGAGTCTCAGGGCCAAATGTGATGGGGTGGGGCTACTTGTTGAAAATAGATGGATGTTGATTTGATTTAAATTATGTTTTACAAAAGCATAATGGTCATATAAACTGGAAAAATATATATATTATATATTATGTATATTATTATCTTTGAATTTGATATATGAAAACAAAATATTCATATCAGTGTTATTTTAGCATCATTAAGATACTGTTATAGTTATGTATATTTTTTTCATTTTAGTTGTAGTTAAAGTTTTAGTAATTTTGTTTTTGTTATATACTTCAGTATTTGTTTTAGTTATTTTAGTACATAAATTTAAATTCAAATGAGAAATGTTGCTTTGGCAACAAGCTAAATTAAAAAAGTTTATTTCTTTATTTTTTCATTTCGGTTAACATTTTATTTTAACATTTTGTTTTATTTCAAGTAAAGTAATTTTTATGGTTTTAATTTTTGTTTCAGATTTAGTTTTCATTATTTATAATATTACTAATTCATATTCCTGATGATACATTACATTATTTATGATATTCATGAATTTGATTTATTTTTTTAATTTTCATGTTAGCAGTAGGCCTACTTAATCTAAATATAATGCGTTTATTATTACTCCTATTATATTTTAAATATTTATTCATTCATATCTATTAATATATTATGTATATTACATATATTTGTATATGAATTTTTGGGAGGGATTATTATTTATGTTATTATATATTTTTTTGTGTGTTTATTTAATATATATATATATATATATATATATTAGTAAATTATTATTGTGAAAGAATATGAAAGATATTGATATATGAAAAAATATATGAAAGAAACTGTCAGTGAAGGTAGAATGATGTTACCGTCTTTGCCATCAAAGCATCAAAGATGCTGAAAAATGATTTGACTATTTGTGCCTGTTCTTTCACCCTAATGAAAGTGTGCCTGCAGACATGGATGGTGTTTAGTTCGGGGTTGGGGACGGGCTCCGTGCAGAGAGAGAGAGAGTGGCAGAACGGGTATTACAGAGGTAAACCCGATTATGGGCGGAATGTGAATTAGATTTTGTAACAGATGGTGGTGTTGAAAATTTAAGATGCTTTGCGGCAGGGGAAGGCGACAGCAGCTCGGCGCGTCTCCATGCGAGCGGGGGTGATAGACAGCTATAACTCAGGACAATCCTGCCTTGACAGCCAATTTCAAGAATCTGATCTGGTTAAAGACATGGCTTTCACCGGTTCACTCACCAAAAAACAACCACCATTTCTCTCTCTCCCTCCCTCCCTATTTTTTCCGCTCTCAGCACCAATTTTACACGCTTGTCATATTTCCTGGAATAAAATCCTCTTTAACCATCTGTTTAATAGAATGTCTTTTTAATCTCCATTTTTTAACTCCCGTTATTTTTTTTATTATATTTATGTGCAATTTCATTTCTTTGAGACTGCGGCTCATCCTCGCTTATCTGCTCTTATGTCCTGTTGGGGTTGAATAGATGGGTGCTGTGCTCCAACAGCGGTAAAGCAGTGATTTTAGGCATATTGCTTATTGAAAAATGCCAAAGCTTATTTGCTCTGCCCTGTTCTTTAGGGCCTGTCACTGCCGAAGAAGCAGTCTTTCGCTCCTACCCGCAATAACGTCAGATAATGAAATAATGATCACGTCAAACTTCACAAATCCCTATTTTTGTTTTCAAACTCTAGTTTGACCTCTTACATTGACAGCGATTCAGCTGAACTGACAGTTTTTGCAGAACTTCGTAGATAAATACACACACACACACACACGTGTGTGTGAGTTTGTGTGTGTTTACTTGTGTTGTTTGTGCTGTTGAGAGGGACATCTTACCTGATAAAGCAGAACACTTATCTGCCCGCACAGGAAAATGACCTAAATCATCAAGATTTTCATCTACGAGTTTGCCAGGGTCTGTCAAACACACACACAAACTCAAACACACATGACTCATATCGGGTTTGGACATCTTAACCCTGTACTGTTGTCAGTGAACAAGAGAGAACAGCATTTATATATATATATATATATATATATATATATATATATATATATATATATATATATATATATATATATATATATATATATATATATATATATATATATATATATATATATATATATATAGCTGTATATGTATGTGTATATATATAGTGCTGTCAAATGATTAATCATGATTAATCAGAAAATAATTTTCTTTACATAATATATGCATGTGTGCTATGTATATTTATTATGTATATATAAATACACACACATGTATATATGTATATATTTTGAAAATATTTACATGTATATATTATATTCGTATAATTTATATTATATATAAATATATTTAATATATAAACATAGCATATTTTTCTGAAATATATACATGCATGTGTTTGTGTACATACATAATAAATATACACAGTAGACTCACACAAATAAAAACTTTTATTTTGGATGTGATTAATCGCGATTAATTGTTGCCCAGCACTAATATATATATATATATATATATATATATATATATATATATATATATATATATATATATATATATATATATATATATATATATATTAAAATAGAAAAAAAAGACAATATATTTGTAAAGATTTTAATTTGTTGCAGAGACTTTCTTTCTTTTTTAAACGAAATCTAAATATACATGCTTATCTCTCTGCATTTACAATATTCTATTAGGAGCTTTGCTAAGGGCTACTGGGCGTCCTGTAGTATTTATTACAAAGCAAAGCGTTAGCTCCTCATCTCCACTGGCCTGCCGCTGGCATTTTTACGGCGGCTTGCTCCATTGTACAAATGTGTTTTTGCCATTATCACATTGATTGCATGTAATCAGAGGTGTTATTTTGCAGGCGTCCATCGACAATGAAGTGAATTACTACTTTCCAACCCCGTAATGTTATAACAATTGATCTGCCCATACAGCCGGAAAAGGCAACCTGTTTCGCATTTCTGTATTCCTCATGCGGGAACAAGTGTAATCAGGATCCTGTCAGTACAAAGGCAGTTGAGTTCCTGTTTAATTGAATATCTTACAGCTTTTTCTTGGGCAAATGCACCTTTAACTCGCTCTAAGAACAAATGTTTAGGATTGCATTTTAAAATATTTTGTATGAGTAGTTATTTAAAAGAATGGAATACTTTGGGGTACAGAAACAAAAAAAAAGCATTTCTTTTTTCTAATTATTATTTTCAGTATATATAATCAGCATGAAAAGTTGAATTGAAATATTTTTAATACATTTCAGAATTTTTTATTTGGTATGTCACACTTTTACGTTTTTACTTTATTGCAGAATATTTATTTTTCATATTTTCTTAACTTTTTTTCTTTATACAAAATCCTAAAACATCTAGGTTTAAATGAAAAAAATAAAATTATAATATTAAAGATTTACAAATGTAGTCCCAGACTTTTAAAGGTTTTTTTTTTTTCCTAATACATTTTTCCCCACACATCCAGTGCTGTATGCATCTAAACAGTCAATAGCTCATGGGCAGTTTTGTTTCAGCGTTTAGCAGACTGTGCTGCCTCCAGCTATCCGTGATCACACAGACTTGCTGCTTCCGGCAAAGAGAGAGAGAGAGAGAGAGAGAGAGAGACTCTGTGGCTGCACCTTAATGCAATGATTATATGTTTGCCTCTATAGTTGTCAGAGCACTGGATCAAACAGCCTAATGACACCTTGTCATTGCCAAGTGGCTGTGTTTTTCAAAATTGCTTTCCTGCTGATTTGTGACACCTTGCCTGAGAACATAAAATAAGAGAGAGTCGACAGCTAGAGGAAAACAAAAAGAAAACAATAATCTCTTTGGTCGCAGATCCACTCTGAATTTTAACTTTCAACAAATAGACGGCTTAAATATTTGAAGTCTGGATAAGATCAGGAATACACTTCTGTCCATTGTACAGTGACTGCAGATCTGAGACGTTTTGTCCTACTCGGAAATGACTGGATGTGACTTTTCTTTCAAGTTTTTCTCATTGCTGAAACGGAATGATTATTGGTCATGAATAGAGAAAGTTATGTTGTAATGACAATAGAAAGCAGGGCTGAACAACTATTCTGCTGGCCTGATTTGGCCAGGTGTTCAAAATTTATTCAATTTGTTTGTAGCAATATATGTGACCCTGGACCACAAAACCAGTCTTAAGTGTCAATTTTTCAAAATGGAGATTTGTACATCAGCTGAATAAATAAGCTTTCCATTGATTGATTGTTTGTTAGGATTGGACAATATTTGGCCGAGATACAACTATTTAAAAATCTGGAATCTGAGGGTACAAAAAAATCTAAATATTGAGAAAATCGCCTTTTAAAGTTATCCAAATTAAGTTCTTAGCAATGCATATTACTAATCAAAAATGAAGTATCTAAATATCTTAATATCTAAATTATTTTTTTCATAAAAGAAAAACCGATAATTTTGACCCATACAGTGTATTTTTGGCTATTGCTACAAATATACCCCAGTGACTTAAGACTGGTTTTGTGATCCAGGGTCGTATATCTTGCACATCAGAAACATTTATCCAAAGCGACTTACAAATGAGGACAATGGAAGCAATAAAAATCGACAAAAGAGCAAAGATATGCAAGTGCTATAACAAGTCTCAGTTAGCTTAACTCATTACACACAGCAAGTTTTTTTTTTTTCAATTATATATTAAAAAGAAAACAGATAGAATAGTAAATGAATAGAGCAAGCTAGTGTTAGAGGCCTTTTTATATATATATATATATATATATATATATATATATATATATATATATATAGATAGTAGCTATAATGCAAATACATAAGAGCTATACATTTCTGAAAAATTATGGAATATTTTCCTTAATGATTTCAACCCAATGTTACTGATGCTTCCCAGACTGTCTATAAATATTCTAGCCATTTTTAACCTCATTTGCGTTAGCCAACTTCTATAAATCAGCAGAATTCACAGCAAATAATTCAGTTAAAAAAAGGAAAAGACAAATGTTTGTTTGTTTAAAAGTTTTTAACTAGAACCTCATCATAATGACAGTGTTTGGTATAATTCACGAGAAATTTGCAAACTCAGGCACTATTTATAATGTTGAATCACAATAATGTCCCTACCAATAAAGAACAACTGATTATGTCTTGTGCTTTTTTTTTTTCATCTTGTCTCTCGACTGACTATCGCCTGCCTTTTTTCTACGCTTCCACTTGACGATTATTATTTCCATTCATAAGCTTAAACTAAATTCCACTGCTTTTCAGCATAAGAACTCCTTTTGTTAATGGCACACTGTGGGATTGAAGCTCGGCGCCAGGCAGTGGTGAAAACAGATAAAATCATTACCTCTCAAATAGTCTCTTCTCTGTCGGAAAGGGCTTTCTTTTCTTCTAAAATATAGGCTTTAGAATTCCATTTCTCTTAGAGCTAATGTGAATTTTACTGCCTCTAATTTTGGATTCAAGTGCGGCCTAGAATAAAAATCCCCCGTCTGACAATTGAATTTATAGAGAGTTGTGAATATTGCAGGTTTGGATTAATAGAGTCATAGAATTTCAAAGAGCAGGAGAAAGAGAGCAAGAGAAAGAGAACGCTAATAACTTTCAGTCAAAGTTATAGAGCAGGGTGTCTCCTGTTGAGAGCCTTAAGAGCGGCGCTGTAAAGCACGAGGGGCTCTTACAATGCTGGACCTTTCCTCTTTTGTTACCCGCCGTTTTGACTTCACACTCTCTGTGCCACTCAGGAAAGGAGGCGGGTTTCTCAGCCGCCCCACAAAAACCAGTTTGTCTCCGTTACCCAAAATAGAATAAGAGAATATGTTGCGGGTGTAAACAGTCTGTGGTCCTTGTGTTTTCACTGATTTTTACCGGCTTTACACTGTGTATAAATACACAACATGCATCCTTGACATTACTGGAATGTTCTAGAATACCTTTGTGGCCCTCTGCACACCCCAGGACACCTGTCTGTGAGTATGAGTGTGTGCGTGTGTGTCAGTGGTGCATCAGTACAAGTGTAATAGGAGCTTTTTCATAATCGATTGCCTCTTACTGCAATACAAGGAAGCAGGTGCCTTGACTCAGCACATTTTGAGCTTTTACACCAGAATGTATTAATAACTATAAGTTCACCTATCCTTAAGATTCCTTTTTTATTTTTTTCATTGAGTTACCCCAGACTCTGATGCAACACATGACACAGTTAATAATTTTAGTTCTATAAAACATATTATTATTATTATTAATGTTATTTTACTCTTTTAATTATCCAGTCATTCAATTTATTCAATTTTGGCCTGCCAATATTTTCTCACTGCAATGTGTATGTAGATAGATAGATAGATAGATAGATAGATAGATAGATAGATAGATAGATAGATAGATAGATAGATAGATAGATAGATAGATAGATAGATAGATAGATAGATAGATAGATAGATAGATAGATAGATAGATGATAGATAGAAAATAAAGGCGAAACACATTATCTATTATACATTATTTATTCACCACACTTATTTTTTATTTATTTTTTTCATTTCAAATTTGCACATATCAGACCTGTACACACATAATTGTCTATATTATATATTGTGTTTTTGCTGTTTTGTACATTGCCTATTTAGATATTTGTATATTATTATTTTATTATCTGTGTCCTGTCCTGTTGCACTGTGGAGCTTCTGTCACTAAAACAAATTCCTCATATGTGTAAAGCTCATTCTGATTCTGATTCTGATTAGATATATAGATAGGTAGATATAGATATATATGTAGTTTTTAGTATTTTTATTTGATTTGTTTTTATATACTTGCAACATCTTCATGTGTGTTAACCAGCTAGAACTTCACCATAAAATAGGTTCATAGTACTGAAATATTTTCTGATGTTACATTTCTATAATCCAAAAATTATTATTTTTTAATATGTTGTTTGATCTGTTTCTGTAAAATTCCTTTGAATATTAAGGTGGTCTGGTTTCTTTAAAGCTCTCCCTCATTCACTCTCACACTCTCTCTTGCTCTCTTGCTTTATGGGCCTCAGAAGAAGTCATCTTTTACAAGCTGACCGGATTTTAGAGCCCTCATTTAGAAGCGGGCTTCCTTAATTAAAAAGACCTTTGTGTGGTCTTCCAGACTGCCTCTTTTATTTGTCCCCCTCCATCTCCATGTTAAAATGGTCCTGATGTGTTGTCTGTGTAAATCCTCCGTGATTTTCTTTCTGTCTCTATTACGACCTCGTTCCTCCGCCATCATCTCGCTTTTTACACACCTTGCCGCTAATGCAGTTTAGGGAAAATAGAGAGCACATTTGAGTGTGACCTCACACTCAGTCTATTTGAAATCACAACCCCCAAAACCTTTGAGGATTTTAGAGAAACAAACAGTCCCTGAACGATCACATTTTGTTAAATGTAGATACTGAAGTGCAGCTAATTGACGCGGTTTGGTGAAGTGCCGCTCTCCACCCCCACTACGCCCTGCAGGACCCAGCTCAGGGTCTTCTGGATTGTTGACAGGGGAAACGGTTAATCCACTCTTGCAGGCCTTGAAGCCTCCTGTAAAACAGAGCAGAGATATCTATTAATTACAGCTCTCATTAATAGGCCTCTCTCCCAGGGCTGTGTGGGTGGAGGGGTGGTTCAACTAAATGGGTTGGCGGTATCGAGCGATGTGGGTGGGGTGGTCGGCCTGCTCTTTTGTATGGCTTTGAAGAGTCTCTGCTTTTGACTATGTGGGTGTCTGTTTGTGTTACTGGATTGATACTGGATGTTTGTGTCTGTCTAGCTGATTTTTTGTTTTCTGTTTGTCGATGCGTGTGAGTGTACGTGTGTTTGTTTGTGTGTGTGTGTATGTGTGTGTGTGTGCGTGTGCGTGAGATGGTGACTGACCACGGGCGAGGATGATGGAACTGCTTTGCGCCGCCGCACTGATTAGAGTCATGTAGAACAAGTTGATATTGACTGGAAAGTGAGTGATGGCGCTGAGCTCTCTGTACTGTCCCTCTCTCTTCCGCCCTGCAGACGGTCATCTGTCATGGTGCATTTGATCACCAGATCCCACCTCTTGATCCACAATCACAAGAAAAGGCCTTTAGCACTTTTTGGTGGAGATAGACCATTTTGGTCCAGGAGAAATGACAGGATTTGACTCATGCTTTATAACTCAACAGTAAATAACTTCAGATAATTATTTGCTCAGTCAAATAAATCTGAATGGTCCGAGTTCAAATTTATATTGAAGAAAAAAAGAATAAATATGTATATATCTTTTACACACACACACACACACACACACACACATATATATATATATATATATATATATATATATATATATATATATATATATGAAATGCAAAAAATATTTGTGCATGTATGCAAAAGATAATTATATACATTATAATCAGTGAGAACCTGACTCCACAAAAATTCGTTAAGTTTGGCAAATAATGCCAAATGCATATTAAAAACGCATGCGTATAAATTTGCATATAAAATGATAACTGTCAGGTATCACTTATATATTTAAACTCAGACATGTCAGAGTTGGTTGTGGCACATTTCTTTAGAACTCAATTGGTTGCACGCTATGCTAGAGTAGCGATGTTAGCTCTCCTCTTTACAGCCTTGTAGATATACAACCACTCAGACACTTTAGTGAGACCCAAGGGACCGTGGCACACTGGCTCTCATATGCCTCTCCTCTTATGTTTCCTCTCAGAGAAGTCATTAACATGCTAAAAAACTACAATTCTGAATTCCCAATCAGGCTTTTTTTAGCTGCTGAATCCTCTGTTCTCTCAGGCTACGGCGCAGGTGGACCCATATGCAAAATGGAGAGTTGCTGGGGGGGCTGGGTTGTATGTTTCTATTTCTTTTGTTTTTCTCAATGGCCTGGTGTTGGTGACACATTTTAAATCGCCCCTGCTGAAAAGGCCATTTTATACTAGCCTGAATTTACCAGAAGAGGAGCATGTAAGGGATCATATAAGTTCTCAGGCAGTCATTTTCTTAGTTTCCACACTACTGTTGGTCATGTTCACTAACACTTCAGTGTTTGTCATATGTTTTGTTCATGTAGGCTGCTCTGCAGAATGTCCAGCAAGGACCGCCACATTGAGTCGAGTTGCCCCTCCTACATAAAGACGGAACCTTCCAGCCCTGCCTCACTGACGGACAGCGTAAATCACCACAGCCCCGGCGGCTCCTCAGACGCCAGCGGTAGCTACAGCTCCACCATGAATGGTCATCAGAACGGTCTGGACTCACCCACTCTTTACGGCCCAACCGGTGCTCTGGGTCCCAGCGGAGCTGGAGCCAAGCGTTACGAGGACTGCTCCAGCACCATCACGGAGGACTCGCAGATTAAATGCGAGTACATGCTGAACTCCATGCCCAAGCGCCTGTGTCTGGTGTGCGGGGACATCGCCTCCGGCTACCATTACGGTGTCGCGTCCTGCGAGGCCTGCAAGGCCTTTTTCAAGAGGACCATTCAAGGTTGGCTTTTACCCTCCCTCAGCTAGAACTTCAGCTAGGTTCAGGTGGCAGGCCAAGGGGCCAGAGAGTGCAATACCTAGAATCAGCACAAAGCAATTCCATACATCCAACATCCGCTGTCTTTACTCCACACGTCCAGTAGACGTGTAAAGCCAGAGGGTGGTAATGCTCTAGCTTATTATGGTATTTGCTGCAAAAAAATAAACATTTCGTGTCTTATTCCTTCAGATTAACACGTTTGATCAGTTATATCAAATAAGAGCTTAGAGGTAATTGAATGTACTGGGAAGTTACCCATCTGCTAGTTTTTTAGTGGTGGCAGTGAGAGCTCTGCGGAACAAAGTAGGTGCTGAATAAATGGGTCAAATATTATGCTCGGCCTGAACACATTCCAGAAGATGGGAATTTGACATATCGGTATGTTTCATCCCATTAGCCAATAAAACTCTTGGTGATTTCCAAAAACATCCTATCCAGCTGGACATTTATTGACTTCCAGACTGTCTGGTTTTTGAGGGAAGGAGCAGGGTTGGGGAGTTAAGGGATGTAGAGGCGTCAGGACTTCGATTTGGCTGGGGGCATTGGGACAGGCGGCGGCACGGGCGCCATGACCACTCAAATCACTAGCAGCTGGCATTCCGGTGGCACTCCTCCAATGCCACCTGACAACCTGCATTTATCACCTCCCAATTGAGCCACTCGTAGCCAGGCGGTGGCAAAATACGAGAGGGGAACACCAAGAATGCAACCTCAGGAAGCCCAGAACATTCCCAAATCCATTCCCTACTTCATAGCCGTTGCATAAGGTCAGCCTAAGGTCACGTTGTAGCCATGTTCTGGTAATGAGCTTCATTGGCATTTGACTGCGACTGATGAATGATGGAACTGTAGCGTTTAGTATGAAGACAGGCAGTGGAAGGAAGCGCTAGGCACATTTTATATCTTGTTTGAAACCTCTCGGCAGCCGCTTGAGTGATAGACAATGGACATTGCACTAATCGACTGCCACCTAACTCAAATCACATCACTCTATCCTGTCAGCGAACACACACACATACAGCCTCCTTTCCACTGTGTTGATAACCTGGACACAGCGCTCAAGCCATTGGCATTCAACTACTGGTAGGAAAGCACCTATATTAGATTGGCAAGGATTTTTCCCCCCTCGGAACATTCCCAGCTGGTTAAGACCACTCAACTGGCCTCAGACCTCATGAGAATCACCTCGCATCTACACACACATCCCCATTCCACATGCATTCCTCCCAATCCAAAGACCCTAATGGATTCTGGAGATTACCTGACTAATGAATATTGGAGCTCAGTTTAATGGACATGCATACTTTAAATACTGTTTCCTGTTGAATTAGCAGTCTTGAGCATTTAGCCCCCCTGCTCGCGCTGCTAATCTGCTTTTTAATGAGGAAACATCAGTTCACAGAAGAGAAGTCAATACAAATCAGTGTTTACAAAGTCTGATTAACTCTGAAATATTTCATCAGTGTGGAGGTCCCAGACGGGCCCTATGTTAATTGCATGAGTGCGTGTGTGAGAGAGTGTGTTTCAGCCCAAGAAGTGTGAGTGCACGTATTTGTGTTCTAATGGTTATTCTATAGCACAAATTCTCTCCATACATCGATAGTTACAACACTGCCATAAGCCATTCCAAAACCTAAATTTGTTAAATTAAATTACTATATCTGGCAAGTAATTCTTATAATACAGCCAACAAAAATGCTTTTAATAATTTAAATGCTTTTATTGTGTGCCAGATTACTCATCAGACTTCTATTTGCGTGCTGTTGCAATAACAAGCATATATCATTGCTTTTTCCCCTCTCATAGCATCATAATGCTCAAAGAACACGCTGTAATAGTCTCCTCTATGCCAGGAATCGTAGTAGCAAACTTGTGGCTCTTTGTGTGTGTTGATGTGGGGGATTGGTAAAATGAGGATCCCTGGTCACCAGGCGATTGGAAGTTCACACAGAGGTGAATTGTGACCTGCAGGTCTTTGTTTAGGTTTACTAAAAGTCTGGCCTGCCTGTCTGCCTGCCTGTGTAGCTTCACACAGCTCTGTGACACATGACCTCTGAGGAGAGCCAGTGGCGCTTTCCTGCATGACCTTTTGCACTCTCAGTCACACACATATATGTAGACTTGATGGGAAGTGATTACTGTATTTCAGTCTTTTCTTTTGAACTGACAAATTGAGGTTGGGTTTGCACTTGTAGTATCTTACTTGTTGAGAGTATCAGTACATTTATAAGTTTGAGGTTGGTAAGACTTATTTGAATATTTATTCAGCAACAATGCATTAAATTGATCAACTGTGACAGTAAAGCCATTTATAATGGTAAGATTTAAATTTAAAATGAATGCTGTTGTTTTGAACTTTTTATTCATGAATTGAAATCATGAAAAATATATCACAGTTCCCAAAAAAATATTGCACAGTGATTATTATATATTTAATAATAATAAGAGTAACAATAAACATTTCTTGAGCACCAAATCATCATATTAGAAGGATTTCTGAAGGATTGTGTGCCAAATTACATTTTACATACAAACATATTAAAATAGAATCTTTAAAATTGTGATAATATTTAACAATATACTGTATACTGTACAGTATGTAACGTGTTTGTTTGTTACCAACCTCAAACTTTTATAAGTGTGTATATATAAAATATTATATTATATTGCATGTATGCTATTTTTTGCTGGATTGCTATAGGAATAAGGTTTTGTTGGCAGTCATTAAACACTCTCTGTTCCTTCTCTCTACATGCCTCGCCACAGGAAACATTGAGTACAGCTGCCCCGCCACCAATGAATGTGAGATCACCAAACGTAGAAGGAAGTCCTGCCAAGCCTGCCGCTTCATGAAGTGTCTGACCGTCGGCATGATGCGAGAAGGTGAGAGTAATAAAAAAATGCTTGGGGAGGGGAAGAAATGAACATTTTATCCATTGTCCAACTGTATTTCTCACTCTATCTACCATTCTGAGGAAATGCACAGGTTTCCATAAGGGGGAAAATAAAATAGAACAGGTCTAGAATGAAGTCAAGGTTGAAACTGAAGGGCCGGTTGGCCTCGTGCTCCGAGGGTCACTCACGGTCAGCCAAACACCATCTTTTGTCTTGGCCTCCAGGCCCAGTTCTAACTAACAAGACTGGTTATTATTTAGAGAGCTGGCCTGTGAGGCATTTTCTCAGAGGTCTGCCAAATGGACAAGCAGTTATTTTCAAACCGCAGCTCTCCTGTGGAAACACAGGCTCTGGCTCTCCAGGCTTTCCCGCCTTTGATGTTAAAAGTTTACAGAGGAGCTTCCTGAACTAGCCTTTAACCTTCACACAGGAAAAAAGTCCTTTCTGATATCTTCAGCGGCAGAAATGCAGCACGGCAGCTCATTTCCTCGCTTCTCATTCAGGTGGACAGGAAGTGTTTTGTCTGCCTCTGAAAGAATCGCTGTCATAGGTGGGAGAGGGAAGACTTGAGAGAGAATGAGAGGTAGGCTATGCTTCTGTCACTCACAGAACAGGACCTCTTAGAGACGCAGGTGACGGCACTTATAGGCTCACAGTTGTGTGTGGACACAAACACTATGCCCCCTTTAAGTCACGATCAGGTAGACTGCACCTTATTCACCGAGACACGAGACCAGACACACACACAAACCCTGCGGCCAACCTTCCTTCTGCAGACCTGAGTGGTCAGCTCACATTATACCAAAACAACGCAGCTGGAGAGCAACAGCAGGCGCAAATGCCCCACAGGTCCACATTTGTTTGCTTTGAGTGTAAGAGCATGCGCATATGCGTGTTTTTGCCTGTGTGAAATGTTTCTTTTTCATATTATCCGTCTTTTTCTCACACACACACGTGCACACACACACATAAATGGCAATCTCATTCAACGCTATTGTTGCCCTGTGCAGGGACATTTGCCTACACGGCCGGTGTCGCTGACAGGTAGGTAATTGATAAGTAGAGGCCTGTTTTCAGAAAGGTCTGAGGGATGTAGTTGCATGTTTGATATGGCATCTTCTCCCATGAGCACCCAGACAAATAGCAGCCTTTTGTTCTTGCTGCTAGCCACCCATACACACATATATCAAAATGGCACCCAATGGCACAACCATTTGTTGTAAAGTGCTTGAATTTAATACAGAGGTCCCCCTCTACATATGAATAAGGGTCATTTGAAAAATTGATACATCAATTTTCTTATTTTTCCAAAACATGTTCACTCTACACACAAAGAATGAAAAAAAAACATGCATACAAACAAATCAGTTCAGCAATGTATATTTATTGTTCTTTACTCTTTACTTTTTTTTTATGTAGCATTGTTTTTGTTACTCGGTTTTATGACAGCCCCTACTTTTGAATTTCTAGTTTGTCATTTTCACAACGTTTTTTTTAGACATGCAATACAATGACACGTCAACCTTAAAACCATTCATATATAATCTGTGTAAAAAATATTATGCTAACATTATTTTTGTTTCAGGTTTACAACACTACTTCTGACCGTCGCACTAGCTTGTTTTTTAAGGTTGTGTTGTTTTTTAGACACAACAAACACATGCAAACATAGTTTAACCTCATTCAATACTCATTTTTAAAACATATTTAGATTTTTTTTTTTTCAATTGACTTTGTTACAGCTATTAACAAACTTTATTATGACTTTATTATTTATTTATTATTTTATTTGTTTTATTTTTTTTTTTAAGGATTGTTTTTACAGCATTTTAGACACAATCAACACAAATACAAAAGCACAAAAATTTAACCTCAAGTATTCATATGAAATATTTGCTATTGGTTTTGTTGAATGCCTAAGGTCCCTCACAGTTCTGTGTGTGTAAAATGCTCCACTAGCTTTATATAGTTTGTTGATTTTACTAGCTTTACTAGCATTTGAACATTACTTTAGCACATTTTTAGCTTTGTTTTAGACATGCTTGCAAACACAATTTATGGCTGTTCATATTAAATATTTCAATTCCTTTTTTTGTACCACTGATGTCCCACTTGGCATCCTAACATTTTGTTTGGTGGTTTTACAGAACGTACATTTTTTAAACATTTTGATAGCACCTTTTTCAGGTTTTGTTGTTTTCAGTGATTTAGCGCAGAACTCACTGGCCTGGGATCAGATTAAATTCAGATCAGTCATCTATGTGTGTGTGTTAGTTGTCAGCCGGCGTTAACTGTGACTGGCTAGCTTTGGTGAGGTACGGGCTAAGCCGACATGTCAGCGTCCGTGCAGAGGTGTTGGAGAGTTTTGGGGGAGGGGGTATGGGATGTTACCCATAGCCAACAGCTTGCTTAAGGGGAAGATCTATCTGAAATTAGCCCTGTCACCCCTGGGAGACATGGAGGTGGGGATGGGATAAGTAATCCTGATAAAGAAAGGATCCTTCACACACACACACACACACATACACACATCCACAACATACACTTGGAGTTCTGTACACCAGGCAGCCAAAGTGATGAAATCCTTCGGCACACACAGCCAAACCCCCGCAGGGCTAGTCGAACCAGCCAACATGATATCTGTCCACCTATCACACCACAACTCTCACCTGCAGCTTAACACCCCCACATTGTACACACACACACCACTCATACATATGCACAAGCAAAGCCTCTCAGCAGCACACACTCACTGTCGTACCGAAGGCTTGTGCAGGTGCTCACCTTGCAGGCACATGCGCGTTCTAGTTGCAAGGAAATTGCTGCCTCCAGCTATGTCTCTGTTTGACCCTGGGGGCCAACTGCCTGCCGCGTCGCTACCTCCAGCCACCCAACTGTAAAATTATATCCACAGACAGTCAGAGAGACAGCGAAGGGGCCTGACGGAGCACTGGCCTGAGTCCGCAGCCGGAAATCAGCCCTAACATGCTCGAGCTAAAGCACCCAGCGGTACGCAGTGTGAGGGGAACGAGAGCCGTACATCAGGACTGTAGAGTGCTTATTACACAACACTTAGAGAGATGCAGTTCACACACTCACAGAAACACTCACTGATGCATGCAACGTTGATCACACACACTTATACTCAGAGAAAGCACTTATTCACAAGAACATATACACTAGGACGCTAATGCATATACACGCACCCATAAACACCTACATGCTCTTCACTCCGCTAAACCTTGCGTACTCAAGCTAAGGGAAAATGTGCATATGTGTGATGATGAGGCTAGATTCTCAGTCACTCGTTCCTCATGTCTGAACATGACCTTCTCCATAGAGAGAGCTCTCTTTCTCCTACTTTTTTGGAGTGATACTTCTGTCTTCTGTCATAGAATCTATTTCAAACATGGTATATTTTATTTGCTTTCATCTAAACTCAGTAAACGAATAAGAGAGAGAGAAAATAAGACGCAGGTTGGCAGTGATGGGATGCACCTTCCGAATATGTAACATCTAATTCCTGCTCAAGGCAATTAGAGCTCGCCCAATTATTGTGCTGTATTATAGATAGCGGCTGTCCTAACGAAGGCTAGAGTTTGGATTCTGACAGCAGTGGCTCTCCCCACTGCATCTCCCAGGGGACACGAGCTGCCATGGAAGCAAAATAGCCAGACCTGCCTGTAGATATGAGTAGGCTAAATGTCTCTCTCTATCTCTCTTTCTGTCTCACACACATATACACTGGCATACATACTCATACATATAGAGTGCGTGCTGCTTTTAGTCAGAGCAAGAGAGCAATTTAAAACTCAAAAGCCTGCCTCATCGCATCAAATCCCGCTTAAAATTCCTCTGCTTCTGTGCTGCAAACCCTTCAGTGAAATATATAGCTTGCTGGCCACTGTCACCATTATCATGACTGACAGAGGACATGCCAGAGCCAATGATCACAGTGGTCAGATACAGCGCTGCAAAAAAGTTCTTATTTTCGCACAATATTTAGTCTATAAGTTCTTAACTGGTAGATTGTGACCCAAATATTGGTTCTTATTTTTTGTTGATGTCAAAGGTAATCAAACTCTAGTATATTTTGATCCAGATTTGTCTGCCAAATCAGATAGTTTGCATGTCATTCACTCATCCTGTGTTGAATGGCCAGTTATAGGCTGCCGATAGTATTAATTCTGTAATTACTTTAATCTAAAATTCTACAATACTACTACTAATAATAGATTAAAATATTTTTTTCTTATTAGATAATAAATAATTCTGTTATTGTGATTATTGTTAATTATGTTTTTAAATTATTGGCTTAAAAGGACTATTGGCTTGACAGGAGTCTTGTCGCGTGCATCTCACCTCCTTCTTCCTCATTTCTACTTTTCTACCTTCCACCCCATTTCTGTTTTATCCATTCATTTCTGTTTTGTCTTTTTTTGCTTTCCTTAGTTCCTTATTTCTTTCGTTCTTTCTTTCTTCCTTTCTTTCTTTCTTTCTCCCTCTCTCTCATTCATTCTCTCACACTCCAACCCTTCCTCAGCTGCATTTCGCTCTCTCGCCCCTCTCTTCCTCTGACGGGGGGCATAAATCATCGTGCTGTCAGCGGGCTAGGCTCGTTGGATTATGCAACGCCGCCATTCATTTAGAGCCTGAGGAGAGGACCCGTCTGAGACCACCCTCCACCCACCACGTTCCCCCACTCTTGCCTCCCCAAAATAGAGAGCCAGCATCTTAAAGAGAGCTCTCAGGGGGGTGATATCATTATGCAGTCTCTCTCTCTCTGTAGTTTGCCCTACTTTATTCCTAGATAGCGCCTCTGTGTGTGCTTTTAAATGTCAGCATGGCAACTCTTTCTCACAGATGGTTTGTTTTTCGTCCAGTGTGCGATTGTGCTACACCTTCAGTTCGAGGTCCGACCCATCTCCTCATTAAGGAACAAACTGTTGTCCATCTTATTGCAAGCCACCAAGACTAATATACTGCTAGATATATGGCAAACCAACCAGACAGAAAAATCTTTGTGTAAAGCACTGATGATATACAAGTACACTCTTAGATAATAAAACTTCCAAAAGTGGATTTTCACAGCAATGCCATTTTGGATTTCAGAAATGTCTACGTAATTTAATTATATGAAATATTTATAGAACTTACACTGTGACATCCGGTTTTGGTCTAACTTCTAAGTATGAAATGTCACTCAAAAGAAGACTTTTGCCTCTTCATCGTGAAGGAGAACGTGTGCACCGCAGACAGTCACGCTCTTCAGAATGGAGCCATTTGAATATCATGACAGCCTCATTATAGTGTCATAACTGACTGGCGGGCCTTGCTTGATAGCTCTAGTGATGTGTATCACAGCACACACCTCCCTTCAAGGATTGAAAGCATGTTGCTTCACCTGAAATAACCCTTCGTGGGTCATCTGGGAGTCGTCCGACTGTCCTATCTACCGCACCTGCTTGAAAACCCGAACTACTGGCCATAGCACACCCTTCCAGGTTGTGTCTGGGAATGAAACAGCTGGGTTAGTTACCCTCCATCCCCCTCATCTCGCCCTCCTCTCTCTCCCCCAAACCTCTCTTACTATTTTGGAGATCCCCTCTGGCACTGCCTAAAACGACACACATAATTAGGGCATTAACTCCTCTTAATTGGTGAGAGGTTTCTCTTTTTTTCCGTGCAGAGACAGAAAGGTCATCGTTGTGACTTTTCCACCTCCTCTCCAGCAGCAACAGAAGGCACAGTAGCGCAAATCCCTCCTCGACTCCTTCCTCGGTTCTCCCCTGCCACCGCTCTTCCCTCCCCTCCAATCCCTCTGTTCTTGCGCTCCCTGGTTGCTCGCCATCCTCAACTAAATGACATCTTTAGGCATTCGAGTAACCCACAGAGGATTGGTGGAAGTCCCTGTGCTGAATTGGAGGCAGAATGAGCGTTGTGTGTTTGGACCCCAGCCAGGCGGGGGAAGATTTTACATGCTGCTGACTTTGGAGGACTCTTCCCATCCTCCTCCTCCTCCTCCACTCGTGCATTTCCCAGTCTGCCACAACCACTTGTGGGCAGAGGGACAGCTGGAGGTCTGTGCTCTTACGTTTTCCATTCAGAGCACCAGGGACACTTTGCTGACACTTTGATTTTTCCCAGAAGGCAGCTGCTTGGCACGTCCATGGCAGATATTCACATAATTAGGAGATGTATACATACAGTGGCCACAAAAAGGACTTGGACAATGTAGCCACACTTAAGGTGTGAATGCTTTAGCATTAGATGAAATATCAAACCAACACTGTAAAAAAAAAATCTGTAAAATACCGTAAAATTTACCGTAAAACTGGCAGCTGTGGTTGCCAGAATTTTACCATGCAAAAAATATGGTAGCAACATTTTAGGTTTTACTGATTTAACTTAAATTTTACATTTAAATGCCGTAATTTCATTACCTGATATATTGTTAATATACCAACCTGTTGAAGTACTGAAATGTGTACCTTTGTAATACACTGATAACCACCAAAAGCAGGTGGTGATGAGAAAGTCACATGATGAGCCAAAACCCATCACAAGCAGCTTTTAAATATTAACTTGTATAGAAGGTGCACAGTGTCATTCACACAAACACTAAACACCATCATGGTAACACACATGAAACTGAAATAATGCAATAATTTAACAACATTAGATGTAAAATACAACCCTAATGTACACAACTGATAAGAAAAATCAGTTATTTCAACAAAAAACATTTTGATGATGAAGTATAAGTGATTTGAAATGTAACGCAGGGAATTCTGTGAATGTCCATTTACGGTTATTCATTGTAAATTATACGTTCTTTTTCCCACTTCCAAAAACGGTATACTACCGTAAAATTACATGTAATATCCAATACAGTTTTTCATCATATAAAGTAGGGAAACAGGTTTTTACTGTAGCAGTGAAGTGCCGTTTATTTGAAATTTATATAATTAAGACACATTTTTGTTTTATTTTTATTTATTTTTATTTTTGTTTTAATGTATTTAGATTTTTTATTTTTATTTATTTAGGGAAAAACTGTATTGTCCATTTATCCGTTATGATCCATAATATTGAAATAATAATTAGTATCATTAGAATTTTAATTTCAGTGCATCCCTAGTATAAATGAATACAGTTATTTCTACAAAAACTTCTGATTTAATTTGCTCTCAGATGCCTCTAGATTTTTTTATTTTGTTTCTAGTGCAATGAAGTTCATTAAGTGTGACTTAAGTGTCCATGTACTTTTTGGGTCCACTGTACATTCAAATGCAAACAAATGCAAATGGTCTTTCTTCACTCTCAACAACCTGAGATACTTGTGGCCGAATCACCCTAAATGCAAGTGCTGTGAATGTGTACTTCCACAGGCCTGGCAGACGCTGCCGAAGCGAGGGACTTCGATTGAGCCCGTGATTGAGTGGCTCAGCAATAGTCTGGACCGCTTCCAGAATTCAGCGTGTCCCTCATCACAAGCGCTTGCAGCCCACCACCCGCAATCCCAGAGAACGCCTCCGTTGGGACGCTCGTGCAGCCGCCTTGTCCAGCACCTGCTGACCTTTTAATGGCTCTATATGGGCTCTTGCAACCGCACCAATCATGCAGCTGCCCGACTGTCATAACAATGCAACAGTAACATGTCGTTTTGAATGATGTAGCTCAATCAGTGCTCTGTACAGTGCAGTGGGCCATGGCCGCAGGCTGCGATTTGCCTGCACTGGCTCTCTCCTACTGCTTTGTTTTGGTAATTTGTGACCAATTTCCTTACTGGGCTGCGCAATTTGTGACCAATTTCCTTACTGGGCTTCACTTGTGCATAAAGGCACAAGTCGGACTGGGCTCTTGTCTTCTCCGGTTCTGCGCCGCTGCTTGCAGACGGCAGGTTTTTTTTGCATAGACAGACCATGCTGAGCCCACAGACTGTGCTTTTCCAGCCGGCCAGGCTGATTTGGTTGCAGGGCAGGGTCTGGAATTTGGCAGGGGCCTGATGCCTGCACAGCTGGCATGGCGAGAACGTCCTTATTTCTTTATGTCAGGAAGCAGGCCAGTAGAATCGCTACGGCCCAATCGCACCCGTTTACCCTCTCAAGGCGGAGAGCATCATCCTCTCTGTCCGATTATCTTCACTTATTGGGAACTGACACCTCACACACACACATACTCAAAGCATGTGGTCTCCATATCACCATACTCTGTCAATCCTTGTGGACTGGTGCGGTTGAGCAGGAGAACGTAGATGTAGAAGGCAGGGAAGATGGTTTGAGCGATAGACCGTTCTGGTATGAGCCCTGAGGGGGGCTGGTGAGGCTAAATTTGGTGCAATGTGGAACTGCTGGCTTTGAGAGGCTTGATAATAGTAATCTATGAATGGCAGGAGCGCGATCACGGGTGAGAGGAAGTCTTGAATTGCTACTGTAGAGTCGGCAAGGCAAACATTTTTTACGCACTCAGGATCAAAAGTGCTTCACCACTCTGGATGCAATATTATTAACTTCCAAGGATAAACATACACTTTTGTAGTCACTGGACTTTTTCCACACTTCCTCATGCAGCTGATGCATTCTGCGAACTCAAATCACACTTTAATTTCAAGCTCCAGGTCTACTGGTACAGATCTTCTAATGTGAATCCTTAACAAATTCACGATAACACTTTTGCCGCCACATCTGTTTCTTTATAAGCGCACGACAACACAACAGCGCAAGTGTAATTAGCATGAGTGTCAGCATGTACAAAAGCAATTGTGTAATTTGCAGTAAAATAGGTCACAGGCATTGAAACAAAGTATTATAAATGTATTTCTGTCCTGAGGTTTGTTACCAGCAGGCACATCAGTACGCATCTGTTAATTTCTCATCCAAAAATAGTGTAGAAATGACCTGCTTAGTTTGATGCAGGGTATTAATCTATCAGCGATATCCCCACAGATCTGCCCGTTGTTGTTGTTAGACATGTTTTTTATGTTGCTTTTATTTTGTGTTGTCTGTGTGGTTGCCATTTAGCAGGTAGTTTTCTCCAAAGTGAAGAACTGAACCTGCAGATTATGTGATAGCAGACCACATGTTTAGCTGTTATGCTACCAACACGCAAGAAAGATTGTGTTTTTAAGCTCCTATTGGTAAAGGTGCACAACATACATGTCTTGAATGAGGAAAAGCACTGGTCTCACGACTCTCTGCTGTGCACACACACACACTTACAAACACACAAACACACTTACAAACAGAGTATTATCCTCTCCCGGTACCCCAGGCTGTCCGGCACAGAGCTGTTAAAGCACTGATATGACTGACAGATGAAGTTTCTTTAGAAGAGTGTATTTCAGTGGGTCATACCCCAATCACTCAGCCGTAAACCCACACCACACTTACAGTCCTCGTGTTTACCTCACCTAAAAGTGTCACAAAACCGACACACAAATAGCACACAGACAGTGAACAAAGGACTTTTTTGTTTGTGTGTTTATTGTGAGTATTCATGTCTCCGTTTCAAAGACACTGTGTGATGAGTCAATGCAGCCCTCACTATGTGCAATGGAAAATTAATGTGAGCTGATTGCAAAGCATTTCATTTACTCATTGTCTTTAAATTGCTTTGGGCTAATTAGATGGCACAAGGCCTAATTGTACGGATTTTTTAGTAAGTGCTGATGAGGTGAATTTGACGCATGTAGAACAATATCATCAGATATTTTTAGAGTGGTGTAGTGGAAGGAGAGAGATGACACAATATTTCTTTCTGTTTATTTTATCATGTTGTTCAAAACCTAAATATGTAATGCATATAGTGGGGATCAAATGTCTGAGACCATTGCATGCTTTTCTAATTTATTATTATTATTGTTATTATTATTATTATTTTCATTGTCAGAGTCACAAATTCATCTTTTGTCCATTTGTATTAATTTTATTGATATTTTATTAATTATCTTAATTAATTGATTAATTATAATATAATTTTATAATATAATATTATAATATACAGTGTGTGTATATACAAAAAATACACACACACTACATGTAAATATTGCTAATAATTTGGTTTTGTTTAAAAAAAAAAAAAGATGTTTTTTTTTGTGTGTGTATGTGTTTTTTTTTTTGTCTGCTATTGTATTATGTCATATTTAGGTTTTGATAATATGATCACATATACTACGTTCACATTCTGAGTCCCAAGTATGCACTGTGGAAGAAAGAAAGTGGAATAGGCCAAGATGCTTGTTCTGTCATTTGAAGGGTTGTATGAACACACTGGGCATGGTGAAGTGGCAATTACCCACACATCTCCTACCGACCAATCTGAAGCAACCTGCAGGCCTTCCTACAAGACCATCAGTTTCCCCACTGCCCCATATTAACCAGTGTGGCCCAGCCCCCAGCACCATCCCGTGCTCTGCTCTAATGCAATCTCCCCCATCAGACGGCCACCATCACCCACTGCCTTACAGCACTCACGCCCTTCCATAGTGACACATACCATATCAATCTCACAGCTCCTGATAGACGATGACCTGCCACGAAAATCTGTCTGTTCCGGTCATGTTGAAAGCTTATAAATGTTTACACATTTTTGAAGGAGACAGCCTCCTTTTTAGATGATTCATTGCATATGTGTATAAGGAATGTGTTGAAAGTGTACCTGCATGGTTTGTGGTCCCAACAGTTAACTCATTTTCATATCTATTACTGTTCAACCCCTAAGGGTTAATTTTGTTACCCTCTTCCCCCATCGTATACCCCTGCTCAACATCCAAACCTCTACAAGTCCTCCACCCTCAGAAGACACCCACTGTCTGTTATGATGATGTCTCAAAAGCCCTCCATGTGATCAGTGAGGCCGAGGGGAGCACTAGCACAGCAGGGAATGCCGTTCTGTGTGAAAGTGTCTGAATGCAGCAGCAGAGGGCTCGGCCCGAGACACACGACTGATGAGACTTTAATTAGATCATTTAGAGGCGAGGAATTGTTCAGGCAGAGAGAGGCCTTGTTAATGCAGTCATACAGCTCACTAAGTAGTTTTTTCCTCAGCAATGATTTTCCTCAGGTAATAACCAAGCCTACCGCACACAAATACAGACAATGGAGCTTTAGAATGGAGTCTATCTATCCATCTGCCAATCATCTTTCCATTTGTGTATCAGTCTGTCATATTTGGCGGACGGATTAAAATGTATTGTGTTTTGATTTGTTTTGTTTTATTTTAGTTTATTTATTTATTTATTTATGAAAAATTAGTAGATGTTTTTTTTTTTATTATTACTATCATCATCATTATTATTATTATTAATAAATACAATTATATTCTATTATCAGTCTAATAGTAGAAGCAGATAATTTCAGGACTTTTCTACACTATAATGCTATTTATATAAAGTATATTATTATTATAGATAGTAGAAGCACATGATATCAATTTTTTTTTTTTTTTTTTTTTTTTTTAATAGTTTTTAGAGGTTACGTTTGAATGCATTTATTAAAACAAAAAACAAATTAGTATGTAAGCAACTGTCACAAAAATCAGCATCACTTATTATCTATAAAAGAATGTGGAATAAAAGAGAGGGAAAGAAAGAAAATGTGATATTTTGTAGGTGAATCCAAGCAAGTTGCGACGTCAGGAATAGACAGCGTGGTTGCCACGTCAAATCACAAATTATGTTGTACTTTGACAGATTGTAGCCTTGCTTTACAAGTGCAGTTACATCTCATTTGTCACTGTTTGATCTGTAAGTGTGGCTACAGGAAAGGAAGGCCCTCCATCTTGCCAGAAATTTAATGGCTGGAAGATGGACGACGGCCGACAGCCACCTGCCCACAGACCGCAGCGCTGATCTGTTCTCATTTACTCCACCATCAGGCCAGATGAAGGCAAAAATCGCTCCTTTTGATCCTGCAATGCCGGCCACCACCTCCCCTGGCCGATATCTCACCCCTACACACCCGTGTGCTGTTAACACCTCATTCTGGCTTGGCTTTTGCCCACCATTGGGTGTCTCTTTGGATTAAATGGAGACCTCAGATGTAAACACAATCATGCTCCTTGATTTTAAATTGATGTATTTTTCTCCAAAGCCCTTTTCAGACGGAACTAGTTCTCCCAGGCAAATTTTGTTTCACAGGCATACTTTATGATTTAAATCCTGTTTGAATGAAACATATCTATGATTTTCTTGCATAGCCTTGGTTAAAAATAATGGAGCAAATTAACCACAGTTTTTCGGCTAACTCTAGTTTCCTCAGAGAACTACTCCTTTGGGATAGCAATGCCTGTGGGGTTTTTTTCCACCACTGTTTTAATTTATTTTGCTCTTTGTTGAATAGCGTAACTAAAGCTAAATTTGTCATTGCAGTGCCTGGTGCATATTTTTTTGTTTATTTGTTTGTTTGTTTATTTCTTCTGCTTTTTCATGGATTCCTTCGTTATTATTATTGGTTTTATTGGTATTGGCAGATAGAAGAAGAAGATGATATCAGGGCTTAATTTTCTCATTTAAATAGTTTACTTTTTAGTTGGTTTCATTAGAATACATTTATTGAATACTTTTATTTTACTGTTTAAATATTTTTAAAGCAATTATTTGATTATTTAATGTTATTGATTATTAATATTATTATTTATGTGTATTCATTCACATAGATTTGTTTTGCTTTCATACAATTTTACATAATAATAAATTATTATTATTATAAAATCATCATACATGGTTGTAGACGTCACAGGTTTTAGTCCAGAAAAAGACATGGGCCAAAGAGGGCATGTAGAGATGTTGAAAGAGTCTCAGTCCATTGTGTGGTGTTAATTCGCTCTGCTCTGCTTGCTCCTGGGCAGACCGGAGGCCTGGGTAAATTCAGTTTGAACACGGCACATTGTCTAAACATATCGGCCTGCCAATCAGTCACCCCGAGCCCTGATAAGAGCCGTCTTGTATTATTGAATCAACAATAGGGCGGCTCTGCCGGCAGGAAGATAACACACGCTTATTTCTCTTTAAGTCTCGGCAGAAGAAAGGCGCTGTCCACATCCACCTCATATAACTGCCTCAATTACCATAAAAACCACTGCCGTGCCCAACCTCACACATGTCTCTGCTGCTGTGAAGGAGCCCGCCGTACGTGTCTGTGTGTGTGTGTGTGTGTGTGTGCGTGTGTGCATGTGTGTGTGTGTGTGTGTGTGTGTGTGGAGGGAGAGGGCCATAAGATAGCACTGTGTTTCCAATTATGAATTTCAACATTTCAATCATTTGGATGACATTCCATCAGCGCTCAGCACCCCCCTAAAATTTCAGTGTCCTTTATACTGGCGATCCTGGATGAAAGATGGGTCATAATAAAATTGTGCTCGCCTCTGAACAGCCATGACTCGATAACCAATAACAGCTTTACACAAGTGACACCGTTCCACTCACAAACACCTTTTCCATCGCTCCGGTTGTGTTTTCTTCCCCTCGCAAAGTAAGCACAAACATGTCAATTTGACCTAGCCGCCGATCCCCTTTCTCTCTCTCCAATATACGTGGCCATTTGAAGTGGAAAATCCGATGGTGATCCAATCACAAGTGATTCCAATATCGGCAGTCAGCAATATTCCTCCGCCCCAAAATGATCGCTGTTCATCACTTTGTCTATTAAGTCAGCCATGCATTTGGCAGTTTAGCAACAAAGCCCAGAAAGAGCCGCAGCCCGCCACGACTGGAGTTTCTGTGCCGAAAAATATCACACTGAATTTGTCTGCATCAGTCAATGCCCACTCACTAGCTTCGGCCCACTGCAGTCACATGACCAGGGCACCTGCAGTTTGCTTCTCTCTCGTTCTCGTTTTAAGCATTGTTGAGAATGGACAGGGCATGACACAATAATTAAAGTAAGTAGATAGCTCAGTAATTCTCTCCGGATTTTGTGCGGACAATGAGCGGGGCTCCCTCTGTCCTATCTCTTTAATTTCTCTGTGCATCTCCTTTTTCTCCGGCTCTGGATCTGCCTGTGTGTAGGGAGAGGCAGCCAAGCACCGGACACATTTCATTAGGATCACCCACTCCTGCTCCTCTTAATATTTGAAGGCTCATTTGTTAAGTGGGAATGGTCTTTTCTCCTTGTCTTTTTTACCCCCTTTTTGTGGGCTTTGGAAATATAATTTTCAATTTTTAATTTGATTCATTTAGATTAAAATCATTAATCAGGACTGAAAGTGAGTTAATTTTCTGGAAAATAAATGAGCTTGTTCTGATAGCTCTTTATTAAGTGAGAGGTGTGTGCAGAGGGGTGGGCGGTGATGGAGGAGGGTCTCTTTCAGGTACTATAGGATCGAATATTGGCCCAAAATGAACAAGTGAGAGAGATGTGGCACGTTGGTGGGCTTATCCTGTGATTTTGTGCATCTAGAGGTCTAAATTTCCATAAAATTGTATTAAACTGTGTCTCAAATAGAATATCTTGTTTTAATTGTGCATTTACAATTACATGTGTACATTTGTGTCATTTGGTTATGTTATGTAAAGGTCTTACAGATATTCATATTAAAACTGAAAAATCCTCATTTAAATAATATTGTATAAAAAAATATGATTTCATGTAAAATAAATATTAGAACCATAAACAGCAAAAGGCAGCTGAAATGAAATTACATGTAAAAAAACAATTAACCATAATAGTTTATATTATAATAATGTTTTATTATATGAAATATATCATAATTCAGAAAAATACAGTTATTCAACTTTTTTTCAGAAGCAAATATATATTGGTAAACATTAATTTATTTTTTACTTTAATTTTAAATCAACTGGTGCAATATATTTATATGTATAAATATATATTGTGTTTATAAACACTATTAACTATTATTTAATGATATTTTATAAATTATTATAATAATTATTATTATTTATGTACATTTTGGCATCTAATAGCAGTTTCAGTGGAAATGCACTTATAAGATTAATTTTAAGATTAATTAATTTTTCGGAACACACAACGACACACGTGCTCCCTCACACCAGACCTGACTTGTTTGTCAAGGTGGTCACGTCTGTTTACTTGCCGGCGGTCAGCACATTTTCAAAGGATGCAAATCCTTGTCAAGGGCTAAGCCGAGCATGAGCGGAAATCTTTCACCATCAAAAATTCAAAGCATTGCTTCTGATATTCCAGAATTCAAAGTACCACCCTCAATGTTTAATTTCAGTAGCCGGCCAATCAAAAGGCAGAACCCAGACATTATTCTGAGTTTGTTTGTTTTTTGGTTTTTCTGTTTGGGAATTTCAACATTTCAAAGCTCAAGACAAATGCTGTCAATATTTGCTCCTCAGTGTAATTATGTTATGGAGAAACTCAAAGGGAGGCGATTGTGCCAAGGGAGCGGGGGGGGGGGGGGGGTTGTTTAACAGGCTTAAACATCAGAATATCAAATAGAAATCCACATTTTATGCATGAATGGCACCACAGAGTGCACTTGTCCCACAGCTTAGCAACCAACATTTACAGCGGCAAAGAAAATAAATTTTCATTGGATTAAGAGGAAGATTCAGTTGACAGTGTGTGTCTACCCCCTCTCTCCTCTTCTTGCGCTCTCTCTCTCGCATCGTCCCAGTGAAGATTTAATAATTCATTCCTGTAGATCTCAGGGGATATGGCAACCAGCAGTCTTGTTGCTCGCCCATGTTCATTTGTCCGAGGCCCATTTGCATTTTGTGTGTAAACTCGGCCGATTGCAATTGGGATTCACTCTTTTTCTCAGAATGAGGTGTGCCGCTTGCTGGGCTGGCCTCAGCGCTTGGGACACACTTTGTTTTGCCCTTTGCCATAGGTCACAGTTATTTCCACATAAAAGCTCATAGCATTAATGGAATAGACTGGAAGATGTGGGCTTCGGTGAAATAGGAAAGCTGACTGAAAGCTCACGTTGACAAAAACAACTTGGTCTCCCTTGGATTTAACTAAAGCGAACCAGCAAGAATATGAGAATGAAGGAGGGTTGTGATATTCTTAGGCCTTGCTTCTAGCATATGAGAGAGAAAGAGTTAAGGTGAACATTTAATAGAGTTTGGCAGCTTAGTAGATGGGTACTTTTACCCGGTGTTCATTTCTGTCAGCACCTAATGACTATTAAATGTGCTTTCTTAAAGAGGAAGGTCACTAGGGTCCAAAATTAACACCCATCAAGAGCCAAATGTGAGTACAAATTGTCTTTGGCAAGTAAATAGTATGCAGTTACCAATGGACGATACCTCAAACTTAGTACATGGTGTAAATTAAGTTGTAAGAATGATTGACTGAATTTTGCAGATGTAAGTAACAGCTTTAGAAAATATCTAGTTGGACATCGACTTAAGAAGGAAAAAGTACTTTCAGAAGTTTATTTTTAGGGCCCAAGCCCTAGGGGGCACATGGTCACTTTTGTTTTTCTAAAGATTATTATTATTATTATTTTTTGGCGAGTCTTAACATGCTCAAAAACACATGTTGGAATCTGTGGTCATTAGGCTGGACCCGGGTGTGGCACAGGGGCTCTATGGCGCCCCCTGGAACACAGTCAGAAAACTTGCTGCATATCTCATACATACTTGAACGTATGCATATGAAACTGGCTACACATGTAGATCTCACTAAGCACAACAACTTCCGCACTGCATGCCATAGGCTCCACCCAACAGGAAGTGAGCTATTCAGGGTTTTCTAATTGAGTGACTGTACTACACAAAAATGCAGTAGTAAATAAACCAAATCAACATACTCTCCTCCTTATGTTTGGTTTGGTCAGTGTCTCCTTTTCCTTCTAGACATACTGTTGATTGAAGATCTATTCTAGTAGCCAGAGTTAGCTAGTTAAGTGCTTGATCCTATATATATATTCAACAGAGAGCTATACTCTTGTGATACATAGCACCTGTAAAAAGAACTGAACTATCAGCACACATTTGACGTTCCTGTGAACACTTAAGCCTTTGTTGAGTGGAAGTGGTGTAGTGTTTATGCATCTCAGCTGCGAGAAATTTGGCCGCCGTATTTACTCAGTGCCCCATCAGCCTTGGCCAAAACAACAGTCTCCTCGCCTCTTTAGTGGGTCTGCACGCACGCTGTTGACTGCTAAACAAGAATAGGTGTAATATAATGATGTAAGTTCGAGACATCAGAATTCTCTGGCCACGTCTGATTAATTAGTCTTTTTTTAAAGTGGCACACATTGCTGCCAGGTTGATTGTTTCTCTCACACTTCCCCCATAAATTTCTGCAGACGCCTTGCAGGATTCCACGCCACCTATGAAATTCAAAACAAGCCTTGTAAGAAGTTTACAGTCATCTGTGGGTCCTAATAAAAACGTGGGGGGAGGTGCGGAGAGGATAGTAGGATAATTTAAAACGAGGGAAAAGGGATTCCACCATGAAGCAACTAGTCTATTTGTCATCTTAATTAAAACAGTAAAATCTTGTAATCTACTGGGGATTTACAACAGTGTGAAATTAATTCTTCTTTTTTTCCACTTCCTCTTGTTCTGTCTGCCTGCATGAAACGTGAGGCATTGCTGTGAATCTTTTTAACAGCATTTCATGTCCTACTTAGTACTAATGCATGAGGCTAATCAGAAGGTACATTTCAGAACATATAAATAATATTATTAGTGAGCTTTGAGCTGTTAATAGCAGAGGAACATTTAAAAAAAAAAAAAAAGATAGAGAGGAAAGTATAGCCAAATGCATTATTTTGTATAAATTAAAAGAACCTATTATTTAAAGGGACAGTTCACCTAAAATTTGAGTTAAAATTCTGTCATAATTTTCTCACTCTCATGCCATCCTTATCTATATTACTTTATTTTTATAATGTAAAACAAAATAAAAAAAATTTAAGAAGGTCCACGCTAATCTTCTGAGTACAATGAAAGTGGATAGGGACTGGGGCGGCCAAAAAGAATAAATAAGCATCATAAAAGTTCTATTCTTTTGATATATTATAGATTTATGTTTGGAAATGACTGAAAATGAAATCATTATCGATTAAAAAAAAATCCTGCCTTGAAGCTGTAGTCACCAATCACTTTCATTGTATGGAAAAGATCAGCTTGGACAGTCTGCAATAAATATCTCCATTTGTGTTCCACTGAAGAAAGAAAAAGTTAGATACTGATTCTAAAAGACACGAGGGTGAAATTATTATGTCAGAATAAAATTTTTTTGAGTGAACTGTCTCTTTAAATGAACTATTCTTGTCTTTCTTTTGAAGGAAACCCATAACATTCACATAAACTGTGTGGTTAGGTGTATTTGCTCTGTTCTGAGACTGTAACTTCAGAGTGGTTTTTGCGGTGTGCGTCCCATGAAGCAATGTTATTCATCAAGATCATTCCGCATGGGGCCATAGATACGCCGTCAAACAAACAATCGGCAGCTCTTTGTATCTGCGTCTGTGTGAAACCTGACCCAGCGGCGCACCATGTGCAGCCAGGCGCCTGCTTGCTTTACAGTCATGTGGTGATAGAAGGTCTATCAGCAGACAGATGTATCCCGATGGTGTGAAGCCACATTTGCCGTTTGTGGAGGGTAACGATCGCCCCTGGGTCGGCATCCCATAGCCGCATCTTAATCTTAACCATATAAGAGAAGCCACAAAGCTGGCTGCAGATCAGTAACAAAGGGTAACTTATTCCAATGTTGTTTGTTTTGGAGCGTGTAAATCCTTGAACGATCCTCCTTCACCAGCGAGGGAGGCTTTCCTAATAATATCCCACTGTAGAGGGCGTCTTTCAGGGTTGTGCTGCATTAATTCCTCATCTATTTCCAGCGCATTGCAGGCCTATGAAGATGCAGCTCGGACACTAAACTTTATACACAGTTGCGCATCAGTTGCAATAGGAAAAATCAACCAATCAGGCAAATAAAAGAGCTATATATTTGACCCGCATTAACCTGGATGGCAGATGTAGGTTTCGTGAAGTACAAAGATGTAAGATGCTGCACGGACTGCAGGTGATGCTATTACAAGCGTATCTGTAGCAGTGAATTAGCCCAATAAACCCTGCAGTCCAGGCACCCGGGCTGGAGCAGGATCCGGTTTGTGGCGGGGGGGCTTGGTCTTGTTAAGATGAGAGGCTGTCAACATGTGAGCGTCGTGTGTTGTTGCATATTTTGGGTGCTGGCATCAAGGAGGCTATGCTAGCAATGTGACATCTTTTTAAGACCGCTGTTCTCGTGTAAAACGAAGCCTGTGGGACGTGTGTTCTTTTGTGGAAATGTGAGCAAACAGGGTCATGGATCTGCTTTTGTCCTGGAGTACAATGTCACATAATCAACCAGGGTCAAAGTTAATTAACACTCATTATCACTCTATCCCAAAATATGCCTGCATGTAGTGCAGTCACAGTGAAACACTGTTCTATAAGAGGAAATATTATGGCTATGGTTACTATTTAGTAGGAATGAATAGCTTATTTAGAAAGGCATCAAAAGTTATGGGATAAAGCAGTGATATAATGAGCATAACACACTAGTTGGTCATTGAAACCTATATGACTGTGAATGTTATGAACGTGAAGTGTGAACATTATGAATGAAAATCTGCATTATGTGATTTCAAGTTCACGTCATGGTAATGTTGTATCTCCATTTATTGTACACATCCCAGATCTATAGTCAAGGGTAATAGTAAAAAAAAAGATATAGGCAAGATATATAAATACATTTCTTCTGTTTTTTTATTTTATTTTAAAATATTTATTTTTTAAATTGGATTATTCCATTTATTTTTATTTATTTATTTTTAGTCTATTTTACATAAAGGCTGTTATATTATATTATATTATATTATATTATTATATTATGAATAATAATGTAGACCATTATTGGGTTTGGGGGATCAATTGTTTATTTGCTCATTTAACTGACTGATCGAAATATTAGGGAGAAATCCCTTGTGTTTTTGTATGTCAGCATCTCCATTGACACAAATAGATTCACATTTAGGTGAGTTAAAATGTAATCAGGTAAAACCCATAAGCAGCACTTCAAAATTTCAGTCAGCGCTCTTCAATATGAGAAAGGTGCATCTCATTGTTAAATTATTCAGAGAGTGTCAGGGCCTGAAAGCCCAGCGGAGGTGGCGATTGAGCGCCATTCAGATAAATGAGAATTCCAGTATTTTAATTGTGAAACGAGGTCCAGCCCACTGGGCCCTCATGTCCATTCCGTTCCTTTCCAGCATGCAACATGAAACGGGTCCTGGGCCACCTTTAAGTGGTTTCCACGGAAACCGGCCATCCCCTGGAGAGGTTTGCATAATTAAATTAAGGCTCTTTTGTATGTCAATTAATTAAAAGCAGGGACAGGTCTTTAAGGTTCTGCACTCATCAGAATTGCGGATCGCGATGGATGGATTTAGAATGTTTTCACAACCGTCACGCCTCAATAAATTAGCCACCCATCACACTTTATTTGCGCTCTTTGTGGGGGGAAAATATCGACGGGAGTTTGAATGATGAAGGTGAATTGGATGCCTTTAAAGACACGGTGAGGTGCTTCACGCGAGTACTTGAGTACTCAAACGCCTCTGCGCTCTTGAGTGTCTCCTGAAATTGTTGTCACCAACACTTTTGAGGATGCGTGTTAACGCAAACACAAATGCCTCTCTGCTGTTTACCTGTTATTTTTCCGTGAGCTGAGTGCTTTAAAGATGCACACGCGCCACAAGCGGGAGATGGGCAGGTGCGTGTCCGGATGTCACATGGAGAGAGCGACTGTGCCCCTGTCTGTCAGCAGCTGGTCATCTCCTGTCCACATCCCTGAAATGGCCACTGACAGCTGCCGTGCCGTTTATGGTGGGCTCACAGCAGCCCGCTCCCCTCGCAGTGCTTTTAAAGTGACAGTGCAGGTTATCTGACTGCTTTATTGAAGAGGTTGTGTTTGTGCTAGAATGATGCGTGAAAAGTAAATGTTGTTGTTTTTTTCTTGTCTCTGCTTTTTTATCAGGCGTTCGACTGGACCGTGTGCGTGGTGGAAGACAGAAGTACAAACGCAGGATAGATGCAGAAAACAGCCCCTATTTGAACCCTCAACTGGCTCTGCCGCCCAAAAAGCCATGTAAGAACATTGTGTTCATTTAATATCTTCACATTTTTTTTTTTTAGATTTTCTTAGCCTCAAGAATTTTTCTCTCATACAAATGCATACACTTTTTTTAAGCAACGCTCCCATTTATAGTGTAAAAATAAAACGTTAAGCTCACAAAAAGGAAAACTGTCATAATTTACTCATCCTTGTATTGTTCCAAGCCTGTATGACTTTCTTCTGCAGAACTCAAAAGAAGGTTTTTTTAAAGAATTTCTTAGTATTTTTTTGGTCATACAATGAAAGTCAATGGGGTCCAAATTGGTTTAAAAAAAAAAAAAAACACATTTTGAACAAATTCTTCAAAATATCTTCTTTTGTGCTCTGCAGAAGAAAGAAAGTCGAAGTTTGAAAAACAGTCAAACCATTTGCTAAAATTTCTTATTTTGTGTTAAACAAAAAGTCATACAGGTTCAGAACGACACAAGGGTGAGCAAATGATGACAGTTTTCTTTTTTGGGTGAAATATCCCTTTTTGAGTTTATAAATATCCCAAGTTTGAGTTTTTTGTATCTGTCGTTCACTGAATCGTTCACTGATATCTCAATGTCACTTTACAGTGACCTGCCTTCTTACCAATGCACCAGGAAATTGGACACAAAACAAGAAAGACAGACATGTAGTATATGACCGAGCCAATCGACAAAGATGTTTGTGCATGTGTGTGTATGTTAGGGGAGAGCGAGCGAGCGCGAGAGGGAGAGAGAGGCCTAATCCGGATTAAATCCAATCTGGCAAAGACATCAAACCCACAATACCGGAGCTTCTGCGCTGTCAGACTGCTCTGCAAAGAGACAGCACGGCAGCGCTTAACAGATTTGTCCCTAAAGCCTTTTTACTTAATGGTAGCATATTCTCCTGGAATACAATATGCTTTTATGCATGATAGCAGTGGAAATAATCTTAATTATTACAGTGGTAGAAATCATTTTAGGAATACGGCGCTCTGAATAACCTTCTGCCTAATCCTACTGATCCCTCCTTCCAGGTTCAGGCTTATTTCCAGCCACCCAAAGCAACTTATTTTAAAGCTTATTCTCTATGTCCAGCTCCCATCCACTTTCATTACTTCATTTTTTCTCAGCTATTGTATGTTAGCAAGATGGGGACTTCGGGAGACAGTATAAGGGGGAGGCGATGGACCACTCATTGGAAAATGAACCGCACAAAGCACTCAATATGGCATCCTTCCCACTTTTCAGTTAAAAGAGCCAGTCTGATTTTTAATTTGAGTTTGTTAACTCTAGAATTTGCATTGCATTTTTTTTATGTGCACATTTTGTAAGCTAAAGAATCTGCGTTTATACTACCATTGTTGTGCTGATTTGAAATATCTCATTCAAACTTAATACTTAATACAATCAGTTTTAAAGATTTCGGTAGGTTTTTACCCATTACCTACATAGAAAATAGCTGATTGAGACTTGTCTTAAAGGGAATTTGCTTTGGTCGGAATTCCGTTTTGGATTTAAATATCTTTTATCTAACATAATTCCCCACTGATATATTTTTATCAGTCGGTAATCCAGAATATGTCCACCCTTGCATGGGCGTACAGACAAATGTTTAGGTTTTGTAAAGGGTTTTCGTATTTTAGTCCAGTGTCCCATTAATAGAGGCTTTTATCAGTCTGTCTCTGAGCTCTCTGTATCTTTTCTTTCATTCCTTTCTATCTCGTTCTCTATTTTCACAAACAGTGAGAAGTAGCCATGGTCCCAGCCTATCTGATTGATTATTTGCACATAACAAAGGCATGGGGTTTGGAAATTGGGTTTCATTGATTCTAATTAGGGAAACATTAAATAAGATTTACCTAGAGATAGCACTTACAGGCTCCCTCACTCCCTGGAGTAGCAGGGTTGGACTGATTGATCCATTTCTTCTCCTCCTCCAACACACACACACACACACACACACCTCAGAAGTTAATGCTTTTTAATTTAGTGATCCATTTTGTCCTCGGACCTCAAACACAGATGCACTGGGCTCAAAGTGATTCGTCTGGGCCTTGCAAACACACAGACACGCACACAGAAATTGCAGTGCTGTATTTGGGTTCTGTCTGTCTATCATATTGCATTGACATAGATGATTAAACAGCAAATGAATTCATTTAACTGTAAGGGTGTCGCTAATTACCTATTCCAATCTCCCTCACCGATGCAATCCGATCTGAAATGTGTGTCCTTTCTCTCATTAGATTGACAGAATACCCCGAACACTAATCTTTATATCCACAATTCACAGCATAATCCATAAGGAAAATCATCAGAAGGATGTAAATTAAAAAAGCAGCAGTGGTTCTTAACTGTATTTTATTTTATTTCTTTTTTTTTAATTATTATAATTTTTTTTTATTTTCAACAAGCATTCAAGCTCCATTATTTTGGATTAATTTTATCTGTCCAGCATAAAATGCCCTTATTACAAAAAAAATAAATAAAAAATCACAGATTGCTAATATTTGGTACATTCTGATATGCAAATAAATCTGTCTTAAAACAAAACTTGTGAAGAGCCACTGCTCTGCACCATCAAACTCTCTTCTAACCAATATACAAGTAACCAAAAAAGCTTTTATTTTCAATTATAAAAAGCACCAGGCATTCATTCCTACACCAAAAACAGCATTTTTAGTACCACAAACACCATCTTTCTGCCCAGAGAAAACAACTCTGCCAGTATTTCATGTTATCTGATTGCTTTCTTTGCAACTGAACCAAACACTATATGACCTTGCTGGTATAATCCCAATCTGTTTCTTTGTTCTCCCCTCGGTGTTCAAATACAGTCCCCTTTGGCTGCCTTGCAGATAACAAGATTGTGTCTCACTTGCTGGTGGCGGAGCCTGAGAAGATCTACGCCATGCCTGACCCCACCGTGCCCGACAGCGACATCAAAGCCCTGACCACGCTCTGCGACCTGGCAGACAGGGAACTGGTGGTCAACATTGGCTGGGCCAAGCATATCCCAGGTAGGACATGACCAGAGATAGAAATTACACACAACTACAGGCAAACTCGCAGTGTGAACCATGGATTGAATGGTCTGGGGGTAACGCATTCAGTCTAGATGAAAAATTGCAAACCAGATGTTTTATACAGGTTTAAAAAGGTTTAAAAATTGGATATTAAACAGCTGATGGAAACGATAGTTTAAACATGAACATTTATAAAATAAAAAGGAAATAAATATTATAAATAATGGTGCCAACAAGTCTGAGAATGCTACTATTCATTTCTAAAAAAAAAAAATAATTTTTTTTTTTTTTTTTTTTTATAAATATTTTTTTATTACAAATGATAATCATAGCATGTTACGGCTTAAATAAAATATGAAAATGAATTGAATTTTTTTTTTTAAGAACTTTTTTTTTTATTTGTTTGCTATTCATTTTATCACAAATATTTAGATTTGATTGTTCTTATTTATTTTTCTGTAAGTATTTATAGAAATATAAAATACATAAAGTATTTATTATAATTATATTATATTTTTCTATTTGTATTTCTATTTGATATATAATATTTTATCATAATATTTGTTTTACATTTTTATGTATCCTAAAACTTTCTATTTATTTTCAGGTTTAAATTCAATTTAAAATTCTACAGTTTCAGCATAATCAGACTTCTGTGCCTCACTGTATGTGCAAGTTCTGAACAAAAACTGTAAAGTGTGAGTAATTGCTGTTTTCAGCAAGTGCAAAACACTCTCCTGAACTCTAAACAAAGCTGTGCCATGTCAATCAAGGACATTTGCCATCACCCAGGCCACCAATGACACGTTCCTTAGGTCAGCATTTTTCCTCCCTCTGTGACAGCAGACAAGGATCAATTTGTTTAGTTTTAGCTTAAATCCTTCCTCAGTATAGCGCGATATCCACAGGAGTGGAGGGGAGGCATTTTCTCCTGCTGTTTCGGCCAACCAGCAGCCTTGTTGAAAGGATTCCTGACATTAGCCATGAACGATAATGACATGACTGACCATGATTGAGACAAGTGTCCCCCTCCTCTCTCTCTCTCTCTCTCTCTGCTGCTGCTTATTGGCCATCTCCACAAGACAGAATGAGGAGTTTCCAGTAATCTTCTTAACAAAGCCCTTCTTTTGCATTTAATCTGAGACGGCCCTGGTCACAGACAGTGGCTGCCCACTTCAGCCCTCAGTGTTTGAAAAGAGCTTCCCATAGGCAACTGACTGTGGAGCGAGAGCAAAAATGAGGTAAAGAGAAAGAAAGCTCTCAAATCAGACAATAGTAACAGTGGTTAACTTAGAGGAGGTGGTAGTTTCACAGCATGTGAACATGCCCAGGTTCTTTTATGAGATTTATTCATCCACTTTCGCTAAAGAAAAGAAACCACTCTTTTAACCAAAACATTTTAACACCTTTATTTGCTGCACAGGAAGTTGTGTTGTAGTTCACCTTGTGGTGTAGATATGACTGTGCTAATACTGGCCCCGGGCAATAGTGCCACACAAGCCATAAAATGGGCTTAAAGCTCATCAGAGTGCCAATTTCCTGCCAGGCACGAGATGCAGGATTGGGAGGTTATTTCTGCTGCTCCATGCCAGATTGACCCAGACTTGCCCTGTGGATTTAATGGGATTTTCCCTGTGTGCAGGAAGCCACACCGCTGGAGCTTCTGGAATGTGGCACATTTGTGTACATAGTGTAGTATATCAGACTGCATGCTTGTAGTGTAGCATAGTATGATGCTTATGTTAAATGATACTTTAATAGTTTCGATCAGTAATTTTTTTTTTTTTTTTACATTTTGTTTTAAGAAATCAGTACTATAATTCAGTAAAGATGTATTGAGTTGATCAAAATTGACAGCAAGACATTTATAATGTTACAAAAAATTATATTAGTATAGCAGACTACATACTGTATTGTAGCGTTGAATGATGGTTATATTACAATATAGTTTGATATTTAATAGTTAATAGTTTGGGGTGAGTAATTTTTTTAAAAGGAGTCAATACTATAATTAAGGAGGCACTGAATTGATCAAATCTGATGGTAAAACATTTATAATGTTACAGAAAAAAAAAGTTATTTCAAATAAATACTATTTTTCTGAACTTTCTATTTAATTAATAATTCCTGAAACAAATGTCAAGATTTCCACAAAAATGTGGCTTTTGAAAATGTATATAACATGAATAAATTACATTGTAATCCATAGTAAAAAATTAAAATAAAATAAAAAAATCACTGTATTACTGAAAACAATTTTTTTTGTTGTTTTTACTCAAATAAATGCACGCTTGGTAATCAAAATACTTATTTTTAAAAACATTAAAACAAGTTTATTCCCAAACTTTTGAAGGGAAGTATATATTTATATGTACTACGTGTATGGTATTTTATAATATACTATAGTAAGTATAATATAGTGGAATGTAGTGGCCATTATTCAGAACTAGAAAGTTTTCTTGAAAAAAGATTTATGCTAAGTTATCAATGTTGAAATAATAAATTTATCTTTACACATTTATTTAAAAAAAGTATCCAAGCTGTGGTGCAAAATTCTCTCATTATTGGCCAGCATTACTAGAAAAAAATAGTAATCATTTTAGGCCCTAAAATGCACAGTAACAGAATTACTTTCCAGTCGTTTATTCTTCAAGGCTAAGAAGTATCTGTTATGTCTCAGGCTGTATATGAACTTCTGCCTCTCTGTGTGTATACATTTGCACATTCATAGCTTTTTTTTCTGCACAGTGTTCATATGTTAGTTCATTTCGTAGGCCCATGTCTGCTCGGAAAGCAAACAGAGGAGTCTCTCGATTGGCGTCAGAGTTCACATTCTATGAACGATTGCTCAGCAGAAGAGAGATGATTGTATGATTAGACCTCGGCAGGCAATTCTGTGTCTGTTTGAAGAGGAAGGAGCCCCCTCATCTCCGGAGCAGGTATTCCTGCAGCTCTCATCTCCTCCTGCTCCTCGCGCTCCAATTGCCACTGTATCCCGATGAAAATTTCCAAAGAAAAGCGTGAGATTCAGTATAAAGTTCTCTTCTTACTCAAGACATTTTTTTTCCCTGAGAGTGATATTTTTTTTCCTTAACCTCACACAATCAGAAAGACACATAATGACGGAAGGGCTCTGTAAACGGCCTCCTGTTAACCTCCCCTAACCGCTCCACCACAGCTCCATGTGCGCATTTCTCTCTTTTTCAACTTGTTTGTCTCTGTGGTTTCTATGGTACAGTAATTTTTTTTAATCAAATTGATGAAGGCCTCCATTCTCCCCGAGAGCCCAAACCAATTTATGGCTCATGATACAGCGGCTATGTTGCTAACAGACGTAACAAACTGTCAGCCTCTCGCACAGAAGCTAATTTGAAGTCATTAGGTGTGCAGCGTACGGGCAACAATTTGTTACGGTGGTTAGGAGCGCCGCTGACATTTCTGAGCGCCTTCGCTTACGATCTGTCCTAGGCGAGGAGCAGGCAAATTGTAAACTAATTTAAACATCACTCAGTATTACTGGAGCTGCCGCTGCAGAGAGCTGGCGGATAATGAAGCAGTCTGTGTTTTGCGGAATGGAGTTAAAGACGCCTCGACGGCAGCTCCCTCCGCCGGCGGCGCAGACACGGCCGCTCCTTTCTGATTGCTTTTTTAATGCGCAGAGGCTTCGCCCCTTCTCCCTCCTCTGATCATTTACATGCTCGTATAGGCCGTGAAAACATTCGATATGGTTTACAAACACGCTGCGAGAGAGGGTGCCTGAACAAAACCCCGGCGTCGCCCGTTCCTGTAAGCCTGGCATTATGGGAGACGCAAGGATTTGGAAATGTGATATTAACTCAATACGAGGGTGGAAAAAAAGCTGAAAATTACATAATGTGGATTAGGGTGAGGAATCTCATTTGCAAGATTAAAGTATTCAGCCTGTAATTTTATTTTAGCGTTTAAGCTGCACAGGAGGAGAGGAAAGAGCAAACGTTTGAAGCGGAATGAAAAACCTGTACTTTTATCTGTAAACAGAATTGGAGTCCCCTCATTCCAGCCAGGAGGACTAAAAACAAATGAAAATGTTATGTATTTAGGGTTTCATATTATTTTAGCATTTGTAGCGGAAATGTTACATTATATTTAATGTTTGTAGGCAGGAACAAATAACCTCTGTAAATAAAAGCAATATCCGAATAAAAATTTGAAGAAAAAAAATCTGTAAATAGAATTAGAGGTGGAATGAAAATAAATGAAAATGTGCTGTATTGAGGCTGTAATTTTATTTTAGCATTGTAGTGGAAATATTACATTATATTAAATGTTTGTAGTGGAAAAAGGCAGAAACTAAAGACTTCTGTAAATAAAGCAAAATCTGAAGAAGAAAATCTGTAAATAGAATTAGAGGAGGAATAAAAAATGAAAATGCGCTGTATTGAGGATGTCATTTTATTTGAACATTTAAGCTGCACAGGGAGAGAGGAAAGAGCAAATGTTTGTAGTAAAAAAGGCAGGAACAACACTTCTTTAAATCAAATAGTGTAAAAATGTAATTAAAAAACAAAAAAGCTCTGTAAATAGAATTAGACAAAGAATAAAAACACACAAAAATGTCCTGTATTGAGGCTGTAATTATTTATCATTTAAGTTGTGCAGGGGAGAGGAATGAGAATCTTTGTAACAAAAAAAGGCGAGAAAAGTCAAATCTGAAAAAAAAAATGGAAATAGAACTAGAGAAAGAATAAAAATATACAAAATGTCCTGTATCGAGGCTGTAATTATTTAAACATTAAGCTGTTTGGGGGTGAGGAAAGAGAATTTTTGTAGGAGAAATAGTCAGGAAAAGCTAAATCCGAAGAAAAATCTGAAAAAAAAAAATGGAAATAGAATTAGAGGAGGAATAAAAAGAAATAAAAATGTTGAGGCAGTTATTTATTTTAGCATTTAGGCTGTACAGTAAAAGTGGAAACAGCAAACATTTGTAGTGGAAAATGGGGAGAACAAATAAATAATAAATAAATAAAGTTTTTTTTTGTTGTTGTTGTTTTTTTGCATTTGAAAGAGAAAATGTAATGGAAAAGGACGATAGCAAAAAATTTGACTGTAAATAACAGTAAAATGTGGTTAAAGAAAATAGAATTCGAATCACCTCACGCCTGCCAGGAGCTATAAAAAAATAAATGAAAACGTGCTGTCATACGGTTGTGACATGCCTTATCGTAACACAGCGGCGCACAATGGCGGGCGGTCGCACTTGACTTGACGAGCGGGCTTCAAGAATGGCCAGCGCATGGACCGGCACTGGCTTTTTAGCATGACAGGACCCTCACTATTACAGGCCCTTTATGCAGGCTGAAATTGCTCGGGCTTCTCCCATTCTTGGTCCTATCTCTGGGACTTTCTCTCTTTCTTTATTTCCCTTTCAATTTTCACTGGCACGCGGATAAGCGCGTGCTAACACAATATGATTGAGCTGTAAAATGGAACCCTGTCGACTCTAATCTCTTTTATGTAGATACCGAGGTACTGCCACACTCCACTTCATTCCTCTGCCTCCCCCCAACTCCATCTTTTTTTTTCTCTCTCGCTCTCTACACCTTCCTGTCCCTCTCTCCCTAGGCCAGGCCTCTCTCTCACTCCTTCAATTGTCAGGGCCAGTGCATTCGTAATAGGTTCAGGAGAAGGAGAGAGTCATGGAAGCCCGACTCCTACTCAAATATCGCAGCGAGGTTTCTCGGGGCATAATAAGACGATTACGTGCTCGCCGGACAGACGCGCCGTGGGATTAGCATATTCGCCCAGAAACCTTGTTAGGAAAAAAAAAACAGGAGGTGCTTACTCAGTGCAATCTGCAGACGTGATTGAGGTGTCATCATTATTGTCTGACCTGTGTGTACAGGCTTAGTGGCCTGTTCTGGATACGAACAATAGCAATTAAAGTTACCCTGGCAAAGCGTGCACAACTGCCTCAAGGCTGCAGCCGTGAATGCAACGTGTGTTTTTTAGTTTTCATGCTTTATTTATTTGACTTGAGCCCTGTCTCAGGTGTTGGGCAGCCGGTGAGATGTCTTAATCAGGAGCTGAGCGAGGGATTTATCTAAAGCATAGGTTTGCTTTCTCCATGAGCCCTTTCCCAGACCTTAATCTTCAGGATGGGAAAACACAATGGAGATAGAGGTCTTAAGATCACTCTTGGCGTTGTAATACAGTGCTGGAATAATGCACATTTCACACCAGTGTTTCCTATTATATGTAGGCCTATTATATGTTTCCTAATATATGTAGGCCTATATGTATATATGACCACATGTATAGTAATATATTATTATTATTATTATTAATTATAAAGCAATACATCACAAAATTATTAAAAATAAATATAAATGATAATAACAATTAAATGGCACCAAATATAAATATATTTATTGTATATTATATATAGTATATTTTATAGTATATTGAATACATTTGTGTATTATTATTAACATTTTAAATGTTTAATTTCATGGTTTAATTATTATTTTTTTTTATAGAATTTATATCTGTACATTATTATTAATATTTAAAATCTTTAATTTCATGGTTTAATGCTTTAAAAAATAATTAAAATATAATTTCCATTTAAAAAATGTAAATGTATATCTTTAACTACATATTGTTATACGCAGAACCTTTTAGTAATGATAGTGATTTAAGTTTCACAAATGTTTATTTAAGGTGCATTTAAAAAAGTTACAATAAATATTTTTTTGGCACAAGTCAGATAATGGAAAGGTCAAGATAACATTTTATTTTGGTCAGAAAAACAAACAGAAACTATAAGCTGATGTGGTGTGCTATATGATCTGTATCATCACATTCAATTCATGCTGCTGGCTCACAACTTCTGCTGTGGCACTAGATTCAAAAGTCACTTGATGTGTCATGAAAACGCACAGTCATGTCAATTTCTGCCTTTTTACTCAGTTTAGTCCCTCCCTCTTTCTCACTCCAGTCTCGTTTTGACTGAACGTGCTTGCTAGTTTTGTCTCATTAGCTCCGTGAACCCACTGGAGGAAGAGCTAATCATATGTAAACATAATTATCTGCAAACTGGAGTAAGCCCGCTTATTCCTCCTCGCTGATGTGCGTGCCTGCCAGTGTTTTCCCAGATGTGATTTTTGGGACCCTCCTCCTCTTCCCTGCCCTGGATGAGAGGAGAAAACCCATTCGTGACACCCCAACCCCCACCTGATATCCCCACTCCAACCAATCTCTAAATGAGGCCTTGTCTGTCACCGCCCTCAGCCTGACACACTGCAAATATTGATTAATAGATGCCCTAAGCTCCTTTTAGCAAATCAAATTTTCACTTTTAGCAGGGGTTTCACTCCTGATACATTCAGCAAAGTGAGACACACTAAATTAAGTCTGACACTCAGAGAAAAAGGCTGTACAGACAGAGCAAAGATTGGAGAAATGTGTGTCAAAGAGATTGTGCGTTTTATATTGTTTCATAGTTCGAAGGTCATGATCACATAAGCTCTCTTCAACTGCGTCTCTGATTATTATTTTGAAGTGATAATAAATCTGCAAATTGGTTATTATAGACAAAACAGGATGGTAGTTGGTGGAAATGAGCAGTTTTCTTCTCAAGGTTTTGTTTGTGGCTCATTGTTAAGGGGAAGGCCGTGTCAGCTCACAGTCTACCTTGAAAATAACCACAGCACAGCATACTGGATGCATTCTTGGGTGTGCTGCCTACAGTCTGTGACATTATTGACTCGGGTGTCTGCATGATGCCTGCCTCTACTTTTACCCCATTACACAAGGATTTGTCCTTTTTTTGCATGTCAATATGTGGACTATGTGTTTCTTTTTCTGTACGCTGGTCTCTCACTCCATCTTTTTTATTTGTGTTTTTGTCTTCTTAAGCTATGTTTGAGGATATTTATTACCTAGTCTCATTAGTCTGAGGACAGTGTTTGATTGTGAAAAGATATTGGTAAATAATTAATTTTTGAACTTTTGAAACTTAAGTCTAGGCCTAAAGAAACATAGGGCCCAATAAACATCAGTTTTATTTAGTGCTGTCAATCGATTTAAAAAAATTAACTAATTAATCGCACATTTTTCTGAAATTAATGACGATTAATCCCACCTAACATTAAAGTTTTTAAGTATACTTTTATATTGCAATAATTTCACATTCAATCTTCAAATTAATGTACAAACAACAAAAAGACAGTATATTTTTAATATTTGTTTAATGGCATCTTTATTTTTATGACTGAAGGCCAGTATCACTGATACCAATTAATACTGATTTCCCTATAAAAATGTTTCCCCCTAAAATTTAACCATTGACTATAGCCATTCAACTTTACATTATAATTAAGAGCTATCAATTTTAACATTTATTAGACTTTAAAAATAACTTATAATTTAAGTGAACTTAAAACAATCTTCACATAAACCCATTATAATAAATGTCATATCTATCTACCTGTGCCCCTCAGCAGAAATATACAGAAATTGAATAAAGTTATCAAACACTAAATTCTAAACTAAATACACATGAATCCTTAAAACTATCAAAGTTATTGATTTCCTCTTTTTTTTTTTTTTTTTTTTTTTTTTTGTTCTTGATGAACAGACATCACAGCAGCTGGTTATTAGGTTGTTTTTGGCTGCTATTTCTTTAAGAGATGTCGCTCTCTACCTTTTCTGACCCATTTCAGTCTCTACGAATGAGCTGACTAGTTGAATCGAGTGTGTTATATGAGGGAGACAGTGCTAGGATGCTCCAGGACAGTTTTGAAAACCATTTCGTAATGTAACTCATATATAACATATTACATGCATGCACCGTTTTATGGCAGCTTTAATCGCCTTTTTGGTAACTTCACGACTTAACTGATCATTGCATGCTCGCAGTTTCTTTTCTTTCGCGATTTGATATGAAATGATACAGGCTATGCGCAAGCCAGCACTTTTGTGCATGTATTGCACGCTCTGCGAGCTCAGTACAGTTTCCGCACTCGTTTGACTCGTTTGACGCTGAAGTGAAGTTGAAGCGTGTGTCTGAAACGACTCCGGTTTGATGTGATCGTAAAGATTTTCTGTGACTGAATAAATGCACTTCTTGTCAAAAAAAAAAAAGAGACAGAATTAGCAGTTATGAGTGGGGTGGCCAACCCTAGGCCCCACCCCTGCGGTAACGGTGTTAAACTGAAAAAATGTATCAGTATGTTAACGCGCTAATTTTGACAGCACTAGTTTTATTTTTTCTCAAATTCCATTTTATTTTTTATTTTTTTCTAAATTCTAGACTCTCTTTTAATGGTTAAATTACATTTTATTAATCAAAAAGCATGTCAAACTAAACAGCAATTTTTAAAAAAGTTTAACAATGTTTTTTTTCTTTTTTTCTCAAATTAAGTTTTATTTTTTTACCAAATTCTGTTTTCCATTAATTTTCTGAATTCCATTTTAATGGTTTCATTAAATATTAATAATAATAATAAAAAAAATATTATTTTCTTTCTTTTTGTGTATTTACATTCTTCTGCTAAATGAATCCTGGTAAATAATTTGTATGGTAAATATTCCTTTTTAAAAAATGTTTTAGTAATAATTTGAATAATTAGTAGTAGTACTATCATTAAATTAAGTAATATTTCTATCACGGTTTCTTAAAAGTTAAACCAAACTTTTGTTTTGATGGGTTGCTGTGAAGATCTTTAGGTTTCTGTTTGCATAAGATACGATGATAGTTTTACTCAAAAGAAATGGAAAAATTCTCATGAAGTGACTCTCAGAGCAGTTCTAGAGATTATGTTCATGTGCTCATGTACTCATATATTGAGGCGGCAATATATGAGCCAAGAAATATCAGATGAAACAGATGAAATATAATGAAGTTTTTAGCCACTGATAATTTTCACCTCCACTGTAAATGTATATAAATAGTGTAAATATTTTTAGCAACATGAGGATGAGTAAGGAAGGATAGGAAGGTAGGTAGATAGATAGATAGATAGATAGATAGATAGATAGATAGATAGATAGATAGATAGATAGATAGATAGATAGATAGATAGATAGATAGATAGATAGATAGATAGATAGATAGATAGATAGATAGATAGATAGATAGATAGATAGATTTTTTTATATTATTTTGATATTATATATTTCAAATTCAGTTTTCAGTAACATTATGTTAGGAACACATGATGGATGTCTTCATGTGGTTATTCCTCACATGAAGCATTTAAGCATTGATTTTCTCCTTGAAATTAATATAGATGTTCTCTTTTTTTCTTCCTTTTTGCTAATGGACTATGCATCACAGAATATGGAGTGATCCACCACACCTCATATGTAAACACGTCTGTCTCAGCCTGTTGGAAATGCACCTGACAGAAGCCAGATTTGCATCATGCTTTTGTCATGTGAAAACAAATGCAAAGCTCTGCATTATGCCCATGTTTATCTGTCCTCTCGCGTGTCGATCTTTATAAAGGATACATTTGCTTTATGAAGGCTGTAAGAGAGCTGAATAGGTGTGACAGAAACCTTCTGGCCTCTCACCAGCGCTGCATTCTTACCAACCCATCAGGCCCTGTGTCTGCCCCACAGCCAGTGGGGGGCGGCCCTGTGTGATTGCCGGTTGAAAAAACAAGGCATTATTGCTCATTTTTCCCTCTTATTAGTTTGATTGCATTTGCAAATCAAATCAATCCATCAGGCGGTTTGTGAAGGGCCACGTCCTGCAATCTGAAAGGGCCTCCTAGTAATCTCCATCTAATAAGATGCAAATGTGTCACATCAGTAAGTAACCAATAAATCATCGCTGTGTCTACGCCAATCATTAACCATCAGAATGAACAGTCAATTTTTAGTATTTTCAATTTGTGATATGCAAGTGGAATATAAAGATAGATGGACGTAATTATACAAACCAAACTCTATTTCAATCCTCCCATCTCCAACAGCAAATTTGCTGGGAGGTAGAACAGGCCTGTCATCATATTATGATTTTTATTTTTTTTGGTCTAGAGGTTCATGCAAGGTTCACAGACAGGTTCGAAACGACCCTCCCCTGAAACCCCACCCCAAAGTTCAGTTCAGAGAGTAAGCAGGCAGGAAAATGGGATTGGATTTGAGCTGTCGGTACACATCTACACGTCCGAACGAGGCTGGGAGTTAAAAAGAGGCTTTCGAAGATGTGCAACATATTGCCAGCCTAATCATGATGTAAATTATTATCGATGCGGTGGCAAGGCGACATGGCCCGTGTATGGTCGTGCCCAGTGTGTTGCTTATGAATAAAGTGATTGGCTACGTTTTAAACTGAGAAAGTGTCTTCTTCACACAGTGTAAAGCAGAACAGATCAGCAGTGCTTCACATATGCAGATTTACTGAAAACCTGAAGTGGTATTTAGTGGGTCAATATCATGACGCTAAGTTCATTACTGTTTTAGTTGTTTGTCCAAATGTATGAACATAAACACAATAATTTGAACAAACCTCTTTTAAGATAAGCATGCTTTTAATATGATAATATGAAAATTTAGTCTGAAATTCAACATTATATATACGTTTCCTTTTCTTTATTGTGGTCACTTATTTGTCATTGACTCGTGTTGATCCTGAATGAGTTTTTAGACAGTCCATATTCAAAGAGATTGAAAAGCAATACTGGTTCAAATACAGTACTCTCTTCTCTCTCACAGACTCTCACACATGGACGTCTCAACATCTGAGTGTCCTCCTCCTCATCACCATATTTCATATTTGAATGTAAATTCGCATTTAAATGTCTGCTACCTTCAGTGTGTCCAAAATGTTCTCTCTTCCTTTTTTTCCCCCTTTTCTGAATTTCCCTCTCTGCCTCTTTTGTTGCAGTCCCTCAGGTATAGAGAGTTTCCCTCCACAGAACCTCTTCTGTACTTCTAAGGCCGAAGAGCCATTGTGTCTTGCAAACTGGCATCAGCATATTCCTTTTCGCCTCATTCTTTCCTCCCTGCATATTTTGCACATAAAATGTGTCCCTACTCAAATAAGCCCTTGTGTTTATCATGATCGATGCTTTCATGCATTACTCTGTTATATTATTCTCTCTGTTCTGAAATAGCTATACTTCAGAGTGCAGGTTCTCTCACGTCCATCGCTCTATTTTAATTTATTGTGTGTGCATGTGTTAAAGGGACAATTCACTCAAAAATGAAAATTCTGCCATTTACTCGCCATCTTGTAGTTCCAAACTTACTTCCATTTATTTTCCATACAGTGAAAATCAATGGGGTTCAAAACAAAAAAACAACTGAAACATTTTTCAAAATGTATAATTTTTTTGCGAGATGCATTATCCTTTTAAATGCCATCCTACCTCTCTCCCTCACCATTCACACGCACATTTACAAATTCCCAACGCCCGACTACTTCCTTCACACGCATCACTGCATTATTTCCAATTGCGTAATCAAACCGTGGCTTCAACACTCGCTCGCGCCGGCTGCTAAACAGCATTTGGGTTTGTGCTGCGGATTTATAGTTTATCTTTATCTGTTGCTTCATCTGTGGGTAGCTATTACGCCAGCCTGGCCAGCTTATTGTTTGGGCCTGATAGATCTGTGTGCAGTCCATCACTTGGAGCCGTGCGCCCGGAAAGCCATCGGCCCGCCTGATGATGAAATACGAGCTATCAGCCTCAGTAATGGCTGTAAAATTTCATAATTACACGGCCTTTATTACATTGCATAATGACCCTGAAGCAGTATGGAACAATTAATTAAGATTTTCAGCCGTGGCTTTTGCAGAAATTAAAAGGTGCTCATTGCCGTGGAATGGGGTAATGTCTTGTCTCGGAAGCATTAAGGCGCGCTTTAAGCGCGAGACTCCCTGTCTGTCTGCGTGTGTGTCGTTGACGCCGGAGTGTTTGTGGAAATGCAGGGCATTCCTGTGCTTCTGTTTGTCTGGCCGGATCATGTTTGAGAGAGACGCTAATCCTCCAGTATGAAATTAATCCATGCAGTCAGGCCTCTATCGGAAAGATCTGGACGTTTTTTTCCCCCCCAAATTTAATCTCCAGTGATAAGCATATAAATAATATGTTGCGGCAATTGCAGTTATTCCATGTTTTGGAGAAGAATGCATCATCAAAGATTTTTTTCTTGTGTTATTTTTTTCTGCGACGTCCAGATGAGATAGGGATGAGATAGGGTTTGTCAATACAGCCTCGTAAAGGGTTTTATTGATCAGCATGGGAAAACCAATGAATCCGTATAAGTATTTGCCCCGCACCCCTCCCGTATGCACACACACACACACACACACACACTCTCACGCTCCTGACTATATGCTGTAGCAAACTAAGGGGGCGTCTGAGGCTCAGGCTTAAGCCCTCGCCTTGTGCATCTCGTGGCCTTTCCTAACACATCCTTTTATGCCTGATGGAATGGTGGCGGTTGCGTATGTTAGTCCCTGCCAGCGGGAGCCGCTCTGACCCCCGTGAGGGAGGCACACATCAAAGGCGTCCGACTAGCACAGGACTGGGGGGGGGGAGCTCTAGAGCTCTGTGCAAACTACACTAATACCTCCTAATAGGAATAGGACAAAACTGCTGTCGTTTCCGCAAACATTAGCATGAAAAACAAGAACTACGAGATGAGCCGAATTGAACCCCATGAGAAAAAGGAAAGAGGAGACATGTTTATTTTATCTTTTCACCACATTAATTTTCTCATTAGTTCAACGTAACTTTTCTCAAAACAATAAAATCTCCAAATCCACGTCAATCCTGAGATTAATAATATCAACTTCCACCCGAAACCGTTAAGAGGCACCTCCACATTCGCCAACCGTAAGAGACTCTGGGGAGAAATAAGAAAAAGGTGTAATTAAAATGTAAATATTGATATTTCATTGTTGGAAATGGCTTTTCGGCACTGTGGTTAATGTCACTCCATCTGTGGAGCCTCTGCCATAGATGCTTTATTACAGTCCGGGGAACTGCCGCCCTTCTCCGCGGCCGCCACCAGGGCACATGTGCTTGTTGCTGCCTCGTTTCCATACGCAATTAAGTGGAAAAGTACAGTCTGAACAGTAATACATGCTATCGTAACCAGCTGTCTGGGTATATTTAGAATTAATCTCCACCACCAATCGGCCCTAATGTATGCAATTAAGAGTCTGCAGATTGCTAATTAGGTGCATTAGAATCAAGAAGCCGTACTAAGCAAATCCTGGAGCAAATCCTGCAAGACAACAGCAAACAATTCAGATATGTCCAAATTGTATGCAGGAAGATGTGACGGCTCAAATAAAAATGCTTTTTAAAATGCAGTTTAATTAACAAGAGGTCAACACCAGATGTTCGCAACTGATTTTGATTCTTTATATGGCAAATTTCCAAGTGAAACAAAACATTTAACAAGAAAAAAATGTAGGAAGGAGTTGTTTTGGTAATTGATTGGAATGTGAAACGTGGCATTGCATAATCAAAAGGGTTGAAAAATAAGAGTGATTGACATCAGTTGAAAAGGAAAGCCAAGCTAGTTGACACATCTTAGTGAAAGATTTTTGAAAATATAATTTTAGGAGTAATATTTACCAATATATTACACACAATACAACCGAGGATGTGTATTAAGACAGTAAATAGTGTAATTTTTGTGCTGAAAATAAACCATGATTTTACTACAAATAAAAAATAGGTTACTATAGTTAAACCATGGTAACCACAAATTAACCATGATTTTACTATACTAACTGTATTTGTAGTAAAACTGTGGTTATACAAATGGTTATTGATACGCCAATTCCTTTTTTATTTTTTTAGTAAAATAAAGCCATGGTTAATTTTCGTAAGGGTTTTAATAGTCTAATGACACAGTTGATAACCTTTGCTTCACTGTTCTTCACCATTAGCCTTCAGCTGATAGCTTTCAGTTTCAAAAATTCCTCACAGAACGGAAACAAAATAATAAGTGGCAAAAAATACCATTCCATTTTTTCCCCCCAAAGAAAAGCCTCAGGGAAAATCACTCAATTCTGTTACTCTATTGAATGGTAGAGCAGGAGCCAGCAGCTGTTTAACACCATAGCTGTGCGCATGTGATCACGGTAAACGCTGTACGGCAGCGTGCCTCACACTGACAGGTGAATATTTGCTTAGCCGCTAAATGGATGTGGACAGCTATGGTGGTGTTAATGTGTTTTCTCTCCTAAAAAGTGTGATTTCTCTCTCTTTCTCTCTCTGACTGGTGTTGTTTTGTGGAGATGAAAGGCAGCCGGTGATAAAAGCAAAGAAGAGCGTTGTGGCGGTTTGTGTGTATGCGGCTCCTGTCATCACTTCCCCTGTGTCCCCCCTCCTCTCTGAGGGTGGAAGGGAGGCTAAAGACCCGACTGTTTACACACACACAAAACACTCTTGTTTGCCTTTTCATGTTGTTTTTGATTTTTGTGAGACTTCTGTAGGCTAATATTTGCTGTTTGTTTGGGTGGGAGTTGTTTAGGTGGAGTAGTTTTGCAGAAGGCCGGTTTAGCTGGTAAGGGGGAAGCGTCTCAGCGCCTCACTGGGGCAGTAAATGGACAGACAGAGACTGGCATGGTGGTTGTTCCCGTCTCACCATGGCCTTTGGCATCATTAGCCTCACCACAGGCTTATCTGTAAGCTTACAGTAATCACCAATCAGCTGAACGTATTCCAAAGACACATCCTTTTTATGGCTTATTTGGATATTAATGCTACAATGGGTGTGTTTTAGTGAATCAAATGTTTGCTTTATGTATTTATGCATGTATGTGGTATTTCTTTATCTATGTTTATTGGTACAACATACTGTTGTACAGAGGTGAAACAACTAGGGATGAAAACTATACATTATTACTAAATTAAATATGAAATATACATTTACATCAAATCATTATTACAGTAAGTCATAAAGAAGAAATTAAGCAGTTTCATGGTACATATATCAAGATATATGCATTGTTACCCCAATAGTTACCCCAATACGTCACGACTTTACTTACTTTAATAGGTGGTGACATGTGACTCTTTTGAATGAGTCATTGAATCATTCAATCAATCATTTAATGTAAAAGCACTGATTCATTCAGGAATTAAATAAGTCTTTATCAATTAATCATTTTCTCAAATGATTGATTCAAAAAACAGATAGATATGCCAATCACTACTATGTTCTGGTCTGAGACACAGTTGGATTCAATTTCCATTGAGACCAGAGCTTCACAATGTAAATGCTAATATTGTAAGTTTAAAATGGAAGTTATTCAATATAATTTTTTTGTTTATTGAACTGAGTAGTATAAAAGCAATATCACTCTCAAAATCGTGCTGTTTTTCTTGATACTGTGAGATGTTACTTCGTTGAAATCTGTTATAGTTTGTTGTTGTTTTATTATCAAATGTTGTTCCATTAAGGCGATATGACAACTTGGACTTCTAATATTACTAAGTCTCACCTTTGCTCTCCACAGCACTATTTTTGCAAGTAGATTAGTCACCGTGTCATCATCATCTTGACAAAGTGTGAAAGCAAATAGAGTGTCTATTCACACAGGAGCTCAGGAGGGAGCCAGGATGCATCAAATAAACATCCAGTGCGGTCGGCACGCAGAATAGCACTGATTCTCAAGCGTGTTCATTTACCCTGCAACCATGAGAAAATAAGCAGGGGTGTTGCTGAGAGTGAGATGGAGGAGTTGAGCACACGTGTGTTTATATGACGGCTAAGTAGCAATGCTGAGGTGAAGTCTGCCTTGAGGAAGACGAGGAGGAGGAACGGCCGCGTATGTGTGTGTGTTTGTCTCGGCGGGCTCTCTCAGTGTGTAAACGTGCAGTCAGAAAACATTTGGCAGACGGACGGCCGGTGGTTGCTGTGAGGCCTGGTGGTGAGCAGTCCTGCCCGGCAGGGGTTAACTTCGCATGGCTGCACCGCAGCCTCTTTCTGTCAGCCTGTGCTATGCGCTGCTCCACTGCTTATTTCTTCTGAAAAGCCACTGCAGGTTTCACAAGGCCTCAGCCATCAGATACCTTCTACTGGTGTAACCTTCACAGATCCACATACTTAGCCTTTCCTCCCAGTCTAGCACAAAATACATCAGTTTACTGAGAGAAAAGAGAGAGATAGAGAGAAGAAGAGAGATTGTGCCAGTGGCAAAGCCCCTTCAGTGCTGCTGGAAAGAGAGAGTGTCTGAGCTCTGAAGCTGGTCTCCGGGCTAAGAGAGTTAAATTGAGAGGACGTTACTGGAGATTGAACGCAGGATCAGATAATGCTCGTGTGTCATCAGGATGGGGCAGTTTGCTTTGTGTCTGTCAAATAAAAGAGTCTCTTATTCAGAGTTACATGGCTTGTAAATAAATAAATGCCATGTAAATAAATAAATGCTTTTTGACAGATAAAAAAATAAATAAAATAAGATTATGTATTTACATTAAATGCTGTTTAAAAAGTTATATATATTGTATTGTGTATATATAAATACATACACATGCATGTATATATTTAAGAAAATGTTTATTTATATTAAATATATTTATGTAGTATAAATTATATGAATATAAATATACACATGTAAATATTTTCTAAATATATACTGTATGTGTGAGTCTTTATATATACATAATGAATATACACAGTACACACACATATATATTATATAAACAAAAACTTTTATTTTGGATGTGATTAATCATGATTAATCATTGCCCAGCACTAATCACACACACACACACACACACACACACATATATATGTGTGTGTGTGTGTGTGTGTGTGCATGTTTATGTGGTTTATGAGGACACAAATTTGTATAATGACATGGGTATGACAGAGGTATTACAATATGAAGGTGGTTTATGAGGACACTGCCTAAATGGTGTTTTTTTGAAAATCTAAAAATGCACAAAGTCTCCTGTGAGGGCTAAGTTTAGGTGTAGGGTTGGTGTAGGGCAATAGCACACACAGTTTGTTCAGTATAAAAACCATTACGCCTATGGAGAGTCCCCATAAACCACAAAAACCAATATGTGTGTGTGTGTATATACACACACACACACATATATTGTGCCTATATATCGTGCCTTGTTTAGTGTCATGTCTGTACTGAGTCAATAAACTTCTTCTTGTTACAGGAAGTCCTTCGGGAAAAGGGTTGTAGACATTTGCCACAGCTGAAATGACAGTGACACACTTTAATTTGGCTCTTTGGATCCTTTCTCATGCAGCAAAGCATCCAAAGGTGAACTGTAATCACGGTCGCCACCAAGCTCTTTTGTGAAATGAAATAACAGATGAAAAGAAGGGGAAAAAATGCATCTTTAAAGTCTGCCCTCGCGTAAATGTCAATAGAGAACCTTTTCCATCATCAGCAGTAAATTCACATTGATGGCTCTTTTCTTCTCTCTATCGATCCAGCCATGAGAACGTAGATTTGTATCTGTTAATTAATGCGTCCTGAAACAGCATTTGTATTAATCAGGGAGATAAGAAAAATTGGATGCCTGCACTGGCATGACAACCGTAAAAGCACAAGCCCCTGATAAAATCATTGATGGACCTCAATAAAGAGGGAAAAAAAGTTCTTCCTTCCACTCAATAAACTAATCATCCGGCTTTTAATTATTCTGCGGAGAGATGTGTGGAGATTGGGGAATGTGTAAATCTAATTATTTACTAACAGCAGTGGCTGAGAGGGAGGGCTGGGAGTGGCACAGGGGGAGCTCTAGGCGATGGGCTCCGTCCATCTGCCACTCCACTCCACTCCACAACCCCCTCCCCACCCGCCCCCAGCCTTTATTTTGTCTCTCTGTTTGTCCCTCGTGCTCTCATTCTCCTTGTCTCTCTGTCTCTCTCTCGCTGTGTCTCTCGATCTGTCTTGATACATGTCTTCGGTCGTCCATCATTCAGTATGATTTGTTTCTTTTCATGATAAACTCTACTGATGATAATCTTTCAAATGTTTCTGTGCCACTAGTGTTACCAGCCGGAAGTGCAAAAATAATAATATTGGTGTCCTCCATTGGTTGGACAAACAGACTCCAAACTGACACCATTGGTTGAGTCAGTGTTGATGAGTCGGAGCAAAAGCGCGACAGCGTTTATTGTTTTTCAAAGTGAATCTACTAATGGCTTACTTATACTTATATTACAGTGTATTTAAACATGAAAAAGCTTTTTAGATATTTAATCAGATACTCAATACCCCATTGTTATTATTATTTATAATGAGTTTTACCATTTAAAATCTGATTTGCATTTATATTCAAAGTATGTCAGTGGATTTTTTCCAAATTCTCAGCAATATTAAAGGATTACACATACCTCTCAGGAGGCCATGAGAGTGTGATCTTATTTTTAGTCCATGCCACCTTTCATTGAGGCCAGTGTCTTTGTAAGAATGCAGCGGTCTTACATTGGACCCCCTTAAGAAATTCTTGGCTTAATCCCTTTTGATGATTTTATTAAGTAGTAGAAGATGGCCCTGCCAACTGGCATTGAGCACACTAGCACCAGCAGGCCAGGGGAGGCACCAACTGCTCACCAGCTCTTAGTCTGCCTCTAATGAGATCAGAGATGTTAACATTTTGGGATAATAAATTAGCGGTTGGTATAAACAATAGCCCGAAACCTATACCTAATGAGCACCTTGCCATTAGTGATTAACTCACAAAAAGATATTTAAAAAAATAAAAGAAAAAATGAGTGAAAATGCTTGCTTCCTCTGAAGGCATCTCTCCACAACAGATGTTGTTGAGCATCTCTTTCCTCATGTTCCCCCGCCACCCAGATTAGCCCCCTCACTGTCGCAAAGAGAGACGCTTCATCTGTTCTTGGAAGAGCAGAGCGAGTGAGATGAGACGAAAAGGTCCAACACCAACAGGTGCTGTTGTGCCTGTCCCTCACCTTCAGAGCTGATGGATGGCTCCCAAGCACTTACGCAGTTTATTTAGATTTTTTTTTTTTAATTTCTTGCTCTTTGCAGGCTATGTTAGGTCAGCTTTTGGTTACTTGCATTTTTAGCTTTTATTTGAACTCCCTTTTGTTCTGTTGACACCCCATTTATTTATTTAAAGAGTTAATACATTTTGGGAGTATTTTCATAATAATAATAATAATAATCATCATTTTATTATTATTATTATGAAAATACCCCCCAAAATTATTAACTCTTAAAATAAATAAATAAGACTGATAATAATAATAATAATTACTATTATTATTGTTGTTGTTGTTATTTCAATAGTATTCATTTGTCCCAGTCTAAAGCCAGTACATACAAATTATTGAAGCTTTAACCCTCAATTTGAGATCCCTCAACAGTTTGTGCATTAATCAGGGGCAAAAAAGATCATAGCATTTATTAATTTTCTTATACTTGGACTCTAGTAGTATTAGAAAACATCTCAAAGTATCACCCTGGTACCTAAATATGAAGTATGTTTCTCAGACATGAGGGTTGACCACCTTGTGTTATAGACAGACAAAAGCCATGTGCTAGTCAGATTCAAAAGCCATTCATGGCCATGAACTTTACATTTTCACTTCCAGCAAAAAGACAGGAAAATGAGGGGAAAAGTGTGTGTGCAGAGTGGGGGGAGGAGGAAGGAGAAGGAGTTTGAGGCAAGCAATTAGTCTTTCAGTTGGTGTGATGGGAAGAATTGATCCATGCTGCATGTTGGGGGAGATAAGGAGTGCCCTCCCTCAGGATGCCCCCTGGCCTGCAGCGCAGCAGGAGATGAGAGCCAAGGCTCGTGCTAGGTGCCTCAGCTCGCTCCCACTGGAGTTTTCCTCTGTATTACACCTCCAGAATGTCAATTCTTCCCACTAACACATCCAGAAACTTCTGACAACCAATTGAGCTTCTATATCATATACCGCCGTTGAATGTTGATTTGAGGCTGAACATTGGTTGTTGAGTTGAATTAAGCTCTTTCTCTGGCTTTTTCTCAGGGTTTTCCACACTCTCGCTGGCGGACCAGATGAGTCTCCTGCAGAGTGCGTGGATGGAGATCCTGATCCTGCGTGTAGTCTACCGCTCGCTGTCTTTTGAGGACAAGTTGGTCTACGCTGAAGACTACATCATGGATGAGGACCAATCCAAGCTGGCTGGCCTGCTAGACCTGAATAACGCTATTCTTCAGCTGGTGAAGAAGTACAAGGGCATGAAGCTGGAGAAGGAGGAGTTCGTCACTCTTAAAGCTATAGCCCTGGCTAACTCAGGTAAAATGAACAGATGCTATAGATTCCAGTGAGAGCAGACGCCATATTTGATTTGATGTATTCAAATTGCGATACTGTTATGGATTGTTCAGGCAACAAAACATTGAAAACACATTTTTCAACAAATTTACAATGGAAAAAATGGTCAATGGCAAAACACAAATTTTTTGTCCAGTTTAAATGTCTTTAAAAATAAATTATAACCGCAATTTATAAATATAATGATTTTCTATGATAAGCATATTTTTAATTTGTAAATTAAAAATCATATTGACATTTTTTGGGGGTGGGTTATAAAATCAAAATACATCAGGAGTACTGATATCATAATGAAGAAAACAATCTCATGGTTTTACAAAATCTTTTATTATTACTTTATTAGAAGGGGGAAAAAACTACTGGTGTTGTGGTGCAACTTTCCAAAAACTTTGGAATATAACTTTGGAATAAAAAATATTTATTAATTAATAATTCATGGTATTTGTAAAAACTAAATAAAATTAAATAAAAAATAAATAAAAAGTATTTATATATCTTGTGTTTGAATATATATTATTATATATTATTATATATAATATTTTAAGAATAATGATTAATGTATTTAATTTGTAAAGAAAATACATGACTTGTTACTTTTTTACATTTTTTGGAAATGGTTTGAAACCAGCTTTAATAAAGAATAATTTTAAGAATTTTTTTCTTTTCTTTATCATGGACACTCTTAAATGTCATTGGCCCACTTCTATCTGTCATAGCCTTGTTTTCTTTAATCAACTTAAATAAGATGTTTGCTCTGATTAAAATCTACATTCCATCATAATTTACAAAAATTATTTACAGCAATCCTACTGCAAATGAAATAAGATGATGCATTTAGCTTGAAGTGCACTTGAAGCCTCTTGAATTGCCTGTCATCTGCACAATTAAAGCAATGTTTGTTTACTCATCACCCCCCTTTATAGAATGGGCTGTTGATCATGTATGAGCATGGAAAGAGTTAAACCTCCCTGCTTTTGATTTCATCTCCTCCTGTGGGAATCTTAACACAGATGTAGTGGTAGAGATATTCAGGTACAATATCTCCGTCTTTTTTCTCTCATGTTTTCTCTTCCTCTATTCACGGGCACACACAACAAAACACTAAACAGTGTTCCCACCCCTCCCCGCCCCTTTTGAAATCCTTCAAAAGCACGTCTGCGGCCCCTGTCCGAATTAGCATAAGTCTCTGCTCAGATGCCTCTTAAGTAAGGAGCCCATCACTATGCACCTGCATGTCAATAACAGGCTCTGATGTTGTCCATCGACAGTCGCACCATGGCCCTCTGGCTCCCTTTGTGTTGACCCCATCTTTGAACTTTATCTTGGTTGCTGGCCAGTAGTTTTCCCTTTAATTACAAGAAGGAAACTGTCAATAAAATCTGTTAAATGGGATGCAATGAGCAGCTTGAATGGGAGGGCGGCTATTTGTTCAAATTCTCCTGCGCTCAAGGTATTGACAGTTTGTTTTCTGGGGCCATATGTGACGATCAATCTCCGGCTGGGCCTGGCCATGCTGAAAAATGAAAAAGCAGATTGCTCTTGCTCGCTTGCGGATGACGGCTCGCTAGTTTGGCCCCGGCCCGCAGCCACCAGGGGCCGTTCTGCCCAAAGTGCACCCCTGAGAGAGCGAATGAGTGCGTGACTCTTTTGAGAAATTATTTTTTAATTGATTTGACGATTAGCAGTTCATCTCGGTGTGTTGACGTGCACGTCAGCGTGCCAAAAGCAGGTAAAAGTGATCGATAAGTGGTAGATTTATTCATACCGATGTCGTTTTCGGTCAGCATTTATGCCTTTTTAAATAAAGCATACGCAATGAGACTTCCTGTACTCTGACTTTGGAAACAATTTTCACACAATAACAAAGAATCGACAAGTAACACACTGACTTAGACGTGGCATTTTCTTGCAAAACATATTCCAATAATATTAAAAACTTTTTTTTACAGTGTAGCCTGATGCATAAAGTAATCTCTAGTCCTGGCGTTTTCTCACCTTCTCGGGTGTCATTCTCCCTATTTATCGAGACTTTCTCTCTGCGGCTTCTCTCCGCACTCTTCTCTCAGGAGAGACATGCATCATGTCCGATTTCAAAGGTGAGCCATTTTGTCACTTCTTTTTTTGGAGGAGAGCAGAGTGTTTCAGACAGCTGCTAAAAAAATGATACACTCCACCATTTTCTAAAGCCCCAAGGTGCTGGGTATTTCCGCTCAGAGCTGATATATTTCACAGTCCTTCAATAGACACAGTATTGCTTACGCAATCGATGTCAGAGCGACATTTTTATCCTATTTATTTGAAAGCTTTACATTGCAGTTGATCTCATCATGGTGCGCGTTTCTTTTTAAAGGACATAAAAAAGAAAAAGAAAAGTCAGTAAATCCGTCTGTGACCTCTCATATCTTCTCCACAGTTTGAATTCAGACATTTACTGACACAATTCCAGTGTCTTTCTGGAAAATCATTACAAATTTGAGTCTAGCAAAGAGTCTTTTTGATAGTAAATGTTGCAACACACTTTTAAGCACAAATAGCGTGCAGAAAATGTGTGTTTTCCCGAACGCCTCCAGCAGAGATGCTGAGATTGATAGGGCAGCTTGTGTGGAAAGGTGCAGGTAAGCACTTTCCTGCCAGGGATTTCTGTCGGATCACAGGTCACTTTTCAGATGGCCAAAGCCCATGTGACTGATGAGCGAGACCTCGCTGTCTGAATTCTAGATGGACTCCAGACACCGAAGGGTTAGGATATCGAACCGTAGCCTAAAGCGGGCTGACGTTTGCCCCGCTGGCCAGCCCAAAGGACAGACGGCGCTCTCTAATAATAGAGGAACCTCACAAGGTCTCGCTTTTATCAATACTTGACCATACAATTATTATTTAACGTGTATATATCAATTGATTCGAGGCAATGCATTGATCGTGACATCTTTGCCAAAAGCCAACGTGCATTTGTACATTTTATCCGGAGGGAACGGGATCGGATTGACACGCCACAGTAGAAAACCGAGTCGATACTGTTGGTGGAGTCAGTCTATAAAGAGCAAGTCAGACAAAGCACTTTCTTTACCATTGTGATGTGATAAAACCATCAGAGCACTCGCAAGAGCATCCAAGGCTTGGATTAGCTGGAAAAGTGCAACTATATTAGCCACTGGAGCAGTAAACAGCAAAGATAGTAGCTGCCAAAGACTAATTGCGCTCTCAGAGGCACGTCTGTTGCGGTGAACGGGCGTGAATGCTGTACTAACGAGCGCGAATGCAAATGCAGCCTGTTTGACATTTCTGGCAGACAATGCCAGTCAGGCTGAGGTATTGTTTTCTGACTCGAGCCTCTGTTTCTCTCGCTTAGACGAGTGCCATATCAGCTCTCCTCCAAACACTGTTTCTGTCGCCCGTGCCATTCATCAGTCCCATAGAGAGGCTTGTAAACACGTGGCAAGGACAGCCTCAGCGTTTAACACTCAAGTGTGGCTTTAATCACTGGAGAATGAGCTTAGGGCTGGCAAAAAAAGGATGAGTCACATTCTTTTAATCCCTTTCCTTTTGCCAGGACTTCATCCTCAGGTTTCCGTCAGGCTGAAATGGATTTAAAAAACTAGCATCCGGGAGTGTCATGCCTATTTAAACTGAAGGGGGCTCCCTTTGATTTAAATGCAACTTCCGTATACTGTATATAATATATGTGTGCCTTTGTCTTGTGACAGTCCTATACTATTTTATTTGTATATAAAAATAATGACATAATATGAATTACATGTGTATATAATTATTTATTAATATATATCATTTATATTAAATGTGTTCTATATTGACCCATTTCAATAAAAATGCAATTTAAAACATACATTTTTTATTTTTTTAATGCTTTTATGCAGAGGCCAGGCAAGGCAAGTTTATTTATATAGCACATTTCATACACAGTGGTAATTCAAAGTGCTTTTACATAAAAGAAAGTGAAATGGACATTAAAATCAATAAAAACATGGAAATAAAAATAATAAAAACAAGGAATTTTAAAATGATATAGAAAATGATTTAAAATAAATTTAAAGAAAATGATTATACCTCAAATTTATTGCAGTCAGTTCGGACATATAGCACAGTGCTCATTCAACAAATGCACAGTTAAACAGATGAGTTTTGAGTCTTGATTTAAATGTGGCTAATGTTTTAGCACATCTGATCTCTTCTGGAAGCTGGTTCCAACTGCGGGTTGCATAATAGCTAAAAGCAGACTCCCCTTGTTTTGTGTGAACCCTTGGTATTTCTAACTGACTCGATCCTAATGATCTGAGTGGTCTGTTCGGTTTATATTCAGTGAGCATATCAGCAATATATTTAGGTCCTAGGCCATTGAGTGACTTATAAACGAGTAAAAGTACTTTAAAATCAATCCTAAATGTAACTGGAAGCCAGTGTAAGGACCTGAGGACTGGTGTGATATGCTCAGATTTTCTGGTTCTAGTCAGAATCCTGGCAGCAGCGTTCTGGGTGAGCTGCAGTTGTCTAATGGTCTTCTTGGGAAGGCCGGTGAGGAGACCATTACAGTAATCCACCCTGCTGGTGATAAAGGCATGAACAAGTTTCTCCAAGTCTTGATTGGAAACAAAACATCTAATTATTGCAATATTTTTGAGATGATAGTATGCTGATTTAGTTACTGCTTTGACATGACTACTGAAACTAAGGTCTGTCTCTAGAATCACCCCAAGATTTCTGACTTGATTTTTAGTTGTTTGACCCCTAGAGTCAAGGTATGCATTCACCTTGAGAACTTCATCTTTGTTTCCAAATGCAATGATTTCAGTTTTCTCCTTGTTTAACTGAAGAAAGTTCTGACACATCCAACTGTTAATTTCATCAATGCATTGGCAGAGGAGTCAATGGGGCTGTAGTCATTTGGAGATAAGGCTAGGTAAATCTGGGTATCATCAGCATAGCTGTGATAGGCAATTTGGTTCTTCCTCATTATCTGACTTAGTGGGAGCATATACAGGTTAAACAAGAGCGGTGCAAGAATTGAGCCTTGTGGGACTCCACATGTCATGGCCGTCCACTTAGACTTATGCTCTCCTATACTCACATAATAACCTCTCCCTTCTAAGTATGACCTGAACCATTTGAGTGCCATCCCAGAAAGCCCGACCCAGTTTTCCAGTCTCTCTAGAAGTATGTTATGATCGACAGTGTCAAACGCAGCACTAAGATCTAGTAGTACCAGCACTGATATTTTGCCAGAATCAGAATTGACGCGACTATCATTTATTATCTTAATGAGTGCTGTCTCTGTGCTGTGATGTGCTCGGAAACCAGATTGAAAATTGTTCAGGTATCCATTTGACTTTAAGTAGTTGTTCAGCTGATTAGAAACTACCTTTTCAATAATCTTACCTATGAAAGGAAGATTTGATATGGGTCTATAGTTGCTCAACATGGTGTTATCAAGATTGCGCTTTTTCAGAAAGGGCTTAACAACTGCAGTTTTGAGGGAGTTTGGAAAAGTCCCAGAAAGAAGTGAGGCGTTCACCACTTCTAAGAGATCAGCTTCTAAACAGTTAAGCACATTTTTGAAAAAGGATGTGGGAAGTGTGTCAAGATAGCAGGTTGAAGATTTAAGGTGCTGTACTATTTTTTCCAAAATTTTGTTATCAATTTCTTTAAAAACACACATAGTCACTTCTTTTTTAAATTGCGGTCGAATCTGTGGTGTGACCTCTGCATAACTTGAGGATGTGCCAATCTCCTTTCTGATATTAGAGAGAGGATGCATTAAACTGATCAAAAGTAACAGCAGATGTGTAATGTTACAAAACATTTCTATTTCAAATAAATACTGTTCTTCTAACATTCTATACTGAAAAAATGTGTCACGGTTTCCTCAAAAAAACTGTTTTCAGCATTGATTATAAGAAATGTTTCTTGAGCACCAAATCAGCATATTGGAATGATTTTTGAAGGATTGTGTGGCACTGAAAATTGTAATAATGCTGAAAAAAATTCAAAATTTGTATTGTTTTACTGTATTTTTAATTAATTAAATGCAGCATTGTTGAGCATAAGAAACTTCTTTCAAAAACACTTTCAAAAAATTCTAAATAAACTTTTACCACTAGTGTGTCTTATATCTTTGAATACAGTATTACTAAAATTTTTGTCGTTGCAAAACATAACTGATTTTCCCTTGGGTCATGTCTTAGTGGAAAAAAGTAATGACATGCATATGTTGTATTGTACTGAATTTGTGTTTATTTCTAAAGCTGGTATAACATAAGAAATAGGAAGCATAAGAAACTTCTTTCAAAAAAATTTAAATAAAAATGTACCCCTAGAGTAGCATGTCTTATATCTTTATATATTACAAAAATTTTAGTAGTTGCCAAACATAACTGATTTTCCCTTGGGTCATGTCTTAGTGGAAAAAATATTGACATGCATATGTTGTATTGTACTGAATTTGTGTTTATTTCTAAAGCCACTCATCATTGTTCTGTATTTTTATTTTCCAGATTCCATGCATTTAGAGGATGTGGAAGCCGTGCAGAAGCTCCAGGACGTGTTGCACGAGGCCCTGCAGGACTACGAGGCGGGCCAGCACCCGGAGGACCCGCGCCGGGCCGGCAAGCTGCTCATGACCCTACCGCTGCTCCGGCAAACGTCCACCAAGGCAGTGCAGCACTTTTACAGCATCAAACAGGACGGCAAAGTGCCCATGCACAAACTGTTTCTGGAGCTGCTGGAGGCCAAGGTGTAACTCCGTCCCCGTCCCCGCGTTATACCGACAGAGAGCTGGAGGGGGTACGTCACTGACTGCGTCCCTTCGCCGGGCAAACACTGACTAACTATCTGCCGCTGTTTGTGAAACCTTTGTCTATAAACTTTAACAAATAATAACTAAAACATAACCGTAATGGTACTTCTAATTACTGACAATGATACGTAAATATAAGAATGATTTAAAATGTGATTATTGAGAAAAATATGAAGTGGAAAAAAATTACTGCTTTCATTATTCAGCAGTGGGACTTGAAACCAGCAGTCGACTTGTTCTTCTCAAAAATCTGATGCTGAGTTTTTTTTGTGCTATTGAGACATTTTATTGATTTTCAAAAGAGAAATTCTGGAGCCGAAAAAGACCAGACCTGCCAAAGGAAGGAGGTCCACCCGGTGGACACCAGCAAGCGAAACTTTCCCCGAACTGTACCGTCCAGCTCCCATGTCGCTGAAGGAATCTAGGAATCGACCCTCTTTACCCTAAGAGCGTGACGTAGTGACTATGTGCAGTATTACATTAGAGGTCCTCGGAGCAGTTTAACAACACGATAGCCAAACTGAGATTTTCACGTCTTTGAAGAAGCTGCTCCTCACCATTACGTAGCCATGCGGATTGATCATGCGTGTGTCACTCCCTTGTCGTTTTCTTTCAAGTCTTCCAAACAAGTCTAGCCTCTTTTACCGATTTCATTTCGATCTTTTCAGGGAATAGCCGAAGCTTTAGTCGCTCATGCAATACCGAGCAAAGAGGAATCGCAGTGGTCAAGGAACAGACTCATTTATTTATTGACTTTATTTTATTATGTTCTATTCGAGTGTATTTTTACTGTACTGAAGGATGTAAATATATGGTATGGTCATCAAACACGATGTTTCTTCATATAATGTTAATAATTGATCGTTATGTTTTTCTACTGACCACGTGTTGCGTAATGAAGATGAAAACCTGCTATCTTCTCTAAGCAATAGATGTTTAAAAAGTGGAGTTGTAAATGTATGCAATTTTGGTTTTGTTTGTTTTTTTCTTAGTGCCACACTTACTTGGGAAAATGAATTTCCAGAAGCTTTCGCTTTTCTGTCTGTGCTTGTCATAAGATGATAGATTACATACATGATATGGCCAGAAGGACTATAACCATTATCTCAAGCCAATTATATATGCATATATATATATTAACTTCAGCCTCGCAATTCTATTGACATTCTTTCATATTAAAGCAGTATTTGAACTTTAAGCAAATTAGCACTTAGGGAAGACGGAGAAGCATTGTAGGTTTAGTTTCACAACGGTCCTGATTTTTAGCGCCAGAGATATCATACACGTGACGTAATCTTCTTCCAAATGACATTTTTAGCAGAGAGGCTCAAGTATCAAAGCAAGCGATCCACAGCCTTCATCAGAAATATGTCAGTATTAGTATGGGGTATTTTCTGAATATTCTTAAGCATTGTATATTGTAAATTAACAGATTATAAATCTAACCTAAGACATTTTATTGGAACAGATCAAAGAAAAAAAAAGAATGAAAAATGAACAAAAAAAAAATGTAGTTCAGCTTCTTGGTGTTTTATGTCTGCTGTGTTTTTCTGAAACATCTCTGCCCCCCCCCCCTTTCCTCTGTTACACGCAAAAGATGTAGTGCACTACCCGTGGTGATCGCAGGTCTCGCTGTTCAGTATGCATTCATTTTCTTTCTGTTGTTTCTTTTCTAGTTTTGGTTCATTTTTTTAGAGACAGGGTAGAATTAGAGACAATACTGGATGTATGAATCCTCAGGAGCAAGGTGATGGGTTCTCAAAAAACCTTTTGAATAAAGACTCTTCCTAGTTACCGCTAGATCAACCGATCAACGATCAATATAATCTATGCTGATATATAAGTGAATATTTAAAAGGGGGTGCATTATATGTACAAGAGACCATCTGTGTAACTCCTATCTTGTAGACTAACATTATATATCATAGGTTACGATGACAAATGCTTTGAAATAGTACATTTTTTCTTTCTTTCTTTCCCCTCTTTTTCTGATTTTCCTTCTCTTTTAACAAAATGCTGTACATAAGGCCTTCATGCTGAACTCCATTGGTATATATCTTGACTCTTTAAGGTTGCAAAGGGAAGAAACATTTTTGTTTGTTTTGGTGTAAGATCGGTTTTCAAAACTATCACTTTGACTTTGTGTGCTTAATAAAAATGACGAAAAAAAGACGAAAGAACAGATCATTTTTTAAGGCAAACGGGGAACGAGGGTTTTAGTTGCTTTTTCTCAGCCTTGTTCTATAAATACACTGTATCTATCATTAGCTGTTAATAGATTGTGCTTTGGAAAGGTTAGTGTAACGTGACTCTAAATCTTATCCCAACTCCTCAGATGGTCAAAACATGGGTTTGGGGGGGCGGGGGTCTTGCTGTGGAGATGTTGGCACTTTCAAAAGTTTCACGTGATCAACTCCTGGCAGAAGAGGTGCTGTTTTCTCTCTGTGGTTTTGTTTTCTTTTTTGTGTTGCCTTTACTCTGAGGTGATCACGATGGAAATGAAGCGATATGAAACTAGACAAGCTTTCTAATTCTGTTCAGTTTTGTAAGATTTCACGAAAAACGAGAGTAAACGGTTCCGATCTACACTCAGTCTTTCAGATATGCATTTTTCCAAGTTGCTTTTAATGCACAAAATGACAAAAACAAAATACTTCTATGACATATGCTGTGTAATTTTGGACAAAACGGTACCCAGACCTCACGAACCATATAAAGACAACTTTACTGTATCTTTTAACACTCATCTCTCCAGCATAGAAATCAAAGTGTAATTTATCCGTACCCAAGACAACTTTTTTTAGAGATATTTTCTTATTTAAAGCAATATGACGTACAACATACAGTTGTTGTACAATGTGATTCGATTAGTCAAATGCTGTATCTATTGGACTATTTTGCAAAATCTAGGATAATAGGATTAAGGATGATCAGATATACAAACAATTGCTATTTTTAAATGTTGAAGAGGTTCTAGGTGTTGGTTGTATTTATTCATGCATCGACGCGTCTGCCAAATGCATCTAGGCTTCCTGGCAGTCTAATGCAGAAACCAGTGTGGGAAAGGACGAGATCCAGAAGGAGGAAGGGGAAAGAGTAAAAGAGCATTTGTGAAGCTTCTATGATCAATATGATATATTTCAACCCAGGAGTTGCTGAAACAACCTGTAGTGAGAATCATGTCTGTAATTTTTAGATGTGCTCCACATCGGTAAAACTATTTACTGTATATTTTTGTGATGTGCATCATTACAGTGTGCTCCAAACAATATGTCCATTTGTGTAAATGTATTTATTTTACATTGTATATATTGTTCAATGCAAAAAGAGAGACCTATGATTCTGTAACTACGATCAGTTCAGATGTGTAACTCCAATTATGCCTTTCAGGTTAATAGTAGAGCAATATTAAACATGCTTCCAGTTTTGACTCGGGCTGTGTTTTACTGTGTGAGAACATGTCTTAACTCATTGTGGATTTATTTATTTTTTCATTCATCTGTTTATTCATTTATTTATTATTTTTAGTGCACTGTAGACTGCCTACTGTGGATTAAACATTATGAGAATCGAGACTAAATATATATTCAATTTCTTAAGTAAGGATGTATTAAATTGATCAAAAGTACAGTAAAGACATTTATAATGTTACAAAGATTTCAATTAAATGCGATTCATCCAATAATCATGAAAGAAATTAACACAGTTTCACATAAATATTAAGCTGCATAACTGTTTTCAACGTTAAGAATTGTTTTCATTTCTGAAAGATCATGTCACATTGAAGACTGGAGTAATGACTGCGGGAAGTTAATGTTTGCCTTCACAGAAATAAACTACTTTTAAAAATAAATCACAATAGAAATAAGTCATTTTAAATTGTAGTAATATTTCTTCAATAAAACAGTTTTTAACGTATTTTTTATCTAATAATTCCAACCTTGGTGAGCATAAGAGGTATTCAAAAACATGTCAATATAAATCAAACAGAGAGAGAGGGGTACTTTTAATGTCATTTTGGTTATTATGAATTATGAACTGTTTTACAAATAAGAAACTCTCAATTACACTCTTGTCAAAACATTGCACTTCTTATGATTTTTTTTTTGTTTAAATATAAATATAACTATTTGTTTCTGCTAGGCACATAAGTAACTTTTGGATACAAATTGGTATGACAAAGTAGTCTGTATTTATTCATAACCGGCATTTCCTATAGGAAAAAAGCACTTATGAATAATGAATATAATAGCTGATGAGCAGTATGCTGGTATCCAGGCAATAGAGCCGTCTGCTAGGCTACTTGACTTTTTTTCCTCTCAAGAGCAGTCTGTCATTTTCTTTTTCCTGCACTGGCATCTTCACGCAGCCACTCTTCATTCTGTCGTGGTTACAATATTATTGCGTCGGAAAGGAGAAGAAAAATGGTGGATGAGCAGAAAGTTCTTGACAACTTGATGCAGCGTTTGAGGCATGTCCACTCAGAGGGTAATCAGCCGCTATGCCCTGAGGCTTTACAGCAGACACATTGATGTAAGACAACGTTCCTAACATCAGCACAGCCTCACGGTCTGCCCACATCCGCTCCGTCTCTCCTATAAGACTCGGCAGGCCAAATGAGGAGCAGGAGATACAAACATCAACAAGAGGAAAGCACTTAGGATACCTAAACAGCAAACCTCAGTTTTTTTTCACCCTACTGTATAATAAATTTGACAAAGAAGACAAATACAAAGGCTATTTAGTGCCTTTTCCTGTATATAGGCTTAAAAAGAAAGAAAATATAGCACTATATAGTAAGATAGCATTGTGTGTAAAATCATCTGCCGCTAATATGTATCATATAATGTGGGGAGACATTTAATGTTCTGTAGCAAAAGCGTTTAAGGCTTTAAAACAGAGAGCAGTGACCTGCAGGCAAATATTTTTCAAGAAGATGACATCATAAGATATTACTTAAAGAGGGCCCCGTTGGCGGAGGATTTTTCCCCCCACTTTTTTTTTTATATTTTTTTATTATTTGCGCTGCAGCACATACATTTTACTCATCGACTTCGGAGTTCATTTATTTTATTTTATCTTTACGCCATTGATTCATTATTATGATACAATAAAAGCTACTTGAGCATTTCAGCTGCCAAGTACCGTTATCATTAACCTTGCGAGACGCTAAAAGTGCTCCATGGCATTTGTAATGGCTCTTTTAACTCTTTCCGCACTTCCATGTTATATGGCTGCAATGTGGAGCTGCTGTAATTGGGTTTTCACTGAGGTTGGACCCTCAGAGTAGGCCCCGGTATAAGCCACGCCGAGGTATATGCACAGATATGCCGGACTATTTGTATTTCTCCATTATGTCAATTTATGGATCATCCCGTCGGTGCAATTTGGAACTGGAGCAGGAAAGTGTCTTATAGTCCAATTGGGAATTTTGATGTTCCCCATAAAGCTTTAGTTCAAAGTTAAGCTCATTTTAGATTAATTGATCTATTCTAGACATATTAGTTAAACTGCTGATCTTGATAAGTCTGTTTGAAATGACCTCTGTCCTGCTCACATCCTTTTAATGGTTTCTGGTAACCGTATGAACTGACATTAAAAAAGGAGTGGCCAAGGTATATTGTCAGAGATTCATGCACTTTTAAGGGGGCATCAGTGCTGGAATAAGATGTGCCCAAAGCAAAAAACATGATTGATGACAGAAATTCTGTTGAAAGGAAATTATTTATAGAACACCTTGATTGTACTGACCAAATTTAAATGTGATTCCTGTCACTGCATTTTAAATAAACACTTTTTTAACTTTCAAAACCTTTCAAAGACAATACATTTTTTTTATCTGTTTTGCATTTACAGTCCATTTCAAATCTGAGAGGGCATGCACAATCAAAAATTATTTTGTTCAATGAACGTATTTAAATTTAGAAAAACTTTTCCATGCAATTAGTTTAGGTCTGTACAACAAGATAAACAAATTTCATATAAACAATGAATGATTTGTTGAACCAGTATGAAGGATGTAAGTTCCTGTGTTAGATAATAACTAGCACATGTTAGCATGTTAAAAATAATTACTATAGTTATTTGTAACGTGATGAACAAGTAATGCGTGACTGATCTCAGAACTTGCACAAGCACATTTATTGCTCATCGAGTGAAGCAATATATATTTTAGTCTTAATGTCTTTTCTTATTTAATTAAGTTAAATTGGACAAATTTAAATGGGTTGAGCAAAATGAAATTAAGTTGTGACACAATATTCAAGAATTGGGTTGCTTCAGCTCATTTTAACAACTCATTTAGCCAGTCTATAAAGATGTTGATTGTCAAGGGAGGCTCTCAGTCTAGCTAAATGTATTTTGCTCATCGTTAGCTGCAGGTTCTGAAGAGTTAAATGCAGTATAGACCAACTTCCTGATCATTTCATACCAAACTGCATCTCGAATGGTACTGTATGTTTTGTGGTGCCCCCGACGAGCCATGGGAACAAAGTGCGACTGGTGGCACCGGTGTGCTTGGCGTCATCAGTGAAGTGCTAATGTGTGCAGTTGGGCCCTGATGGGTTTTTGTCAGTGAGTCCACCCAATTTATTTCTCAGTGTGAGAGCAGGGTCACTCTCCTGGGCCTTAGTGTGCTGATGGCCTGGGCCACACTGTGGTAATGGCCTTTCACAGGTCTCCTGCTCCCTCGACACCGGTTATGTCTCTGCGAGAGACATCACGGGGCCTGATATGTGTGTGTAGAAAGAGAGCAGGAAGTGTGTAGATCCGATTCCTGACAATGTGCAAAGACGACAGCTTTGGGCTTGTCCCACTTGAGACCCTGTTTACCCTGGATGCAAGGAGCTACCAGATGATCTCTGAAGTCCTGAGCCTTTAGAAAGAGTTCAAGGAATGGTTAACCAAATGTTTTAAAGTTAACTTCCAGATAATTTCAAGTATGATTTCTGATGTTCTTGCTTTAATACTTTTTCGTTTTTTAAATAAAATTGTATTTTTTTTAAAATTGCCATAGCTTTCTGATAAATCATATAAATATATGAACATTTGTCCATATATGTACCTGAAACATTTGACAAAATATCTTCTTTTGTGTTCCACAAATCAAAGTAAGTCATACATATTTGAAACGACATGAATGTAAATATTGACAGAATTTTCATTTTTGGATGAACTATCTCTTTACTGTTTTAGATCCCATCTTTCACAGCCAATGTTTTTAATGTTTGCCTTTCACAGCCATAATGTAGGTTTATTAGCACAACTATAAAAACAAGCACAGATAAATAGAAAATGTTCTTATAAGACATTAAGTAAAACTATCAGAAATTCCAGTATTATCTCAGTCATCTTTATCTTATTAGCAAAGTGGGTTAGTTCTATGGAGTTATAGTTCCCATCTAAACCCTTCTTATACTCTTTTCTTCACGCACCACATCTCCACCGTTCTACTGAGGCAGATAATGACTCATCTCCAGCAGAATAGCCTTTTTCAATTTTAGAACTACTTAACACTAAATGTAACTGGTAGATCACTCAAAAGCAATTAATTGTCGTCCCTGTAAAAGGCAAGTTCACCATCTCCTTAATACATAGGATAAAATGGATCAGACGGCATCGGGCTCATTGAGAGCATTAGGGGGTCACACTTGCACGTTTATTTGCACTTAAATGTTTTACTCTACATTCGATGAACCATTAATTTGGTTAGTGCACTTTTATAAATAGTTTGGGGTGTCATCTGGGTTTGAATTAGTAGCACTTGAGAACTCTTTAGGGGAGGCCTTCATAAAATAGCATAAAGCACAATAAATAACTAATGTGTGAATTTATATTGTGATTTCTAGGTGTGAATACTAGAGGAAACCAAATGTATAGACATTGTACTTAAAATTTGACATTATTATTTTTGTTATTGTTTTACTTTTATAATAAACTAAAATTCTAACAGATTCCTTATTTTCTTCTGTATTTTCTCTGCTGTACCTTATTTCCTTGTAATTCGGTCCATGCTTTCAACCAGAGCTGGTGTTGGTGTCTGCTGAAATCTCACCCCCCTGTGGCGCAGTGAGCTGAGTGACTGACTGTGTATGTGTGTGTGTGTGTGTGGCAACCGAACACTCCAGAGCCCATTGTGACTTGACTTCCCAGTGATCTCCAGTTCCTACCCCGAGCCAGCATGGGGTGTCTGGAGTGTCACATCTGACAACTCAATATACAGCAATGTCGCTACACAGGAGAGGAGCAATCTGAGAGATGATGCACTGGCACAGTCCCTCTATGTCCATCTTTTTCACTGACAGCAACAGGCATTCCAAGCACGACACTGGTCTTGAAATGCACATCGCCCACGTTTTCTGCCCTCCCCTCACTTCACGCTGCAACTTGTTTACAATCTCGGTACACATGTCCTCAATTATTAAAACATTTAGATTTAGATGTGTCAATATAGTATAAAAAAAGTATTTGACAAAGTTTTGGAAACTCCAATAGTAGCTCACAAAACAAAACAAAAAACAGGTTGAGGGCAGACAGGACATTTCATACCATACCATAATGTAAATGAAGGAATAAAGAAATAACTAACTAAATAAATAAAACAAAATCCCAACACAACAAAGCTCAATGTAACAAAACAAAACAAGGGATAGAAATTACATTTCAATGCCGTTGTACTTTAATGTAAACAAAACAACAACAACAACAAAAACTCAGCGAGACTAAACAAAACGCAACTTAACAAAACAAAAGAAAGTAGGATGTAGACAGCACATTTCAGTGTTGCCATAGTGTAAACAGAGCAACAAAGAACAAAACAAGAAAACAAAACAACTCTTAATGCAAGAAAAAAACAAAACTAATTAATTGTATTTTTCACTGCTTTTGTACCATAAATAATTGTTGTGTATGTGAGAAATACAACTTTGATCTGAACAAACAAAATGCTATTAAATTTTTGTTTTGTTTTTTTCTGAGAGCGTCCTAAATAAATACATTTAATAATTTTAAATGGCATGTCATCAATCCTAGAACAGTTTCAAAGGCTTTAAATATAGTAAAATAGAGAGATGTGGAGTGCCACACAACAATAAAAACACTGTAATAAATGAATAATGCTACACAAAAACAACTTTTAACACAGATTTAACAAGCAAATTGCTGAGGTATGCTGAAAAATACAACCGTAACGATATCTGTGCCCCTTTGCCAAACTGTGGCAGGTTTTTCTTCCTGCACTGGGAGTAAGAGGCTAATATAATCATATGCATCTCAGCAGGACAGGGATTTCACTATGGAACCCTGGGGGAAAATGCCACAGAGCTGCAAATCAGCAGCATATAGCTCAAGATATGACTTTCAGTCTTTATTACAATTTATGGCATTAACATGTCCCATATTTTATTGTAAAACAAACCATATGCCAGTTTAACAGTCAAAAGGTGCATGCCAGTGGATTCCCTTTAGTAAGCCAGGGAAGATGGGAATAATTTGTATGTTGGTTTATGTTAATTTGGCAAAATGGGAAACAGTGAAATTGAATATGCAGTCCAGCGTGGATTTTAAATTTTGCATCACATATTTAACTGGAGAAAAAAAGACAGGAAACGTCTAATAGAAACACTACAATGTGTTGTGTTTGTAGTTGTTGAGCTTCATTAATTAGTGGAGGAGTCCTGGCGCACAGCTGGGTTAAACTGCCAGGGTTCGTCTCCTGAGTAACTGGAATGCAGAGGATAGCAGTGTTAGCCTCATTTGCATGCTATCTCTGTGAACAAGAGTTAAGATAATACTAAGGCTAATTCTAATACCGCTCTTCATTTCAACATTCTCAGCATTTGTGTGCAGCAGAGGCAGCAAGACAGGAGGCTTAAGAAAAATCGATTTGATTAAAATCCAAACCTGATGTCTACTTCAGTCCAGAGGAAGAGGAAAACATGATGAAACAGTAGTCAATGTTGGGAAATACTTTCATTGGCTTTGATCCTAAATTTTAATCTCATGAGAATTAATAAAACAGGCAAAAATGCTTTTAGTATATTGCAATGAATATGTTTGTGTTTTCTTTTTAAAGTGACCCTTATATTTTATTACCACACTTCTCATAGTGGATGTAACATCATAAGGATTGAGTGTTAAAGGGATCATCTACACAAAAAAAAAAAAAAAAAAAAAAAAAATTAGTCATCATTAATTACTCATGTTGTCGAAAACCTGTATGACTTTCTTCTATGGAACACAACAGAAGATAGCCATCGTATATGAACTAAACTAAACTAAACTAAACTAAACTAAACTAAACTAAACTAAACTAAAATAAAACAAAACAGCAGAAGTCAAAAAAGCAAACCAAAACTATTTGGTTATCAACATTCTTCAAAGTATCTATCTATTAGAAGAAAGAAATTCATACAGGCTTGAAATGACATGAGATGATGTCAGAAATGTCAGCCGATCTCCAGGTCTGGCGGTAGCACTTTTAGCTTAGCTTAGCATAGATCATTGAATCGGATTAGACCATGATGTTGGTACACGATGTAACTACAGAAGAGTCAAGCTTTAACCCTCTGGGCCCTGAGGGTGTTTTGGGGGCCTGGAGAACTTTTGACATGTCCTGACATTTGTGCTTTTTTCAGTTGCTTATAAAAATATAAATGGCTAAAGTCTAATAACACTGTAAACAGCACAAACTGGGCTACAATAATATGTTAGCAGCATTTATGTACATGATTGTGTTTTTGAGAAAACAGCGTTTATGCGTGGTTAGTGAAAAATATCGAAACTCTTTGGTCATTTTTGAGCAAGATGCTAATGGTCTAGTCCGATTCAATGATCTATGCTAAGCTAAACTAAAAGTGCTACCGGCTGAATGGCTGAATGGATGCAAAAACGGTAAAACTTAACTGTATAACTCTATGGGAGTTATAAAATGAGCCTATTTTCAAAAAAAGTGGAGTGTTCCTTTAAAGATTAAACGGGAAATAAAGAAAAATTATTGTACAACCCCAAGGTGGGGATATGAACCAAGTATGTAAACGACCAAACAAAACAAAAGAAGAAAGAAGCTGAATGGCGTGCTTTTTCTTAGCGTCCGGAACGGAACCATAGCGACTCGTCGATTCGTCGCTCTGTTGAGAATGTCTTTTGTGTTAAAGGAGTGGTCTAATGGATTTTTTCGAAGGCTTGATTGTGTTTATGGGGTGCACAGCAACATGTGTTCATGCTTGGTTTTTAAAAAATCGTATTTCACATATTTTACCTGTATTATACACTGCTTATCAGCTAGCCTAGCATAAAAACGGCTGGTTGTTTTCCTGGTTCTGTGAAGGGCCTCCCTCAGAAATACACGATGGGCTCTGATTGGTTAGCTGGCCCACTGTGTTGTGATTGGCTAAACCGCCTCTCACCCAGTGTTGCCAGCTTAGCAATAACTTTTCAGACTACCCTAGCAAGTTTTTCTTCCAAAAGCACCTAGCAGCAAATTTAGCTATTTTTTTTTTTATTTGTCAATTTTTAGCATCTTTTGATAAGTAACTCAAACGATAAAAAGGCACACAATTTCCATCTAAATTACACAAAATGAGGAAATCAAAGATGTCTAGCAGTACACATATCACGTGAAATAAGTTAGCTGCTTTTTGCAATTGCTCAATTTGATATTAATTATTGAATAATTGTTAATTCGTGATACACATTAGCTTGTACCTGTGATTGTTGATCAGTTGGTACACTGTAAGAAACACAGGGTAGACTGAGTACATTTGAGATGTGTACAGATATGCTCACTGAATATAAACCGAACAGACCACTCAGATCATTAGGATCGAGTCAGTTAGAAATACCAAGGGTTCACACAAAACAAGGGGAGTCTGCTTTTAGCTATTATGCGGCCCGCAGTTGGAACCAGCTTCCAGAAGAGATCACATGTGCTAAAACATTAGCCACATTTAAATCAAGACTCAAAACTCATCTGTTTAACTGTGCATTTGTTGAATGAGCACTGTGCTATATGTCCGAACTGACTGCAATGAATTTTATGTATAATAATTTTCTTTAAATTCATTTTAAATCAATTTCTATATCATCTTAAATTTCCTTGTTTTTATTAATGTCTATTTCACTTTCTTTTATGTAAAGCACTTTGAATTACCACTGTGTATGAAATGTGCTATATAAATAAACTTGCCTTGCCTTGCCTTGCCTACAGTAGAAACACCTTAAATAACTTGCGTACACATGAACCCTGAGCCGTGATTTTTTTTGTCCACACGTGTATGTGTTCTCTTTGATCGTGTGAAATTTGAAATGTGTGCGTCTTTCCACTCCGAAGATTAAGACACGATGAAGAAGATTATTGAACTCAAGGCTTATAAAGAACACAAACTAATGAGGAAACAAGATGATTAATACAAGACAGGTGAATGGAATAAAGGATGATTCACTAATTACAGGAAACCGACCAAATAAGGACAAACAGGAACTAAACTGAAACCAACACGTGACAAACATTGGTTGTATCCAAAATCGCCCCCTATACCCTCATTCACTATTCCCTACATTAGTCCACTTATACAGTTCACTTGAAGGAGTGAATGAAAACTAGTGAGTGAAAACTCAAAACTTGACTTAACCATCGGACTTCAGTATGGTAAAGCACATCTCGAGCAGACTCTAGCTCGGCGAGAAAGGCTTGGAACCGTTTGATGAAGTTTATACATGACACCACCACCTGCATGACCGATTCCCACTTCAAAACTTTGCAGCAGAGTGCTTGCTGGTGAATCAGGCAGTGGACTTGTAACGGGGGGTTGAGACCTCTTTCCTCCATTTCTCTATTCATGCGTCCTATAAGCCCCCTCGACGCGCCAACCATACTAGGAGCTCCGTCGGTAGTGATTCTGGCCAGCTTAGACCAGTCTAGACCCAGCTCTCCCATTGTTTGGCACACTTTACCAAAAATATCCTCCCCTGTTGTAGTGCCTTTTAGACTTTGTAGGGCTGCCAGCTCCTCGGACACTTCAAAGTTTGAGCTAACTCCACAAAGAAAAATTAGCAGCTGTGCCGTGTCCTGCACGTCATTGCTCTCATCCAGTGCTAATGCAAAAAAATGTAAATTCTTTCACTTTCTCCTGCAGCTGGGCATATACATTATCCCCCAATTCTTCAATTCATCTGGTGATTGTACTTGTGGACAGACTCACTGCATTTAAGACGTCTTTTTTATCGGGGCACACCTCCTTCGCAACAGCATTCATACATTTCTTGACGAACTCACCATCAATGGCCTACCTCTGGTTGCAATCAGTTTAGCTACCTGAAAGCTTGCTCGAACGGATGACTGGTTCAATTGGGTTTGGCGTACAAATGTATTCTGCTGAGCTGATAGTATACTTTTTAGCTTCGACACTTTGTTTGCTCTCATTTGGCCTTGCAAGCTTGCATACTTTTCTCTGTGGCGGGTTTAGTGTCGGCGCAGGTTGTAGCCTATTCTTTGAACACAGACACTGTTTCTTGACAGATGAGACAAACAGCCACTTCTTTGCACTGAACAAAAAAATTATTACTTGTCCACTTTTGGTTAAATACCCTACATTCTGAATCAACCTTTCTCTTTCCCAACCGTTTCGCCATTGTGCGCGTGTCACCTGTTCGATCGCGATGGCAGGTTACGTTGAACGTACCATTCTGTTGGTATGTGAATTTTAAAATTAATTAGGCTACGTTAATAACTAATCAATTTTAGTTTGAAAGCCAACCTTTATGATCAAATAGCTAACATGGAAGAATATTCAGGACTTTTTTCAAAAGGAATTGCTAATTGTATTTTCAATTGAGTTTTCCATTGGGCGCATAAATTGTGACATAATCCAAATGCAATTGCAAATCTTGCATTATCTTTTTTATTTTCGCTTTCGCGAACGCACAGTGACTGCCACATTTCAAATGAAAAAGCAAAGTCCATTTGCAACTGTATTTCCCATGTCTTATGAGCTATGAGCCTGTCATATTTAAATAGCAATATTAATTACAACATTTGCCTTTTCACTTTCTCTGCGTCGTGCATGTAACCTGCCAAATCTCAAATGGAATCGCAATTCCTTTTGCATTTGAATTTCCTATGTCTTCACGGAAAGCTGTCAATCAATGTAAGGGGGCGGGACTATAGTAGGGGGCGTGTTTGTATTGGGATGTGACGTCACTCACAGACGACCGTGCCGAATGCTTTGATCAATGCAGGTAATCGGTAAAGGCTCAGCTAAAGACAGCTGCCAATCAGTTCGTGCTTGAGTGAACAAACTAAAAACCTTCCTGGAACAATACATTTTTTTAATAATAATAATTACAATAATCGTTTTTTGTTTTGTTTTTCTTTTACCCCAAATGCAGCGGTTATACAGTGGGAGCAACAACGGTAAGCACAATCAATATTCACTACTACTCAAACGCTTTTCACCTGTCTCGACATCACTCACTGTTTCTCTCATTTCGATTGATGCAAATGAGTAAACATGCGATTATACATTTATGGTTTCTTACAAAGAAATGTAGAAAATACATTTATTTTTAACAATTAGGCTACAACACTGTATAACATCACTGAACTGAATTATACACATGCAAATCACATTTCTTATTAATATACATTTATTAACAATAAAGATTAAAAATAAGAAAGATGCACATTACAAATAGTAGTTGTAAATGAGATACTGACGATTCACTGATAAAACACTGAAAATATAGCATTTGTACATGTCCCCAGTGTCTAACGATACAATTTAACATGAAATATAATGTTTAAAATCCTTCAGAAATCATTTTTATTTAGCATTTTGTGTATCTCTATCTCATCTGTGTTTCAAAAATTTCAAAATAAATTTATAATATTTTGGATAAAATACACATTTTAGTCGTGTCCCCAGGTTTTCACTCAGTCCTGTTACCCTGGCCTAATACATTCTCCCTCTAAAAAACACATTTTCAACATAATATTGCAACATCTGGATCGTCTGAAGGTAATGAAATGATCAGAAACATGCGGTCTTATTTTCTTTTCTGTATATTTGATGATATTGTAATGGTGGCTGGGAGCGTCATTATAAATATACTGTCCTGTTACCTAAATTATTTCTTAGATTATTTTACTTGTTTATTTTAAAAATACAAATCTTTGGTGAATCACTATAATTTGCTGAATATTCTCATAATTTTAGCATGTACTCCATTTGTCTAGATTATATGTTTTTGCTAATTTTATCCTAAAATCTCAATCCTGTTACTTTCAGTCCTGTTACTCATATACTCATATATCCTATACTTATATATAGTAGCTGAGTAAAAGTAACAGGAGTGAGTAGTGTCATCAGATTTATTAATGTAAATATTAGGCTACATCCATATTAATCTAGACAAAGCATTTTTCTCAACGTTTTGGCCTTCTTTCCACACTGAGACAATGCTTTTGCCCAGAGAAAACTTATGGTTGTTCCTGCATTGTTGTTTTATATTACATTCCTGCAAGACAGAAAATGTATGATTTCTGTCCTGTGGCAATTATGTATTAGACTCGTATATTGTGAGCTGCGTTATAAAAAAACAATATCCACAGAAAAACTGAAAATATATTATTTAAGTTTATTATTTTCAATATCAATTTTAACTTATTTATTATTTTTTCATTATTTAATATCTTATCTCATAACCCTAACAAAAACCTCTGCAGACCACTAGATGTAAATAGAAACATGATTTGGCCTTTTTTTGCAGTGAGGTCAGCTCACTAGACAATGTTCAACACTTTCACTATATTGGTGCGGGCATTAATACCTCATGTGTAGTCAAACCTGTATACTAATATAATGGATACTCCTTCCTCTTACCCATTTCATTCCTGTTACTAAATAATTTTTTTCTTTAAGAAATAAAGTTAAACCACTATTTTTTAAATTAAGTAAATAAATATAATTTAATTTAAAATAAATATAATATAATCTATCCCATTGTTTAATAAATAGCATCATAGAAAATTGGTACCTTTGAGGTTTGAGATGCCTTAAAAATGAAAAAATGCATTTAAAAAATGTCTAAAAAATTAAAGTTACCTGAGATAGGCCAATACAGATTTTGAATAGTTAAACGTGTAGTACTAGATTCCGTATTTAAAAAAGATTTAAAAAGAATTTAAAGAGTTTTTGAAGCAAATGGCACCCATTCGGTGGAATGGCCCATATAATAATAATAATAATAATAACAATGACAATTTATTATTATTATTATTATTATTATTATTAATAGGCTAAATAAATAAGTGCACTTAAGACAATAAAATGTTTATCATAAAATAATTAATGAATGCTTTCTTTTTAAATAACCTTTTACAGTTTTGGAAATGTGTTTGTGTAGCTACTATTCATTCTTAACATGAAGACTTATTTTGGTGACTTTATTATACTAAGCTTTTTCCCCATGTTTCACTGTTAATGTTAGGTCTATTATAACATTGCATTCAGTTAGAGAGCAAAGAAATGACAACATAGCCGGTACATTGTTTGTTTTGTATTACTTTTTACCTTCTCCTCTTGAAACCTATCGTTTTTTTTTATTTTATTTTTTTTTTTAGAAAATTCAGGAAATTTTCTATTCTTCTTTTTAGCATTTATTTCTAAAGGCGGCGCTGTTTTATCCTATTGGTGAGTAAAATGATGGGGGCGGGGCCACAAATCCGTGAGTTTATAAACGGATTGCGAAAGCGTGCGCACGGGTTATGAATTTGTGGGTACGGATTATTAATCCATGGGCACGATTTGTTAAACCGCGGGAACGGTTTAAGAATTTGTGAGTACGGTTTATAAACTGAGGGGATGATTGCAAAACCGTCACCACGGATTGTTTTATTTTTCTCCTACAGGTGACGTGCCGGGCTCCGTGCTAAACAGAAAATGCTGCTACTCCTACTCTGCCTGCCCTAGATGAAACTTCATTTTGCACCAACGATAGGGACAGCTGTCACAGAACATACCACAGCCAAGGTGAAGTAATATTAAAAATCATGTGCATCAATCGCGGTGTCTGGTGGATGTACACAGTGAGAGATCTTGAGACTCGCACAACGCTTTGGTGCCACTGCCCATGGGACGCGTGCGCCATAATGAATTAAAACTGTTAAAATATGAAATAATACAAAATAAATGAGATGGAAAATGGGTAGATAAATATAGATTGGCACTGTTTTTTCATCACTCTTTTACAGATTAAAAGAAAGGAATAAAATGTACTGTAATAAGTGTAGAATTGCACTGTCTGTTTACTCATTTGCATCAATCGGAATGAGAGAAACAGTGAGTGATGTCAAGACAGGTGAAAAGCGTTTGGGTAATAGTGAATATTGACCTATTGTGCTTACCATTGTTGCTCCTACTGTTAGCAGGGTATAATCGCTGCATTTTGGGTAAAAAATATAATTATTATTATTATTAAAAAAATATATTGTTCCAGGAAGGTTTTTTGTTTGTTCACTCAAGCACGAACTGATTGGCAGCTGTCTTTGGGTCTGCATCCTTCGGAGTACTCATTTGAAGGATGTTACGTCACAGCGCCGCGACGAAGGCTGTCCAAATTCGTAGGATCCTTCAAATGCAGCCCACAAATACGTCCTCCTTTTCCCCGAATTGGAAGGATGGGTGTGGTGGATCCTTTCCCGTCCTACCTATCCCATAATTCTTTTCGGCAGAGCGTAATGGCGGACGAAGCGAGCGGTAGCGGAGTGGGAGAGGAGTTTCTCTGACAAAACAAGCTAAAGTTTATGCTTCGGCTCAATGAATTTGTAGGAGAAATTAGTAGAATACTTAAAAACAAATAAAAATAGACTATAATGGCTTACCTGGATGTGACTGTCTTGTAGTCTGATATAAAAAACTCTCCGACAACGAGCAAAGAAAGTATTTAATTTATTTAATTGCTTTATTTCTTCCAAAATAATTAAAATGAGGAGAATAACTCTTTGTTTGTCCATTTTCCCGCTTCTTGCTTGGCGCTGTCACGGTTGCTAGGCGACAGGATATGAGCAACGGGTAAGGGAGGGAACTGAAAGAAGGGTAGGCTGTCCAAATTCACAAACACCGACTTCCGGGTTTTGCGGACGTCGGAGGATCCCTCCTCCTTCAACCGGGTAGGAAGGATCCTAAGGAGGATGCAGACCCTGAATTTGGACACAGCCTTTAGCTGAGCCTTTACCGATTACCTGCATTGATCAAAGCATTCGGCACGGTCGTCTGTGAGTGACGTCACCTCCCAATACAAACACGCCCCCTAGTATAGTCCCGCCCCCTTACATTGATTGACAGCTTTCCTTGAAGACATAGGAAATTCAAATGCAAAAGTAATTGCGAAAGCGAAAATGCAAACGATAATGCAAGATTTGCAATTGCATTTGGATTATGTCACAATTTATGCGCCCAATGGAAAACTCAATTGAAAATACAATTTGCAATTCCTTTTGAAAAAAGTCCTGAATATTCTTCCATAAATACAGACATGATATAAGTAAAACATGTATTTAAAATTACATTTTAAAATGACAAAATATGTCTCTGGCATTGTTTAGAGCTTAGAGGGCCGGTCCAAATGTGGGGGCGCAGGTCGTAGTTTGGGGACCCCTGGTTTACATGCTTAGTGCATATCCCCACCTAATTGATGGTTGTGTAATCATCATTTTTTTTTTTTTTTTAAATCTTTAATCCTTGAGAATATGACTTATATTTTTTGTTTGATGCTAATTATATATGAAGTCATATCAGATATGTATTTTTACTATATAAATACATTATAGAAAATGCCGATCTGTGTGAGATGATAATATAAAATGCAATAAGTATATATAATAATAAATTAAACATTTATACAGATAACTGTTATATATGCCAATAAAATAAAATAACCATATTAGAATGATATATTACCTTATTTATTATTTATATTAGCGCTTATATATATATAATAGGCTATATTACATCATCTAATATTATATAATGTTGTGCACTGTCATGCACAATCTGTCATGCCACTGAAGGCTCGTCAGTAGGTCAGTATATGAATAGATTTTTACATGCACCCCTAGTTTTCTTCCTCTTCTCTAAAGCAGCACAGCATGGCCTCGCCCCCTTCCTTGCATGTTCCTGGGGGCGGGGTTTATCTGGGTTTATGATGTCACTAACCTGGAATTATTTTATTGTAGTCCCTTACCAGCCGATCGCTGTAGGTGATGCTATGGTAATTCTGTAAAAGACAATTTCTCCCTTTGCATTGAACTTTGAGCTTTGTAACTTTGCAGTTGTTGTTTATGCTCACACAGCTACATTACACACTAACAAATGTTAAAATGTTAAATCGTATTATATGACCCCTTTAACCATCCTAAAATCTATGTGATATTAGTATTATTCAATACGATTTAGGGCAGATAGGGTGGATGGCATGCACATTGGGACGCAGGGTTACTCTGGGTTGAATGAACTTACTCCCGGACTCATTTTTGGAACCAACATGCCTCAAGTAAGCAAGTTTTGGGTTAATCGACAGAGAATTCAGGGTTTAGCAGATGGTAAATGGAATACACCCCTGGTAACCTGATTTTACAGGACTATAATGGATGTCAAAAGTGCCCAATGTTTGTTTACACTAGTAAGTCCATTGCATTCAATAGGTGTTTTCGACCTGCTTCTGGATGAATGTCGGCAAGATCACTTAGCCTATCATTCAGTATGCACTACATCATATACTATTTAATTTCCAATAAATATCATTTTATTGATATCAATTTTTTTTTATTAGTTTTATTTTGATAAACATAACACAACGTTAACTCGCAGTGATGGTAGCAGTGCTTTGGCGCCTTCTCAAGTCAGACATAGCAAACGACAAACTTAAAACACTATAAAAGTATTTTAAAAGGTTCATTCTAAAGGCCGGTTCACACCAAGAACGATAACTATAAAGATAACTATATTAGCATCCACACCGGATGATAGCTATCCTCTGTTTATTCTAAGCGCAGGCTCCCCTGTCGCTTAAATTCTCAAGCTGTTACAGCAGATTTGATTCTGATTGGGTGTCAATGTTCATCAGCTGGAAAAAAATGTCTCTTAAAGTGATTCCAACGTTTCTCTGTGCCTCTATCATTATAGCTGTGGTGTGGACTCTGCTATTCTTTAATATTGAGAACGGTTTTAGAACTATACCTATCTTTATCGCTATCTTTCTACTTATCGTTCTTGGTATGAATGGGCCTTAAGCCTTCTAAAGCTAACTAACACAATAGCTGGTGTAAGGAACAGGGTCAAATTTAGGGTATTAATCGGTTAAAATTTTCCCCACCATGAAGGCTGTCACATTCATATCATGTCACGATGACGGAATTATACATATATTTCCCCATTTTTCATGACGATGATACCCTTCTAAACAATTGCTCGTCGGTAAACAGATGCTCTATGGCACCTCTGGCGTCTGCATGTGACGAACAGCACTTCTGGACATGCACCTTGTAAACGGCAGAAGGTTGGTATCAAGTGAACCTTGCTTGAACTACATTGCTGACTTGATGGGTTTTGAAAATGAACCTAAACTGTGTTAAAAATAATAAATTTGCATTGCCTGTAATTCCTTTGATCTTGAATGCTTAAGTGATTAGACTAGCTGATCGTTAGGCTACCTTTAGGATTTAGGCTAAAGTATGTAGCTATAATGTATGTATGTAGCATGTATATATGTTTTTTATATATATATTCTTAACATGTTTAGTAATTGAAAAGTCATTACATTTGACAAACAATTAAACCTGTTAATAAGCCCATTCTATTCCATTACTCCATATTATTTTTTAGGCTTTATTGTAGTTTAATGGAACCACTGAAAAAAGTATAAATTGACTGCTCTGAATTGAAGATATGTTTTAGATAGAAGACATTCAATAAAAGTCGAGTCAAGTGTGTTGTAGGCTTCTAAATATAACTGTCAAAGGATATGAATGTATCCAGATTTTATCTTCCTAGCTTGCTGCTTCAAGAAAGTCAAAACAAATCGTATAGACCACTGAATTTATGATGATTTTAAGTCCGTAAAATCATTGCAATTTTGTGCATTTTTTTTTAAATACAAAATTCACTTCAAAACAAAATAAATGAAAAATAAAATAATTTTATAACCAATGGTTTCCTAAAAACACATATGTGAAGGAGAAAGAAAGAAACATAAGCTATACAATTAATGTCATTGTTTGGGTCTTGCAAGGGTCGTTTCAATTAGGCCCATATCAAGTAGGCTTAAGAGGCACAAAGTAGGATACGACATTTGGCCAAAGTAATGCCATCCCAGTCATCAGTATGAGCCATTGCGTCATGGACCATAATAATACTCAGACATCCCCCGATAGTGCATTCATTCAGCCCCCCTCTCTTTAATCCTTTGTCCTGCTTTCCCCTCCCTGAGTCCAGCACCTGAATGTGCAACTCTGTGCCGGGTTGCTTAGCGACGTCGAGTGGCGTTCCTGAGCCGAAGATCCTCTTGTTAAACCGAGACGTAATGTAACACTGACATCTTCCTCCAGCGACCGATCAATGATGCCAACAGGTGTTTTGGTTTTATTCGTGTGGCCGATATGTGCATGTATGTTATTCATCAGCATTTCGGTCAATTGTTTTTAGAGTGATCGAGCGCTCAAGTTCTGGATAGGAGCAGATGGCAAACTCTCATAATCTGCTTTGCTCAGAGTGGCCAGGCGCTCCTTGAACGCATCATGCGCCGAGGTAAGAATATAGATTGTTTTCAGTATCACGGTTGGATCTTTAATGTGCCTTTATTTCGTTTATATGTTTGTCTGTATTAAATTAGTTTAATGCGACATATTTCATTATTCATTGAAGACTAATTAAGACGTTCAAACACAAAACAGTCTGTGCTTTTGTTCATGGTAGGCTACGCATTATGAGGGGTTCAGACTAATTAAAAAAAAGTCAGAATAAAACGCTGGGGCTTAAAAGTATGTGTTCTTCTACATATAAGTGTGTATTTATTTCAACAGCGTTTTCAAACAACGTTTCCACAAAAGTTAGTCAGAGTACGCTAAATAGACGCGGGAACAGAAGTCGCGTTAGCCTGAGGAGGTAACCATAGTAACAATCCGCTGCTCGAGAGCTTTCAGTTAAGTGTCGGACGGACGAGAAAATGACCAAATGCCATCGTCACTTAGTTACATATTTACATTTTACAAATGATAAGTTATAATCAATGAGGTATTAAATATATTTGACAGGTAGGTACATAGAGTCACAAAAAGACCATACATCTTACTCAAGGAGAAAGTTACCCACATCGAAAAACGTCGACTTCCTGATCCTTACGAAAATGAAGTAATTTAAGGATAACTATAGTAAAATTGTAGTGATAATGTTTTTTTGGCTTATTTATTAACATTTGTATAGCCACAGTTTTACTACAAATAAACTATCATTAGTGTAGCAAATCCATGGTTAATTTGTAGTTACCATAGTTTATCTATACAGTAACCAATGTTTTTTTTTATTTTATTTGCAGTAAAACATGGTTAATTTTCATAAGGGGAAAGTCTCTGTATAATTGGCACATGTTTGAAGAGGACAGCATTTCCCAGCGTTTCATGTTCTTGCTCTTTTTCTTCATTCTGATACAAAGTCAATAAGTTTGGCTCCAGCAACCTGTTGAATGTATTTTGGCAAATAGCCCGCTGCTATTGTAACGTGAACGAGGTTGACGACAATTGAGCTCTTGCTCAATCATCAATCTTGTAGACTGTTACTCTGGATTTATTCATTTTTAAAAAGGCACTATAAACCCACCTGATCTGTTTTTTTCACCTCTCTAGTGCATGGATTTTATGTCTTCACTGTACACCATTTTAGAGAGGTTATTATAATTCTCCACTTTGCAATGCCACTTGAATTCAGGGTGGATGTTACTGACATAAAACCATGCTCAGTGCAATTCAGATGCACCGGCAAAAGTAATTGTTAAGCTTTTCTTGCATCAAGTGGAATCCTAAGAGCCTCAGGAAGGGTGTCAGGGTATAATATTTTTCATAAATATGTTTTCACATGATTTTGCTCTTCCTTTCTCCCTTTGGTTTTCTACAGGACTTTGACGAGCCCAAATCCTAGCTATCATGTGAAGGCTTTGGCCTCCTCTTTGACATTGTGCCATTAAGCTGCGCTGCCTTACCCAAGGCACTGGACTGTAAACATTTCACCACCGGCATGACCATCATTACTTATTTAAGATCACTACATCAGGAGGCAACCTTGCCAACAACAACGAATTGGCTCCTTGGGCACAAAGGTGCTATGTTATTACTGTACACCCTAGGCTTGTATGCCTCCCTCGGCCTGGTTGCCCCTCAGGGCAACTTCCCCAGGCTCGAGAACATCGGGGCATATAAATCTGTCAGCACCATGCCGACGAGGTCCTCGTGTGGAATTCCTGAGAGAAGTACTTTCTGTCAAGCTGGCCAGGTTCAGGAGGATCTTCACACCTGTATCCAAAAGTTCTGCATCCAGGAATGTCCGTATAGCTCCTCTACGCCAGACTACACCGACGTCCTCACCACAAGCGTGAGCACGTGCTGGAAGGGCAATGCACGGGACCACCATCCAGGTGCGGAGGCCAATTCCACCAGCTTCATCTTTCCGACCTCAAGAGGTTGTCCGGCTTCCCCGTCAACTCTAAGCTTTGGCCCAGCGAGCTCATTTACTCTAACGGTGTGGCTGAAACTCGAGCAAGACACTGTAATGTAAGTAGACACACATCCAGAATTTTCCCTTAAGAAGATCAGAGAGGCAGTGCAAGTGTTTCTGTCACTTAGAGAGTGAATATTTTACTTAATCAACCGGATCAGTTTCAATGCCTGCTCCGTTCCAGGAAAAGAATGACTTGTTAGAACACCGCTGTATGATCTAAACCTGATATGGATTAGCTTGGCCTCTCGCCTTGCCAGAGTTGGTTTTATTCAAACTAGCTTTTCCTGTGTAGTTGATCCCCACTCAGCTGTTGGTTGTCCTCACCTCATTTTCCGACAATTCCTCTGTTGTATCTCCACTTTGAAAGCGTGTTGTACATGGAACACATTCTGTGAGGAGTCCTGCCAAGTTGAAAAAGCTCTGAGCCCTGTTTGCTCTGCTCCGGCAAGACCAGCTGTGGCCAGTTTTAGATCAATGAAATGAAATTGCCACAGTGTTTCCTGAGCTCTGGCAAAAAAGCATCAACTCAAAGGCCACTTTGTTTTTCCACAGCACAGAAAATGATATAGTTGAAAGTGGGTGATAGGATGAAAGGATGGAGTCAGAGAGGCTGTAAAAGAAGAACAACTGTTTCAGCATTTTATATCAAGTGCAGAGCATGAAAAGAGAGAGAAAGCCACAAGCGTGTAGTGTTGAAAAATAAATAAGCGAGTCCGTGCGGTCAAGGCGGTTCATCCGTCGCGTTCTCTCCTTGAAGCAGAGTGAGGCAACAGGCTTGCGTGTTTATTCTGTTCTTAGTGAATTAATTGGCCTGTGTTTAATACCTGCCTAAGATCCCCTTGGTAATATGACACAAAAATATACACCGCTCAGACATAGTTTTTTGGAACACTTGCCTTAGTAGACTTATTGAATACTAAAACGTTGCCTTCCCTGGAGAAGCCTGGCCTAATTGCAAGTGGAGCAGGCAGAAAAGCTTGGCTGTAGGTGAGATGTTTCTGACTCCAGGGCCAGCCGCAACCTGAGTAGAAATGCTTTATGATTTATTGGATGTGGTGGCCTGTGTTCGTAAATGCTGCCGTTTCCCGTAAAACGTCTGTAATGGTGTTTCATATGACAGTGTATGAGGGTGTTTTCGAGTAACAAGAAAAGGCAAATGGAAAATATTGATACAACATGCATAAATGTCAGAGTGATGTTCATTTTAGATGGGAAGGAATTTCCCAGTAAAAGACGGTTGTTGGATTTTCATAGCCGATATTTTGAAGGTGTATTGATTGCTTACTAATGTCTTGAACTGTTCCTGTATGAAATAATATGAGGCACTTTATACGAAGATGCATTATGCAATTCCAAATGAAATTTATTGTAAATGTAGGCCTGTTTTGGATATTCTTTTATATTGCTTGTTTTGAGTGCCTGAATTGCTCTCAACAAAACATTAATGTTTGTTTTTCTAATGTGCAGGACTTTAATGGAAAAGAGCACTGTGGGACGACTAGTGCTGCTGGTGACAGTCTCCAAGGATGACATTCAGATCCACTATGGCATTCACAGCAAACAAAACTTCTCCATAAGCATGAAGACCGCAGGTCACATTAGCATAGGCCACTGGACACACGTGGCTCTACAGGTAGGCAGCATGTTTCTATTCTCTTATTCTTTCTGTGGTCATTTATATGTGTCACATACTATTCACGACAACATGAAACAGCTTGTAACTTTATAATGTGATATCCATCTATAAAGTCGAACTGAATATTTAATGGGAAATAGGGCAGCGCTTGATTTTATCCATCAGGTTTGGATCACTTTTGGTGGAAAGTTGTGATGGTATCATTTAATTTTTAGTTATGCTAACAGAAAAGAAAAGTTGTTCTTGGAAAATGTTTGTTTATCTTCAATAAGACTATTTATTAATACAAAAAAAATTGAGTTGAAAATTGGATTAAAATAGAGAACAAAAATGTACTTTTAAAAATGTTTAAAAAAAAAGATTAAGCTCTTATGTGTATCTTATAATATGTTACAACTCCTTCCTGTTGGAATAGAAAATGCTTCATGATGTAAATGGTCAATTTTAATTTCTTGTCTTTAAAATGACTGTTGAGATTTTTCAGATGCAAATAGGTTTGATGAGATCAAAATTATTTGAATACAATAAAGTATATGCTGCTTACATGCCAGTAGGGATGAATAGTTGTTCTAGCATTGCGGAAGAAATCATATAATATAATAAGCTTGGTCAGGTGTCATGTAGTGTTGCCCTGGCAACACTAAATCACCATCCATTCATATTTGAGGTAATTAGCCGCTGTAAAATATTGATATTAATATTGTGTCTGGAGAACCCGCAGCAGGTTCTCGCTGAACCCATGTCACAACAGATTTCCACTTTGGACAAGATGCATGAATAGAAGGCTTTAATTACAGTGGTAAACATCTGCTTTCCTGCAGCTGTGAGGGCAGGCAGGGGGAAGAGAGCAGGTCAACCCCTCACACACCCTGCTCTGAATACATATCAACACACACACACACCAGGTCCAGTTGCTTCTGCTTCATTCCTGTAAGAAACATTCAGCTGCTTTTGCTTCTGCATTGTTTTCAAAGAATGATCCGCATCCAGTGCAGCAATGCAAATATGAAGAGCACAAAAACTGTGGAATTGCTGGGTCATGTTTCACTCTCAGCTTTCAGAGCCCTTTGCACAGACAAAGTACCAGTCAGTCCCATTAGGACTGGCTCTCTGGCATTGTTCAGCTTTGGAAATGGCTGCCTCTATCTCTGTGTCTGAAGTGAAAGGAGAAGGAGCAGAGGATAAACTTGGCCATCATCAGAAAACAGAGTGCTCTGTCTGTGGAGAGTATTACCTCACAATAGTAGTGATTATTATGGCTTTAAATTGCAATCGTTCAGATTATGAATAGCAGGTTGACTTCTGGGACAGAAAACATTATTATGATAATGAGATCCTTCCCACAAATCAGAGGTAATATGTTCCCTTCCCGTGACAGCCTTGACTTGGACTATATAAGATATATTTTCTGTGCCCATTAGGAATTTAAACTGCTGGCCGGCCACTGTATTCTTGGGACAAAATTAGCCTATTTTCAGCCTTAACTCTTCATGGTGGTCTACTTGCTGAGGACTATTACTGACACAGTATCTAAGTACCTGGTTTCTTGCAAGCTTTTTTTTTCACAGGTACAGAACTGTCCCTTGAATATGATTATGAAAAACATTACAAGTGTAAACATAAAAAAAATAATTGTGTGTAACTGTGCATACGGTGATATTAATGCATTATGCATCTACCCTATATAAAATTGACAGGTAATTGACTGTAAAATTACATATTTTCATAATCGACTAGTTAGTGGTTTACTTAATAAATGATGTAGTTGTCCTTTAGGCTGATTTACGGTCAGACAGCAGACAAGTTTCTTAGGGATGTACACGTAAATAAATGACAGATATTTAACACAGAGGATAAATAATTCTATTAGTATTTAAATATTATACTCTTTACAAAAAATGGAGATATACCAATTATGCACGATATACAGATTATGATAGTTTGTGCAATAAAAGATTGACTTGCCTGTTTATGCTTGAATTTATGATAAATATCTGCCTGTTAATCCTGTTTAAAATTATATGCTAAAACATCCATTTCTGAGAAAAAAAAATCAGTATAAACTAGTCGACCTCAGTGATCAACTAGTCCAGTGTTTCCCAAACCTTTTTTTGTCTTATTTACTTGAATTATCAACAACAAACTAAAATGGCTCTCCCAAAATAAAGAATTTGAACTTTATTAATTGTAATTTTTATTACTTAATTGAATAAATCAAGGTACTATAAACTACATGTGATCATTTTAATTTGAACAGATTCATTAATTTATTTTATATTGATACTATTTTATTTATTTATAGAGTCAGTTTCTGTTTTATAAGTTTAACAAAACAAAATTGATCTTTCCAACTTCTCCCTTAAAGCAGCTTACCCCTGGTTGAAATTCACTGGACTAGTTGGTCATCCAGACCCATACTGTTAACATTAGTTTTGCATGTTGTATGTCTCTCATGTGTCTTTGCTCCTTCCTTTTTCTTGCAAATATAAGCCCAATAAGACTGTGCACTTTGATAATGATTATAGTAAAAAACACATGACTTTTGCATTCCCTTAGGGTCAGTTTGGGATTATTTGTTGTCTTTAACTCCGCTACAGACTGCCAGTATAGTTTTGTCAAATGCAGGCCGCCAAATAATTAAGCACCCTGTCAGGTAGCTGTCTTCCTGCTGCCTGTTGAGGAAGCCTCTATAGTCAAAAGAAAGTCCAAGATAAAGAGAGCAGAGGAAAAAAGCAACACTCAAACGGAATACAACATTACAGCGTTTAAAAAGGCTTCAGGGAAAAAGAAAAGAGGAGTTGATCTGTAGGAGCTTGTCCGTAGTCATTACTTTAAAGGAGAGTGAGAGCAACAGAGGAGGAGAAGCTAGAGAAGAGTGATATGCCTTTTATGCTGCTTGCTCGGATGACGATGAGGAGCGACAGTGGGCTCCTGTCAGTTGTTTGTTGTGCTGCTTATTGTAGGTAATTTGTCTTTCTGAAGTTGTGGGCTGTAATTGAGATCAAGCAAGTATCGAGTGGCATAAGACTCGGCAGGGAGGAAAAGTACAACAGTGTTCTTTTTGTCTCTCTTTGCACATCAGTTCAAAACCTTGAACGTATCACAGCGTAGCTGACGAGCCTCGGCAGGTCTCGACACATGAAAAGAGTCGTCGAAGAGGGAAAGTTGAAAATGTAAATGCCAAGGAGGAACAGTGATTACAGCCGCTCCTCAACGTAAATCTGAATTATCATATCAATGCATGTCAGGTGCCTGTCATGACAAAACACGCTCTTATGAATGTTTAAAACTTCTTGATCTCGCATATAAAGGTTGGGTGCAGTTTTGATGCAGTTCTGAAGTGGACATTATCTACAGCTTGTCCATTTTGTGCTATCCATGTCACAGACATTGTTTTGTCTGCTCTCACTTTCAGGTCTCGTGTTTAGTTACAATTTAAAAAGTTGAAGTGATGCCAAGTAGAGACAGGACTTTGCTTGTGTCAAACAGAACAGAGTTATGCATCTTGAAAACTTATTTTCCCCTTTAGTTTCTTATTTTGCCGGGCAACTTTTTTTGAACAACGTTGCTTGGGCACTTTACCATTGAGAATGGGTAACAAATATCTATCAGGATATTTTAGGTCAGTCTTGGGTCCTGTTGTCTCACCTGGTTGCCAGTTGACGGCAACATTTCCCAAAGGCCAGCAATATTCTTCAAAAAGTTACCCCGTGTATCGTCAGCCTAACATCATTTGGCACAATTTTCATTTAAAGAGCAGAAATAGACAAGAAAGTAGCAACATCATACCTACAATTCTTTTAATTTACTCAATATTATCCTCTTATTTATTGAACAGCATTGTTTATATCATTGCAGCTCCTGTGGGAAGCGATCTGAAACTGTGCTCTTGTGGCTGTTTATATGTTGTCTTTGGTTGTTCGAAGTTCGTGAGAATCCCACAAGTTAATGAACATTTTCACGCACAATTAGAGCTTCCACAAGGGTCTAGGCCTTGGCCGTGCCATTTCGATCGCAGAGGCTTGCACTGTGGCAGACGCTCGTTCTCCAGGGACATTTGTTTTGGCCAAGAGCTGCCGAGTCTCAAGCTCTTAACCCGAATGTGCACATGCCTCATCACCCTGCGTGAACTTCACCCCACCCAAAGATAAGTAGGCCAGCCAGCCTGTGGCCCAGGGCCCCTTGAGCCAGAGGACCACTAAAACTGGGGTGGGGTGGTGGGGTTGGTGGAGGGTAGCTGGCTGCCTGGAGTCAAACTATCTGTGTGAGGAAAAAAAAGATCACGCAGGATAATAAAGGCCTGTAGGCAGCTCGCTTTCACAGTATATGTTTAGTAATACAGTTTTTAACACAAATAGACTCCAAGTCCTCACTTCTTGTTGTTGTAAGCTACAATTGCAAATAGAATAACATCTATTGTGCATTGCTTTTGACATAGAAAATATACATTTCAAATTCTAAATTCAAATATCAAGAATGTCAAACAGATGTTTATCTTTGTAGATAAAGGTATGCTGTGAATAAACTTTGTCAGAGCACAGGAGTAAATCTCTAGCAGAGGAGACATCAGTGCTGCTATCAGGCTGCCCTCTGGCTCTGGCAGGGGAGCTGGCAGCGGGTCAGCTGACCTTTCAGAGCTTCTCATGCCACCCAGAGTGATGGAGACTGATTGGCAGCGCAAGTGAAGGTGAAACAAGGTGGATGGAGGCAAGGAGAGCTTCCACCTTTCCCCAGCTCACTGTCCACGGGCACCGGAGGCCATGAGTGGCGAATAAATCACCCCAAAGTGTTGACAGGAAATTAGAGTCTTTGCAGCTCTAAGCTCTTGGAGTTGACTTCTACAGGACATGGGCAGCACGTCTTGCAGTACTTGTGAATATACTGGTTTTAAATTACGTGTCGTATCAAGAGGAAAATACGCTGGCCTTTTGAGAACCCTCAGCAATGATGTGCAGAGCATTGTTTAATCTGGTCTGTCAAGGCCAGCACATGTGTTTCAGCACATCAATGTCAGACGGAATTAAACGTTTGCCCAGAGAAGGGCTTTCCTTGGCGAGTTTTCTCAGGAGTCTTTATTCAGATTAAAGTCAGAGAAGATCAGTGGCGGATGGATATAAATCAAAAGGGGCAATGCTGAGTGGCAGAGCTTCTTGCGAAACTGGTAATGGCCATAAGTCGATATGAGCAATTTCACTGTATATTATGTCTCTCAGACCAGGCGTGTGTAACAATGACAGACGGGCGTACGGCCACGGGGCGAGAACCATCCTGGAAATCGCCCGCCCTCATCAGACAGATCAAATGCATTGTGTGGCCGCAACAGAGTCCTGTAATCTGTCATAGCTGCGGGGTCACGGCTCTTTGCAGATGTGGCGGAGCTGATTACGTCTCCTCTGTTTAGCTGCCGCTGCCCTTCTGCCTAGTTAGCATGTGTTTATTGCTAGTGAAAGGCGCGAGAGGGATGGGTAGAGGAAAAAATTAAGTGTACAGTCCTGGATCTGAGGCCTGTCAGGAGATGGATGGGTAGCTCGTGGCACGCTGCCCCCGCATCCACAATCTGTAAAGTGTACAGCAAAGTCATATGAACACACCAGCACTCAGCGTACTACATAAATAAAGCCAGATGGCAATAAGTCAGGTGCTAAAACACGCCAGTATGTTAAACATTTCCGGCATTTCTAAATAAACGGCAATTCATCAAACAGAAAACGTTGCATATGCACTATATTGGCTCAATTATATATTTCTTCTTTGGTGGTAATAAATAATGAGAGCCTACATGAAATGTGGGATTGGTTATTTCACTTTGATGGTTGTTCGAGACTTGTAATCTTGCAAGTGCATGATATATGTGCTCACTTACTTGGTCTGATTTTCAATTCCATAAAGGTTATATCAACATTTTAACTGCTTAAACATTTCATGATATAGAAGGGCTACAATACTTAATGATTTTTACATTATATAAGAAATTTTCATTTCTTCTTTTAACCAATTGTAGGTTATCAATTGTAATTTTATGTATGTTATATATTTATGTAAATATGTACTTTTATCATCAACCTCTTGAAGCGAATGCTGATATTACCTTTATTTATTTTATTTTATTATACTTGCATTTTTTAAATACATTAAATAAATACAATTCTTAAATACATTATTATTTAAAAAAAAAATCACAAATATGAATATAATCTCAAAATAAATTTTTCCAAAGAAAATACCTTATTTATTGCTGATGGATTCTCTTAATCCTTACCTTTTATTAAGGCTCCCCAGAGAAATTAAGCATTTTTATCCATAGATGAGCCATAGATGTAGCCCTCCTTGTGTTTGCAGCACTTTCAAAGTCAGAAACAAGTGAGAAAAAAGGGAAATAACAGGAACATCACTTAGGCATTGCTCTTTCCATTCTTGCATTTGAAGCTGCATTGAATTCACCCTCCTCGCTCACTGGTGAGAAAGCATGCTTGATTAATATCCTTAATGACAACCGGATCAATTAGGAACATTTGCACTTGTAAATTGCTTGTAAATGTCATGTTTTTTAGAAACAGTCCACTTGAAATCATTATCTTGATGTAAAAAGATTGTAATTCACCACATATCTAGATATTCCTGCATCAGCAATTACCCCAGCAGGAAGACCATTAATGATACTGTAAAAACAAACAGCTTCCAGTAAAACAATTATTCCATATGTTTACATGCACTGGGGTTTATGAACATTTGCTAATTTCTCAGTTTAAAATGTCAAAGTTGTAATCATATCCATTGCGCTCGCTGTTCTGTAGTGCACAGTCACTGCTTGAACATATGTTAAATATTTAATTAGAAATGTCTAATCAGATTTAGTATTTTATGCCACTTATTTTTAAGGTACCAAAAACACCACTTATCATCTGCCTGGATGTTACAGGGTCTTCAGAATCATAAGCAAGCTTTTTCTTTTATGTAAGGATTTTAATTTTTTACTGACACATAACCATAACTGTAGAAACTATAGTGATATTACTTTGTATTGAGAACCTAGTTAGTAAAAATAAATCCTGTCCTGTTCAGACACAGTGAACAGTGGGGGGGGGGACCTCAAGATATGCTTTCTGTGTAAAGCATAGCCTCTCAAGAGTTATTACCTTTATTAAAAGCACTGACACATTGCCTTATATATTTCTGACTTCTCTAGCTCCACAGAGACAATTTTCTTTTCTTAAATAAACTGTCATGCTAGTCTTAATATATTGTTGCCATCCTCGCAGCAGGAGGAAGAAGGCTGATATAAAACATGTATATGTGAGATTGGTAATTGTATCTTTAGTGTACTTGAGTAGAACAAATGTTTCTCTCTCATGGCTGCATTAATGTGATAAAGGGGAAATTGGCTTTTCATCAGTTTTCTTCGCACTGTAATGGTGGACAGTGAAGAGAGGCCCTGGTGTCAATGGCAGCACTGCAAACTTCCTGTCTGTGATAGTTATATTTCACATCACCGCACTGGCCTCTGAGTGCATTATGAAACATGTGATAATGTAACAAATTACAAATAGGAAAACCTTTTTTCTTCATTTAAATGATAAGAATCGCGGTGAGGCCTAGCTATAAGCCATAAATAAAACATCTCACGTGTTTGCGGTTATGTATGTGTGAGTGTGTATGAGGTGGCGGGAAAGAGTGTGCGTTCAGATAGAAGGGCAGGGCTCTGGCAGGTATCAGTGTTAAAAGAGGAGGATTGCTCACGCTGATACCCTCATCCAGAGTGGAATATTTCTAGAGGCCCTGACAGCTCCTCCAGTGCCGAAATGGAAAGGGCTTTATCATGGAATGGTTTGTCACTCACGCTGCTGCAGACGACTTGGCTTCAGGTTAAGCTTGTATCTGCCCCTGCTTTATGGTCCAAGCCCAAAGATCACAACATTGTTTTTGGTGTGAATTATGAAATCGCTGATATAAAAAGCCCCCAGTTAGATTTTAGAAAGATTGTGCACTGTTGTTTTCTTAGAACAGAATCGCAGGCTAAATTGTCTTCCTTGAACACACAAAAAGGGTTTTAAGTATTTCATAAATTCTCATGTCAGATGGTCTGCTTCAGTTTAAAGAGGTCATATTTTATTAGTTCATTCATTTTTTCCCCAGAGGTTTCGTTTTACAAACACAGCCATCATTTAGTTTTTCCCTGACCTTTTTTTTTTTTAAATGCTTTTTCTCAGTCCATTGGAGGCAAAATGCAGGCTGCGAGTTTGCTGTTGAGTCTAATGTAAAGTGTAATAATTTCCTTCTCAGGATTTCAGTGCAAATGGTCTAAAGTGCTAAACCCTTTCAAAACAAGCTGTTTTTGCAACTCAGTTTCAATAAATGTTCAATAAAAGTTACTTCTAAATGACGAAGAATTATTAGCTCATCAATTTTGTGATTCTTTTAAAGATCTTGTGTTGCCACATGTAAAAAAAAAAAAACAGCTAATATTTGTTCAGTATTCACCTCTACAAGGCTGATGGACAGTAGACCTTTAGCAGTTAGGTAGTGTTACTATTTCTTAATGTCAGCTATTAAGTTACAGCTTTGGCTCAGTGTTTTAGGGTGTTGTGTCTTGCAACACTCTTAGCGTTGCTATTTCCCATAGATTTAAAGCTAAAAAATGTTAGTACTTTTACACAATTTACAAAAAATGTATTTATGTGGCTGATGAGCTAATAATTCTTCGGGAAGTCGTGGCCTAATGGTTAGAGAGTCGGGCTCGTAATCCAAAGTTTGCGGGTTCGAGTCTCGGGCCTGCAGGGGAGTGAATCTCCAGCGCTCTCAATACTGTGACTGATGTGCCCTTGAGCAAGTGCTCCCGAAACCCCAACTGCTCCCCGGGTGCCGCAGCATAAATGACTGCCCACTGCTCCGGGTGTATGTTCACGGTGTGTGTGTGTGTTCACTGCTGTGTGTGTGCATGTTGGATGAGTTAAATGCAGAGCACGAATTCCGAGTATGGGTCACCATACTTGGCCGTATGTCACTTCACTTCACTTCTTTATGAAAAGCTGCAATACTTAAGGAACAAATTATTGTTTTTTCTATGAGTTTCTACTGCTAGTTGGACCTTTGCTTAATGGCCATTGTTATAAATAATGGCATAAATTTGTTGCACATTCTGGTAAATCCCTGTGCAGGTTAAATGTTCCTTTTTCAATTTGAAAGTGGAGAGGAGCTTTTAAGATGTCAGCACCTGCTGATTAGTACGTTACTAAGAGCTCCACAGAACGGCCAGTTATTAATCTGCTCCACACTGGTTTGATCTCATAAGGCAGCGTTCCAGACAGGTCAGACCAGTCCCACACTACACATACACTTGCATTCTAACACAATATGAGCTACCCAAGTGATGCACTTTGGACACAAGCAGTTCAAATCAGCAAACACTTATTTCCCCCACCTTAAAAACACACACATACATACTGATGTTGATAAACCTGACACGATGATAAACTCAAAAAGGAAACTAGGCAGTAGCAACTTTACTGTGCTGCAGTGTGTACTGTATGCAGTCTATGATTATCATATTCACATATTTCAGTTTTTACACATTTTTATCAGTATATTTCAAAGATAGATCAGATAGATTGTTGCAGTGATGTAATTTTGTTGACCAGGCCAGAAGTTAGCATTACCCTGGTTAAAAAGCCAATAGGATTTTGCCATTGGCTGGATTATTGCAGAAAATAAGCTCTGTGACCAACAAAAATTTATGATTCTTACATTTTGTTCACAAAGATAATCTTTACAAAAAAAAAACGACAAACTACCACTAACCTTCCAATAACTCGTTTAGTCTTCATTTAAAATCTACAAGTTGGAATGTTTGAAAAATAATGGTTTGGAATAGTGTGAGCATAAACACAATGAGGCTGTAACTGTGGGCTAGTATGTAGATGAGTTTTGCATGATAATGCTTAATGTTCCAGACAACCTTCTCCATTTTAAAATCTAAATTTAGCTATTAGTGTTCTATGATGAAATTTATTTTACAATCGGTTGGGTAAAAAAAACAGTATCACACTTTTGCTGTTTGAGTCAAATCACAACCATCTTGTCTAATATTGCTTAAATATCCCATGTCATAAACATTCATTGTATTAATTTGAACAATTTTGATGATACAAAAGGGCTTGATGATACAGTTGGAAAACAAATACCCCCATATTATTGTCCCAAAGCAACAGTTACTAGAATGGAAGGAGAAGAGGAAATAAATGCTGGGAAAGCAACAATAGGAGCACCAGCGCTCTTTCAAGAGTCTGCGGGGCTGGTAAATGGGATGAAACACTTCAGGATTCATTTACATCACTGTGACGTTGCTTCAGATCTCAGCAGCAAGTCATTGGCTGGTTAGAGATTTCAAGAATAGCCTCTCTACAGTCTTCAATCAGTGGCCATGAAAGAGAGCAGCTTAAGGATCCTCCAGTCTAGCGCTGCCTTCATCCTTATGGATTTTTTTTAGTTGATTTATTTCCATGCACCTTTTTTAAAGGAGACTGTGAAAGAACATGCAAATATGAATGTGATGAAGGGGCGTTATCAGAGAAAAGTACCCACAATCATCAGCCATAAAAAACATAAATATTAGGTCTGTTGCCTTGCTGCCTACATGACATCCTATCTGTCATGGAACCTTACCAATATGGAAATACTCTTCACGACACAAATAACACTCCACTTGGAGACACCCTCAACTCTAGAAGAGTTAAGAGTTAGCGTGTTGCTATGACACATGGCAAACACAAATACTGGGTATAATATATTATATATCTTATGTTGGCAGCCATATTGTTTTTATTATATATATTATAGTAATTGACTGAATCATGCATTTTGCAACTCATTTTTCTTATTTCTAATGAATCCATAGATGCATGACACAAGTGTGAGCTTGTTCCTGAATGGTCAAGAGGATGATGGCACAGCTTTGGACACACAAACCTTGGCAGGACCAGTTGATGACATCATCTCAGAGGGTGCTCTGTGGATCGGTAGAAGTTCTAACGGTAACGATTTCTGTACTCCTACATTGCTCTTTCAGTTTTTATTATGCTGTTTTTATTATATATTTGATTTGACTTCGCTTATTTTTTTCAAAGCTGCAGCTATCCTCATCTAACAGTGTTTCTCCTCAGAGTCACACAGTTTCTTATCACTCAAATTGAGTGCGGAAAAGGACACACTAATTTGCAGACATGTTACATTTTTCCATTATAGAAATATTCATAAGCCTGCAACTAATCATAGTTGGAGTTTATATAGGTCAAGGGTGACCATATGGCAACAAATAATCTCCTCATAAATGAGATGAGATGGGATTTCTGTAATACCCCCAGGGAATGAAATACACACAATCGCACACGCACACACACACACACACACACACACACACACACACACACACACACACGTTTTGAATACACATCCACAAATAGCATAGACTTGCTAAAGTTTCTTTAAGTTCACTCTGCATTCGTTTTAATCTTAGCTCAACATTGCTGTGTTTGTTTGCAGAAATTACAATAATTCTGCCCAGATCTCTCAGAGGACACAGTAGATTGGTTACCAGTGCTGCTTATTTCTCTCATTTCCTAAATGGCACAGAAGTACAAAGGAGCAATTCACTGTACTGTACACTCTTCAAATAGAGCATGCCTCATTTACTGTCAAACATGCACACACACAACAGCTTCACATGAAAGTTGCAGTCTGTGTAATCCATTTTGCACCCATCTCTAACTGTACATCCAGAGCCCAGGGGTCTGAAATGCTTGTTTAATTCATGTGGAACTCATGTGGGCAAAGCATAGAGGGAGTTCTTATAAGATTTAAAGTCAAAGGAAGGTTCAGACAAACATCATGCCATTTGAAATTTTTGACAAGAGCATAAAAATACAAAATTCTAATTATTTTTTTTCAGCATCTCTAAATTTGATGGCCATATTTAGCATATGTTCAGTGTGGTTTCTATAAAAATAGTTAAGCAGCACAACTGTTTAGCACATTGATAATAAAGACATTTTACTTGAGCGCCAAATAGAATTTTAGAATGATTGGAAGGATAATGTAACATTGAAGACTGGAGTAATGACAGCTGAAAATTCAGCTTTGCCATCACAGGAAAAAAAACATTTTAAACATTTACATTTTAAAACATCTTAAAATACAAAAATAGTTATTATAATTTGTAATAATGCTTTATTTCACAATATTACTGTTTTACTGTATTTTTGATCAAATAAATGCAATGAGTGAGTATAAAGAGACTTCTTTCAAAAAAGTAAAAAAAAAATATTACAGACCCCAAAACTAAGAACGGTATTTTAATTCTATTTGTCTCTTTTGAATCTGTTTGCCTGTAAGAAATGCTTTTATTATTATGTATGCATGTTAATTTTTTCTTTGGCTTTGCATGTCTTGCATATGCATACAAACCCTTTATTATTATTATTATTTTTTTTTTTTTTATGAATGAAATACACTATACAAATACGACAATATCTCATATAAAATACAGACTCCGCACACAAAGATGAAAAGATTTCTTGGCAAACATCCATATATGACATCTCAATCAGAGCCGGTTATTAGAACAGAAGTGATTATATCTTATCTGTTGATGTGGATGGATCTGCACGTTTAGGCTTGGATCTATGCCGCCCATCCAGCCAGTGGGATTAATGCTCACAGAGAACTGTAAATAAGCATAATAGATCCCACCATGCAGCAAGTGTCTCTTTAACTCAAATAAAGACACAGATAAGGTAATCCACTAGTTGCTATGGATCCTGCAGACCGTCTTCAATAGCGCCCATTGACTTTCCTTTCTTTTTCTCCCCAGGATCAAATCAATTCATTGGGAGGATGCAGGATTTTAGATTTTATCCAAAGACATTAACCAACAGGTAAGTATAAGGTCACAGGGCATTAACATCAGATGTAGCTGCATAAGTAGTTTTTACAAAGATGTGCTATATATATTCTGGGTCCTGAAGCAAAACCAGTGTAAAAACACAGATGTGAACAATTTTAAATCATGAATTTTTGTATTTCAGAGAGATTGAAGAGGTGTACACTGGACAATTCCCTCACCTACACACCCAGGCGACATGCCGCTGCCCTGCCAGTCACCCCAGAGTGCACCCCCTAGTGGAGAGGTACTGCATTCCCAACGCAGCCAATGATACCACCCATAACAAAGTGCTCCGTCTGAACCAGGATGCCCATCCACTGCATTACATCAATGACAATGACATCGGAACCACCTGGATCTCCTCCGTCTTTCCCACTTTAGAGCTGCTGGACAAAGGAATAACCATTACCATAGATCTGGAGAATGGACAGTACCAGGTACAAACCCACCAATAAGGGTTTTTAGTTTAGCTTCATAAACGTTTAGTTTAAGGAGCATCAAGACAATATATGGTTTAATGCAGTGATTCTTAAAGGGGTCATAAACTGCCTTTTTTATTATTTTGTACTGTTCTCTGAGGTCCCCTTACAAAGTTATTTTTGTAAACGGCCACCACTTTGACTGGCTAACAGTTGTGTATGTTTGACAGCGTACATTCCTCATAGATGGACGCTGCTGTGATTCAGGTTAAAAACCCATAAATACTCAGTACACATCAAACAATCTGTAATAACAGACAAAGCAATAGTGAACACGTAATAAAAACAGTTACTCACACTTGTGTGTTGCGACATTGCTGTCGGATCCAGTGTAGTAGGTACAGCATCGTCTTTTAGTTTCAATCTTTCTGAAAATCCCACGTCGCACTGTGCCTTGTTTGTAAACAAATCCACAGTAAAATGAAGTGAACAAAGGACCAAGTTCTTACTGACGCGGTCTGAAACTTCATTAAAAATAAAGTTCATCCACTCTTTCCTAATGTTGGGATCAGAAGGAAGGCAATGCAAATACAGTTTTTCCACTCATTTTTCCACTTTCAACTTGGCACTGCACAGCATCTTGTTGTGTTCAGAGCCATCTATATCGTTTGATTTCTGCGTAATACTGCCTTGTTTACATGCGGAAAATGGTGGGCGGGGCTAAGCATGCAGTGCTGTAGAGGCAGGCATTGATCTTCTTCTGCGGAGGCTGTGTTTAGCCGTATTATTACATCATAGAGTGGTACATCCCACAAGCTAAAATTTTGGCAGACTGGCTTCAATACAAGTTTTTTGGGTTTTTTCAGACTAACGAGAAAGTTTCGAGTTCTGAAACTTATAGGATGTTTTTATAGCACAATGACCTCTTACTGTATATGTCAAACGATCAAGGGAATTTTGGTTTCTCAGTTCATGACTCCTTTAACTATTTTGACTTCAAGGCCCCACCTTGTCTAGGACAATATTACCTCATTTAGACATTCATATCCTCATGACATTTTAATTATGATGATGTTACTACAACAACATTTTAAGATTTATTGGGGGGCCCCCAGAAAGTTTGCAGAGGCCCCATTTAGGCCCTGGCCTCCTGGTTGAAAGCCACTGGTTTAAAGTAAGCTTCAACCTGACGTTGTCTATTTGTGTGGCTGTTTTCACAAATCCAGACACTGTGTAGTGTCTTTTCCATTTGAATACACTAAAGCCGACCTAAAGTCCTTTGTGTTTGTCTGAGTGAGTCGCCCAATAATCCATGTGTCTAAGCCAAGCCGAGCAGAGAGTCCAGCTGTAAAGAAGTAGAGGATTTATGCAGCTCTTCCTCAGTCTCTCCTCTCAATACCAGATAAAACACACCACCACACAGACTTTGAAGTGTCCACTTAGTCAAAGTTGCAACCAGTTTCTCGACAAACTCATCAAAATGAAGCCACAGATGGAGAGAGGGAAGAGTAAAGCAGTGCTTCAAGCTGTTTTTCAAAGCGCCGGCGTGCTTTAGGAGGCCACGGAGCATTGACTGTTGCTGTGCAGATAATAGATAATCCATTGCTGTTTAGTATTTCATGCATATTTCGCCCTCTGTCAATTTTCCATGCTTCCTTTACAGGTTTTCTACGTGATACTCCAGTTCCTCAATGCTCAGCCTGAAGCGGTTCGCATTCAAAGGAAGACAATCGGGAGCTCAGAATGGAAGGACTGGCAGTTCTTGGCCAAGAACTGCAGCTACTTTGGGATGGAGGAAACCGGGCCTTTGGATCGTCCTGATTCTGTAAACTGTCTACAGTTGCCCAGGTAGTGTACACATACACACAAGCACTCTATATGTCTGTTAGTCCATCCACAGGTGCTTCTGACTCTGATAACAGTCCTTGAACTAATGATTCCTGCCAGGTAAGCTGTATCAAAGTGGGTTGAGACAAGTTCCTACTTTGATAAAAGCAGCGAATTGTCGTTTAGTGAGCTTTTGGAGGATCTAGAAGGAGAATGGGGAGGAAAATGCTGCTCTTGGCAGCAGTCCAGACAGCAGAGATACTTAGCTGTTATGGACCACACAAGCACCTGGTTTCACATGCATACGAAAGAGAAAATGAGGACAGTTATTTTAATGGGTTTGGGCCGAGAGGGTTATCGTAACTGTTTATGACAATAAACTATAGTTCATGTGTCTTTTTTTTTATTATTATTATTTGATGGGACATAATCATCATAATTATCCCTCACAAAAGGATTAGTGAAAGGCAATCATGTTTAAATTATACATTTTTCTTTGAGTCTACCTACAGTTATTTGAGGACCCACATTGAAGCACATTGTTTAAATGTGTAAATACATATCTACACTAGTGGTTCTCAACCAGGGGCCAGGGCCCACTAGGGGGCTTCAGCAAACTTCCAAGGGGGCTACTGGATAACTTAGTGTTTAAATAAATCCTTTTTATTAATAAAACCAGATAAAATCAAATAATCTAACTTTGAACTACAAGAGAAAATAGCAATTAGCTATTTATTTTCCCCCTCAATAACTATATATATATATATATAGTTTTTTTTTATGTTCTTGAAACACAAAATGAATCAGTTCATTTAATATATGAATAATCAGTTTCTGTTCATAAAAAGTTTGAAAACAATGATAGGGGGGCTTACAATCATAAAGGTTGAGAACCAATGATCTACATAACTTCAACATTTTAAGTTGGGTCATGATAAATATGTTTTTAAATGTTAGCTATTCATCCTGCTAAGTTTGGTCCTGCTTGGATGAACGCCATAATGGCCAGAGGTTTCAACACTTTACCTGTCTGAGTATTTTAGTTTACAAACAAAAGCTTCGACCTAGTGGCATAAGGGTCTGCACTTAGACTCTTCAGACATGTCACATCATAGCATGTGGCGAAAGAGAGGGACAGAGAGCACAGGTAGATGGGGAAGAGTTGGAGACAAAATACGTTCTTCACACAGGTTTGTCCTGGATAAGTCTACCAGCATTAGGGCTGAAACGTGCAGAAGCGCTCTGTGGATCTTTCTTGAGAGTGAATAATGCAGTAGGGGCTATACCTGTCCTGATCCCTGGAAAGGCCTCGAGAACTCTCTCATTCACCCCATTTATTCCAGCCCTCCGAGAAATCTCCCTTTCAAACCCCATATCACTAAACTATATTTTAAACCTGTATTAGTGAAATATCCTCTCAGTAGTTCTAAGATGCAGAGAAAAGATGTTTGCTTTTCCAATTTCTTTGATGTTTGTTCATTTCAGTAGCTAGTGACACGTTTCATTTTCAACCTGACAGCGTGTTACCCTGCTATGTCAAAACTTGAAAATCTCGGTCTCTTTCAATCACTCATACGCTCAAAGCTTAAGATGCAGGAATATTATTACTTTTTCTCTTTCTTTTTTTTTGTCAGTAGGATAATATAAAGGGTACATTTTATGTTTGTAACACTTTAAAGGGGTCGTTCACCCAAAAATTACGATACTGTCATCATTTACTCATCGTTATGTCTTTTCAAAATATGCCTGATGACTAATTTTCTTCCAAGGAGAAATATATGAAATAATGCCACAATTTAAGACATTAAGAACTAAATGTATTTCAGGGTTTATACTTTTTGTGACCAATGAATTTGTAGGATAATGGTGATGAATATTAGGTGGCCTTAACTGCTATATACTTACATCAAAAAATAAGTACAATGTACTTATTGTGCTCATATTATATTGCAAGACACTTTTGCTGCTATTGAGGTGGGATACGGTTAAGGTTAGGGACAGGTTTGGTGGTATGGGTAGGTTTAAAGGGTTACTCCACCCCAAAATGAAAATTTTGTCAATCACTTACCCCCATGTCGTTCCAAAGCAGTAAAAACTTTGTTCGTCTTAGGAACACAATTTAAGATATTTTGGATGAAAACAGCACGTGACTGTCCCATTGACTGCCAAGTAAATAACACTGTCAAGGCCCAGAAAAGTATGAAAAGCATCATCAAAATAGTTATTAGTTATTAATAGTTATTAGTTAATAGTTAATATTTTGGGGTAGAGTAACCCTTTAAGTACAATGTAACAACATGTATGTATACAAGTGAATTGTATCAAATTAATCATTTAAATGCAAGTACACAGTAGTTAAGGCCACCTAATATAGAGCTTTGCATAACCTCCTAAAATTATATTCTTTATAGAATTTTTCATGACCTTTTCAGGTCTGGAAATTACACTTGATGCAGATTTTTACATTTGTGTCTATCTTTTGCATCAGCAACATACCTTTTTCCCGTGGAAATATCACCTTCAGCATGCTGACACCTGAGCCGAACCTGCGACCGGGCTACAACGACTTCTACAACAGTGCCACCCTGCAGGAGTTTGTGAGAGCCACACATGTGAGAATCCTCCTCCACAGCCAGTACCACACCCAAGATCCCACGGTTCCTTTCCGTCATCGCTACTATGCCGTGGACGAGATCACCATCAGTGGCAGGTCCGAAACCAACAGCACCCTGACAGCAGTCAACCCCAATCAGCTGTCACATGACACAATCTCCTCTTTTTGCCCCATGATTACTGTTCCCAGTAATACAATTTGACATAATTTGACACACTTTTTAAATTTGATTGGATTTCTGTGTTTGATGAGAAAATCAGTAGGCAGATAAGCAGAATAATTCCGACTTTGATGAAACCAAAAGACTTTTTAGGTTCAAGATCAAGTGGAGATGGGAGACAAATTATGTTTGCTAGTTTGACACAACTGGAGGATCGATGACATGTCTGTTATTATATATCACAGAGAGCAATGCCATGTTTAACACCGATTTTGTCTTCCCGTTAATGGTCTTGTAATTAAGTGTGGATGCCACATTTGGAAATCACTGGCAGGAAAGCTTCAGAACTTGTGTTCTTTCTCTCGGAGGCTTCAGCTAATCAATCTGAAATGTTCTTCTATGTCTCTCAAGAATGTCGAAAATGTTCTTTTGTCTCTTCAGAAGCCGAGACATGGTGTTATACCCATGTATACCTTCAGACATTAAACAGCCACTGTTCTTACGACTATGGTAATTATGTCATTATGCAGGCAGCTATAACTTGGCTCGCTCTTGCTGTGCGAGTGTGTCTGAGTGAGCGAGAGAAGGCAGCTTTAATTAAGAGCTAGTTAAACTGGCACAGACGAAATCGAGATTTAGATACTGTGAAATCTCATCATCCTCTGACATTCAGAGGTGTCCCCCGTCCTCCCCACCTTTTCTCTCTCTTTTTTTTTCCTGTACGGCTCTCTTCTTTCGCTCTCTGAGACATCGCAACAGCTTCGCCGGAGAAACAAAGGCAGAGAACAACAGTAGTGGATTCACCCCCTTAGGGAGACTGACAGTTCAAACCCGCGAGAGGCTGAGAAGAGGATGTATGTGTGTTTGGGGACTAAAATGTGCGTAAATTCAGCCTTTGAGGTATTCTGACAGGGTGTCAAGCTGTGTCTGGGAGCATTAGCGTCTGCTTTACGCTCATACTGTAATAACCTCCAGCAATAACGACAGCCCTCTTTCTTTTCCACTCTCCTCCTCTCTTGTTTGCTTGTTACGTTGTTTGTTTGAGTAGCGGAGGTGAAGGGTGCTGCTTTTAGAGGGAGCCGTATAGAGATGGGTGAATGATAATGCCGAATAAGGGCCCTTGAGAATTAATAATTAAAGCAGTGACCTGCAGGTGCGTGTTCCGTCTGATGGAGACCTGTCAGGTCTGCTGTTGTACATTACGACACGCCGTTGATATTTCCACTGGCATTTATAAATGTTGAATGCGAACGTCCTATTAGCCATGCACAGAGAGAATGAAGGAATGAAAGACTGATAGAGAGATCTAGGGAATGCGAAAAGGGAAGAGGAAGATTTTGTCAGGTGCCGTTGATGTTGCTGACCCTGTTGATTTGTTGAAACCTGCTACGTATTTCCAAGTGGCTTTAAAATGGAACGGAAAATGATTCATTTAGGTTTAAATTAACTATACAAATTGTATTGATAATATAATATTTTAAAATAATTTAAAGGTGACACTTCCTGCAACTGATTTGACATCAGACTAATTTTATATCAACCTAAAACACCAGTTTTTTTTAATATGGCTTAAAATGGTTATTGCATGTTATTCCAACAACAACAAAAAAGTAAAAAGATTGTAATATATTCAAATAAAAAAAAATCTTACTGCTGACTTACTGTAACTAAGCCCTTTTATTTTTCAGCCAATCAGTTTCCACTTTATAAAAATATACAATACAACATACAATTTTTCCATTTTCCATTTAATTTGTTAAATATAACTTGTAAAAATGAAAATATCCCATTTAATTTAGAAATGTCACATTATTATTATTTCATGTATCCTAGTGAAGAATTAACTCAAATCGTATCAACATAATCTGCATTATCATCACATCCTGTTCTTTGAGCTAATTCTTCGATCTCACCCGATTTCTGTTTACTGTATTAATGTAAATCCAGATTCCGGCTTTGGGTACCAGTTCCATTATATGTATGAGAAGAACAACGATGAAGGTTCTCCAGAAGGATGTGGCTTCTAATTGTGTCTTTGTCCCCTTAGGTGTGAGTGCCATGGCCATGCAGACAGCTGTGACACTAGTGTGAGTCCGTACCGCTGCGCCTGCCTCCCAGAAAGCCACACACATGGAGCTAATGTGAGTCCCACAGGGGAGGCCCCCTTTTAATTAACCACTTCCCTTTAATGACGTGCAAGAGTCCTCTTTAATGAACAGCACACTCAAAAATAGGCTTTAATGGAATGACAGAGAAAAAAAAAGCAGTGAGAGAGGAGGAGGAAGAGGAAAACAAGAGACAGAAAGATCATTCACACAAATCTCCAGTTTCCTGATGGAAAGAGCTAGAAGTAGTGGAAAAAAGAAAGGGGAAGAAGAGAAGGAAGTGGTTTTGTGGGCAGCAGTGCTCTAATCGTCCCGTCCCATCAGCCCCTGGGTGTCTTGATGATGAGTCCAGCAAAGGTAATTATATCTCAGGGAAAGCTCTGATGACATAAGGCTACAGTACTCACACTTTTCAAGAATGCCAATGTTGGGAAGCTACTTTAAAACTGTAGTTTGCCAAGCTACTCAGAATTTAAGAGAGAAAAAAATGTGCCACAAAGGGCTTTTTAAAATTTATATACTGCATATAAATTTTCATGAACCATTCGAATAAACTGTTAAAAGCTATATATGAGAGAGAGCAACTGATTCAGTGATTTTTCTGGTGCTAAATATAAGAAAAAAGTTAATTGAGTCCAAACTGATTCACTACAATGAATCAAACCTTCTCACCATATTTAGGTGAATCGTTTCAATTTAGTGAATCGGATCACTAGAATGAATCAGATTTTTAGAGAAAGAGCCTTTTTAGGCAAACCGATTCACTAAAATGAATCAGACATTCCTAAATATGATAGAGGAACATTTTGGACAAACTGATTCAGTAGATGGGACCATTTAGAATGAACTGAATTACTTAAACGAATCAAACCTTTTGACACTACATTTGCGAAGAAAGACCGTTTAGGAAAGAGTGTTTGATTTATAGCTTCAGCAAAGCAGTGTGCGCAATACAATATGACATTAAAAGCACATATATAACATTTGATTGCGTTAGCCTGTTGTTGGCAAAACAAGCCACATTGTTTGACAACTGTAACGGTCACTCTACTGAAAAATGTAGTTTTTGTAAACTGTATTTGAAGAACTGGTTTTGGCAAAATAAAAGCCAATAGTCTTTTCAGTATTCTCCATCTTTTCCGATCCTCTCTGGAATCTCTTCGCAGTTCATCCTATTGAGAATCTGCACTGTCCAGATCGCTGCATATAATTCTGAACATTGGGAGCAAGTCCCAGGATTAAACTTTTAAACCTGATGTTTGGTGATTTAAATTATTCACCAGATGTCATGCATTATTCAGGGCCAGACACGACACACTCTCTACTGCTGCTACTGTTGTTGTTTTCACTGAAACAAACAAGGGCCACATCTAACACGTAGATGCTGAAAAGTGTGTGTGTAAATATGATAAATATGAGTTGTCTCACTGCTCTAAACGCCCCTAGACCCAAACACCTGGCTTCGATGAGGGACTGTCGCCTGCCCCGGAGCTATCTGCTGTGTTTGCTTACTAGCTCTGAGACATAGACCTAGGCTGGCCCTACTAATGTTTGCTTCCTCGTAATATTCCAGCCAGAGCAGTTGCACATGGAGTGAACTGATTGTCACTGAGTGGGAGCGGCAGTGTTGGAGGTCACATGTATGTGACGTGGGACATTCGTGTCATTCACGTTCCACAGAGAACATTTCGATGTGTCCTTGTTGATGCCTCAGCCACATTCCACAGCATTCAGCCCTCAGAAGCCATTCAGACAATGTCTAATAACAAATCTTCATCTTCTGTCTTTGTGTAAGAATGTGTCTTCTAGACCACTGAGGTCAGATCCTAATTACCAGCACGGAGAGGAGTGTAGCTAGGTAAAAGTCGTGACGATACTAACATATTCATTGCTCAGATTCTTTTCTAAAAAGTTCACTCTTCATATGTAGCATTCATTTTAGCGAATAACTTGGATGGTTAAAGGGATAGCTGGGGTCGACAATATAATTGGCCCGGTGGCCCGGACGTACTTTTAAAACCGTCAGGGCCACCAGATCGCTCCAACCACTAGCCCGGTGGGGCCAGTAAAAATAATGCCTCGATTAAAAAAAGTCTAATTTCACATTAATTACCTGTGGTTCTGTGTTTTGATTTCTGTTAAATCGTCTCGGTAACCACCGCTAACACGTTACGTGATCCCGACAGCCTTTCACGCTCCGTCTGCACCGCCACCGCCTTGCTCGCTCCCGCGGTTACGCGCGCAAACTGCACACTGCTGCTCAGCACCTACCTATAGCTACTATTAAGCTAGGCTACATGTTTCTGAAACCCACATCACCCGGCCAAACGCCGGGTAAAAAAGAGAAGGCAAGGAAGAGAAAATCACCAGAGGAATTGAGGGAAAGCGAAAGGGAATACAAAAAGAAAAGGCAGAGAAAGTTTCAGCCCCAGTGGCGAGACCGCTGGAATTGGCTGGGCTTAGGGGTGTGCGATATGACGATTTTTGATCGTGGACGATAAAAATGTCTCCACGATCTGCTTTTGAAGAAATATCGTAGTATCGTGCTACAGCACACATTGTGCCAAATACAGTTCTGGCTCCTCCGTCTCTATATACTGTACAACACGACATACAGCAGTAGAGTTACTCTGACAGGACACTGCACTTATTCGCGATCGCAAAACTACATTATTTGCACACAAGCCTTGCTGGTTAAATGTTTAATTTGCGCGCTGGTCTGTCGTGCGCTTTTTCTGAGCGCATACACCTGAAGCACGCGCACTAAAACGCCTGTCTAACAGCGCCTGATTACTCAACTAACTTATTTTTTGCGCTAATACTGTCAAAACACACAAGGTTTACATACGGACTCAGTTGGTTATCTCTAAAATGAAAGTAAATAGTTAAGAGAGAAACAGATGCGTGCCTGTATATTAGATGCGTGCAGCTCTTAAAGGGACAGGACACTAAACATGCTGTCGACTGTCATTAAAGGGATAGTTCACCCTAAAATTTCATTTCTGTCATTATTTACTCACTCACATGTTGTCCCAAACCTCTATTAATTTCTTGTGCTGAACCCAAAATAAGATATTTTGAAGAATGAGGGTAACCAAACAGTTGCTGGTCCACATTGACTTTGATAGCAGGAAAGAAAAATCCTATGGAAGTCACTGAGAACCAGCAACTGTTTGGTTTTCCACCTTCTTCAAAATAGCATTTATGTTCAGCAGAAGAAAGAAACTCATTCAGGTTTAAAACAACTTTTGAGTAAATGATGGTATAAAAATAAAACATTATGACAGAATTGACAGATGACAGAATATTTATTTTTGAGGGAACTATTAATTTAACGTTAACAAAACAACAAAACGCAAAGAGAAAAATCACTCATTCTTGACTGAAAAACTTTAATACAGTTGCTTTAGGAATCAGTCTATGTAGTGTTTTATTTTTATATTTGTTCATTCAATTTCATTGAATGCTCTGCTAAATACACCTATTGTACCTGAAAATAAAGCACTGTTTGTTTTATTTGTATATTATGTGTATTTGTAATTTGTATCTTTGTTCTTATTTTTTAATAAGAAAGATAGAATGATGACAAAGATTTTTATCTTCGCCCACTTTGGCCTAAATATCTGCCATGTCTTTTTTTTTGTTACCTTGAAAGGCTTTGTCTTTCTAGTTTGGCTGTAATGCTCAGACAACTTGTAAAACCAACATGACAAAGAATCGTGATAAAATCGTGAATCGTGATATTTCTAAAAAAAATTGTGATATGATATTTTTCCCATATCGCCCACCCCTAGCTGGGCTACGATCAAGAAAAAAAAGAGGTTTACTGTGAGCTCTGCAGATCAATGCCCACATATGCAGACAAGTAAGTTAGAGAAAAGTTAACGTGTATGAAACCTATGGTATGAACATAATATAATGAATTGCTGTGTGAATACGGAGAATGAATCCTATGCAATAGGTTTATTTGCACTTGTTTCATGTTTTTGCACAGTTTTGCTGCACTTTGCACTAAACCTACCTTAAAAAAAAAAAAAATGTTATTCATGTTGTTCAAGCAAACTGTTCTTTTTCGTGATTATTGGGATCAATACCCAACGCGTTGACCTGGGCCAGTGAACTTCAAAAGACACTGGCCCAGAGGGCCAGTGGCAAATTTCCCTTATTGTCTACCCCTGGATAGTTTACCCCAAAATGAAAATTTTGTCATTAATTCCTTACCCTCATGTTGTTCCAAACCCATAAGACGCTCGTTCATCTTCAGAACACAAATTAAGATACAGTATTTTTGATGAAATTTGTAATTCGCAACTACCACTGTTCAAAGCACAGAAAGGTAGTAAGTACATCATTAAAATAGTTCATGTGTCATGGTACTCTCGTGAACACGTGTTGAAGACAGAGAATAGAAATCATTGTTGAATAACGTTATTTTTGTTTTCTTTGCGCACAAAAATATTCTTGTACCTTCATATCATTACGGATGAACCACTGATGTCACATGGACTGTTTTATCGATGTCATTACTACCTTTCTGACCTTAAACATGGTAGTAATGTTGCTGCCTATGGAGGGTCAGAAAGCTCTCGGATATCATCAAAAATATCTTCATTTGTGTTCCGAAGATGAACGAAGGTCTAACGGCTTTGGAATGACATGAGGGTGAGTAATCAATGACAGACTTTTCATTTTTGGGTGAACTATCCCTTTAATGTCCACCTTTTGTGAACCATTTGATTTACCTAAACCACTTGCATGAAATGATAGAGTGATTTTTAGATGGATTAGAATGGTTTTCTGATTATTTGAGGCTCCGTGAGACAAGTAATATTATTTACAATAATAAACAAATATATTTATTAATAATATTTTTGTAGTTTTGTTTTGTGGTTTTGTTTTATAGCATCTAATTTAGTTAACTGGTGTATCACCAATTGCGGGAGGGAATATTCTCAGCAGTCGCTCTAAATATCAGACATATTCATAATCATATCAGCATTATGAAATATTAGTGTCCCTTCTGCTATAATTACTGATTTAAAGTTGTGTAACCAGCCTCAGTGCGATCCCTTCGGTCTTTTCTAGAGGGACTATAAATGATGGAGAATGCCATTTTGGCAATGCATTGCTAAAACCTTGTGTTTTCAAACAGGCTAAAGGTTAACTGTAGGCTCACTACTGGTGCAGCCACGCGCAGACCTTTCCTGAGGGAGCGTGAAATTAGCCATGGCATTCACAGAGGCCTTTCACACGGGATGAAGGCCCTTTCCTCACTGGAGCCCGGCTCCTCTCCACCTCACACACTGGAGACGAATACAAAACACAATACTTGCGTGTGCTGGTCTCTGTCCTGCACTTTTAGTTTTATGTTTTTAAATTAGTCTACTTATTACCATATTGATCAACTTTGGATGAACACATGTTTGGAACTGGTTCTTTATTTTTTAACATTTAGCTTTGTTTTTTGTAAGGGTAATTTATGCTTTAGTATTGCAAAACTGTTGCACTTACAGTTGCTCTTTCTGAAACTAATTTCTACAATGTGTAAAAATTCAAATCCCTGTAGCATGTTGTCAGACCCCTGATTGGCATAGAGGGCTGTAGTGGCGGGTGGTCTGTGTCTGGCTCTTCCAGCATCCAGCCTGCTGAATTTGCAATTCCCTCCGGGCTCACGGCCCACTACGGCTGCCCAAACAGCAGCCTGACACAGCGAGCCTGAGCAGTCGCTGGGGAATCCTTTGCTTTTTATAATACATTTTTAATCATTTCTTTTGATGCCTCCCATGCTCTCAGTAATTTGTAATGACTGTTATCAAATACTTTGCCTGTTAAAGGCTCAAAAAATTAATTTTTCTCCTCTTGCCTCTTCGCCTCTTTCTTTCGATTGAGATGCTTGTTCGATGAAAGTGTCCTATTAAAATAGTTCAACTGTTGAAAGTCACTTATAATAAATGAGCTGATTTTGCTCTGTCTTGTACATATGGAAATATTGTGTTATTTGTGACTGTGGGGACTTTATCATTGAACCTTGGGGTCGCATCTGGATATTGCTGATAAATGTATATGTAGATGATGTATGTAGATGTGCTCTGATCTTTCACTCTCTCGAACAGTGCGAGCGCTGCTCTCCTCTCTTCAATGACAAACCCTTCAGAGCTGGAGATCAGGTACAGGCGTACAACTGCCGCCCATGCCAGTGCTATGGCCACGCCTCTTCCTGTCACTACAATGCCAGCCTGGATCCTCACCCTGGAGAACACTTCAGAGGAGGCGGAGGGGTGTGTGATAACTGTACACATAATACCACAGGTAACAGCATTTAATGTTTTTTCAGAGAGTGACTGGATTGTAATGTTCCTATTTGTGAAAAGTAAAATTAAATTTGGAAATGTATTAAAAACTCAGATTTTTTAAAATTGTCTGCTTTAAATTAATTTATTATTAAATTATTAAATTATATATATTATATCTATCTTTCTTTCTATCTGTCTGTCTGTCAAAATTGCTATAATTTAAAAAAGGGACAAACTAAATACAAAGACTTTCTAAAATTTTTGTTCAATTTTCAATTTGACCTTTCTCTTGCTCTTGTTATGCTTATAATTTGTGAATGAAAAATGAAATGATGATGAATTAAAAAATGTATTTAATAAAATAATAAAAATGCAAAATCTCAAATATGTCAAATTATTCAATATTTAAAAAAAAAGAAATGAATTTGAGTAAATATTGTGTAAAAATAAAAAAAAGATATATATTATCTAAAATATATTGTCTATCAGTCATCCTGCTCTCTAGATATGCCAGTAAGTTATTGAAAAACCCATATTAGTCAACCTCTAAGACCTATTTCTGTCATATATTTTATAAAATAATTTTGTATTGTTCCAATATGCCATACCTAACAGAAACCCAGATATTTTTCATTACAACAGCTGGAGAAATAGTAGTGATATAATGAAAGCATCAAAAAGCAGAGCAGAAAAAATCGAAATAATGCATCAGAGCGAAAACAGATGGACATTTAATGAAGTAAATCAGGTCATGCTAACAGGTTCATTGTTTCATATGCTGGGCATCAGGCACAGTGGCAGGTAGGGATGAAAGAGGACATTAAAGTGGACACCTTAGAAAATTACACATCTCTCGTCGGACCTCTCCCAAGACTGCAGTTTTTTTAATTTGAAATCATAGTCCTATGATATGATTGAATTTTAATAGGTTGACATCAATTTCCCCCCTCCCCCCACCCATTTCCTTCTACAAGCAGACTGACTTTCTTTGGGTTTTAAAGGCAGGAACTGTGAACGGTGTCGGAGTCTGTTCTACAGGGAGGTGGGTGCACTCCTGTGGGCCAAGGACGTGTGCAAACCATGTGAGTGCCATAGCGCTGGGACCATCAATGGCAGTTCAGAATGTGAGCCGGTAAGTGTAGACATGCACACAAATACATTCATCCACAAAAATGTATGCATTTCCCATAAATAAAGACCCATAGAAAGCAAAGCAGACAATGAATCCCCATAATTCACCACGTTTATCTCCTGCTCTTTGCATTTTTGTATATTAAATATTTTGATTCACTTAACAATAATTTCTACAACAGTTAAGATTACTTAAAGCTCATTTTTAACACTATGCAGATTTTTTTGCCTCTGGTCTATATCTGATATTTGAGACTTTAGGCACATTTCCGAATCTCGAGGTGCAACAGTAGCTCTGCATATGCAAAGGAAGACATCTGAGGCTTTGATAACGATATTGGCCAGTCCCTCTCGAGAGGGTTGCATTGATGTATTGGCTGAGGACTTTAGTATGCTGTTAGTATTCACAACAGCATTTATCAGTGGTTTGATCAGTAGGAAGAATGTAAAAGTGTCTTCATGAGAGCCTCTCTTGGGAGAATTCTCCCCCACCTTTTCCTTTATCTTAGCATCATGAAAGCCATTTTGGAAGAACAGATCCATGTCGATAGATATACTACATGACAAATTCAGAATCAATGGCTGGGTCAGCCCCCTGTTAGATTGTTACCTTATTTAAATGATCAGAATGATTATTTCCTCACATATGGTAATGACTTTACAATGTTAGTTGGGCCATTTCTGTTTGGTGCTGCGTAGGGATGGAGTAATCTCAGCTCATGGTAGGAATTTCTGTAGCTTAAGTCTAGTTTTATTTTATTTGAGTATTTTTATGATGCATATATATTTTTAATTTTCCAACAAGTAATGCTGAAATAGTTTATTTGAGTAAATATTATATTAACTCTGTGTAATAGATTTTTAAAAAACCCTCTAATATTCCAGTAGTCTCTAAATTGAGGAAAAGTTTTTAATAATAATAGTAATAACATTTAGTTAGACTGAATAGAATATTTGCTCTTTTTTATGTACTACTACTACTTCAGCTATTATATTATATTATATCATATTATTATACCAAAATGCGGGTTAAAATAATTTATTAGTAGTATATTTCGTCACACTGCAGGATTTTAACTTTTATAACTTTTCAAAAGCGCTGTTTTTTTTTTACTTTTGTATCAGCACTTAAAGGGATAGTTCACCTAAAAATGAAAAGTCTGTCTTCATTTACTCTCCCTCAAGTTGTTCTAAACCTATATTATTATTATTTTTATCTGTTGAATATCAAAGAAGATATTTTTACAGGTTTGTACAGGTTTGGAACAACTTGAGGGTAAGTAAACGATGAAAAAATATTAATTTTTGGGTGGACTCTCCCTTTAAGCTTCAAGTCATTTGAGCCATAGCCTCTTTTCCCAAAGTTCTGACATAAATAACTTTACCACAAGGATCATGTTAGCTATTCATGTCAGTAGTATCAAATATTCCCTCTTTTCATTAAAACAACAGCTGGTACTTTCAATCCATCCCAAAGAAGTGACCCATTTTGTTAAGCCACATGACCCTCTGCACAATGGCAGCTTTTGAGCTCAGGTGTTGTTACCTCTTCCCCCCATCCCAAACCACTCTGTTCTCTGTAATGGAGATAAAAAGCATCCCGGCAGCCCAGTGGGGATCATCGGGGTGGGGGGTAGAGACAGAGCAGAGCTGCCCATCCATGACTCACACACGCTCACACTGGCCTGCTCAACTTGACTAATTGGAGCCTGGTCACGTGACGCTCTCCTTCCTCCGCAGATCGGGGGGCAGTGTAAGTGCAAGCGACATGTGTCTGGCAGACAGTGCAATCAGTGCCAACACGGATTCTACAAGCTGCAGTCGGCGCTGGCTGACGGCTGCCGCGCCTGTAACTGCAATACCGCCGGGACCGTGCAGCCAGATATTACCTGTCACCAGGACTCAGGTCAATGCCAGTGCAAGGCAAACATAATCGGTACGTATCAAGCAGCATTGCGCCCTCCATCGCTCTTTCGCTCTCTTCTCCCATCCTTCTCTTCCTCTCTCTCCAACTTCTTTATTCTGTCTCTCAACCTTTCTCTCTGCTTCTCTCTGTTAATTCCCACAAAATTGATAAGCTGTACAGGGCAAAAAATAAAAACATAAACAGATGGCTGGAATCATAAATTTAGTACTGTCTCTATGTAAATAAAATAATAAATAATATTTGACGTAACAGCCGTGATGTTCATTTTGATTTTAAAATTTTATATCTTAAAATTTATAATAATGAAAAAGAACCTTGCTTTTAACTTCTTTTAAAGGAATAGTTCCACCTAAAATGAAAATTTTGTCATCATTTACTCACCCTCATGTCGTTCCAAACCTGTATGAGTTGTTCTTATGTTGAACACAAAAGAAGATATTTAGAAGAATTTTGAAGAACCAAACAGTTTTTGGTCCGCATTGACTTCCATAGTAGGAAAAAAAATACTGTTGAGGTCAGTGGGTACCATCAGCTGTTTGATTACCAGCATTCTTCAAAATATCTTCTTTTGTGTCCAACATAAGAAAGAAACTCATGCAGGTTTGGAACAGCATGAGGGTAAGTAAATGATAACAGAATTTTAATTTGGGGATGAACTATTCCTTAAAGTTTATTACTACTGTTTCTTAATCTAAATACTTTAAATGGTCCTGAGGTAGGACAAACTTGCTAAAAATATTCCATGTTGTCTTTCAGTAAGTTTTAAATTAAATATATTACAAAATTATTTTGACAGTGCTTGATATGCAGTTTTTTTTAATAAGAAATGATTCATTTTCTACTTGTTTGCACTTTTTAATTTCTGAAATGAAAACATATGAAGCATACAGTGATCACTCTGCTCTGCTGCATATGTAAATGGCATGATTAACTTGTTTACCATCAGGCTCTTTTTTTTTTTTGGCAAAGCCCTGGTTTTCTGTGGGGGTTTCTTTCTTCACAAATTTATTGTGAGCAGCAGCCAAAAGGATTTTTCTTCCTGCTTTTCCAGGCATTCCAGGTCCTTTGCGATAAATCTGTTCCATTTTTTCTTCTTCTTTGTACCTTTTGAAATGTTTTCTTATGAAATGCAAAATAATGTTACTTAGAAGATCATGTGTATTGCAAAGCCAGGATATCAAGGGCCACCTCATTTTAATTTTGTAATTCAATGCCAAGTTGATTATAATAAACTGCCCCTGTCTTCCTTATTTTTCACGCTTCTTACAAGACCTGCTTCTTTGTTTGTAGTTCCCACAGGTATTTTTCAGAAATTAGATTTGATTAAGGCAATTTATTACCTCCAGCGCGTTTGAGGCCAGCCGCAGCTTCATAAGGACAAAATTTATCAAGCGTCCAAAGTACTCTGCGTACACAATGTGCTTTGAAATGTTGATGTATGAGAATATTATGCAGAAAAGCATTACTGATAAAATGTGGGCTACGCTGGTACACGTCCCACTCCATGGGTGCACCAGTGGGCAGTCAAATGCACATATATAAACTCATACTGGTTAAAACCAAATAAGCTTCAATTTAACAAAAATAATATCTTAAGCTTAAAGATTTACTTACTAAATCTAACAACAAAGTGCAGGTAAAAATAAGCAATTAATTTCTTAATATATTCACAGTTGGATGGCGTGCAGTTACCGTAGCGTTTTGAGAGTTACACAAATTCTCCAACATCCACAAGCCATGCACACAATGACAAATTGCGGCACCTTTGGCGTGATATTATTGGGGTATTCATCTGTGTCACATTGTGCATTTAACATAATGTTGTAATGAGGTTTAACTGTGGGTAGGGAGCAATATATTAATATCTAAATTCATTAAAGTGGAGTCATGTAGCGGAATACACCGCAGTGGAGGAGAGTGGAGTTCTCAGTACTTAAGGCTGTAAACGGTTTGCCCTGTAGGCTCTGCTCTGCAACATTAGGAATAGATTACCTGTCAGAAATATGTATGGCGTATTCAAATAAGCATCGCACACATTTTAAAAAACTTGATATGATTTGATTCCACGTAGACCACTTTTTAGGGTCTCCAAATGAGATGTAATTCTTTTTTAGCCTCATAGTTATTTTTACTTTTTTCCTTTCCATTGCCTTTCTTGGGTCTCTTAATTTATTTATTTTCCTTTTAGAGAAATTAAGTGTTATGCCCGAGGTGAGTCATTCATCATTGGGAAAGGGGCTCACTTAATGATGACATTACCAATTTCGTTTTTTATTCCTTGTGTAATATTTCACTGATTTATTTATTTGTTTACTATGTACTACAGTGAAATGTAGGTTATGATGTAAAGGCCAAGACCAAATAATTTCAGATGTTGAGGTTGGTGGTTTGTGGATGGTAAGGCAAATTTGAATAACTTTAGTTGAACAAAGATAAATGAAATGCTGCAATCTGCAAAAAGAAAACACATATGCCCATATTTTCTTGTTACTAGGGTTCACAAAAATTTACTTGCACATTTTCACATTACGTTTTCTTTAGGAAATGGAGGTTTGTTTCCACCTCAGACTGGAAAAAAGTAAATGTGGGCTTTTTAATTTTTATAGTGAAATTGAGTAAGTATTATTTCACTTTACACAAATAATTTTTGCAAAAAATAGTTGAAGGAATAAATGAAATAGAACACTGGTAGTAATAACCAAGACAATGCAAAATCATTGGCTATTGGCACAGCTCTTATCTTCTTAAAATGTAAAGATTTAAAGTTACTATTTTTGTTCTATAAATTTAACGAAGTATCATTTAAATCTTTCTAGGTAGCTCCTGAAACCTGCTTAAAGGAATAGTTCACCGAAAAAATTGTCATAATTTACTCACCTTCATGTCATTCTAAGCCTGTAGAAGTTTCTTCCTTACGTTGAACACACAAGAAGATATTTTGAAGAGCCAAACAATTGTTGGTCCCTATTTACTTTCATAGTAGAGAAAGAAATACTGTGGAAGTCAATGGGGACCAACAACTGTTTGATTACCAGCATTCTTCAAAATATCTTCTTTTTTGTTCAGCATAAGAAATCAATTCGTACAGGTTTGGAACGATATGAGAGTGAGTAAATGATGACAAAATTTTTGTTTTTTGGTGAACTATCCCTTTATGTACCTCCTGGGGTCCTGGTTGAGAATAGCACTGATAGTGGTCTCCTCTTTTTATACTTAGGTCTAACCTGTGACCGTTGTAACTACGGCTTCAAATTCCTCAATCGCACAGAACCCGATGGCTGCATTCCCTGTGGCTGCGACCCACGGGGTTCTCTACACCAGTTCTGTAATCCTTTCACTGGCCAGTGCGAGTGCAAAGATGGCGTACAAGGCCTCCTCTGTGACACCTGCATCCCTCACTTCTACAGTCTGAACGGCAGTGGAGTCTGCCTGCCCTGCGACTGCAGTCCAAACGGATCCGTTTCTGGTACCTCCTGTGATGCAGTAACCGGACAATGTAAGTGCAAACCTCACACAGAGGGCCGGCGGTGTGACGTGTGCCGGGATGGATACCACAGTCTGGATGGTAGAAACTCTTTAGGCTGTCGGCCTTGCCAGTGTGAGCTCAGGGGCACGGTGAACAGCTCCGATATTTGTGACAAGACCCTGGGCCAATGCATGTGTAAAAACAACGTAGAGGGACTGCGGTGTAATCGATGCTCCTCTCACACCTACAACTTGAGTTCGGCCAATGCCACGCATGGATGTCAACCATGTCACTGTGAACACATGGGCACCGTGCCTACAACCGTGTGCGACCCTGTTAGCGGTCAATGCGTCTGCCTGCCCACGCGCTACGGCCGAGACTGCGGAGCCTGTAAACCAGGTTGGTGCTTTCAGTCTGATTGTGTGTATTTACAAGGTAAATGGTGTATTTTCTAAGCTCATTATACTGTGTTGGCAATGCCAGTGAAGTCACCACTTTTGTTGTTTACCGTGATTCCAAGCCATTGCGCATCGCATTTGAAGTATCTGCGTAAACATCTTTTGAATTACAAAGCGCTCTCTTCTTTTTCTTAGCTAATGACTCCCTCGCATTTTGTTCTTAGCTCTGCAAGCTGCTGCATTGTTTTGTTATTCCTTTTTCCCTAGATTGTACCTGGGAATTGAGTGTGTTTGGCAGTCACTTTGGCCGATGGCGTTTAGCTAGCATAGCTACAGGCCATACCTCATGTACCCTCAATCAACCCCCTCATTGGCTGTTGGGCCAGTGCTGGCCTCATGACTCAAGTGCTCTTCAGGGGGTGGAAATGTTTGCACTTCCCTTATTCTTTGCAGCATAGTAAGTGCTAGAAGTGCACTGCCAGGGGCTCAAGGGTTAGTGTGGCTAGACCAGCTGTACCAGTTGGTCCCTTTGTCTTCATAATGAAGATTAACTCTCAGTGTTTACTGTAAAACCAACTTGCACTTTTACACGCCAAGCACAGTCTTCCAATTCCAAAAAGCTACTCCTCCTTTAGAGCACTGTGAAGACATATAGTCCCTATAGTAATTTGGATAGTTGATCCTATTCTAATACAGTATTGTCCATTAAAAAAAGTTGAGCACAACCCTTAAACCCTGCTGATAAAATTACTTAGACTAGTTTAGACTAGCTTAAAGACCACATGATTTAAATTGGAAATTGTGCATATTAGTCTGTGTATAGCTTGAGGTCTTCTACTGTATATGGTAGTGTAATTGAATGAATGAATGCATGCCATTGATATAATCTACATTAAATAAATCCTAGTATAAGAAGAATGTTTTTTTTTTTTTAATTATTATTAATTTCAAATCTAGGTATGATCAAGTTGTTTATTAGGTGTTCTTTAGGGTATACAAGACTCAGACATAGTTATTTATTAAAAGGTGAACCACCAACATTATGCCTTCCATGTCAAACTGCAATCACTCTTAAAAAAAAATGTATTGGACTGTACTTTTTTTAACATAAATTGACATCGCCAATTGACAAGACGATCTTTACAAATTTACACAACTTTTATTAATTTTGATGTCTAAATACAATTACTAGAAGTAGAAAGCTAAAGTTAGGCTATAAATTAATTACACCATGATCGCATGACTTCAATAACACTACCACTAAGCATCAAACAACTCTTTTAAACTTTATTTCAAATCTGCAAGTTGGAAAGTATGAGTTAAATCCCCAACAACCTCTGTAGCCCCTATGGGTATTACTGGTGTATTTTATGTTGTAGAATAAAATGTGAAAATATCTTAAGCTTCTGTTAACCCAATACCTTATTTCAGGCATTATAACCAAAAACCACACTTCCTATTTCAACATGGAATATGTCAACAGAAATTGACATATACATTTGTAATTAAGTTCCAGTTCAAAAGTAATATTGTACTAACACTATAAAACTGTAATCAAATATTTTACATGTTTTATGTTAGTCAACATCAAATTAAGTTTACTTCTTTAAAGCAAAACAAAAGATTAATAAAACAATGTTTTAAAAAGTACTTTACAGTAAAACTTTTAATTTTATATATTACAAAGTGCATTTTTTAAGTGTGTGAAAGTATGAAAATGTGCTGTCTTTAGTACACTTAAGTGAACTTTTATTTCATTATAGTAATAGTACATTTTTGGTAAATATACTTTTAAGATCTAAAGTACACTACAAGTGCATATTCAGTACAACTAAGCACACTTCTTTTTCAAAGTTAGCCATGATGGGTAACCAGTCAAACCGGCATGAAAATGCCCAAAACATTTTTTAAACTTGTATTTGGCTATTTTTCCAGCAGGGAAACCATGCTTCCCAACATCCACCAATGAGCCTATGCATATGTTATGAGGGCGCTAAGCTCGCACGATAACCAGACAAGGATGTACGGCCAGCCCTCCCCTAGCTTGTGCCCCTCCACACATGATGAAATAATGCAGGCGTACCTGCTGCTCACCAGAGCCTCGGACGCCCATGCCGGCACATAAAGCATGTGTACGGAGAGTGGGGCTGGCAGGAGTAAATTGAAAGCACAGGGAGCGGGGGGAGATCCATTTGGAGGAGGGTGGGGGGACGGATGACTGTGTTTCTGCAGGCCCTCCCCCGGCTCCCCTCACGGAGCCACTCTGTCGTATTTCACCGGAGGGGAAGCAGCCTGTGATTGAAACATCTCAAACTCAGCGCCCCCTGTCTGATTGATGCATGCAGGAGCCTGACTGAGCCCTTGAGATTCAATTCGTACTTTATTCTTTAGAAGATATAGACAGAAAATGGACCAGGACAATCTTAAAGGAACATTTCACCCAAAAATAAATACCTACTTGATTTTTTTCTGTGAAAGCCAAAAGGAGATTATAGGCAGAACATCTGAATAGGTGTTTTTCTCACAACAAGACGATAATAATGTACTGTACTTATTCCTTTAAAGGGACAGTTCACCCAAACATGAAATTTCTGTCATTATTTACTCACCCTCATATCGTTCCAAAACGGTATGACTTTCTTCTGTAGAACTATGGAACTGCTGAAAAGAATTTGTCCATGCAATGAAAGTCAATGGGGTTCAAAACAACATTGGACCCCACTGGCTTTCATTTATATCTATATGTGACCCTGAACTACAAAACCAGTCTTAAGTAGCACAGGTATATTTGTAGCAGTAGCCAACAATACTCTGGATGGGTCAAAATTATAGATTTTTCTGTTATGCCAAAAATCATTTGGATGTTAAGTAAGGATCATGTTCCATGAAGATATTTTTCCTACCGTAAATATATCAAACCTTAATTTTTTAATAGTAATATGCATTGCTAAGAACTTCATTTGGACAACTTTAAATGCAATTTTCTCCATATTTGATTTGATTTTTTGCACCCTCAGATTCCAGATTTTCAAATAGTTGTATCTCAGCCAAATATTGTCCTATCCTAACACACCACACATCAATGGAAAGCTTATTTATTCCGATTCCAGATTATGTATAAACCTCAATTTAAAAACAAAATGACCCTTACGACTGGTTTTGTGGTCCAGGGTCACATATATCTAAAAGTAATTGATAAAAAAAGAAAAAAAAGTAATCTTAATTGTTTTGAATAACTACAATTTTACAATTATAGTTAATAAATTTTAAATCTATAAAATTACAAATTCATCATTAAAAATGTGAAATTACAAATACATGACACCCAAAAGGGTGTATTTCAAGACAATAAAAGTAATTTTGAAGTTACATATTAAGATGTACTTAAGTCATATTTAGGCTAGTCAAAAACTTTTAAGTTCAATTAATTGCATATATTTAAACTAAAATACATGTTCTTTTAGTTGTAAATAACATTAAATGAAGTGTTCACAAACAACATTACATTCAGTTCACATTTAAGTATATTCTTTTAAAGTATGTTATTTCCGTAATAATTCTTTGAAGTACTTATTTTCTTAAGGGAGTTATTTTTCAATTTAATTTGACTTTATTTATTTATTTACTTATTTATTTTCCATGGTGATAGCAAAAGAGGAAGTAAATGAGAGAGCTCACAATAAAATATGCGTAATGAGTCTGTTGTGTTTTTTTCGCATCATGTGTCATTGCAGGTTTCTTCCTGTCTGAGGAGGGGCTCAGCGAGTGTGAAGTGTGTGAATGTCACTCGGTTGGAGCAGTGGGGCAGGTGTGTGCTGCCCACTCAGGGCAGTGTGTGTGTGCTCACCCATCACTGACCGGTCGCAGATGCGACCAGTGCCAGGATCTCTTCTTTGGCTTTAATCCAAGTGTTGGCAGGTCAGTGCCATGGTCTAACACCTTTATCTCGGTCATGTTCGAGAAAGACGTTTTCATTTATTACCATGCAGCAAGATATATCTTCAAGTAAAAATGAACAGTGTAAATCACCGTCAAAAATGACTCCAGACCTCCCTCCCGTCACCTAGACTGAACACTAGTGAATAAAGCCCATCTAGAAAATCATGCGCATCACTTTTCATAGCGATTTGAGCCAGTTAGCTGCTTACTGGGCCACGGGTTCAGACAGAGCCAGCAAAGGTCAAATTAGCCATTAAAGTCTCCCGCCTCTATACGAGGCTGCATTTTAAAACTCTCTGCATAGCTGATTTGTTGGATACATCAATTAGGTTGTAAATACATCATATGTTAGCTGTCTTAATGATATACTCCAAAGCAGCTCCCCAGCTTGAACATATGGCCTAAGTTGGGGATGGAAATCTTGGCATTCTCGAGAGCCAGTGGATTGGAAAATTATTTTTCTTCTTTTTTTTTTCGTTTCCTACACACGGCAGATTTCTTTTAATGATTTGTATATTTAAGTCTTGGTTTGGTTGAAGTCTCATTGAATGACCTTCCTGACGGCTTGCAGGAGATATTTAACTACTCCAGCCAAGCTGGGTGAATAAAAGGAACAGTGGGGGACATCGTCAGCGCTTCCCATATCAACCATCGTTTACCTTTTAAGCGTTTTCCCCTCAAAATAAAAAATATGATGTTGGGATGCACAGTAGGCAGGGAGAACATTAATTGTTGGCTGGTGAGATGCAAATAGCATGAGCGCGTGTTTTCGATGCATCAACAACAGGGCTACCGGACATCACAAATTGTTAATCCATACGAGTCGTGACAGATCACTGCATACGCAATCCATCCAGCTGCACTCGTTCGCCCGGTAAGGATGAAAAATGAACTATTTAAACTGATTAGAGGGGAAGCTTGAACTGCATCAGGAGATCCTATACAATAAAGATTTCTTTATCTAAATATTATAAACTCATTTGTCCGTCCCGGAATCAATAAGATGATGCATCTTATTTTGTTTTCTTATATTGGGTCGTTCACTGTGGACCACCTAATAGAGGTAGTTAAAAACCCACAATATGGTTAGGGAAGATTAGCCATCACAGCAAATGACAGGCATAGGCTACATGGAAAGTGGTGCTTGGCTAATCATTTAACCTTGGCGGGGAAAAGCAAGTTTTATTTTACAGAAGTGTAGGTCATATCTGCTCACTGTTTTTTTCCTGTGGCTAGTCAAACTTGCTTAATTCCTTGACTGCAAACTTTCCAGCTCTATTTGCAACACCTGTTCCAGACAAACGTCAATCTGGAGTCATTTACTTTGATAGCTGCAAGCTATTGGTGTATTTCAAATATGGAGAATGTAAGCATGTGGAACTTAGCAATATTGGTACTGATCACAGAATTTGATACCTCAATTGGCTTCGTTTTTGCATGACGAAGAGAAAAAAGTTCACTGTCTCCTTCCGAGGAGTCAAGGTCGAACCACATTGGGAAACGGGTGGCTTAGCCCAAAACGCCCCCGTAGTTGACAGAACAAATTTTCAGCTCATTAAGAGTCTGTGGCTTTTATCAGCTGCTTTCGAGGGTGTCAGGCGCTTGGCCCCCACATCACCCGCTGCTGGCCCCTCAGGGCCTTTCCTCCTCCATCCCCTACACCCCCCCCAGAAGTGTCACTGACAGGTGCATCTGTGAATGCCTCCATTTAGTCAAAGTGCCCCCCCCCTTCCCTCACAGTAACACACGCACACATTCACTTTTTGCAACTCTTCTTCTCTTAGCTAGTCGGAGAGAGACTCACAGTTTTTTGTACATAGAACTGGACTTGTTACTCTTGGTTAATTACCTGATTTCATGTCCTCTACAGACATGGCCAATGTCACAAGAAGTGATACTGTTTTTTATCTTCTGAAAATGTTTTTTGTGTCTCTTGTGATCTCCATGTGTCTAGGTGTGAGCCGTGTGGATGTGATCCTGTCGGGGGATTCGATGGCACGTGCCACCCCCAGACAGGGCAGTGTCTGTGCAAGCCATATGTGACTGGAGATAAATGTGACATCTGTGTGGAGGGAGCCAGTCACATGGATCCAAATAACTACCTGGGCTGCAGTAAAGGTCTGAATCAATATACATTTTAAATATGTATTAATAGCTGCGTTGTTTTATATATTTTGAATTAGCTTTTGTTTTTATTAAAGCATTTTAGTTTCCATTTAAATTTTAGTATTTTTAAGTATTATTTTATTTTTATAAATTATTTTTATTTTATTTCTCTTTCTTTTATTATTTAAAATATATTTTTTTAGTACTTCAATAATAGTAATTTTATTACTTAAACCTAAGTTTATTTTATTTAACTTATTTGCCAAGGCAACATTTGTTATTTTTGTAAATTGTTTTAAATACTTTTTTTTATAGTTTTAGTTAACAATAACAACACTGATGAATAAAAAAATATTCTTTATCCATGTGAATATAAGCATAATGATACATACAGAGCAATACAACTACATTTAAATGACAATTAACTATTCTTCATTGATACTTTTCAACATTAAATAACATATACAGATAACATTTGATATATATAAACATTTATTTCTAATGAGCATTATACCATTATATAAAAATTTGGCATTCCTGAAATGCTATCAGCTATATCTGATATCAAACACGCCCTTTGATATATTCCAGCCTATGGTTTCAGTAGGAAATATTTTAAAATAGAAAAGAAAATTCAGACCATATAATTTTAAGGAGCTTTATTTGAACTAAAGTCCCTGCTTTAGTAGTTCAATTTTAAATTCCTTTGGCTCAACACTCCATTTGGCTCAAAAACAGGAAAATGCCTCTTATAGATCACATCACAGAGCTTCTTTATTGTAGTGACTGTAATTTAAATGCAGATTTCCCCAATATAGTCAAATTGCTTTGTAAGTTTAATGCAAGAGAGGCATACCTAAGGTCAGAACTCACTGCCGTCACTCAACTGTTGTGGTATTTACGTTGGACTGTGGAATTTATTACATACTTTATTCAAAGTACTTGCCCAGGATCTGACACTCAAATTTAATCATGTTGCATCCTTATGTTTTAGCTGAACATTTCTATTTAATATAGATATATATCTCTCTCTCATGATCTTATGCCATTCCTTGGTTCAGTGCATATCTACATTATAAACATTCAGCATGTATACTGTAAGGTGACCTGTTTATGGGTCTGTATGTGTTTAGAGCATACAGCACTTAACCTTACGGAGACTCTTAAAGCCCTAATGTGCCCCTCCATACAGTGTTTTTATTAAGTTAGCATTTTTATGTGTAACAAATGATTGTTGCTCCAGTATATTCATAGTCCATTTTCCCTGTTAGCTAGCAGCTTTGGTGCTTTAACCTTGTGTCTTCCACTTCTTTAGTTCTGTTTCACAATGCAGATTTATCACCAAAATGTATCGGCTTACTCTCTCCCACTCCTGTTCAGATCCCCAGCAGCAACCTCCTCCCCTCGGCCGGGTTCTGAACTCCACGGCTATTGAGCTGAGCTGGAGGGCCCCTGACTCCCCCAACAGCAATGAACTGATGTACACAGTGCTACGAGACTCTGAGATCATCCACATCAGGCACAGCCAGCACCCATTCAGTTAGTGTCAAATGTCTTCGTCTGAGTATAAAATATGATTGTGTTCTGGAATTAAATGATACTTCAACTCTATGTCCTAAACAATTGTGACACAATAATATTGAAAGATTTAAATTATATAATAGAAAAGACCCCCTGCAGACCCTCATGACTGTGTTGATTTGACCTTTTTTCAACAAGGCAAGATTAATTCAAGTTGCAAAATGTCACGTGGTGTGACTTCCCCAAAACATAATGATTTTTATGAATTATTAATGATATTTGTTAAAAAAAGTTAAGAAAATATATATTCTTAAATATAAACAAAATAGGGAAAATATTTTATTACTTAATACTTGACACCTCATGACATTTAAAAAAATGTATACTATACTATACAATTTTTGTTTTTAACTATACAACAATAAACATGAATACAAAGAGTACATTTCTAAGAACATGGCACGTGTGCATTAAAGTGTTTTTTTTTTTATAGATTTTTTTTTGAACACTCATATACATAAAATTAAAACCTTTATTCAGCAAGGGTGCATTAAATTGAGAAGTGAGAGTAAAGATTTTTAAAATAAATAAATAAATAAAAATAAATGTTTCTTGAGCATCACACCAGCATATTTCAATGAGAATAAATGGCATTTTAAAACATATTAAAATATTATTATACATATTATTTCACAATATTACTGTTTTTACTGTATTTTTGGATAAACATTCTTAATGACCCCCAACTTTTAAACATTATTGTTAATTAATTGACAATTAACATTGTCATCAGTACCACAATTTGTTTGACAGCTTCCTTGTTCTCGTTCTCACACAGGAACTATGCATTACACAGATGCTGATTTGTCTCCTTACACAGCATACTCTTACCAGCTCATCACCAGTAATATCCGTGCTAACACCAGCAGTGCCACGGTCAGCTTACGCACTCTGTCTGCTGTACCTGAGCAAGAAGAACTCCAGTTAACCCTTGTGGGTCGAGCCAAGCCCACCAGTGCCTCCTTTAACTGGACGGAGCCTTTGAACACCATTGGTCCTGTAGACAGCTTTACCCTGAGTTCGATACATGATCTAACCGGAGAAGAGAGGATCCACTACACAGGACTTCAAACAGAGGCTACCGCTGAGGAGCTGCAACCCTTCACTCGATACAACTTCAGTCTGCAGGCTTGCACTAACGGAGGTTGCACTCGCAGCGAGAGTCTGATCGTACTTACCGCTCAGATACCTCCCCAGCAGCAGCCTGCACCCACAATCACAACCTTGGGGTCCTCTCAACTCAAAGTGGACTGGGAACCCCCAGTGTTACCTAATGGTATTGACACACTTAGAGCACTTCTCACTAATTTTGATCATTTTTGACAGGGGCACTTTGAAATATAGGCGGCCCACATTAAGACATCTGCATATCTGCAGTGGTTCTGAAACCTTTTTGACTTGAAGGCCCACATTGTCTAACACAATATCTGTGGGCCCCTCATGTAAGCTGATAATATTCTAAATATTTCAGTATGTGCTCTGTTGTAATTACGACAAAGCTGCTTGTTTTCAAACTTTTTTGAAACGGGAAATAGTCAATATATTAAAGGGTTAGTTCACCCAAAAATGAAAATTCTGTCATTATTTACTCACCCTCATGTCGTTCCAAACCCGTAAGACCTTCGTTCATCTTTTGAACACAAATTAAGATATTTTTGATGAAATCTTAGAGCTCTCTGATCCGCCATAGACAGCAAGGATACACGATCACGATCAACGCACAGAAATGTAGCAAGGACATCAGCATGGAGGATCAGAGAGCTCTCAGATTTCATCAAAAATATATATTAATTTGTGTTCAAAAGATGAACGAAGGTCTTACGGGTTTGGAACCACATGAGGGTGAGTAATTAATGACAGAGTTTTCATTTTTGGGTGAACTAACCCTTTAAAATAATTACCCACAATTATGTTTGGGTCCAGAAGTTTTAATAACAGTTTGTACTTTTTTAAAACAATAGTTTTTGAGGGGAAATATATATATATTCAATTTACACCATTTTTATTTGTTTTATTTTATTTGTTTTTTTTACATTTTAATTCAAACATTTTAAGTCATCCTGCGGCTCCCTTGTTTGATGAGGCCCCCCAGTGGGCTCCAGCCTCCTGGTTGAGAACTACTGGCATATACAAACCATTTCAAATATTCATAAGATACATGTTATGTTCTTGTTGTTAAAATGATCACTACCCCTGATTTTTACATATTTTTGTGGCCCCCATTTTGTATCCATTTTTGTCTTCCACCAGACCTAATATGCTGAAAGAAATGAAATAAATTAAAATAATCAGCTTTTGACTTCCTAACTCCACACTGAAACAGTACTAGATGTTAAACTTGTTGAAAGTAACGTTATCTTTTTCATTTAAATATTCAGATCAGTCCCCAAATTTCACTCTCCTGTTTTATTTATAGGGAGTAGTAATATTGTTAGACATGATTTTATTTAACAGTGATTTTTATATGTGTACAGCAGAGCTGAAATGCTCTTCCACTCTGCCGTAGCTTACTTTTTAACCGTCTCCAGCTACATCATTACAATAATGAGAAATACTATTATAGAGATGCCATTTGATCTCAGCCGGGATGAAAATTAATTCCTTACGAACTTTAATCTACAACCAAGAGGCTTGATTAAGGCTCAGCCCATGCTTCATTTCGCATTTCATTCGCAATATAAACTGATGGGACTGCGTGCCGCAAAGAAACATTTCACATTTAAAACAGTTGATTGCTGCATACAATTATGTATTGTGCCTCGTGCCGTTGAAAGCTTCGCAAAATAGCCCTCTGTATATCAATGACTTTTAATGCCAGTTATCATGCTTTTTGCCAAATTAGCTCATTAACATGGACCATTATAAAGTGCCCTTAGAGGATTCTCTCAATGAATTTCCTCTCCGTTTAATTGTGTCTATCTGATTCTCTCTGTCTGCCTCTCTTTTCTACATAATTTCATGCAGCAGCTGTAATTGTGTATTGTCAATGGCCAGTTTTACATCTCAATATCATCTGCTTCTGCTGAGGCTTAATAAGGGATTGCAGAAGAAGGTATTGGCATATGTGCATTTCATGCATCTCTTTCTTTCTCTCTCCAGGTATAATTATCAGGTATGAGCTTTTTATGCAGCTGCTGAATGAGTCACAGAGAAACGCCACCAGTTACGGTCCAGAGCAAAGGGTTTTCGTCAGTAGTGGCTGGCTGAATCCACGGCCGTTGATGAGTTCGGCCAATGAGAACGCTCTAACCCCGCCTGAGAGCAGTGCAGTTGTGTCCAGTCTTGAACCCTTTTCCACCTACCGCTTCAGAGTGCTCACGGTTAACATGGCCGGCAGTACCCTGTCAGAATGGGCCATGAGGCGAACTGCAGAAGGAGGTCAGTCGAACACACTTTGTGCTATCAAAGAAAGCCGTTTAAAGTTGTTTTTTTAACTAAACTGTAGTGATTATAACTATAAAATGATATGAAACTGTGTATTAAATTTTGGTTGGGGATGGCTCTTTTCATTTAGTTTTATATCCGAAGAGATTATGAAACAAATTATCTTGAACAACACTCAAAACAGTTTGAAATAAACAAGTATTGCATTTCATAGGCCACAAACACGGCTCCATTCCGCTGAGAAAATCCTGTATCTTCGGGCTTTATTTAGATGGGAGCCCTGGAGAATTTATTTTGAGGAGATGCTTATTAAGCAGAGAAAGAATCGGTGGCTAGTGTTACAGCATAGAATGACAGTTCCTGAAAAACGGAAACTGGGAATTAGCATAAACATGTGAGGGATTGTTTATGTGGGATAAATTTTCACCACAAGTGCTTCACAGGAAGGAGCCCATCCAGGCTTTCTATTTTATTTAGAAAGAAGACAGCTGAAGTTCCATGTATTGTTTCTGTCAACTTCCTCTTTATATTTTGACACTTGGAGGGAGGTGTACTTTACTATTTTTATTTCTCGCCATGTTTTTGTTTGACGAGATGCACTTGGGTTTGCTTATTTCCTTGTCAAAGGTTGTGTTAAGAGGATATCTCTACAGCTGTTTGAAAATAGTCAGGTTTAAATAGTGTAGAGCGGAATCAGTTTGTTAGTATTAACAAGTAAAAAAAATTAGAATTTATAAATTACGCTTCCCAAATGGAAAAAAATGGAATAATATTTAATCTGTATTTTCCAAGTATTTATTTGTTTGTTTGTTTACTATACTATTTTCCCATTATTTTCCACTATATATATATATATCAATATAAATTTTTACCCTAACCAACAACTATTTATTTATTTGTTTGTTTGTTACATCTTTTTAGGTTTATGCTTAAAAAACAAAAAATTAAGAACAAAAAACAAAAAAACAAAATTAAGAAACTGAATTGCAGTACTCTCTACAAACAATGCAAACATGTAAATAGACAAATAAATAACATACATTTTCGTCTCAAGTACATTCGTTTGCTGCATAGCAAAACAAAAATGCTGATTAAGAAACGGTTTTATTGTTTTGATTAATTATTTGTGCTGCTCCACAGTGCCAGAGTACATGCCCTCTCCTCACGTGTCCCCTGTGTCCTCGTCCTCACTCAGAGTGAGCTGGGAGACGCCACAGGACAAAGACATCAGGGGCGAAGTGACTGAGTACAGAGTCAACCTTCACCAAGAACAAATGTCCAACCCATATGCTCCACCTATAGTAACACAGGTATCCATTTCAGCACATTCAACTTTTTTCTTTTTTTTTGATAGAAAAGGGCCACTGCCAGAATATTCTGATGTGTTGGCACACAGCTTTGAAGTTTCTGTGGCTATATTGTCTTGTACTTTGCTTCATCCATCACAAAGAACACTTCCTGTTGCTCTAGTTTTTCTATTTTCTTTCATTGATATGTGTTGCTATATTGATAAAGAAAGCAAGTTTCCATTTAAATGAAAAAAAGACATTTTTATCCCCAGTAACCTTCATTTCGGTCCAGTTTTATATTTCCATAGCTTGTGCCTTTTGTCCCAGTATGCATGTGGTGTGGGCTGAACTGTCCAAAAAGGTCTCCTCTATTACTCATGTGAATCTTTGTGTTTTTTCTTCGTTCGGGTAGCAAACCTTTAAAGGTTAAAGTAGCACAGTCTTCCGCATGTTAGTCTGTATTTAAAGCACTGTTTTCCATATCAGGATCACCTTTCCTGTCTTCGTGGCAAATGTTTCAAGGATGTTTTTTGAGATTACTTTTCCTGAACAACCCTTTTTTAATTGGATTTCATTATCTTAGATCTTAATTAGTTTGATAAGTGTATGTTAGCATTGATAATGTTTTCAATCCGTAACCTGCAGATATGAACTTTTTTAATAAATATGTCAGGTCAGGCAGGTATTGAAAGCTCTGAAGGTGTGATCTTTGCGGTGTGTGTCTACATCTGTACTTCTTATGAGTGGACATTGACATGATCAGTTGCTGAAATATTGCATGTACTTACCAAGTACTGTTCCGCTGTTTTCAAAACAGCTTTTCTAAATGCTACATCGCTGTTTTTTCTGCCTTATTATACAGCTGAGCAATCTGAGGAAATAATCAAACATGCTTTCCTAGGTTGTTCCTCTCTTTACCTTGAAAAATGGGGAAAAACTATTAATAAATTTAAACAATTGTTGTTTCAAATGGTTTGTTATAGTTCATCCTGAATACATTTTAGTGAAAAGGTTCAAAAGTACATTCACTAATTCAAGTACATCACCTCTCAAAAGTATTCCCAAAAGTCCTTTTATTTTTAATAGATGGCTAAACTTTAAAAAAAATATTTTTTTTTTTTTATGAAAATGCCAGTCAAAATCTGTAAAAGTATAAATTGATTTAACATCACATTATATGTAATTCTACTGTAAAATGTTGTCAAATGTATAGTTTTTTTGGAAGTGAAACTATGAATTACAGTATACTTTATGGTGTAAAATAGTAAAATGACATTACCTGAACTCTCTGCTTAATGCATCACATATGATTTTATTATCATTAATGTATGTTAAGGTGTTTGTTTCACATTTGTAGTCCTTTAGTTCATGTTTATTGCATAAAATATCACAGTATCGCAGTCATAGTGTTTTATGGTGAATTTTTGGCAAACACAGCTGCCTGTTTGTGTGTGTGTGTGTGTTAACCTTAAATTTAGATTTTAAATTATTTTACAGGACAGGTTTTATTACTGTCTTCTAGTGTAACTGACTATATTTTAATAAAGGATAGCCGTTTTGAATAACTGTTTTAGCTACTTCACTTTTGTTGTATGTTCAGTTGAGAAAACTGAACTCCTCTCCTCTGGGAGGAGACAAATGATGTGAACTTGATTCAAACTTGCAGTGTCCATGTGAGCATGGAGCATTTATTGTTTACTGTGAGCATTTATTTCTATATGTTTTAAACTGTGCTCAGTGTTGTATGTTTTCATGTTTTAGGTGCTGTACAGTGGATCAGCACAGGAGCGGAGTTACACGGCAGGAGGACTGAAGGCCTATGAGGAGTACAGTTTTACAGTTACTGTGTGCAACAGACAGGGCTGTGTGAGCAGTCCGCCTGCGTCAGGCCGGACTCTGCCCTCCGGTCAGTACCATTCCTATAATCTACATCCAGTGTACCTTGCAAGCAGCCTTTGATGTTATGTTTTTAATTTTCTGAATCTGTCCTTCTCATTTGTCATTTACCGATTGGTTTAAAATTCTCTGCAATAGCAATGCTATATCGTCCCTGATACAAGAACCAATCCCAACTGTTCTACTTTAAAAAAATTCACTGTTTATAATGGAGTACACACACAGTATGCATGTGTGGGCACTCAACATCCAATTACGCGTGAGCACTCTGATGTATGTTGTCGTTGAAAGGCGAAAAACCTGAATAGGTGTTAATTCTTATGTTAATATTAATGAAGTGCCTTTAATGGAAAGTGTCTGTCATTGCTCATAGTCAGTTTGTTGAATAGGTCTCCCTCAGTGAAGGCCGGGCCAGACCACCTTTAATTGTGTACGTAAACCCATCGGTGAACTGGAGCACATATGGTCTGCCCTGCTCTCAATTGAGAGAGGAAGTCTTTTATCTCAAAGGAATACAAACTAAAGCTATTTTAGATTCACTCTCGGGTTATCTCTATTATTTTCATACTTTAAAATTGATGAATTTTGAATAGTCAAGCAGTCAGAGGAAGGAAGGTTCGTTCCTTGCGCAATTTCTGAAAGTGTGTCATCATCAAGAACACCATTTTATTTTTTATCAGGCTTTTTTGCTTTCTCTCTCTGTCTCTCTTTCACTCTCTCACTCTCTTTTTTTTCTCTCTCACTCTTGCTGTCACTTTTCATATAGTAACTATATACTGTATTTTATTTTTTACTCATATATAAAATGGAATTCTATCTTTATTTTTGACATTATTTGATTCATGCTTTATTTGTTTTTGTTGTGAGAGAAATTTGTGTGTTATGTGTGTGTTATTTGTTTAGCTTTTTGTGTTTTATTTATTTTGTTTTTTGTTTTGTGGATCCAGAGTTTGCAGAGTAATAAAAGTGTACAAAATTGTTTAAGAACAGTTCTTAAGCTCAAACACTTATCGGTATTACAATAAACTGCATACTGTATGTTCAGCAATTATTAATGTGGTATAAACTGAAAATTGGCAATTTTGTAAATGCATAAATAGTAGATGTGTGATCCTGCAGCATAACACATGGATTAAAGATTAGGCAAAGTCTTGTAATAGGCAGTTAAAAATCCCTGTGTTACAATACGCATTTAGCCTTTCCAGATTTGTCCTTTTCTTAATTGTACAGGAAGGCAGTGTACTTCTTGACAATGACCAGCCTCATTTCCCCCTTTGTTTTTTTCCCTTTGCCTTTATTTTGCCATTTACACATGGGCTCACGTGACTGCTTAATGAGTTAAACCAACCCCTCAGTCAAGATTCTCCACTCCGCTTCTTACTACTTCATTTGTGGCCCAAGCCGAGAAATTCATTGTGCGGCAGTAAAAACAATTTACTGTTAATTACAAGGAGAAAAATGTGCCGTAGCGCTCTCCCCGATTGCCATGAATCACCGCACACTCCCGGAGATTTATAAGGAATATGTAAGTAGGATGAATTAGCAGGGTTTAATAACAGAGGCACAAATCATGCAGCCTTCAAGGGCCTTTAATTGATACAGTGGAATGTGATGGGCATGAATCAGTCGGGCTCGCAGCGCCGCTGTAACATATGGTCAGCTCAATATGCAGCAGCCGATGGAGCTGCCGATGTCATCGGCTATTCCATATGGCGGAAGACTTTTAACGCTTTGCTTCTGTTTATAGGGTTATTACTGAAGGTTTTTTTCGTCAGCATAGGGTATTGTTAGTTATATATAAGGACCTAAATGTGTATTTGCTTTCGTTTTCAATGAGTGTGTGTGTGTGTGTGTGTGTGTTTATGTGGTTTATGAGGACACAAATTTGTATAATGACATGGGTATGACAGAGGTATTACAATATGAAGGTGGTTTATGAGGACACTGCCTATGTCCCCGTAATTCAAAAGGCTTAAAAAACATACTAAATGGTGTTTTTTTGAAAATCTAAAAATGCACAAAGTCTCCTGTGAGGGCTAAGTTCAGTTTGTTCAGTATAAAAACCATTACGCCTATGGAGAGTCCCCATAAACCACAAAAACCAATGTGTGTGTGTGTGTGTGTTTTAATACCATTGTGTTGCATTTTTTTTCTTAATTTTTCATATGAAAGCTCATTTTACGACCACTTAAGCTGAATTTTTCCTGTCTCCAATTCATTAATATTCTGTTCCCACACAAGCTGCTCTTAACGTCCTTACACACCTCCTGTATGTCTGAACAAACAGCACGCTGACTAACCCAACACAACCTGTTGTCTGGACCACTCAAGACTATGTCTCCCTCAAGCCTTGTTTTCGCCTACTTCTCTGCCAGGATTTAATGTTGATGATTGCAATTTATTTGAGCCTTACCTCCGTTTTATGACTGTCTGTATACACAATGCACATAACTATTACATCAATGCACTATTAGACAGAATTACCATCTGTTCAAACCGAGAAGTCAGCATCTGCTTTCTCAGAGTGGAATGACATCAAATTGCTTTAAATAGCACACCACTGAAATGAGCGGAGACACTTAAGTTATTCATATCTTCATAGCAGAATGGTTAAACTGTAGATTAATGCTTCTCATTGCTATAGAACACAGTAGTGGAGATAAACAGTTTGTTTCCAATAATCTGAACTTTATGAGTGAGATTTGTCTTTTAATTCACATTCTTTAAGGCAATATTTAATTGTTTTTGATTTATCTTTACTAATATGCACTGCAATGTCAGGTTTCATTGAACAGACTGGAAAGATCTCAGCAAACACAATATTTGATATTTTGTTCCCGGTTGCGGTCAAGGTTTTGGTTCCATATAAATCAATGAAAATTACATTAATCAACAAGGCAGAATGTGACACAGATCAAATAAATTTCTGCATGGATAGCAAGGGAGTAACTATTCAAAATCATTGTGCACAATCCATTTAATTGTTGGTTGGCAAGCTGCCGTGATTGGTTCAAATACATAAAATCCACAATTTATAGCCCTGTCAGATGCAAGATTCATTTTAATAAAAAAATGTTATGTATGCTCTTTTTTTTTTGTTTGTTTGTTTGTTTTCGGGAAACAAAAATCTCTTATGCTTCCAAAGTCTGCATTTATTATCAGTAATACAGTAAAAACATTAATATTGTGAAATATTATTACAATTTAAAATAACTTTTCTTGTTGAATATACAGTGTGTGTGTGTGTGTTATTTTAGATTATACTGCTCAAAAATGTTCAACAAATATCCATAATCCCTCCAAAAAGCTTCTTTTTTTTCTATGTAAAAGGTACCATAATTCTCTTTTGAGCACACATGCCCTCTCTGATGAGGACATAAGCCTGTAGCATTTTAAAAAGGAAGCACACTGCCGTTATTGATCTTGTTGAAATGTGAACAGCTAATCAAGAGTTGATGGTAATGTCTTATGTATATTGCATCCATAAAGACAAGCAGAACAAGTGTACCCCGCCTGTACACATCGCATTGACTAGAAATACGGTGTGCATATATTACCCCCACCCGAGAGGGTTAGAGAATTATGCATAAATCAATACTTTTCCTGTTACAGAAATAAGTATTTTAGTTCCACAGAAAATGTCAGGCTGTATAAATACAGCAAACACTCAGGCCAGGCTGTAATTGGTGCTAGACATGTCTGTCTTTGACTTGGTCATTAATATGATAAAGACAATATTAACCTTTTTGTTAAGTCCGTGAGCCATGTCAAAACATTAAATGCACTGGTTTGAAAAAGAAAAGATGAATTGCTGAAACAAGCTGCACCTTGTTTAACAACTTTTATTTTTTATTTTGCCTGAGTTTTACCGGAAAAAAATTAAAAGCTCAATAATGAAAATTGTTATCATTTACTCACCCTCATGTCATAACAAACCTTCATGACTATTTTTAATTTAAATGTTTTGAAGAATATCCTGGGCTTTTTAAAATATTATGACCAGTTTTGTTAACTGGATCAATTGATTTATTAAACAGATGCTATTAAAAAGAACAATTCATTCACAAATTGCTGCTTCTGTAAATTATGACAATTATAATTTTTGGGTGAACTGTCCCTTTAATGAGTTTCCACCACCTGCAGACTGTTCATGAATAGTCACTTCCTTTGTAGTACTTAAGGGCACGTGAGGCCACGTCAGTCACACTTCATTTTTACCGCTTTATGTTTTAAGGCAAAAATGATAAATGTCCAGCGAGACTTCACACAAATCCTATTAAATCAGCGGGAGGGATTTGAAATGATATCAGAGTTTCAATTATATAGACTCAAGTACTATTGATTGAGTGTAATTTATGACTTGTGTGCCGTGATGGGCCTTGGAAGACAACACGTCCATTCCCTATGGAGGGTTTTTATTAGTGCTGCTGGTGTGGACGGGCTGACAGGCAGAGTGGGCTAAATGCACAGAGGATGTGTCAGGCCGAGGTAATTTACCTCCTCTCTGCCAACATGAGAGCCCCATTAGATCATTATAGCAGCATGCATGAAACTGAGCGATGACTATAAATGCACATCTTTTTTTTTTCATTCTCATATCTCTCCATCCTTTCCTCTTTTCTGTTATGATAGCTCCGGCAGGTCTGAGGGCTCCTGCATTAAGGCCGCTGAATACGACTGTGATGAAGGTTTCTTGGGATGCCCCAGCCGAGCTCAACGGGCCTCCACCTCTGTACCACGTGGAACGGACAGATGTGTCTTTGGCTGACGCTCAGGGTCAGGTTATAAGGGGAAGACGCTTCACAGGGAGTGGCTACTTCAGATTTCCCAGCTCTACTTTGCCTGTCAACACTGACTTCACAGGTATGGGGTCTCATCAATGCTGTATGTGCCTCAAAATATACGATTGATTGCAAAATCAGTACCCATTATATTTACATAATATGGTGTATTCATCCAGTAAATAGTCAGATGGGCCATTTTTTTTCTATTGGGGATTGATTGGATTGTGAAAATGGGTGTAACTTCTCAGAATTAAGCCAGGGGTTGAAAAGTAAGGATTTGTGAAGTTGGCCAAAAAGGAGAGTTGTTTCAGAGATCGATCAAAGATTACAAGAAAACGTATTATTATTATTTACTTTATTAATGTATTTATTCATTATTATTATTAATTAATTAATTAATGTATTTATCCATTATTATAATTTTTTTGGGGGGAGCATGCACAGATGCAACAAACATGTATTCTGGTTGGTGCAAAACTGAACATAATAATAGCAATTTTCTTAAGGTACGGTCACATTAGCAAATTTACAAGACAAAAAATGTTGGTTGCCAATAAAGTAGCAATGCAAAGCTCACACAGCTGAATCATAACACTGCGAATTTGCGTGAACTAACCCGAAGCGAAATGTATGTGGGAAAGTTTTTGCCCACATCGACTCTTATAGAAATGACTGTATTTTGAACTCAAAATTTCACAAAATAGAGGTAAATGTGACAAATTTAGTTGATGTGATTAGGAAATTATGAAAATAATATAGAATTTTTTGTTGAATTTACAAATTATTATTGAATATGAAATTATTATTGAAATCGTTCAGTGAATGTTGATTGCTCTACTGTTAACACAAGATAAGGCTTCCAGGGACAAATGTGTCCATTGTTTTCATTCATACAATTGTGTTCAGGCTGGTGCTAATGAGCAGTTAAGTAGTTTAAAACTTCATGAACCATTATTACCATCAATACTAAATGTAAACTCTCTTGACATTTCTATTGATTTGTGTTGGTTCCAAACTAACTTTTCTTTCCACTCCTAAAGCATTTTCAAGTGTTCGTGTGGGCCGCTCCAACCCCATCGCTCTGCCCTAAACACTCTTTATTCATCCCTCACTCCATTCCTCACTCTTCTCCATACTGATGTATTAATGACTTCCATGATTAGACAAAGGGCAATTATACTTTTGTTTACAAGCATAATTGGGGAATTGAGTTCCAAATGAATACAGGTTCCGGTTCATCTACTAATGCAAAAATCCTTCAGCTTGCCATTTGTTTAGATTACTTGCGCTTTAATTGCGTTAAAAGCTCGGAAGGCGTTGCTTTAAGTTATCAGATTGGTCAGTGTGATGTGACAGAGGAGGCAAACATCAGATGACCTCCTCTGAGTGACATGATGATAAGGTTTAGGAGGTTTTTTTTGTGTGTGTGATGTGATACATTTTTAGCATGTAAAGTGATTCACAGGTGAGAATGTGTGGTGGAGAAGTGCTTTATGGCACATTGAGGCCCTCTTGCTTTCAGAGTGGTTTATGCCATTTTCTCTTCTCCATTCCCCAGCCTCTCTGTGCTGCATAATCCACAATCGAACATAAAACCATTTCATGCCATTTTTTGTTGAACACATGCTCTAAGATATCTGGAAAATCTGACTTTATTTATATTAAAACGAGGCAATTAGTAGATCCTCCCTAAGAAGTCGGGGACATTAAATTGCCTCCTTAAGGAGCGTGCATATAAATGGGTGACCCTTTGTGACCTTGCAATTTCAGGAAATGAATGGCCATTTCCCCCTCTAACTCTATTAACATTTAGCACTGCAATTTCCAGTTTTTTTTCCTTAAATAATGACAAACGGATAAATCTTTATAAATCAAGCCCTGAGTTGAGTTCAGCTCACTCCCTAATTGATCAATGGCTGCAGTCAAAGTGGTGAGCTCGTCCTTGGGCCTGCTGGGATTATAAATGGCCACCAACTAATGAGGGAACCCAAAGAACAAACCAGAACGACAACACCCCTTTTAGCCGACTTTTCTTTTTACGCTTTCCATACCTTTAGTTCATCTGATTTTATTTCCAATGTTATTTCATTGCAGGTACTAAACTGCTTAAATGTTTGTGTTGTTCATTTCTGTGATGCACACAAAGATTTCCCTGCTGAAAACAAGCTGCTTGTTTTATTGAACTTCGAGAGCTGGATAAATCGGACTGAAAAGCTCAATGGCTGAAATGAGGCATAATGACAACAGCAAAAAGTGATGAACAAATAGCATGCTCAGGGACAAATACTTTGTTTATTATTGAAATGTAGCCAAAGCAATAAATTAAGCAAAATCAATGGTCATCTAATCTTGTGCTTGAAACGACTTTGATTTGTTGGGACTTGCATCCTTTAACAAAGTAAAAATGAGATTAAAAATGCAATATAGTTGAGGTGAATTGACTTGAGTTTTGATCGTCATTGAAATAACAACAATAACGTGTTCTTTTTTTCTGTTTATGTAAAATGTGTGTGCTTTAAAGTAACAGTGAAACTCCTATCAGAACATTTGAGCTAATGTCTCGTTTTATTTTTTATTTTATTTTATTATTTGTAATATATTGTAGTTCAGGCTTGTCTCATTTGCTCATTGTCTATAGTATTCATCGGTTTCATTTTTATTTCTTTCCTTTTAAGTCAGTCTATTTTTGTATCCGCACTGAGTGGCATTGAATAAATGTACAGTTTCCCAAAATGGGAGGCAGTAATACATGAGAATGAAGCAATTTTCAAAGACTACATGCTATTGTAGCACAAAATGTTAAATGATACAAATTATTTTCCTTAATTAATTTGATTGATTGTCAAACGGCCTCAGTCAGTGGAAAGTAGAGGGAAACTTTGTACAGACATCATTAGTTTTTCCCCATTTAAAGATTAATCATGAAAAGCTCTGGCTCTTTAATTCTGTAATTTGTATATTTAATGGGGTGCTGCAGAATCTATGACAGTAATTAGCATTTCCTGAAAACTCATTAATACGCAACAACTTGATTAATGCCGCAATAATACTAACATGACTGAAGTTATTCAGGTTATGTACTAAGCAGATTAAATCCAAATAGCCCTGTTTGTTTTACTTATAGCTGATAGGATGTTTTTGGCAGAGAAAAATATTTTGGGATGAACATGTTTGTTATCAATTCCCATTATCCACCAACTGCCAAATATATTCTTGCTTCATATTTTTCAAAATTGTTCAAACAAAATGATTCATTAAATGTGTAGAATTTTGAAAAAAATGTGTGTGTGTGTGTGTGTGTGTGTATATATATATGCACACACACACACACGCACGCACACTATATTGCCAAAAGTATTGGGTCACCCCCTTCTAATGAGCAGGTTTGACTACTTTAGTAATTTCCATGAGAACAAATCTTAATGTTTAAGCATATAATGATATTCTAGGGAATTGCGTGCTTCTAATTTTATAGCAACAGTTTGGACAGGGCCCTTTTCTATTCTAACCTGACAATGCCTCTGTGTATAAAGCAAGGTTCAAAAAGAAATGATTGATTGAGTCAGTGTGGAAGAACTTGACTGGTCTGCATAAAGCAAAGTCCTAATCTCAGCTGAACACCTCTGGTGTGACTTTAAATGCAGACCTTGAGCCGAAAACTCATCACCAAACACCAATGATTTGTACATGCACTATATGGACAAAAGTATTGGGACACCCCCTTCTTTAGAACAGAAGAAGGCACTTCCAAAACTGTGGCAACAAAGTTGGAAGCATAATTCACGTATTTAAAAACTGTATTTCCATCTTTGTTGCAACAGTTTTGAAAGTGTCTAAAATGACTGGACCCATATACAAGTCATTGGTGTTTGGTGAAGAATTTTTGTTTCTGAACATTGGTGCATGAAAAACAAATTCACAAAAGGAGTTCATTCAGAGCTGCGCAGACACGTTCACTTCATTTGGGGATTTTGTGCAGATAGCCTATAAGTTGTAATATTGACGTTATGTTGTATAAATAACGAAGCATATTCTATATGAGATAAATGAAATACCATTGATTAAAAACCAGCTATCAAATGCTTCATTCTACTGGTCATCTTCAGCATGCCCAGCTCAAAACAAAAATGCAGAATATTAATAACTGCTGTGATATACAGTACAGAACGCTTTGAGAGCACTATTGTAAAAAATGTTGTGAATTCTTTGAGTTTCACTGTTTAATGTTAACTGTCTTTTAATCAAAACATAAAATTTTATTTTTGGATCTGCGAGGCGTCTGTTACACATTTTCCCTGTGTTATGCATGTATATATTCAAGAAAAATATGTTGTTTATATATTAAATACATTTATATATTATATAAATGTATATACATGTAAATATTTACAAAATATATACTGTATGTGTGTGTATTTATATATACATAATATATAAACACAGTACACATACATATATTATGTAAACAACTTTTATTTTGAATGTGATTAATCACGATTAATCGTTTGACAGCAATAATATATATATATATATATATATATATATATATATATATATATATATATATATACACACACACACACGCGCGCATACACACACACACACACACACATGTTTGTTTTTGTGAATTCCATAGACGTAATGGTTTTTATACTGTACAAACCGTATTTTCTTTCGCTCTAGACCAACCCTACACCTAAATCTACCCCTTACAGGAAACGTTGTACATTTTTACTTTCTTAAACTCGTTCTGTATGATTTATAAGCCTTTTGAAATATGGGGACATGGGGAAATGTCCTCATAAATCACCTACTTGTAATACCTATGTCATACCCATGTCATTATACAAATTTGTGTCCTCATATGTCACAAACACACACACACACACACACACACACACACACAGTCACACGCGTATATACATATTTCTTTTAGTCTCTCTCCATATTTGTTGGGTGCATTACCCTGAGCACTGTGTCCTAAAGTGCTGATGCAGTCCCTGTGTAAAAGTGCTTCACATCTTTCCCATGTCTTAGTGCTAGTCTTGAGACCCACAGAGGTGAATCTCATTCCTCATCAGCCCGCTCGGCCCTGCGCCTGAGAGACCTCTGACCACAGCTTTTCTGGACAGGCCTGTCAGTGCATACAGCACCACGCTGCTCCATTGGGATCTCAAATCCCACAGATGTCCCTTTAGCCTCCACGTTCCCTCTCCTATAATGGACCGGACGTTCTGATGGATGTGAAGCACTTGTCAAAAAATAGCTGATCACCCCAGAGAGATCTGCTCTGCTGAACCTACAACTTCTGATCCAGGTTCTCCCCCACCACCCTCCACAGGACTGAGACTGTCTGGTCAACACGAGACAAGATCTCTGTGTTCTTTACAGAACACCTTCTTAAGGGCTGGATTAAGGTGCTCTATCCTCACAATAAAGTCAACCATGTATTTGTCATGTTAAATATGTGATAGCATAATTATTCACACATTCATATTTCAAATACATTATGTAATGTATGTTATGTATATGTATCCACCCATCACACATATGCCACTATATATATTCACATTTATGTTACTTTTTGTGTGACTTGTGTGAATATTATTATAAATGCAAAAAACAGGCGAAATTACAAAAACGGCTCTGCTACCTCATGAATAGAACATACAAAGAACAGCATTTATTTGAAGTAGAAATATTTTGGCACACTATGTCCTTGTCACTTTAATCATTTCATATGTCCTATAAAATGCACTGTATAGTAGTTTTATCAGTTCAATCCAGCATATAGAGTCAGTCCTGTAGGATTGGTATTCAGATGGTATAATCCCTGTATCAGTTGTATAGATCTGAAGCCTGAAGAAACATCTTGCTGCTCTACATGAGGTCAACCAGACTTGCAACCTCTTCAATCCACTAGAGATTCAAAGATAGATTAAGTGAAATCTTTTTAATCTAAGCAGTCTGTATTTGAGTGGGTTTGTGCTCACAGTCCTCAATATTAATGAACTTATATTGAAGAGGCATATCACTTCAAAGGTGTTTTTTTTACGTCTGATTTTAGGTCAGATGGTGGACGGTTTTACTAAGAACAGTTCTGGGGGATTTTTTTTGGTTAGGATAAAGTCTTTAGAGGGTAGATCTGCTCAGGCACTGTGGGACCATTCAGGCACTGCTCAATGTTTTGTTCTCACAGGCATTACACACTCATGCACATTCACACTGGCTCCTTACAGCTCAGTTTCTCACACTTTTGGGCATTTTTATCTTGTCATTTACTCTTAGATTTGTATAAATGTAATTTTTGTTGTTTATGCAGTTTGACATGCTTTCATACAGCTTTATAATGTTTTCTGTGCAACAGTTGATTAATATGCAACATGCATTGACTGTCTCTCCAGGCCTGCAGCTGAGTTTCCGGACACGCACCGAGGAGGGGCTATTACTGTTTGCGGTTTCCCCTGGAGAACAGGAGGAGTATGTCGCTCTGCAAATACACAACGGCCGTCCATACTTCCTCTTTGACCCTCAGGTACATCATGGTCTTGGACCGCTGTGTGTTTGTTTATGCTACCCAAAGGCTTCAAACCTTCAAATGTAATAGATCCCAACCTCTACATCAGGCATGTATTATATATCAGTACCATATTGTTTATCGGCTGACATTAGCGATTTCATTTAACGATATTGAATATTTAATAGTGCATGCTCATGTTCACTTTTTACATTTAGATTACATTTTCAGTCAATGTTTACTAAATTGAATAACTGATAATTGTAGACTAGCAATGTTTTAACAAATAATTTTTCATACGGTAAAGTACACTGTAGTGTTGATACATTGTATCATTTACAGTACAATGACTATTTTTAATGTTTCATTTAAAATAATATTGACATTTATTTATTGACTATACCAAACTTAATATGATACTGATACTTTTTGTTACAGTTTTAACAATGCCGAAACAGATTCTGATCATTTCTTAAATGGGCATTTAAAAAAAAAGGATCATCACATCTACACGATAAATACTGGCCATTATTAACTCATATTTTACAAAGCATCAAAACATCTTTGTACCGATAGGTGTGAAAACAATCCCCTATTTTGATCAAATAATCATTTATTATTTATCTTCATCTCTCATGTCAAGCTTCTCACAGTCACTTGACACAGGTCTGCTAAATAAGTGAGCACAAACATTAAATAAAAGTACTTAGGAAATTGGAAAGTGATCTAATTTTAATATTGATATTTTTAAAAGCACTGATACCAAATAAGTAGCTTTTTGTGGAAACTGTTATACTTTTATACTGTTATATTGCTATAAGTAGCTTGTGAGTTTCAATATATCAATACTGCAGTGATGTACCCATCGCTAGTAATAATGTAAAAAAAATGATAAACAACTTATCTTATCGGCCAGAGTTTTAATGTCTACTTTCATACCTGCTTTAGACAGAAATTTGTGCATCTTGATGGATGAACTATCAAGTTCTTCAGTGCTAAAAGCTTGAGCTAAAAGAGTGTTTGAGACCAATTAACTCGTTACCCGCAGACATTGGGTGGGAATAGCAATAGCATGCTAATTATGTACTCCGCAGCACTAGCATGCCAGGTTGAGTCCATTGCTCTGATGATGAAAGCAATCATGAAAGATGATTTCACATTAGTGTCCAGGAGACCACCGAGAAACTCTCCCCACCAATAAGCGCCATTGCCGAATATTGCCGGTTTTGCATTCGTAAACACATTTTGTCGAGGTAGTTTGATAATTATAACTAAAAGTGGTGTCATGCCCAATTAATGTCCCCTGATAGCATGCCCATTAGTTCCCCCATTAACGAATTCAACAATTCTAATGGGATTAGCACCATGGGATGCTAATTGAGCGTGACACAGGGAACTGGTATGCTTCCCCACACACTCTTTCTAATGATGAAATTAATGAGCATTTTATGAAACACTGTCTCATGAAAGTGTATTTAGTTCCTGTAAAGGCTGTCACAAATGATGCTGTTTTTTGCCAATGTCTCCTTATCGGAGTCTCTCAGAGATAAGCGTGTGATGAGTGGTTTCCAGGCATACAGTGAGGAGAGAAGGTCTCTCCAAGGCCCATGGGCATGATTAGTTGCATTAGTTGCATGGACAGCGCCCATTTCATCTTAAACAAACTCAAGGGCTATTAAGCAAGAGTACTCTGCTCACTATGTTAATGACACACACTACATCACCAAAACCTATAGCAGCTTCCATAGGACTGTTGTGGAACAGATCTTTAATGAACTCTTTGGAGAGTTAGTGCATAAATTCTTTTCGCCATGCTCACTGTTTTCCATTGACCATTAGTTTTTATAGTTAAAGGGAGAATTTTCAGAAGCTTCTAAATGATCGACTGAATCATTAGTTTGTAATCGTTTTTTAGTTGTTTATATTCTTTGAAGTTGTGAACTTGATCATTTTAAAGCAGTAGTTCTGGGGCCCACTGAGAGGTATCAGCAAATTTCAAATGGGGCCACAGGATGACTTAAAATTATTTAATTTTATAAAAAAATGGATATCAAAAATAAAAAGTAAAAAAATACTAAAGATAAAATAATAGGCTAATAATAATAAGAAGAAACCAATGATGAAAATTGGTAATAATTTTCTTTTTTCCCCCTCAATGCATTTTTTAATGAAAACCATACAGAATAAGAATTTTGGATATTTTAAAATCACAAAATGAACTGTGGTAATTAATTAAATTTTGTATGTGAACAAACACCTAGTTTCTGTAATAACAAGCAGCCTTTTAAAAATTACATCAGAAAAACTAAAGAAAATATCTTAGCCTGTATGGGGCAGTTTAAAAAAAAAAAAGGTGTTGGACAATGTGTTGTTAAAAAGGTATAATAGAATAGTTTAAATGAGTTGGATATTTTATATATATAAAATTATATTAAATTACTGTTCTGGTTAAAAAAAAATGGTCTGACTGATTTGCTCAACAGATACTTGAGTTCAACTCGTGGTCTCAATGAATCAGTTGTAGTGGTTTCCAGCCTGCTGAAGAAGATTTTCAGTGAATAATGGCTTAAATTTTGGTCTTTTTCTAAAACAAAACTATTATGACTTTTTTATATAGGAGTGTACGCTTTCTTTGGGATAGTATGGACTTTTAAGGCAAGTTTGAGGCCAAATTCTATGCACTTACAAGAAAGAAAGTCTCTTTTTGTGCTGCATAGAAGAAAGAAATGAAGGACGAAAGACATGAGGGTGAATAAATGAAAACAGAATTTCAGTTTTGGCTGAGCCGTTTCTTTGAGCATATCTCATTATTTGTATATTTATCTCCAAAAAATTCCCTTGAAACAAGACCTAATTGATAATTCATGAGTGCAATTAGCAATTAATTTATGCAAGTAGATGATTTGTGGTGTAAATATCCTCTAGCGTTGCTCCAGTGTTTTCTTAAAATTGATGAATGCTGTGACTGATCGTTTAGGGTTCAGTCATTAGAACTCCCTGGCTGATGCTTACTGAAACTTGAATACGTTGCATCAGATGTTCAGGTCGCAATGTCGTTTACAGGTCTGCCTCTCAAGACTGATATGATTTTTTTAGTTTCCAAACATCTAAAATAAACGTTATTTCAGAAAACACCTTTTGGTTTGGCATACTTAAAGTTAGCTGTTAAACTGCTGGCAGATGATTTTAATCAGAAAGGCCTTTAGTTGTTGTGACAGAATTGATCTCCCATCATAAAGAAGCCCCACTGAATACTTTCAAAGGGAGGAGGGATAGGAATGCAGTGTTGTGTCTGCCCTGACTTCTCCCTAAAGCTGTTTCTTCTTCTCCCTCTCTCTCTCCAGTAAGCATATCACAGGGCTGACTTCCCTCAGCATCCACACACGTATTGATTTGATCATTAAATCTTCATCACAAAGAGGAGATGCGATACTTTGTGTCTCGGTGCTTTCACTGCAGAGCACTCAGTCAGGCTGTTAAGTGTATGAACCTGAATGATGTCATATTTTAGCAGGACAATAACCCCATCTTATGTTGATGGTGCCAGCCCATGAAATTTACTGCTTTTGGGGAATGTCCCATCTCCGGGCAGAATTCCTCAGTGGCTTGAGTTCTGTGCCAAGAGGGATTCTGCTGCTAGTTTTTCAACTTCATCTCCAACTTCTCCTCTATAAACTGTGATATTGCAATGTAAATGGTCAAAGTTAGCTTTGGGTATATGTCAGTATGACCAGTTTATCTACTATGTACTTTATCTACTAAGTATGCCTACCTGTTACATCCAGTGACCTTGCACTTTTATTGAGCTTGAAGCTTATTTTAATGCTGACTCTGAAGTTAAATGTGTTTACTTCCAAAAATTTAAGGAAGAATTTCTGTGAATTCAACAGTATCTACCAGGGTTGTGCAAAATTCAGAATTAAACTATTGGCTCACTTTCAAGAATTTGAATGGAATTGACCACAGCACACAGGAAGTTGAATTGGGATTTGAATCCTTGTCCGTGCGCGTCAAGCGCCGGTGCGATAGCCATACTGGTATACAGATAGAAGCAAGACATTCAAAACTGTCAAGCTTTTGCAAAGTAAAGAAAACTACTTTCTGCTGTCGTTTTACTCTCCGTGAACTTTGGATCGTGTCACAATAAACCGAAACTCAGCTCTTTTTTTTCTTTCTTTTTGTTAATCTGTCAATAATTTAAGTGAAATATATTTTGTGCATATAGCCTATACATAGACCTATTCCTTTTTATGTAAGCCTATAGTTTTATTCTGTTTTCTCCGTTCACAGAAGCGCTGCAGGTGCTTGTGATCTGTTGAATTCTTACACTATCCTCGGATAAACTCTAATGCCGGTGCATTGCCATATTGCGACTTACCTATGACGAGTTCACAGCTGAGTGCGGGCGGGCATGTCACTCGTTGGACGCGTCAGTGCCACATTTGCAATATAGGTCATAGCCTACTACTTGAATTCGTGATTGGTTGACAGCAAATTCCAAATATTAAATGGAACGATAAAATAACATTATTAATGGCCATTTCAAATTTTTGATTCTGTTCTGAACTATAAAACTTGATTTCATTTCTGGTTCTGTTCCTGTCAAAATTTAGTTTGTTTCCGGTTTTTGTTTTCGTACCTTGAACCGGTTCAGAGCCCTGGTCTGTAGTTCTATTTATATTTCTGTCTGTTGTTCCGTTTATATTTTTGTCTGTCGTACTATGTATCTATAGTTCTGTCTTTTATTCTGTCTATCTATTATTCTGCCTGTCTGTCGTTCTATCTGAATTTCATTCTGTCTGTTGTTCTATTTATCAGTTGTTCTGCTTGTCATTCTAACTATCTATAGTTCTATGTTTCATTCTATCTACCTGTTGTTCTCAAACTGATGATATTCACAGCTTTACACTACTTGGCAAAAGATGATTGATTCATGTTGCATCTGCAGCCAATGAGCTTACTGCTTTACATTTAAATGGCTGGTTAGCATTCACTAGAGCATTTTGCTGCATGCTATCAGAGTTCCTCTGATAACCCTCCACCTTCCCCAGCTCCACCTGTATAGCTCCGCTATGGGTTTAATTTTTTTAATTTTATTTTTTTTGTGCAGCAGCAGTATGTCTTAAATACTCATGGCACCATATCGGCATATGTATTGGCAGTAGCAAGTTTCTGTACTTGCTTTGCAGCAGCAGCAGCAATAATTTATAACAACAGCAATAACCAACAGCAGCAGCAATTCAACAGCATAGCAGATCTATTCCGCCAATACCAAATACATTAACATTGTCTTATCCATTAACATACTAAAATGTTGTCATGATAGAACTATCATTCTGTCTGTCTGTCTATTTGTTTCAATGCTTTATAAACTTTTTTTTAACCTTCCAACAAGGCTTAGCCAACCATTCAAAGTTTTTCCTGGCAAATAGTTTTTCTAGTTCAAAAACTTAGTTATATGAATTTCTTTATTTCATTTTACAATCTTTACATTCAAGATCAAATTGCATTCCTGCATCCTGTTTATATTGAAAGTATTTACATGAGTTTATGTACCTCCTAAGCTCTAAGGGAGTGGAACATCTCCTCCTCCTAAAGCTGCTGGTGAGCCGTAATTTGTGCAGTGTGTGTGTTGTTCATGATGAGCGAGTGATTAACCCTCAGCGTTTGATGCTAGGCCTCAGCCGTGGCCCTCAGCCCTCGCAACGATGGAGGTAGACGCTATAATGACAACCAGTGGCACCATCTGATCGCTACCAGGAAACAGGCCGTGGGAACAATCATTGTGGACAATCAATACAGCGGTAATGACGCACACACATATGATATTCATAGGCAAGCCCCGCACCCTCACTTCTGTCCTGTTCGGTTATTCAGTGCCTGTAAAGCCCCTCACTTGAACAGATTTCTAGCAAAGGAATTATCAAGGTTAATCGTTGCCATTCATTGTGTGATTAGAATAATTAGGCCAAAGAAGCCTCTCCTTTCCTGAACTTACATTTCAATTAAGGCTGGAGGTGTGAAGTGGAGTCTCCCTCTTCCTGTCTCAAAGTGGTCTCAGGGGATTTTTCCCACCAGAGGGAGGATTGCTTTATCTCAGTCACTCTTTTGGAGTAATATGACTTTATCTGCAGTAGAGCACCAACTGAAACCATTGGAATATAACAATAAAGTTGTTAAAATACTGCTGTGCCCTGCTCTGATTATTAGACCAGCCAGGAGCAGTCTCAGAAGAACATTATTGTATTGATTTAGCATTGGCACGTGTTCAGGGGTATCAGGTCATATTTTTTTCCTCCAACAGGATCAGCATCAGCTACAAGTGGGAGCACCATCATCGGTCAGAACACAGGTGTTTTCATAGGAGGGATTCCAGAGAATTTCACCATTCTTAGACAAGATGCTGGTAATTTATCTCTAAATATTTTGATTGACAATATCCATGTATCTATAAAGAGTTGCAAGTGCTTGTTATATATATATATATAGGTCCAGCCAAGCTGGTGCAGCAGGGATTTGCTGGGTGTTTGAGGGATGTGATGGTGCAGAAATCCAGTGGCACTACTGATACATGGGAGCCTCTGGACTGGGACACAGCACTTGAAAAACATGAGACCTATGAAAGCTGGGAGGGCTGTCCTGCTGTCTCTGAAGATGGGGCGTACTTCCTAGGACATGGTACGCCCTACTTTAGGCTTCTTTCACATGGTCTGATAATTTGTAGTGTTAATGTTGAAGTTTTCTAACTGTGGATATTTCTTTAATTTTTATATTCAGGGTTTCTGAAAGTCAAGCCTGAAATATTCATTGGAGGAGATTATTTTGAAATATCATTTCAGTTCAAAACTGATCAGCTAAATGCAATGCTCTTGTTCGCTTATGATATAGATGGGAAGGATTTCATTTTGGTAAGTTTGCTTAAATCTAATCTAAGTTTCCTTGCACTTAATTTAGTGCAATTAATTATTAACAAAAATTCAGCAACTAAGCAAAAAATTGATCGTAAATTTTATACATTTAGATTTTATGATTTAGTCATGGCACATGACTTGTTTAATGTTTTTCTTCAAGTACCACCTCAGTGTTGCAAGATTTTGCAAGTATTGATATCTGATTAAGTGCAATTAATTCAGTTCATTAACGATATATGCTTGCTGAAATACATATGTACGGTAGAGCCCTGCACGGGCCTCAAATTTAGGCCCTAGCCCGGCCCACATCCGACAGCTTATCAGAATAACCGGCCCGAGTCTGACCCGAGCCCGTCTTTTTTCCCCCCTTCTAGTAAAACCGTTTATTAAAATAGTTCAGTTTTGTGTATAATGGCAAAATGATTATATTTTGTTTCGTTTTTTTATTAAGTTAATTTAGAAAAACGTTTGGAGCATTTTTGTTCGTTAAATAGCCTATAAATTTTTTTTTTTTAAAGTAACGACCAAGCGGCTGATCATAGCCTATGTTTGATAAATTTAGCCTTCTCGTATCCTCACGACTTGCCTAAAATAAAATCTATAGATATACTAAAACAGTTCAAGTATATAACAATGTTTAAACGTTAAACCTGCGCTATAATAATAATGTGCGCTAGCCTATATCTAAGTTTGTACGGAGAGTGAAGCTAAAGCGCGCTCTGCAGGACATGGAGGCACCAGCACAAACACTTGGATTGTTTTCAGTGGAAACAAATTAAAATTGCCTACGCCGTCATTTTTTTTTTTTTTTTTGATAAAGGTAAGAGTAATACATCATTCGGAACTGTAAAGCGTCTACTTATATTTGTGTGCACTCACAATGCCAACAAAAGGTAGTTCTTTTATAAAACAAAGAAAACAAACATGATGTGCTTTCTGCCGTCTTTAACAGGAGTGCTTCACAAAAATGAACCAAAGCTGAGCGAATACATGCCTCACAGACATGATAAATATATCTATAGAAAGCTTTAAATTATTACTTAAAGAAATAAAAAAAATTGAAAACAAAAACTTTTATTATAATCTTAATCATAATCAATAAACATGCATTTCTCTCTAAAGGCGCGTCTAATGAAGAGATGGCGAGTCAGGATCAGCAACTTCATCCTTGCAACACGGACTCAGAAAACATTAGTTTATTTGTAAATAATTCAAATATCTCCTTACTATTTCTCGCAGACACATTCATGGTTATGTTTGCTAGTGTTTGAAGTCACTTGCGCACCTGCTGCTGCTGGACACTAAACACCATCGAGCTGCTCTCAGTCGCGGCACGGTCTCGTGTTGTTAGCGCGGCAATGTTTTTCATCACTAATCGATAGATGTCTACAATATAAAAATAAGGAGAAACCCAAAACAGGCCCGAGGCCCGGCCCCCGTCTGAACTATGATGTGAAAATTGGCCCGAAGCCCGGCCCTAGAGGCATAAAAAAATGCAGGGCCGAAATGCAGGGCTCTAATGTACGGTGCTTCAAAACATCGCTGTAACTGTTGTTTTTGTCCTTGTGGCATCCAGGCAGAGCTGCAGGGTGGAGTTCTCTTCTGGGTGTTGCGTTGGGGTGAACAGATGGCAGAGTTGAGCGTATGGTTGGGCCTGTCCTACTGTGACGGGGGCTGGAACACTGTAAATGTGCTGAAGAGAGGCCCGTTAGCGAGCGCTGGCCTCAATGACGTATATGAACAGGACAGAAAGGGCATGGGTGGCCCTTTGACCATCAGCTCTCCACTCTATCTAGGGGGAGTCCCACCTGGTGTAAAGCACCCAGGCCTCAACAAACACAGCCTTCTGCATGGTGAGTCACTTGCAGGTTATTTATCGGTTTATTATCCTGATAACCTCAAACTCAAACCTCAAAAAAGTTGGAAGCACCCTCTGATATATTTCTCTGAATTGAGTGCGAGCTCTGTTTTTAAATCTTTTAATTTTTCATTATGATTTCTGCAATAAATGACATAATAAAAATGTTCATGTACTCGATCTCTCTGAAGTTTACTGGCAGTTTTTGTTGTTTCAGATAAATCCAACCAGTTCAGAATGTTACTTAAACATCTTTCTCCCTTTGTCTCTCCTTCTGTCTTTGTCTCTCTTTCATCCTTGTCTGTGCTGCGCTGCAGGTTTTGGCGGCTGCATCAGGGATGTTAGATTCGCGCGCAGGCCTGTCGTAAGTTTGGCGGCCGTGTCCAGCAGTGCTGTCAGAGTCAATCTGGATGGATGCCTGTCAGCTGACACCAGCGTTAACTGCAGGGGAAACGACTCCATTCTGGTGTACACGGGCAGAGACAGGAGCGCAGAGGACCTGACACTGCAGCCCTTCACGGGTAAAAGCAGCATCCGACCCCTTTTCGCAAGCACATTCCCACCAGCGCGGTAGCCAAGCCTCATTGACCCGCAGCTATTTTGGCCTCGCGTTGCCTGCCTTGTCTCTGTGTCAGGCGATTGTTTGGCCTGATTTGTCCTCTCTGCTTGGGGTTTGTTATTGTAAAGACCAAACAGAAGAACAAAATAATATGTCCAGCCCAGCATTGGGCGCAGACACGACACCAGGGGCGCGGAGAGGTCATATCTAAAACAGCTACTGCTGTCCCCTTCATCAGCAATACTGCAAAACTGTTGAGAACTGCACCTAAGCTAATGCGCACGGACAAATATAGCCAAGGTACCTCTCTTGTGAGTGATGGAGATGGAGTGAGAAACGGTTTGTGGGTTACTGTGAGAAGGGATACGCATCAACGAGGGAAACATTCAGGGAAATAACTCAAATTGTCAATACATGAACATGAATGGTATACTGAATAGTGGGGAGAAAGCAAATTTATTTTTAAATTGTTTTTTTTCTTTGTGTACAGAGTATTTGTACAGAGTGATGGCATCAGGAGAAGGAGGTTGGACAGCCGGGCCGTGGCAGCGGGGGCGCAGCAGAGAGACTGGTAGGACAGGTTGCAATTGGCAATCAAATGTCAGCAGTTAGGCTTTGGATCTTTCTGGAAAAATATATATATATAAATCCAAATCAGCATATTATAATGATTTCTAAAGGGTCATGTGACACTGAAGACTAGAGTAATGATACTGAAGATTGAGCAATCACAGGAAGAAATTACATTTTAAAATATATTCAAATAGAAAACACTTATTTTAAATTGTACAATGTTTGACGATATTACTGTTTTTACTGTAAATTTAATCCAATACAGTAAATTCAGCCTTGTTTTTTTTACAGAAACATTAAAAAATAGTGTCGACCTCAAACTTTTGAGCGGTAATTTACAGTAATCTTATATGTAATTAGGTAAATACATAAAGTACAGTTTATGCTCCCAAAAATACAGTGTATTCTGGCTACTATTTGTACTTTACAGTCATTTATACTGAACACACACACTCCTGCTTCCTCACCTGAGACAAAAAGGCCTACAACTTAGCCAGCACTACAGGCTCCATACTGATATTTGTTTGGGTCGTAGTTTTCAGGCCAACCCATTTTATTCTTATCTGCACAATATATGTAGCAGTCAAGGAGATGAGATGTGCTTGAAGATACCTTATCGTGAAGCTCTCGGGGAGAGCGTGCATCACACACTCTGCCTTATTACAGATGAAGATGCTGTCTGGGAGAGAGAGAGAGAGAGAGAGATGGTGGTGTCCTCATTGAGACAAAGAGCCTTAGATATGTCGAATGATGGTTACATATTTAATTTAATTCAATTGTGCATATCAATTAAGCACAAAAATCAATAGACTTTGCAAGCTACATTGGGCTATGAAATATGGTTTCATTTTAATGGTTATACATTTTTAAATGACATATTTAACAGTTACCACAATGTAAATTGCCTGTTGCAACCCATTTTATTTATGTAACTTGATGCATTTTCTGGTTTATATTAAAGATACTGAATGAAAAATAGAAAACAGGATTTGATTTTATCCATCAGGAATAAGTTTGCTAAACCAGTGATCAAAAATAAATTCTGGCAGTGGCAGGCTTCTTTTTTCGCTCTCTGTATAGTTACACATTTACTTCCTGCCATTCCATAGCCATGTTATTTGGTTAAGGAAACCTCAGTAATTTGTAATAGCAGCCCTGTTGGTACAGATGATGAATCACAAGGACTTCCTACTTAAATGTGTATACACCGCATTATAGGTCAGACCAGCGTTCCAGTGGTGGATATATCACACACGTCTGCTGTCTGGCTTGTTTTGACTGTATAAACGAGTGTTAAAGAGATTCTGTAGTCTGTGACGCATCATAAATGATGCTTGTTGCATTTCTGCATATGTTTGACTGTTTTATTTATGCCCCCTAAAATGTGAATCCTGGAGAGAAAGCAAGCCGTCGCTTGATGGGCGTGAAATATAGCCCAGAATGAACGCTGGATGTACAGTCATATTAAATCAGTGCTGAAAAAGTTACAACTCTAATAAATTGTATTTATGCTAATGGTTAGATATGATTTACTATGTCTATTAAAAGTGAGGAATGTGTGTGCTGCTTTTCTTTGGCCTGACACACACTTTCTCTCCTTCCCAATTGGATTCTCACACTCTCGTTCCTCTCCTCCCCCTTACTTTGCCTCTCTCTTTCTCTCTCTCTTTCTCCTGCTTTGCTTCTCCACGTGTCTCTCTCACCTATTATTTCCTGTACAGTTCCACAAAGTGTGCTGCCTCCCTCCAGAGTTGGGAGTGTAAATGGTTCCAGCGTGGAGGTGAGCTGGGAGGAGCCGGCGGAGGTCAGAGGTGTAATTGAGAAGTACGTACTGAAAGCGTACAGCCGGGACCGTCCCTCCTCGCCCCCCATCAGTGCCGCCTTCCCCCACTCTCAGCACCTGACAGGTAAGGGCCACGCAGTCCGCCTGGAGCATGGCTCTGACACCTTTTAACCCTCATGTTCCATTTGGGGTCTCAGAGACCCCATGGTCATTTTAATAGCTTGAAAAACATACTTAACATCAAGTTATCAGGTTAATTCTTAATGATGTCATGAATTTGACAGGAAAATAACATGTTGATTTTGAATTTGCTTTTATTTACCTGACCAGAACCTGTACGAAATGGTAAATGGTAATTGTCGTCTTTTTTCACTTTTAACAAGAGTGCTTATTAGGGAAAGAACATACTTAAGTATGAAATGAATGTAATGTGCAGTTAGTTAGGCCTTAAGCAAACGTTTTTATGCAATTTCATTATTTCTTCTATTGTCTTTGAAATATGGTTCAGTTGTACTGTCAAATGTTCTTTATATAAATATACTTTAATGTAATTTCTACTGAAACTTGTACGTCATGTATTTAAATGTATTTGTAATTACACATTTGTAATGATAAAGTTACAATGCAGTAAATTTAATTTAAAATTATAAAGTACTGTGTTAGTCACATCAAAGTAAGTGCACTTCTTTAAAGTTTTAAAAGCATTTTTTAATCTTTTGTCATGCTTTAGAGTAAAACCTTTAATTGGACATTAAAGTTCTTTTTTTAAGTGTATTTATTGGGTTAAAAACATAGTCATGAAAACGACTTTAAGGATACTTGTGCAGATTTTTTTAAAATATAACTTTAAGATGTAATTTACTCTACAAGTGCACATTAAATACAATTAAGCACACTTCTTTTTAACAAGAGGTGACAGAATGTCCAGGCTGTTTTATACAATTCAAGTTAATGGTGACCATTGCTACAAATCAAGATTTTCAGAAAATAAGTAGTTTTGAATTTTAGTTTGTTCCTCACACTGAGGAACATCATGTGGTTTCAGAAGACTATAATATGGCTTCAGAAGACTCCCTAATATTCAAGTTTTATGGACCACTTTTTTGTTCTTTTTGGAGCATGACACTCCCTGGTCTCCATTCACTTACATTGTATAGAAGAGAGCAGCCTGCTGAACATCATTTGTTTGTGTTTTTTGTAAGCCATAAAGTCATACAAGTTTGTAACGACAAGAGGGTGTGTAAATAACACAATTCTTGTTGAACTGTCCCTTTAAAAGCAAAATGCATTAATGCTCCAGACGGTCTGTAGTCACGGCAGTGTTCCCTATGTGACATTGCAAGTTTATAGACTGAAAATCTGCTTGGTTACTTGAAATTACATCAAAGAACAAATGAGGATCTTGAAACAACGATTACTTTCTCAGATGACCAATCACTATGGCTATACTCTGTCTCTGGGCAAAACGTAACAAGAAGACCTTTTTTTTTTGCCTTGTTCTTGGCACGCTTCAACCTGCGCAAGCCTAAGCCCCACTAATTTATGATAGCCGTGACACCAAAAGCAGAATTACACAGGCAGATAAAAACTCCGAAAGCAAATGAGTGGGTAACGAGAGGAGAGCAGGTCAGGCTCTTAACTGAATTAAAAGACGTCTGACAGAAAAAAAAAAGTTACACTTACCTGGCCAATTATAGCTCGGCTGGGGTGTTTACCTTCCAACTCTTCCAAGATCTGTCTGCTACATGGATACAGTGGAAGCTAGCCAAAGATTCACTCATACACTCCATTAAAGGATCCTGACTTTATTTTGGAAGACAAATTTAGAAAAATAAATCCAGTTTTAAAGTCAACAAATGAATTAAAAGCAGCACTTGCTGAGGTCGTCTGTTCTGATTCATAAATCATCACAGAACTGTTATTTTTTCAATATTTATAGCCTGAATGTTTGGTTTCTAAATTAATCTAACATTTCAAAGTTCTGTAACTAACATTTCAAAGTGCAAAACTAATTGCGATTGACATAGAGCAGGTTTTTCTCATCGTTAATGTGCCGTTTACTTTAAGTAGAATGTTTGTTGAAAATGAGGGACTAATTTGACTAACTTCCAAATGGTAGGTGAACATATAATTTGATCGGATGTACAGTATGTGACCTTATCAAAACAGACCAGCTGAGAACAAACATTACTGAACTGAGGCCAAGTCTTTAACATCTTCCAAAACAATCACTAATGGGTAAAAGTCCTGAGCGATGAATTAAAGTCAGAGGCATATTGATCACAGCAGGGCTGGATAGTGACTTTCATAGCGTGCAAGAAACCCCCTTTAAATAGCATCAGCCACTTTATCCATTAAATAACATCATTAGTGTCCCATATCCTGAATAGCAAGGCCGTATCACTTTCCATCCGTCTGATTAATAGGAGATAATACTGTTTGATAATAAAGACCTTTTTAAATGCAGACCTATTATCAGAAGTGATGGTTATATTATGCTGTGTTTGAAAAGCCATTGCATTAAGTCTTTTAGGAAGCAGAGTTGGGGAGGCCCACTTTTTGAAATATGGAAGTGAAAAGAATTACATTTGCCTCTTGCTCTCTGAAACGTTCTCTTCCTCTCTTCTTTCACAGGCACTTTAAGTGGCTTGGCTCCTTTTAGCAGCTACAGTATTACCCTAACGGCGTGCACTCAGGCCGGGTGCAACGAGAGCCCGTTCGCCACCGGCTTCAGCACTCCACAAGAGGGTAAAGTCATTTAGAAGGTCCTGACTCCCACATTTCTTTGATGAATAATAAAAGTGACGAGAAGGGCTCAAATAGTGCCGAGCCATTTGCTTGAAAACTCCAAACTAATTTGATGACAAAGTGCAATGCCAGGCTGTAATTGCTCCGTCTTATTTATTTTTTTATTTCCCCGTCTCGTTCTTATGCCCGTTTTTGGAGAGAGTGGTTTTAGGAACTAGGGTAAGTGTGGGATTGAACTCTTTCCCCCTTTAATGACATGCATCTTTAATAGCTGTAATGCAGATTAATGGGCTTTTTAATTGCTGTTACATTGTTCATGCGAGAGCCTTGTCTTAATGTAAGGCATCTGAAAGATTAATGAAAGCTTCTTCATTTCACTCAAGCAGAGAAGTAAATCTAAAGACAGTTTGGGCTAAAAAGAATTGATTGTGGAGCCGAAAAGTATGAAATCGAGAATCAAGCGGACCATTTCCATCGTTCTCGTTCAATCCGACGAGCCTCGCTCCTGTGGCGTGAGCGCACCGCGGCAAACATCATTCCTCTCGCTTTCTTTCAACTCTTCCAGGCTCATTCTTTATTGCCTTCACATCTGTCTGACCGCACAGCCAAGACAAAGAGCCTTCTTCCACAGTCAGTGAGGACAAAAATGTCATGTCTATTGACCGAGAGCCTTTTTCCTACATGAAACGGCAAGAATAAAGACAGATTAATTGTCAGCAGCAATTATTTTCTCTGTCTGATTGCAGAAATAGAGCCGGTCCCAAAACAAAATGAGCTTGTTTTTAGGCTGATATTGTCAGTTTTCTCTCTCTTGGCAGTGACTACAGAGGTCAAAAAATGTAGATAGCGTTTTAATCTAAGTTGGGCTAAATAGCCTTGTTTAAAGGATAGTATGACATTATGGGTCATCGCGGAGTGAAAAAATCGATCTGATGTGGACTTGATTACTAACCCAAATTACAGTATTGATTCTCCATGGGGGAAAATTTTAACATTGTTTTAATATCACCTACAGAAGCAACTTCATTCTTAACTTACTCTTGATCAGAACACATTTGACCTAAATTGCTCATTGAGACAGTCTTTGTCTGTCACAAATATGTTTCATTTGATTAGCGACCTGAAATGGTGCAGAACCTTACATATATTTTTTATTTCATTGTTTTATTTAATTATTTCTAAAACATTGTAAAATATGAAAATCTTTATTATTATTTGTGACCCTGGACCACAAAACCAGTCATAAGGGTCAATTTTTCGAGATTTATACATAATCTGAAAGCTGAATAAATAAGCTTTTTTTTCTGAGGGTGCAAAAAAATCTAAACATTAAGTTTTGATATATTTACAGTAGGAAATTTACAAAATATCTTCATGGAACATGATCTTTACTTAATGTCCTAATGATTTTTGGCATAAAAGAAAAATGGATAATTTTGACCCATACCATGTATTTTTGGCTATTGCTACAAATATACCCCAGCGACTTAAGACTGGTTTTGAGGTCCAGGGTCACATTTGTTATTTGACCTGTTTAAATAATTAATAATAATAATAATAATAGAAATAATATTATTTATAAGATTTTTATATTTTAGTGTAATTTCAGACCATTGGAATTCACCCCTACATGCATGATAAAGCTTTTAAAATAAATTTAAAATTTTATTTCATTTTATTTTATTATTTTTTATTTTATTACATGTTTGTCTCTACTAGTTAACTATTAATTAACTATTAACTATTTTATTAATATCTTATATGTAATAGCTCCAGAGGAGGTTCCTTCACCTGCTGCGATCTCTTTCCCCAACTCTCTGTCTGTCCACTGGGACCCTCCATTCAAACCCAATGGCATCATCACCCAATACATCCTCTACAAAGACAATACTGTTGTGTACCAAGGCAACATGACCAGCTTCGATATCACAGGTAAGCAAGGCTTGAAATGCAAGACTTGTCTTTGCTACCTGGTATCCATTGCTTGAATGGAAAGTGTCCAGTCAGGGTCACGTATGCATTGACTTGATCTGTGACCTTTACTCATTCATTAAAGAAATGTTCTGGGTTCATTACAAGCTAAAGTATATAAACAGCATTTGTGCCATAACATTGAATACCACAGTAAAATCCTTTTTCCAGGAGATGCTCTTGCTGCTTCATTTTATCCATATTTACACATTAAATGCAAGAATTTAAAAAGAAAACAAAAATAAGAGGTTAATTAGCATTTGAAAGACAAAGGAGCAACTCGTACCTTCCCAGGGGAGTTTCTTTGAACCACGTCATACATGTTATAATGGTCATATTGTAAGGATGAAACGCAGAGCCAGATGGAACTTGCTTATGATATCTTCAACAAAAATGTGCACAGATCAAGTCCTGTTCGATGTGTAACTGGCATTTTAAAGAAGCCACTTTTTTGCTATTTTTACCCCCTGAAGTCCATGTTAAATGTATATTTAGCCAGAAACATTTTACACAACCAGTCACGTTTTTTTTTCACCCATAGAACTGAACAGGTTGTTTGGTACTGTACCATTAAGACATCTACAGTATATGTAAGTGACCTCTCTTTTGACTGGTTAACCAGGCGACTTTAGTTGTTTTTTGGGGGGAAATTAGTTTGCAAATAAAGTGTCTGGAAAAAAAAGTGTATCCTGAATCCATGTGATATGTCCCCTTTAAGCAACTCAAAAAACATTCTCACTTTAGTTTACCAGTTGTGATTTGAAATCAAAGAAAATAGAACATAAATGAAAAAAATGGAATGCAGAAATCACAAGCTACCTTTTTATGAACGTAAGAAGAAAAACATTCAGAGCACATGGTGGATGCATGGGCCAGATATGAACTTGGGGAATGGCTGTCCATGTTCCTCTTTATTTAATCAAATCCTGCAGTGAATAGGTAGAGCAGATGCTTGGCTCTAAAGAGTGTCACTTGTATTACTGTATTTCATCTTGCCAGTGGAGACGGGGCCAACAGCCAGCCATTGTTTGTTGTTTGTTTTATTTTTTCTATTCCCTGTGTGCTCTTTTTGCGAGTGCGGCAGCCCCTGCTCTTGGCGGTAATGCACGAACATTGTGAGATGTTTTATTAAAAGGCTCCAATGCTCCAGCCGCCGTTTGACCCGGGGTGAGAAGCATGCCTAAATGATATGGAGCCCCCAAAAGGCCAATTTACACTCAAGACAGGTATATTCTCACTGAGATGAATCATTCAGAATGTCAGCCCCCTCCTCCGCTCACACACACTCCCACACATAGACATTCCACTACTGGATTGAAAGGAATTCTCAAGCATGTATGAAGCCTTGTGACTTTTGCAAATACATATTTTCCTTTATTTTTCCTTATATATTTACTTATTATAAATAGCTGTTCTTTTTTTCTTTTTTCTTTTTTTTTTAAGAATTCTGACCAAGGCTGAAAATAGTAATATTGGGAATTAATGCTAAAATTTGACATAACTGTTTTCTATTTTAATACATCTTAAATGTAATTTATTCTTTTGAAGTCAAAGCTAAAATTTCAATGTCCTGATTTGGTGCTCAACAAAGTGCACACCTTATAGTAAATGCATGTTGTTAATTAACATTACTCAGTACTTAATCGTATAGTTATACTGTAACAAGGACACATTAAGATAAAATGTAACATTTCTTATCAATGATACATTTCTTTTTTCTGGATTATTTGATGAATAGAAAGTTCAAAAGCACATTTATCTGAAATAGAACTATTTTGTAATAAAATAAAAGTATTTTGTAATGATGCCTTAATGGCATCATCCTTTAGGAAGTAAACCAATTTTTTATCAAAAATATGTCAGAAACAATTTTCAGATATTGGTAGTCAGTTTTAAAAACAACTACAAAGAAAGGGCAAGTAACGCTTGAATTAAACATGAACTTTTGAAGTAGAAAAACTTATAAAGCATACTTTTTTGTTTTATTTACAACTATATTTTGTTTTGTTTACATCTTTAAATTTTGTTAGTGTAATATGTTTAATCTCATTTTTTTTTTTTTTTTTTTATTGGTTTGTCTCGCTAAACATTCCATCTTCTTAAAATTACATTAAAATCTGATTAATTATTAATAATAATTATTATCTGATTAATAATGAATAAAATTATTAAAACGCATTGTGTATATATTATAATGATGCAAGTGCAAATAATCAAATTTGAATAAAAAGCGCAATTACCTGAGCTTAACCAGAGCATATTTCTAAAGATCTGGTATACATTCAAGATTTTCTTATTAGAAAGAGTGATCAGAACCAAACATTTCATGGCTTCAACAAAATATTCAGCTTGTTTTTCAAGGACAAAATCATGTGTTTTTATAATGCTACCAACAAATCAGTGAGAGCAGGGTCTTATTCCACATCCAGATTGAAAATTACAGCTTGCCTGAGTGTAATCATTGGGTATCCATGTATCCGAATATAATTTTATTGCAGCATCTAACCGATGCTGATGTTGTCACCATGTGAGCCCTCTTTTCACTCAACCTTGTCTGGTTTCTGCCGATCCCGTGCAAACCCACATAATATAAGCAAAGGTCACGCTGAAGTCAATGTCCTCAGTCCACGCTCGGAGAGAAATACCTGAGCGCATATCACATTGAGTCTGTGTAAAGAGCCATAAAGCCTTCAGAGGCACCGCACCGGGGTCTCCGTTTACATCTCCTTCCTTTTGATCAGCCTGAGCTTCTCTCCTGAATGGCTAAAGATATGCCTGACTACATATGTATTACAACCCCAAGCCAAAGCAGAAAATGTACTGAAGGCTTTGAGGGCATTTCTCATAAGACACATTGTGCGGCAGGATGTTATTTTCAGTCTGCTCGGTGGGGTGTTCCGTATTTATTGTGGGTCGTTGTAAAGGCAGAGGTCTGATGTGATAAGAAGCTATGGAGCGCTGCATTGCTGCGGCTGCCGTCCCCTCCCCTTAACCCCGCCACACGCGAACCCGGGGATTCCAATTTATTTCAGGATATCTTAGCTCAGCTTCCAAGCTGCCCCCGCTGTGATTTTGGAATATCTCACCTTTTTTATTCTTCCTTCCTTGACAGTAAACTGCTTTCAGGCGCTTCAAGGAGATATCCTCCTTCCCGTCAAGAGAAACCTTTGAAACGCGGCGTTATCAGGCAGTGTTTTCGACTCTGGTTTCCCAGTCCAAATGATTAACAAATGATTCCATCCATGTGGAAGCAGGGGCTGCTATGTGTGAGGAAGAAAGTGCCAGGAGCTCGCTGAACATCACAATAACATAAAGAACCCAAACATGTAAATAAATACTTCAGTATAAGAGATTAGATCACATCTTTCAGGTCATATTGGAAGTGGTTGACCTCTGTAGGTTTGTGACCAATACAAAGTGACACAAATTCAGACAGCTGGAATACAGATGCCAACTAAAGATAATGAAATCATACTTCATTTACAATCGCAGGTCATTTTACAAGGACTTCAAGGTTCTGAAATTTTGGTAAATATCACATTTAGTGTATTGAAGAGCTTTATTGATTATAGGGAGTTTGAATGGGAAACTCTATATTTCTGCCATTCTGAAAGTGCCATCTGCTGGCAGAGAATGAATTTGCATTTTCAATAAGCCTGTTGGCTGTTTTTGTTCAGACCAAAGTCTCTGTGAAATCTCTTGTGAAAACTCTACTAGACTAAAAATATCTTATCAACCCTTAAATAAATAATTACACATAAAAACAGCCTTTGATTAAATTCACCTATGACAAACAGATGAACATATTTATATATATATATATATATATATATATATATATATATATATATATATATATATATATATACACACACACATATATTTATATATATATTTTTTTTATTAATTTATTTAATTCTTGTGGAAAGGTGTTTGTTTGCTTTTTTACAGTGTTTCATAATCTTCTGGAGTAATAGTGATGTTTTCTTTGCTCTGTCCAGGTGTTGGTGTATTCACTCCTCATAAATTGATGTTGAGTGCCTGTTCTGAGGCAGGATGCACCAACAGTTCCCAGGTTACCCTGTTCACAGGTCAGTTGCCTCCCACGCATGTAGAACCACCCATCCTGACTGTACTGGATGCCCGCAGTATCCACATGCAGTGAGTATGAAAAAAATTTGTAAAGTACTTTTAATATTATGAGATTACAATAATTAAAGGTTTGTTTTGTATCTATTTTGTACCTATCATATTTTTAAAGCTTTTTTTGGGCCATGTGTTTTAGGGCAAAGTAGTTTTTAGGCTGTTTTCCACCCTCACAAGGTCCGTCCTTGGACGGCACACACACTTGCACACTAACGAGGCATGAACGGGAGTGAAGGTGGTCGTTCTCACCTTTAATATGACAATGTTTTATCAGAGAGATACGCTAATGAGGTGACGGACATTTGCTCTCTGTGAGAGGACGAAACACATCTCAGGTCTTGTTATTCCTCACCATTATACTAAAACTAAGCTCCGCATGTCAAACCGTAACCCTCTGAAAATACAATGTAACCCCTGTTTAAAAAAAAAAGTCCACACCACAAAAATCTCACACTAGAGCGATTTATCTGACCAACCCGTATGTCAAATTTGAGAAGCTGTCCCTATCCACAGCGTGGATGCATTAATCAACTGAGTGTTTTCCATATAATCATAAAGTACGCCCCTTCCGCCAGTCATGCCATTGGCTGTTTGTCCTTATTGTCTTTGCGTGTCCTCTGGCTGCAGTTGAGCAACCAGGGGAATGGAGCAACGGAGCAGGCCTTGATTTAGGGGCTAATGCTCAACTCCTGCACCCACACTGGACCATCTCATTGGACTGTATGAAAACGCACAGTCCGACCTTCTTCCGGCCTGTTTAGCATGCAGAATGTTCTCCAGCGTTTGACCCCGCCGCTTGACTTGGTGAGCGAAGAGGGGAAAAAAAGAGTCCGCACAAGATTCTTCCCAGCTGCTCGCACCCCGGGCCTATTGCAATCTATGTGAAAGCCTTTAGAGGTTCATCTTCATCTGCCCCGTCACCATCACTTAAGAACTATCTGGAGAGGGCACCATGCCACACAACAACACGAGGGGACGAGGAGAGAATAGAAGAAGAGCAAGAGAGAACTGGAAGGGAGTTAAGGGGCAATGGGGAAACTGAACTTATGTACACTTTGTTTTAGGCCAAGAGAGATGACAGAAGCGCTCCGGCGCATTTCCCATCAGAAAGAAAATGTCATCACTTTACTGAATGATCACAGGTGGGGAGAGAGCGAGAAGGAGAAGGCCATGAGGAGAATATATATTTGAGCTGTCACCTACACCGTGGTAAAATGCACCACCAGTTCACTGCCATCAGAAAGCGGCGATTAAATTACTCACACCACTCCACCTTTAGCGGGCCGCCCGAGGAGGCCTGTAATACCTGGAGAGAGAGAGCTATCCTTTAGCATTCCCATTCATCTCAATGGCATTCGCTTGGTTGTCTCTCCGAAAGCACGCAATTTAAAATCTGCCATCTTTGCTTAAGTTTAAGTTTGCTTTGTTTTGACCAATCAACTGAGCAGTAAATATGGCAAATGATGTCATGACAGTTGTGATTGGCAGGCGCAGTGTCCTAAACCCTTCAAGAGCAACTATCCTGAGCTGTGAAGTCATGCTTTTATAAAGAATCTGGGGCTTCAAAATGAACTGGGTACTGGTAAAAACCTCTACTAGAATATATTATAATATACAATATATGTATATAATATAAATGTAATGCATTATATAATAATTAAATAATTGCTGTTTACAAATAATATACTAAAATAGATATCTTTAAATAAATATATACAAATATTATTCATGTACACTAGGGCTGTATACCTTGGAGAACCTGGCGATACGATACATACCTCGATACACAGGTCACGATTCGATACGTACCTCGATACAGAGCTGTCTCGATACGATTTGATACAATGTGACACGATTCGATACGATTCAATAAAAATACATGGGCCAGAGCCAATTAGTTAATGCTGAACACATTTACTCAACAAACACAACTCTGCATTTTTCTTCAATTTATTGAAGACAAAAGTGCAGGGCTTGACGCTTACCTATTCCCCAAGGAGCACATGTGCTCCTAAGTCAAAAAATTTAGGAGCGAATTAAAAACATTTAGGGGCGCAATGCAAATTTTTCTAATTAGGTGTTTTAGCTTAATAAGGGGATACAAAGAGACATTTACAAGCACCATTATTTAATTTATCAGAATACAGAAAGTACACAAGGTTTTTAAATAACTTTACTTCAGACACTATTTAATAGGCTAATTATGTAATTAGTTATAATCCTATTAAACTGTGTCGTATAAAATTTTCACAATAATCATTGAAGCTTTTGTCACGGTATATGTTTTTGTTTTTAAATCACAATATATAATTTCTAAGTGAAAAAAAGTGTTGTCGTCCTAACAGGTTAAATAACTTTATTAAAGATAATTTACTAAAAGACTTTTATAAAAAATACATAAAAATATAAAGTAAACAAGTGTTTCAAGATTAGAGTGCAAAAGATTGTTCAAATGAACGAAAGAACAATAGGCAAGTAAGGTCCCATTTGTTAACATTAGTTAAAGCAGGTTAACATTAACTAAAAATGTGCAATAGCTAATTGTTGCAGTAGTTAATATTCTTTGTTAATGTTGATTAATAAAAAATACAACTATGTTAGTTAATGTTAGCTCCATTGAATTATATTAAGACAACTTTTGATTTTATAATGTATTATTAAAAGTTGAAATTAAGAGCATTATTAATAAATGCAGTCATTGTTTTTTTCATGTTAACTAATGGAACTTGTGTTACTGAACAATAATAACGAATCAGTCGTTGATATATAGATAGGCCCACTGTTCTCTATTATAGATCAGTGGATGGGCCATGTTTTAGCTTAGAAACAATGTTTGAAAATAAATAGCTCATTAAGTCTTTAAGTAAGAATTATTTGAGGCTATTGTGAAGATTAAAGCGAATATAAATATCTAAATGACTGAGTGTGAAACATTATTTACACAGTTTTAGGAAAGTAGCGCAGCTGATTTGTTTACTGGGTTACCGGGGTAACGGCAGCGCCCTCTAGTGGCGAATGTGCGTCATTCAGCGCGTCTTCACTTTAACTCGCTCCGCTTTTCTTCTCATCTGTGCTCATTTAAATTAAACCGTTGCCTTTTTAAAGTTCTTAAGTAATCATATGAGGCTGCATCGCAATTTTTCCATAAATAAACAGAATAAATTAATACGTTTGTTATAGGCTACTGTATAAGTTAGGCTGTTTTGTATTTTGTTTTGTATTCGCACTTGTGCTCCTAAATACATTTTCCAGTTCGCACACATCTATTTTTAGTCGCAAATGCGAGTGAAATGCTCGCTCTGTCGAGCCCTGAAGTGCATTATAACAAAGTGCATTTTGCTTAAATATGTGCAACTTTAAGTGCTCTGATTAATTGTACACAAATTGTATTAATCTGGAAATTACCACAAGTCAACATTTAACTTTCCAAGGGTACAGTCTGAGCTCACACAAGCACAAAATCTTCTTATTATTATTCTTAACTTCTTATTAAATCTTCTTATAATTCTTTTTTGTGACACCATGTACTGCCATAACATATTTCACTATGAAATCACTTAAATGCTACATCTTGCTTTAACATTTTCCATGAGTTTTTTGAAACTCGCGGGCGCCGCTGCGCCCCCTAATGGCTGGGCGGAGTATCGATACTTAGGGCTAGAATATCGATACTGTATCTTTTTTTATTATATCGGTATGTATCTAAGAATCGATATTTTGAGCACACCCCTAATGTACACTACTGTTCAAAAGTTTAGGATTGAGAATAGAATATAATGAAAATACTTTTGTTCTGCAAGCATGCATTAAAAATGTATCAAAAAATACAGTAAACACATTTCTAATGTTAAAAAAGTTACAAAATAGTTACAAACAAAGGGTTTTTTTTCTGTTCATCAAAGAATCCTGAAATAAAGTATCATGGTTTCCACCAAAATATTTCACAGCACAACTGTTTTCTAAATTGATAATATTAAATATTTAAATAATTAGTTTATTAATGAGGTTGTTTAATTGGTTAATTAATTAGAATGATTTCTGAATGACACTCAATGCCATCACAGGAATAAATTGCACTTTAGAATATATTAAAATAGAAAACATTTATTTTAAATTGCAATATTTCACAATATATCTGGTTTTACTGTATTTTTAACAAATGAATGCAGCCTTGGTTCTTTCAAAATCATTAAAAATCCTATCAACCCCTATCTATTTTTTATTTTTTTTATTTAATATATCTCATCAGAATACTTTTAAATGGTTTTCAATGGAGAAAGGTGTGGCGTTTTTTTGTCATGGTGTAGTAACAGCATCTTCCAGCAGGGGTTGATGGGGGGCCGAGCTAACCAGCAAAACCTTGACCCCTTGGATCCACAACATTCCCTCTCTCTCTTGTCTTCGGCAGTATAGCAGCCCACCTCAACAGCCTTCATTCAGTTATGCTCGTTTCAGGCATTGAAGAAGGAAAAAATACAAGCCCTTTCTTTTTATTCTCCTGCTACCTCTGTATTAATGGCAGTGGAGTGCTTGTGATCTCTGTAAGCCATTTATTAAAAAGATGTATATGACCCAATTTGTCTCATCACCGATTTTCATAACTTCATTATGTATCTGCTCTATCCTGACGGCAGCGCCTCAGAGGGAAACTCACCTTATTTATTGTCTTCATCCTCCAAGAGGGGGAAATGGTTATTGCTTTATTTCCATTGGATATTTCAATTTGAATAGGACGAGAAGCTGCAATGATGATAGAGGGAGAGTGAAAGAGAAAGAGAGAGAGAGAGAGAGAAAGGCAGCATTGTAATTTGACATTACAGATGATATCTCTCTCGCTCTCTCTTTTTTTCTCTCAGGGTCTAATTGTGGATACAGTGCCTTTGAAAGGTATTGCCTTGTTAGCAGAATCGTAATAGGAGAGGGTGAAGGATCATATGTGTTCAATACTGTTTTGTTGTGTTGCGATTTGCCTGTAAGAAAGGTTGCGAGACCCCAGACTGCAGGATATGCACAAACAGAGTATCAGCAGAAACACGCTGTATGAAAGTATACAGCACCTTGGATAAATGAGAATAATGCTCTCAGTACAACATTAACTTCTCATACCCACCCCGACAAGGAGATGCCTCTCTGGGCCTGGCGTCGCTCGAATAAGCCCCTGGAGCTTAGCTTTCATCGTTATAGAGAACCGTCAATTCCTGGCGCTGGGCTTTTGAACAATGTCTTTTGAACATTGAACATTTGAGTGTCTTGTTCATCATGTTTATATTCATATAAAAGCAACATAACTGAAATTATATCACGTTTATCAGCAGCACAGCACATGGGTGAGAATAACGTTATTTCTGCCTTTGATCTCGTAGCTATCTGTTCTACTTCGAGAGGTCAGAACTGTCTGTCTTGACTGCTCTTATTTCACTCCTCTCCTCACTGTAGCTACCTACTCTCACCTACACTTCAGACGAGGCGCATCTCAAACAAGCCTAATAATAGCTGTCATTGCCACTGAGCCACGTAATGCATTTTCTTTAACCGATTTCTGAGGGAAACAGCATGAAACTTGCGCGTTCGTTCATATTCTACATCTGCTTAACTGTCGATATAGTTCGCATAATCATCGGTAAAGTGTATTCTGAGATCTGAGGACTTATATCACTGTATTAGTTAACTGAGGCCCATTATGTCGTTGGGGAATCCTGGAGTGTGGCGTATGAGGGGAACCCCAGTATTACAGCACAGCGTCACACAAGCCATGATACAAAGTTACAGAAACTAAGCAACTGAAAGCAATATATGTCTTCCTCAGATGTAATGTTAGTTCTGTACTTCAGCGTTGGGTAAAAGAGCATTATAATCTCCTTTGTGTTAGAGAAAGCTGCTAACATGTAGGCTACGGGAAACAGAGAAGATGTTGAATTAATCAGCGTTTCCACATGTTTATACTGGCCCCAATAATCAAAACTTCTACTTAGCGCTTGCTCCATTTCTGCAAATCAGTTTTTGTAAATTAATGACTTGATCCACATACGGCCTTCATCACAGCCGCTTGCGCCACCTGCTGGTGAGCGGCGGACATCAGCTGGAGATCATGCATCGGTGCTCTACTGCTATTCCTGCGGGTCCCGGATGTGCAACGCTGAATTTTCTGCCGAATTTTAACCACTGAATTTGTGGCAGCGAATTTGGAAAGTGAAATAAAATGACCGAAATTTTCCTGTCGAATATTATAAATCGTATTTTTAAACGGACTGAATATTTTGGAAGTGAATTAAGGAAGGTGAATATGAATTATTGAATTTTTAATTATGAAAATGTGTGTGAAATATTTTGAATTGGAATATTCACAGCTTAAATAAACAACTATGGCTGTGTCCAAATTCAGGGTCTGCATCCTCCTTAGGATCCTTCCTACCCGGTTGAAGGAGGAGGGATCCTCCGAAGTCCGCAAAACCCGGAAGTCGGTGTTTGTGAATTTGGACAGCCTACCCTTCTTTCAGTTCCCTCCCTTACCCGTTGCTCATATCCTGTCGCCTAGCAACCGTGACAGCGCCAAGCAAGAGGCGGGAAAATGGACAAACAAAGAGTTATTCTCCTCATTTTAATTATTTTGGAAGAAATAAAGCAATTAAATTAAATACTTTCTTTGCTCGTTGTCGGAGAGTTTTTTTATATCAGACTACAAGACAGTCACATCCAGGTAAGCCATTATAGCCTATTTTTATTTGTTTTTAAGTATTCTACTAATTTCTCCTACAAATTCATTGAGCCGAAGCATAAACTTTAGCTTGTTTTGTCAGAGAAACTCCTCTCCCACTCCGCTACCGCTCGCTTCGTCCGCCATTACGCTCTGCCGAAAAGAATTATGGGATAGGTAGGACGGGAAAGGATCCACCACACCCATCCTTCCAATTCGGGGAAAAGGAGGACGTATTTGTGGGCCGCATTTGAAGGATCCTACGAATTTGGACAGCCTTCGTCGCGGCGCTGTGACGTAACATCCTTCAAATGAGTACTCCGAAGGATGCAGACCCTGAATTTGGACACAGCCGATGTTACATTTCAGGACCTAAAAATGCAAGCCCTGGAAATATAAGGCATTAAAATGCAAGCACTGTTAATTGCAATGCATTTTTTTTTTCGATTTGTGGAATTCAGCATGCTTTATGTTTCAAAAACTATTGTCATTATTCTGCTTCCATAAATAAACACTTTTACTGTGGCATTTTACTCAAAACATCAATACAAGTAAACTAACGTAAATGTATTTTGTTCCTGTCCTTGCCTTGTGTTTCTAATTTCTATTTACATATGAATTAATGTGAAATACATAGAAATAAACTGCTAGTATATTGTCCTTTTTTTCTGTTTGTTTAGATTGTAGCTGACAATGTGGTATTTAAAAGTTTAAAGCTGTCCTACTAACTTTTCCCACTTTAAAGTAATATAAAGTCAAATAAAATATATATAACAAATAAATAAATAAAACGAAGTAATCCTCTTTTTCTAGAAGTGAACTCCTCAAAATTAAATTAAATTAATAATTGTCTCTTTTTTTTACCACTGTTTTGTTAAGAGTGTCAATAGAGAACAGTCATAAAATGTCAACATTATCTTGATTTTATAAAGTAAACCACTAATTGAAAAGTATATTTTTGTAGAAATATCTAGAGCTACTGAACAGTTTCATGACCTTTTACAGGGCTAGTAATGTCAAACAATAAATCTGTCAGCCCTGTTACTTAATAGAAGAATATTTACAAAATTGTACTTTAATAATCTCTAAATCAGAAAATGCATCTGAAACAATCAGACATGAACGACAAAATACACACAAAGATGAAGAACTCTTTGTCTTTAAGTTTTTCTTTTCTCCTCTCAGTCGTCCTGTTTGATTTTGTCTTTCAGATAGATCCCTCAGTTGATAGCATTGTCCTCTGTTCTAAATTTAGCCATTAGAAAGTCAAGCTAGAGAGTGAAACGCTCACCCACCAGGCTTTCCTATTTCTGTCCGCACGTCCTCGGACAGAGTTATCATGATCAGGCTTATTAGACTCTGTCCGGGGTCTGGGTGGTCCACTGGTTTACCTGCGATTGCTGCTGGGCGTACATGCAGCTCTCGTAGGGGAAGTACAGGGGTCATGTGACAGGATATCAGACTCAGTGTTTTGTCTCTGGTGTTCTTCAGGTGGGCTGCTCCAATGGAGGTGAACGGCCTGCTGGAGTTCTACACGCTGTACCAGTCTGCTTTAGGAGAAGAGCAGGCCGTCGTCTATAACAGCTCTGAGCTTTTTGAGGATTATACAGTGCGGAACCTCGTCCCTGGATCAACCTACCTGTTTCAGATAGCAGTGCGTTCCTGCTCACTCTTTCACCATACACACATCTAAATGAGAAAAGCAGAATATCATGTAATTGTGACTTTCAGTTCATTTTGTCTTTTAGTAAAGTTATTAGAATGAGGCTTTAAATAGGCATATTGAATTTTGCATAAAATGAACATTGTCACTTCAGCACACTAACTTTAAACTTTCATTACTCACTGATTCAGACCTTTAAACATATCATACCAAAAACTTTCATTTTCATTTTGTATCATTTATCATTAATAACTTTATCAAAAATCATTTTGAAAACGTTATTAATGTATTATTTATATGCCAAAGAAACTAATAATCTTTTACATTTTTACAGAATACTACCTGTTTTTGTTATTGTTTTATTTGTATTTTCTCATCTTATATCACTTATATTTTCTTTGAATTATTATTTTTTGCTTTACCTAAATGTGGTTGTGCTATATTTGTCTGTTTGTCTGTTTTTATTAAAAATGATTGCACAATATAGAAGTCATTTTGAAGTGTGCTAATTTTTTCATATTTTCTATGCTTATTTTTGGGGAAAAAATGCTGCGTATACATTCTAAAAAGAATTAAGATTTGAACGGTAATATGGGTTAAAATCAGCATACAGACACAAAACTTTCTTACTGCTTGTTACTTAAATTTTTCACTGATTTGGATCTGATATCATAGCAATATAATCAACTTTGTAGATGTAATAATCATTTAAATTATTAGAGAATATAAAAATAAGTTTTGCTTGTGTATTTATGTGGTATTTACTATAAATACATAGCAAGACTAGACTGGATCTGCAGAATTTTTTCACATTTTTTAGGGCTGATTTTAAGGGAATGATAAATGTGATAAATGGAGCTGAGAGTATTACAGTCTTCTAATTCATCATCTAATTAACCAAATAAAAAAATACACTTACAAGGAAGAAGATATGTATAACTATTGCAGAGCTGTTTTCATTTTAAATCTTTTTAAAGTTTATGTTTTATGTTTGACTGATGATGCCACCTGAAGTTTGTCTTTTGACCTGCAGGCTTGCACGGGAGGTGGATGCACACTCAGTGACCCCAGCGTCGCCCACACTGAGGAGAGTTCACCAGAGGAAGTGCCTGCCCCCAACATCTTGTCACTCTCCCCACATTCCCTCAATGTGTCCTGGACCCCCCCTCGCAAGCCCAACGGTGAGTGGGGTTAAAACTAGTGCCCGGCAAAGGTGAATTCATATTCCAAATGGCCGTTTAGTTAAGGGTGCTTCATGTTTAATGATGGGTTAGCACATAGAGAAGGGGACAGGAAAAGAGGAGCACTTTGTGTGGCGGTGTGACTGGGAGCGTGTGAGAGAGCGAAACAGAGGAAAGGAGGGTGCTGCGTTTTAAGTGGATGAAAAGTGCTCCCTTTTGACTGATGCTGTGAACTGCAGCTTTAGCAGCGGTGCAGCAGCAGGTTCATTCACTCAGCCTGAGCACCGGATGGGGTCACCACTGCGGCCCCTGCGTTTGAGAGCAGATGCAGATTAGGAGAAGTGCTTCTGGAATTCAATTCTTTACTTTTTGCATTTTGGTGAACATTAATTTCCATGCAATTAACATCTACTGTATTTAAGTATGCATTTATAAGTATGTATATACATTGTTGTTTTATATAAAGAAAAACATTAGTTTACACAGTACAGAAAATGTTAAATAAATTATTTGCTATTTTTTGTGTATTCATAAGGGTTATTTAGTGAACTTAATATTTTTAGATAGATAGATAGATAGATAGATAGATAGATAGATAGATAGATAGATAGATAGATAGATAGATGTTTATTACCTATTATTATTAAATTAATATGCTTCATTATACCTATTAATCGTGTGAAGATATAAACTGTAATTTTAGTCCAATTGAATCCAAAGAAATTGTACAATAAATTATAAATGTACAGTAATAAATTCTATATATATATATATATATATATATATATATATATATATATATATATATATATATATATATATTATATTTATATTATGAAGCATGATTAAGTAAGGCACAATTAATTGAACACTGCAGATTATGTAGTTAAATTATTTATTTAATTAATAATTATTTTTTTGAAGGCACAATTGATTGAACACTGCAGATTATGTAGTTAAATTATTTATTTAATTAATTATTTTTTTACATTGTATATTTTGAGGAGTTTTCAAAGCTTTCCACATTTTCAAGTACGGAATTAAAAAGTAAAATAATTATTTTAAATAAAAACTTGATCTTGTCTGAATGTTTAATGCTAAATGTTAAAATAAACATTTTAATGACATGCTATTTTTTAAAAACACAGAATTAATGTGCACTTAATTAATTACACAATCTGAAAAGTATGGATCAAATCTCCTTTTGGCAATGATTATAGAAAACACACAGCTTTTATTATTTTATGTATTTTCCATCTCAAAACCTAGTCAGTGTATTATTATGAAATTGTTTCAAATTAAATTTTAAATAAATGCACAATAAAAATGCATTTTTGCATATTTCAGATATTATAATAAATATATTTGTGCATTTTTAGGCTTAGTTAAAGCTCGATGTAATTGTTTCATATTATTTCGCTGTGCACTGGGCCAGGCTGAGTTGTCCTTCTTAAACCTTTTAACTGACCGGTCCATCTTGAGGGGTCCCGTGAGCAGCTATAAAGAGAGCAGGAGCAGTATACGGCTGTGTTTACATGTTTTACAGCACTCTTTCCCTAATGGTCGGCTTTAACAGAGGGCTTTAAACAAAATGGCCAGTTTACATCAGGGCATGTGAGGAAATCAGTGGAGCAAACAGTGTTTGGGTATAAAAACGTGTCTTGGAATAAGGGTTTGTGATGGAAGGAGAATTTTAGCCTTCATAGCAGAATTACAGTGAATGCTGCATGTTCTTTTTGATTTTTAGCTATTAATGAATTTCTATTCATTTTATTTTGGTTGATGTTTAGGTTACGTCCTTAAAGGCGATGTATGTTTGACTGTAGTCAACAATAATTTTGGTACTTTAGAGACTTGCGAGAGGTTTACATGTCTAGCACAACCTGTATTCCCATGTACGCAATCACACAGCTATCGCCCATATGCTAAACGTGTATTAATTTCCTCCTCACAGGTGTGATTAGCAGCTATGGTCTTTGGATGGATGGCACGCTGGTGCAGAATTCATCCCTTATGGGCTTCGAGGTCGGTGATCTGTCCCCATGGAGCCTCCACAGCTTCCGTGTGCAGGCCTGCACGGCTCAGGGCTGCGCTCTGGGGCCCCTGGTGAGAGTCCACCACATTTACATTATGTTAATGCCTCCTCTGCGTGTCAGATGGCAGCTCAACATCATAAAGGTGATCGATTCACTCTGTTCAATAAAGCACCTTCTGCTCACGCTTGACATTTGGTATAAATGCCACTCTGGGCTGGTTACTGCTTTGATGGGCCATATTTGGGCATTTTTCCAATATGTGTGCAATATTTAGTCAAATGGCCAGTTCTGCAGACACAGCAAAAGTTGGAGTAAGCAGCGAGAGGTTGAGTGGCTGTGGTGTCAGGGTAAGAAGTATCTGATCATTTAGTGGACAGATGGTGGGAAAAAAAAGTGCAGTTTGTGAATTTTATTTTTAATTCCTGTTGTGTTTTTTACTAAAATAATGCCTTTTAACACTGTTGCAAAGTATGGATTTTAAGTGAGTTTAATATAAAATTTCAGTTCAGACAGTGTGAATTGTGGCTTCAACCTACACTACTATTTCAGTTATGGAATGTCTCTTTTGCTTATTAAGGCTGCACTTGATCGAATGTACAGTAAAAAGAAATCACAAAAGTAAAATATTATTAACATTTAAAATAGCATTTTTCTATTTTTTTCAGCATTTTTGTTTTGTAACAATGTGAAAGTCTTTGCTGTTACTTTTGATCAATTGAATGTATCTTTGCTGAATAAAATTATTCATTTAATTTAAAACAACAACAAAAATGTTACTGATCCCAAACCTTTGAACAGTTTATTTTTTCAAGTAAATGGCAATATTCGTTTCGTTTCACATGGACTATTGTAATGTCAGTAGAAAAACTAAATTACTTCATACAGAGATCTAATTATTACATTTTGATTGAACAAAGACAAACCATTTTTGACTAACATGCACTGATGAATAGAAACTAAAAAGGGTCACTTTATAATAATGCATTTCATAGATATAATATTTGTACTAAATTTGCTTAAATGTTCCTAAGCTATGTTGCTTTATATTGCTATGCTGCTAATCTTCAGGTACTTGTGTGTGTGTTTTTGTTTTATATACCGGTGGGGACTTAAACCTGAATACACACAGATTCATGGGGACTTGTGTCACGGTGGGGACTTAAATTGAGGTCCCCATAGGTAAACAAGCATATAAATCACACAGAATGAAGTTTTTTGAAAATCTAAAAATGCAAAAAGTCTCCTGTGAGGGCTAAGTTTAGGTGTTGGGCAATAGAATATACGGTCTGTACAGTAGAAAAACCATTACGCCTATGGAAGTCCCCACAAGGATAGTGAAACAAGTGTGTGTGTATGACTGGGTATCACATGTGTATTCATGTGTGAGTGGTTTTAATTGGACATCAGTGCTTAATTTCGTTCCAGCTCATGTGTCATGTTTTGGGATGACAATAAAATCCTTGAAATACTTAAAAACATCCTTGAATCCTTTAGATTTCATGCTGACTTTGAGTAAAACTAAATGCTTAATTCTTTCTTTCTGTTGTCAGGTGGAAGGCAGGACTTCAGAAATGCCTCCTGCTGGTCACGTGACCCTGTATGTCCTCAGCGAGACTCCATATTCAGTGCGAGCCAAGTGGGAGGCCCCAGCTAAAGCCAACGGCAACCTGACCTACACAGTCCTCTTCACCGGGCCAGGTAAATCAAACTTAACCGCTCCCTTCACCCCTCCACATCCCCCCTCAGTTCCTTCGAGTAAACGCAACACTGCCTCCCTGCATGCTGCCTCTGCGCCTTTTATTGACTTCTACTGTTTTCCCTTTGTTTGTTTACAAACAAAAATGCTGAGAGGTCAGCGAACCTTAGCACGCCCTGCTTGCGCAGTAATGGGCTTAAATGAATTGTTGTCTGCCTCCATTTTGCTCAGGCTGGGTGCTAGGTGCTATTGTGGGCCAGAAGGGCTGCAGGAAGACACCCGCGCTCTTCTCCTCTCATTCTTCACAGGATGAGAGCGGACAGGTTTGTTAAAAAGCGTAATGGCACGCTCAAAAGGAATCTCCCACTGCTTGCTGCCCTGATCTCTGCTGGAGCTTCCCTTATGCTGGTTAGAGGATAAACGTTTGCCGTAATGAGAGGGTGAGGGGTGCAAACACACGTTCTCTTTGTGAATCTGTCAAGCTCATGAATCAGGTTCTATGGAGGTATGGAAATGCAGATGTGAATGCTTGTCAAACACATTACAAGTGTGAAGTCACATTGTACAGTACATACTTAACATGCATTCTTAATGTCTATGTTATTAGATGTATATAGCTTTACTGGGTCCATTATCTAATGGTTAGTACATGTTGAGCTGTGGTGCTTGTGCAAGTAATGCAAGTTCGAATCCAGCTTACAACATTTCCAAATCCAGTTAAAGTAGCAAAAGGCCATAAATATACATTAACATTTAAAAGTTTGGGGTCAGTTAAATAGTTGAATACTTTTCTTCAGCACAGATGCATTAAAAGGATCCAAAGTAAATATAATTTCTGTATAAATTTTGTTCTTTTGAACTTTGTATTCTTCAAAGAATCCTGAGAAAGAATCTTGGTTTCTACAAAATATTAAGTAGCACAACCGTTTTCAGCATAGATAATAATAAGGAATACTTCTTGAGCATGAAATCTCAGGATATTAATGATTTCTGAAGGATTATGTGACACTGAAGACTGGAGTAATGTTTGCTGAAAATTCAGCTGCGTCCTGAGAACGCTAGGGGAATGCCTCCAGCGTGAGCGGCTCTGAATATTGTGTGTAACCCATCCAAAGGATGGGCGAGACGTCACGGACGGGGTGACGTAATGACCAGCTGGTATAAAAGCACTGCGGTGAAACCGGCATCAACTTTTTGTCATTCACCAAGCGCTCTGTGTGATTGTCTATCAATCTGTTGTGAGTCTTATTTGGTGTTGTTTGTCCATCTTATAAGCTCCATAAATGCCAATGAGACATTATAAGGGTGAGAGCAGCGTGCAATACAAGCTGTGTGTCCCTCCCTGCAAACGTTACATCACTGCAGGTGATACACACAGCTTGTGTGCGTTCTGCTTGGGAGCTGTCCGCATTGCGATCTCCTTCCAATGCACGTGCTTCGCTCCCGGAAGGCTCTCTTTAATGAGAGGGGAGCCTTCACCAGCGTTCCCCGCGGTGCTGGTCGGCGTTGACGCTCGTGGGGTTCGCAAGTGGATCTGTGGGAGGGAATGGAGACGGGCGAGTCCTTATCTCCTTCCCCACCCATCAGATTCGGCAGCCGTTCTCCGGGATCGGAAGCCCGCTTTCTGCGAGCGAAGCGTTCACCTCCAAGACGGAGCCTGCCATTTTTCCCCAATCTCCACACCGAGGTGTCGAGATCGAGGGCAATATCTTTCGGCCCGCATCTTCATCCCCTCTTCAGATTACTACAGTAATGTGGGGGGATTGAATGATTGCAATTATAGAGCGATGCCTCGGGTGGAACAGACGCTCGTGAGCTATCTGTCCCCTGGTGTTGCGTCGTCTCTAAAGGCTCCGTCCTTGCCTTCCATGCCTTTGCGTACAACCTCAACGCTGGTAGGCAAGGGGTACGCAGCGGCAGGTCAGGCTGGCGGGTGCCTGCACACTATGTCAGCGTTGCAGGCATACCAGGCTGACCTACTTAAAGAGCTGGATGAGCGCGAGGCCATGAGCTCCAATGATAGCACGGAGCTCAGGAGAACCGCTGATTTGGCTCTCCGCGCCACCAAGGAGACCACCCGTGCTATTGGGCGGTCTATGGCAGCCATGGTGGCAGCGGAGAGGCATATGTGGTTGACCCTGTCTGACATTAAAGATAAAGACAGGGTCTTCCTATTGGACGCCCCGCTTGCGCCTTCTGGCCTGTTCGGCGACGCCGTCGATGCCGTCGTCCACAGGTACCAGGAGGCCCATAAACAAGCAGCAGCATTTCAGCAGTTCCTGCCTTGCCGCTCTTCAGTTCAGGCGGCTGATGGATGGGAGCAGCCCCAACCGCGTGCCAGCTCCTCGTGCAGGGAGGCACCGAGATGGAGCGTCACCACTCGCGCTCCTCCGAGTCGGGACCGAGGTGACCTGCGGGCCGTGCTTCAGGCCAAGAAGGCTTCGAAGAAGCCCTGATGCCCATGGCCCAGGGCTTATGAGGGTAGCCCCCACTTGAAGGGAATGGTTTTCACCGCGGTTCCCAGTGCCTGTTCCTCGCCAGTGCCCTCAGGAGGTCGGTCTGCCAACCCTGGTGCTCCAGGGCGCAGTGATCTCCAGCGAGCATACATCTCAGTTTTTTCCGCCCGGAAGCACGGGACTGAGATGCTCGCCACCCCTTCGGGGGTCTCTAGAGCAGCTAGCTGCTCTGATTACACCAGAGGCCAGTCTCGAGAGACTGGTTCCCTTAATAGACATTTTAGCAGCACGGAAACTACTGCCAAATGTGTCTCAGTTGGTCCTGCACACTGTAGAGAGAGGCTACAGAATCCAGTTTTTGGCCTCGATATGCGGGCCACTCCAGGCTCTTCCATCCTCTCGCCCTAGATGTGCTCCGCAGGGATACACACTGAGCAGGCACTTGGAAGTCTGGCGGCGTGGGTATCTCGTTCCCCTAGCGTTCTCAGGACGCAGCTCGAGTTCCTGAAGAGGAATGCCTCAGGTTACGTATGTAACCCTAGTTCCTCGAGGTCATACTTCCAGCATCCCTGGCAGCGCTTGCTTCATTCCTGAAGCTGATGCCGGTTTCACCGCACGTGCTTTTATACCAGCTGGTCATTACGTCACCCCGTCTGTGACGTCTCACCCATCCTTTGGATAGATTGCACACGATATTCAGAGCCACTCACGCTGGAGGCGTTCCCCTAGCTTTCTCAGGATGCAGCGTCTCGTTCCCTCGAGGAGCTAGGGTTACATACGTAACCTAAGGCGTTTTCCTATCACAGAAATAAATTACATTTTAACATGTATTCAAAAAATTGTAAATCGTAATAATATTCCACATTATTACTGTTTTTTTTTCCCTGTATTTTTGATCGAATAGTCCTGCATTGGTGAGCTGAAGTGAGTTCATTTAAAAACATTTTAAAAATCATACTAACCACATACTTTTGAATGGCAGTGTATATAAAAAAGAGCACACAACTAAACCTTTTTCCTTTATTGCTCTATAGGGCTGATTTTATCTATTTTTAAGATTAAATTTGCATTCATATACTGTCAGTACGTGAATGAATTGAGTGTAATGCTGAACCCTGTGTCCCCCGTTCTTTCTTTCACATATCCTGCTGGTAGGCATCCAAAACTCTGTGTATTCCTGGTCAAAGTCCAGCCAGTCTCAGATGAAAAGACTGACCTGCACCTCTATGTGTCAGCACTTCTTTTTGTCTGCCAGGCCAATAGAATAGATTGTCTCTCTCCATTAATCAAGAGTTCATCTGTACATTTTACAGATTCTACACATTTAATCCTGCCAACAGACCTGTGTGTGCGTGTTACAGTATGTGTGTTTCACTACAGCCTACCCTAAATTAATACATTGACATTTTTATACTGCATAATCATCTGTGATCAGCAAATTATAACCCATAATGTGCTTGTTTGTGAAAAAAAATACCAAAACAGAGGTTGATTCACAGACCACCATATTACTCCGTCAGCGTCTAATTAAGCTGAGCTCACCTGATCGTTAATATCAGCGAGAGATTGCTTACAAAGCAATCAGCCAGCCACTTTGATGGACGCAGTCCTTACTGTGTATACACTTCTGCTGTTAGTCTGGATAAATAAGAATCAAATTTGTCAGAGATTTGCCATTCAGCTGTCGTTTTTTTCTGTGTGTCATTGATTTATATACTGCTGAATATGTAACTTAATATACCAGCTGTTTGCTGTAGATACTCTCGGGTTGAAGGTTAATGTATTATTATTATTATGAATGTTTCTATTGAAATAACTTAATTTTATTTAAACTCACAGTGAGCTCACAGTGACTTAGAACTGATTAAGACAGTTGTGTTTTCCGATATGATTTTTTTTTTTTTGGATGAAAATGTAAATTTTGTCATCATGTACTAACCGTCATGTCATTCCAAACTTGTATGCATTTCTTTCTTATGTTGAACATAAAAGATATTTTGAAGAATACTGGTAATCAAACAGTTGTTGGTCTCCATTGACTTCCACAGTATTTATTTCCCTTCTTCAAAATTCTTCAAAATATCTTCTTTTGTGTTCAACATAACAAAGAAACTTATTTGGAATAACAGGAGGGTGAGAGAATGATGACAACATTTTCATTTTGAGATGAAATATTCCTTTAATGCAGTGTTTTATGATCAGGCACAATTAATTAAACTCAGAACAAAATATTGTAAAGAACTTAATTGGTTAATGGCACATAAAGTATGAAGACATTTTCAAACAAGCTACTTTAAACTGTATCTTATACTTGAATAGATGGCAACTTTGATGGACACAGGCCTTACTTTGTCTACTTCTGCTTCTCATATGAATAAGTAACCATTGCCATTCATACATTGTTTTCTTTCACTGTATCATTGAGTTGTATACTGCTGAATCTGTAACTTAATATACCAGCAGTTTTCTATGGATCCTCTTAGCTTGCAGGCCAATCTGAGGTAGTGTGTAGCCCAGTCAGACTTAAAAGTAGCTATCTTTCAAGCAGGACGAGCATCTTACGGACTCAAGATTGTAATCTCCCAGTACAAGCAGATGGAAGTGACCTCTCACAAAGGCAGCCACGTCCCCCCTCTCATAGAGCAAGAGCTTTGAAGTATTCTTCTGAGCAGAGAGAGCAAGATTATGATGTGCAGGGGGATTGATTTGAGAGAGCGAGATCACTGCCAGTGGACTCTTCCAACCAAACTCCTGCTTTCCCTTTGCCTTGCCGCGCGCACATTTGTTGTTGCTGTTTTCACAACGCTACCTCTGATGGAGATGATAGCTTACGTTGAGTGTGAAGTAGTATTTTTATGCTTTTTCTTTGCTTCTTTGATTATATCATTGGCTCCAGAGGGTTCAGCACTATTTATTTTTGTATTATTGTGGAGTGTGTTATTCGAGAAGGGAGGGTTTGTTCGCGCCAGGCTATCAGGGTCAGATCCACAGGCGTTTCACTCTCTCTCGCTCTCTGTCTTTTGTGCCAGGAGAGAAGTTTAAGCGATTTCTCCCAGTGGATTGCTGGAGAATTTATCGGCGGGTGGCTGGCTATCACAGATTAAGGGAAATGTCGATCAGTAATGACCCCTCTACATGTTAGTATTGCAGTAAAGCCAAGCTTTTATGTCAAAAAAATCGGAGTGGGGGCTATTACACATGACAGGGGTGATCAAGGGACTGTGGACCGAGGCTAGCATTATTAAATATTGACTACTCTTGTGATTTATGTAGAGCTTCAGGGAAAAAGTGACTTTTTAACCGTTATATATTCTTTAGTCTCCAAACCCTTCCATTTATCTCTTCGTGGAAATAACGTGAGTGTTGGCTGCATATTTCTTACTCCCAGCTGAAAAAGGGGGGGAAAACTCTTGCCCTTAAAAAATTAGATGGATGCTGTTGTGGCAATTCATTTCAAAAACCGCCAAAAGCAGAAAAGGTAAATTGGAGGCAATTATAAGATTTGACTAAAAAAGGCTGAGCTAGTTGTAGATGACAGTGAATGATTCTTTGAGGGCATGGAGCTCAGATAAATTCATTAAGCATATTTATTTTTGCTTAAACAGGTAATTTTTACAAGTTCTGAGTGTGTTTTTCTTCTTCCACTTGCACAGTAATATAAAACGTCAGCTAAAGACTTAAGCGATGGAGGAGAGATACATTTGTAGGTTTCCAGTCATTGGAGCACTCCGTGCCTATTGATTTCTTTATGATGCTGCATTTCAAGCCCTTTAGATGGGGAAAAGTTGGAGGTTATGAACTCAGCTTGCGCACACGTCTCCCTTCTTCCTCTTCCCGTGAAGGTAGAAGTCTATCTGGTCCAGAGGAGAGGTGAGAACTTGGGGGAATTAATTCCCTTTTAATTTGCAAGCAGGGCCGTATATCCTGCGGTCGATTGCATTACAGTAAGTGGTGGTGGCTGGGGACTTGGAGGCTTGGCACTTGACCTCTTGGTTAATGTGCACACATGCATGGGTCTGACTGAAAGCATTACAGCCAATGAGTGGGAGTGTTGAGAGATGTGTTTGAATTTCTGTGATGTAATATGCTGTAAATTAAAATTATGGTGCCTTATCTTTAGCATGTACTGTTGCTAGAGTCGCGATGTAATGGAAACAGATCTTTTCTTCTGTATTGTCACACATCCAAGTGATTTATTCCTCTTTCACTTCTCTTTGAATGGAAACATTCACACAAAGTTATATTTAAATATCCGTTTTGGCAAGTATTTTTCTGGTAAACACAGTCGGTTCCCTTCCAGGAACTCGAGCTGCGTCGAAACGCTAGGGGAACGTCTTCAGCGTGACAGCGCTCTGAATCACATGTGTAATCTGTCCAATGGAAGGGCGAGACGTCACGGGCGGGTGACGTAATTGACCAGGAAGCATAAAAGCACGTGCGGTGGAACCGGCGTCAGCTTTTTGTCATTCAGCAACCGCTACTCTGTGTGTGTCTGTCGATCTGTGTTGTGGGTCTTATTTAGTGTTGTTTGTCCCTTACAATCACTTGAAATAAGCTCCACGATGCGTGCAAGCACTTGGGCGAGAGCAGATTGCATTACAGGCTGTATGTTCCTCCCTGCAAACGCTACATCACTGCTGGGGATACACACAGTCCGTGTGTGGTCTGCTTGAGAGCAGATCACGCACAGTCAGCTCTCGAGGGAAGGCTCTCTTTGAGGAGTAAGCTTTCACTAGCGGTCCTCGCGGTGCCGGTCCCGCTTCTGCCGCTGTGCTCGTGGGAATCGCACATGGAAACCCACTTCACATTCAAGGTCACGCAGCGATGTCTACGTGCCTTAGACATGTGGAGACGTTCTTGGTTCTCATCTCAGGGCCCGGTGCTGGGAGCTTCTGGTCGCCGCATAATGCTAGCGACGGACACATTCCTCACCGGTTGGGGAGCGATCATGAGTGGCCACCCTGCCCGCGGTCTGTGGAGTGGTCGCCATCTCACATGGCACATCAACTGCCTGGAGCTGCTGGTCGTGCTTCGAGCACTCAAACACTTTCTCCCAGACCTAAGAGATAACCATGTGTTGGTGCGCACTGACAACACAGCGGTGGTCTCTTACATTAACCACCAGGGAGGTCTGCGTTTGCGCCCCTTGTACAAGCTGGCGCACCAGATCCTTGTGTGGTCCCAGGGCAGACTTCGCTCGCTGAGAGCCGTCTACATTCCTGGGTATCTCAATATGAGAATGAGAATGAGCTTTATTGGCCAAGTATGTTTACACATACAAGGAATTTGTTGTAGTGACAGAAGCTCCACAGTGCAACGGAAAGACAGCAACAGGACAGGACACAGATAATAAAAGAATAACACCAATTAACCAAAAGGCAATGTACAAAGCAGCAAAAACGCAATATATAATATAGACAACTACATATGTATGTACAGGTCAAGTATGTGCGAATTAGAAATTAGAAAATAAAGATAAAATTAGTGAGTGTGGTGAATGGATAGTGTATTATAGTTGTTTCTTCCACGTTTATTGTTGAGTGTTCATGAGATGTATTGCCTGAGGGAAGAAACTGTTCCTGTGTCTGGTCGTTCTGGTGCACAGAGCTCTGTAGCATCGACCAGATGGTAACAGTTCAAAGAGGGAGTGTGCTGGGTGTGAGGGGTCCAGAGTGAGTTTACTAGCCCTTTTGCTCACTCTGGATAAGTACAGTTCTTGGAGAGTGGGGAGGGTTGTACCAATGATTCGCTCAGCAGTCCGGACTACCCTCTGTAGTCTTCTGAGGTCAGATTTGGTAGCTGAGCTGAACCAGAGAGTTATAGAAGTGCAGAGGATGGATTCAATGATGGCGGAGTAGAACTGTTTCAGCAGCTCCTGTGGCAGGTTGAACTTCCTCAGCTGCCGATGAAAGTACAACCTCTGCTGGGCCTTCCTGACAATGGAGTCTATGTGAATATCCCACTTCAGGTCCTGGGAGATGGTGGTGCCCAGGAATCTGAATGATTCCACTGCAGTCACAGTGCTGTTCATTATGGTGAGTGGGGGGAGAGCAGGGGGGTTTCTCCACTATCCTCTCCACAGTTTTGAACGTGTTAAGCTCCAGGTTGTTAAGACTGCACCAGACAGCCAGCTCCTTAACCTTCTGTCTGTAAGCAGACTCGTCACCGTCCTGGATGAGGCCGATCAGTGTGGTGTCGTATGCAAACTTCAGGAGCTTAACAGAGGTGTCTTTAGATGTGCAGTCGTTGGTGTAGAGGGAGAAGAGCAGTGGAGAGAGAACGCAGCCCTGAGGAGCTCCAGTGTTGATGTTACGAGTGCTGGATGTGAATTTACCAAGCTTTACTAGCTGCTGTCTGTCTGTCAGGAAGCTGTTGATCCACTGGCAGATGGAGGTGGGGACGGAGAGCTGGGTTAGTTTATTCTGAAGGGTTTCTGTGATGATGGTGTTGAAAGCGGAGCTGAAGTCCACAAACAGGATCCTCACATAAGTCCCTGGTCTGTCCAGATGCTGCAGGGCGAAGTGCAGTCCCATGTTGACTGCATCATCCACAGACCTGTTTGCTCTGTATGCAAACTGCAGGGGGTCCAGTAAGGGTCCAGTGATGTCCTTCAGATAAGCCAAAACCAGTCTTTCAAATGATTTCATGGCTACAGACGTTAGGGGCACAGGTCTGTAGTCATTAAGTCCAGTAATTTTGGGTTTCTTTGGGACGGGGATGATGGTGGAGCGTTTGAAGCATGAGGGGACTTCACACATCTCCAGTGATCTGTTGAAGATCTGTGTGGGCCTGGTGCGTTCCTTCTTTTGTTCTTCCTGAAGACCTGGCACACATCTTCTTCGCTGATTTGAATCGTAGGTGTGGGGGAGAGAGGGGTTGCTGGAGGTGTGAATGGTTGTGTGGAGAGGTGTTCAGGGCGGGTGTGGGGTGATCTTTCAAAACGACAAAAGAACTCGTTCAAGTCGTCTGCCAGGTGTTGATTCTCCACAGTGCTGGGGGATGGTGACTTGTAACTGGTGACATCCTTCATTCCTATCCACACTGAAGTAGGATCACTGGAAGATAATTTTTTCCTGAGCTTGTCAGAATAATTCCTCTTTGCCACTCTGATCTCCTTTTCCAGTGTGTATTTGGCCTGTTTGTACAAGACTTTATCCCCCTTTCTGTAAGCATCTTCTTTGGCCTGACGGAGCTGTCTGAGTTTTGCAGTGAACCATGGTTTGTCATTGTTGTAGATTAGATGAGTCCTGTTAGGAATGCACATATCCTCACAGAAACTGATATAAGATGTTACAGTCATCCAGATCGGTGGCAGCAGCTTCAAAAACAGACCAATCAGTGAGGTTGAAACAGGCTTGTAGATCCCGCTCTGTTTCATTAGTCCATCTTTTAACAGATCTTAATACAGGCTTTGCAGACTTAAGTTTCTGCCTGTAGGGCGGAATAAGATGAACCAAACAGTGATCAGAGAGTCCTAAAGCTGCTCGTGGAACCGAGTGATATGCGTCCTTTGTTGTGTAACAGTGATCCAGTATATTACTGTGTCTGGTGGGACATGTGATGTGCTGTCTGTATTTTGGCAGTTCGCGGGAGAGATTTGCTTTATTAAAGTCCCCGAGAATGATTAAAACAGAGTCCGGGTGTTGTTGCTCACTCTCTGTGATCAGATCAGCGAGTTTCTGTAAAGCTGTGCTCACGTGCACTTGCGGTGGAATGTAAACACTCACGAGAATGAACGAGCAGAACTCCCGCGGCGAATAGAACGGCTTGCAGTTAATGAAGAGCGTTTCTATATCTGAACAGCACATCTTCTTTAACACCATTACATCTGTACACCACCTCTCATTGATGTAAAAGCACGTCCTGCCGCCGCGCGATTTCCCTGTTGATTCTGCGTCCAGATCTGCTGTGATCAGCTGGTAATTAGGCAGATGTAGCACGCTGTCCGGTATGTCGCCATTCAGCCAGGTTTCCGTGAAACACAGAGCAGCAGAGTTAGAAAAATCCTTGGTTGTCCAGGAGAGCAGTTTTGTTGGGTAGAGAGCGGAGATTCGCCAGATGGATGCTAGGCAATGCCGTTCGAAATCCGCGCTGACGAAGCTTCACGAGCACTCCGGCTCTCTTCTCGTCTCGCCCTTCCATTGGACAGATTACACATGTGATTCAGAGCGCGGTCATGCTGAAGGCGTTCCCCTAGCGTTTCGATGCAGCTTGAGTTCCTGGAAGGGAACCAGGTTTACATACGTAACCTGAGACTTTATGTCTTAAGTGAACCGAAACAGCTGAGAAAGAAACCGGATGTGTGTTAGTATTAGGTACGTGCATTTGGCCTATAAATACCTGCAGTGAAGAACACTATTGTGTTATTTTACAATTAATTATTACATTTCTGCACCTGAATACTAGTGTTACTGACTTTATTAGTAACTTTACGTTGTGTTCATCTATGCTTGTAATTTGTGTAATCTTGTTTTATCACTGACTTTATTAGTTCAGCTAGTAGTTTTTGGTGTGATATAAAAGTACTTAAAGTAAGCTTTCAGTAATAAAATGAAAAGCAAACTTTTTTTGTTTGTTTATTTTTTGATCCGATCCGTGACACAAAATCCATACTATGATCCGAGCCGTGAGTTTTGTGATCCATTGCACCACTAATAAACTAATATTTGACTTACTTACAGTTGTATCTGTATATTAAAGGGATCATTTACATGAAAATGAACATTCCATCATTAATTACTCACCTTCAAGTCGTTCCAACTACCACGTTCAAGGCCCAGAAAGGTAGTAAGGACATTGTTAAAATAGTTAATTTGACATCAGTGCTTCAACTGTAATATTATGAAGCTACGAGAATACTTTTTGTGCACAAAGAAAATAAAAATAACGACTTTATTACAATTTCTTCTCTTTTGTGTCTGTCTCGGCCACGCGTTCACGAGAGTACCACAAACTATCCCTTTAAGTAGTAAAGGTAAACGATTTTAAAAGAAAAATTAAGACATTTACAGATGTCTGTGTGTGTCTTTAAGTCTTTTTTGGGTTGTGAATTTGTAATGCAAACACATTTCACTTTGGGAAATTTCCGAATCCTTTCATTGTGTTTTATTTTGATAATGCTTATTACAGCTAAGTATGCGAGCATCTTGGTTATTTTTAATGGATTTTCTTTGTTTCCTATTTTTAATACAGCTCTTTATAAGGCTTTTACCAGATTGACGATATGCTCACTCACTATTTTTTTTCTGCCATTATTTATAAAATTGTATTTCTATTTTTGCCGCTCTATTTTTTCTGTGGATCCAGCTTCCTGTGGGTTGAATCGATGTCTGGGGTGGCAGAGCAATCAATCCCCATTTCTGGATTAAGACCCAGACAGCCAAAGCCTGGGCTTCCCTGTGTCAGCAGGGTACTGCGGTTCACACACACACACACACACACACACACACACACACAGAGTAAAACAGAGTGTCCAGGGTCTTCTCAGTCTAAAAAGGGTCATTGTGCTTAAAAGGTATTTTTTTAAGAAAATACTGTTCCTCTAATTTTTTGGATAAGTTTGATCTGTGAACCAAATGGCCATGTATCATGCTGACACCTTGTTGTCGATGATCCAAGAAAATTGGATCTGTATTTAGGAGCTTATCGGCAAAGTGATCATCATCCAAGTTCCTGAAGATGTCCGCAGCTCACCATGGCTCTGATCCTTTGATGGGCCTTTATATAGATGTTAAATTGCGTCTCTGTGTGTTTCAGGTCAGAACTTCAGCAGTTTCGAAACGCCGGACACGGAGACGAGAGAGCTGCTCAGCACTGGTCAAGAGGGCCAGTGGGTGTCCATAGGAGGACTGCTGCCATATTCTAATTACACTGTGCTGGTGAAGGCCTGTAACAGTCAGGGCTGTGTGGAGAGCTGTCCCACCAGCATTTCTCTCCCACCAGGAGGTCAGTACCAAACACAGATTTCTGTAATAGAACACTATTTATATATGTGTTGTACACAGACTAGGTATACTGACACATGCCACACGTTGATTGTGTTCTTTATAGATTTGCGCAATATAGATTTGATCTGTTTTTATTTAATGTATTGTTTATTTGTTTAATTAATAAATTATTTTTTTATTTGGGGTGGAAGGGGTGCTTGCTTTATTGAATATAGATTGTAAAGATTGACACAGCTAGAAATTCTTAGGAAGAGAAGTCAGAAATGAAATCAAGCCGTACGTGAACCTGTCATTCAAATAAGAATGGCTTAACGTATCTACAGTGTGTCACAAGTATTGCACCATGTGTCTAGAAATATGGGCTTTTTTTGGGTGAAAAAAATAAAATGATTAGATAATGCAATAGGAATAGGTTGGAAGTTAAGAAATGTAAATGATTCTCAGAAATCTCTTAAACTCCACTGGCTGAAACATCAACATCTGCCAGAAAGCTGACAAGAATATGATTAGCGCAGTTAGTTGTAAATCAATATGCAGTAACTCACTGGGATTTTGTACACAGACTAAAATGATGCAATCACCTGCTATTGATTATTTCCTTCCAAAACGCTTCTTCATAAGTAAAATGTGTATTTTTTCGCATATACAATTTAGAAATGCTCTATTTCCATAATATTGCCATGTTCTTCATTAACAGACAGCCTGTAAACTTCAGCCCTGGCTCATCATATCTGACACAGAGCTACAGGCTCTCTGCTCTAATGTTTAATCACATGCCTCCACACGGGCAGAGAGCGAGCTGTTTGATCAGGCTGAATCTTCCAGGCCCCATAATGCTGCTTTGTACGGGGCCAGCAGGGAGACATTGGACATCTGCTGGCTGACAGAGAACAATGCCCGCTGCTGGTGATCTAAAGACATGCCATTTCCTGTCTATGGCAATGGCAGATAAGAGCGTATGCACACAAGAGTAGCCACTATAAGTTTATTGCCACACTAAGGAGCCACACTTTCCCACTGTTAAATTGTTGTTGATTTTAATTATGACTCTTATGGCTCCAGAATGTTCTTTTTTATTACCTTCTCAGGCAAATGAAAGGTAACAACTCATTGGTTAAATAGGTCTTGGTCCATCCTTCCTTTTACTTAATGGTGTGGGAACTTATTAAGCTGATTTATACAGAGAATGGCTGTTGGGAAGCATGTGACACACACTGGGTTATATGTGTTTAAGCGAAGGGTAAATTACCATGGAGGAGATAAAAAAAAAAAAGACAATTTACTGATTTCTGCCTTCCCAACCCCCCGTTGTGTTCAGTGGGAAGGAATGGTTGGAAAAGAGGGGTCAGTGGACCAGTGTTTCTTCAGATGAGGGTGGATATTCAGCGCAAATGATACATCTTTATAATTTTGTTTGATATTTTCCGTTCTTGTTTTTCCTCCTTCTTAAGGTCATTGCATTGAGTCCGAATTTTTTGTCTGAATTTTTCACACGTTAAAAAATAAATACGACCTCACGTTGTGTCAATCACATTTACACACTGCCTCCGAAACTTTCGTCCGTCATAAAAAAATTCGGATCAGGTTTGATTTTCTGTGTTTTCGCATCCGTAACAAGCATTTCGATAGGAAAGGATGATGAATACGAAAAAAATGGAAAAAAGCATACGAAAATTTCAGACTCGGTGTGCAAGGACCTTTACTCTCTTACTGCACATCATAACCAGGTGCAACATGACAAGTGATAAATGCTTCGACCTACACTGAAAAAAAAAATGGAATAGGATTCAATTGAAATTGTTAGTAAATATAACATTATGTTTTCAAGTAAAGGTTGCACAAAGCAAAGTGTTTCGAGTAAAAGTATTTTAGTATTTGTAAAATTTTCTTAACACCTATAAAAGTGCTATAATTTAGTAGGAAATAAATATATTTTTTAACATGATTACAATTCGTTTTTGAAGAATTAATGTGTGCACTGATAATATGATCAATAAACATTTCTGAACATAACCCAATGAGAGACAACAATTTACATGAAATATATTTTAATTCAATGTCATGAAAATGAATGAAAATGCACTTTTAAAAGATACGATTAAAAAAAAAATCTTTACGCCTTCATTTTAAATGTTTTTAAGCAAACACAACGGCTAAATGTGTGAACTATTATTTATTATATTTTATTTATTTATTGCTATTTTAGATCTTTCCATCCCAGTTAAAGCCACTCCAATAGTTATTTTAACTGAGAAATCATTAGACTCAGTTGTATCTCACATGTAAAAGATAATATGACCAGACCCATATTTGTTTTTGGCCAGATAAACTGTAAATTCCCCAGCTAGGACCCATGCATCCACAAACACACACACTTTCACACACACGCACATCTTTCCTGATCAAAGGGACTGGTGAGACGTGTCTTTTGACCTGATAACCACCTTTGCTTTGCTTGCTTTTGCTTTACGTTCTGTGACAATTATCATTCCGTCTGTACCTGAATGGAAGATCATTTTCCTGTAGGGAAAAGAAAATGAAGTTGCTGGAGCACGTTTCATGAACAAACATCAGCATTTGAAACCCCAGAGCTCCGCCGTTGTCTCATCTCTCACGGAGGTGAACGGAACGCTCATTCCCAGAGGAGTGTGTATGGATTGAGGATTGATTCGGGGGGAATGGGACATGGCCTTGCATGTTCTTAGATGATGAAGCTGACCTGTAAACGCCACTCCATGTTAATGCCCAGCCTTTAAATACAGACCAATCGCTCTCCAATGGCCCTGTTAAAAAACAGCAGCACACCCAAGTTAAAGTTCTGCGAAATTGTTCAAGTTCAACTCAAAGACACAAGAAGTATAAATTTTAAATACCACACGTTTCCCTCCACTTCTTTCAGTAGATCTTTTGGTTTGTCTTAGCTGAACTGAAGCCTTGTCTCAAACTGTCCTTGTTATATCAAAGAACAGACGGAGTAGAAGGCTTAGGATACAGAAGAAACATAAAAGTGCATAGTTTAAAATGATTAGTGACACTTTTGATATACCTGAGGAAGGAGGGAGGTGAAACAAAGGAAGCTTCATGCCGACTGTTTGATGAAATAAGGCTGTGAGGAATTAACTCTTTTGTCAATGGGGTGTCTTACTCTAGTTAGACTGTCCTTCTCATTGTCTCTCTCCATCTTTTTCTCTCTCTCTACAAACTTTAGGGAAGAAATCAAATGCTTTGAACATATTGTTCATTCCTCAGTGTGCAGAACATACAGGTTAACACCATTGTATTTTGGTACAGTAGTGTAGATGAGGACAAACGCAAGCATACGCTGTATAAAACCAGTTTTTCTAAGGATTTTTTTCTATGCTCACCTAAAAATAAGTAATAATACGTAACCATGGCAGCTGAAACATTTTTGCCACAATTGTGCTTTTAGTTCATTTATACACTTATTTACAGTACCAGTGTTAAATGTTTTAAACAGTTTCTGACCTGTTAGTTAAACATGATGCTCATTTTTATAAGTAGGTTAACATAGGTAACTTTCACTTTCTATGTATAGTTACCAATCAAACGTTTGCTGCCTGTAAGATTTTTTTGTTTTTGAAGAAGTCTCTTATGCTTACCAAGGTTGCATTGCAGTAAAAACTAAAATATTGTAAACTATATACTATATTTTAAAATGAAATTTATTTCTGCGATAGCAAAGCTGAAATTTCAGCATCATTACTCCAGTCTTCAGTGTCACATGATCCTTCAGAAATCATATTAATATGCTGATTGGTGTTCAAGAAACATTAATAACATTATAATCGATATTGCATTTTTTTTTTCTGTTTTAATATATTTGTGGAAACCATGATGTTTATATTGATTAATTATGCAGCACCATTTCTTTATTTTAATATTGCATTAGATTGAATTATTAGCTTTATAAAAATAAAACAATGATTAATGGAGTATATTTTACAAGAGGATACTACTTCAGTCTTTCATCTTCAAAATTTCACATTTAACAGTTATATTCGTTTTTTAAGTATAATCAACTTAATTTTTTTTTAATGTGATAACCTTTCTTGATAAACTCACAGTATGCCCACCTCTTCAGTCAGTGCTATACCACTGGTGCACTGTGTGTGTGTGTGTGTGTGTGTGTGCATGTGCGTGTGCGTGTGTTGGAGTTGGTGTTCAGGTCCAAACTATATGAAGTAGCATTGGCATCTCTGAGCTGTGGCAATCTGTAGGGACATGGTCCAGACCTGTCCATATGCTCATCATCATCATTATGTTTATGACTGGTTGGCCGAGCTTTGCGCTGCTTATTCCTGCCCAAAAGCCATAGCAGCAAAGGCAGATGGAGGAAAAGAGTGAAATGGCTTTTATCCCCAAGTCCGTCCAGCAAAGCCCTATCCACTCTTCTCAAAGCAGCAGCGTCCCTCTGCTGAGCTTTTTCTTGCCTAATACAAGCCACATGGACATTATGAAAATTGCAGCTTGGCAGTAAAACAAATTTTGGAGAGCTGACTTGAGTGATGAGACTGACCCCCGCTGAGCTCGAGTCACATCCCTGTTCCCGCATGCCAGCCTGTGTAGCGTAGGGTTCGGACGCCCGCATTGTCTCTTCCTTCTCCATTCAATCAGACTGTCACCCTGTCCTCTTAAATGACGCATGGGTATGTCAAGCTTTGAAAGTCCCACAACAGCTTGGCATATCCATACTCTTTATTGACATAATTGGCAGTTCCATCGCTCATCAATCAAAGTATTAACATCTTTTTTTCTTGCCATAGTGTCAATGAGTTGATCTCATTTAGTTTGTTCTCTACACCAGAGACCACGGAAAAAGGAATTCAGTCTCTCCCTCATAACCTTTTGTTTTGTTTGTTTGTTCTTTTAGCGCTTCGACCATCACAGGCATATTCAATTCTAATTCATATTCTATCGAGGCGATTCTATTTCAGCGCGGCCGAAATTACTTAAGTAATCAACAGTTATTGAGTTCTTGTGGCTGGACAAGAGGAGGGTTGATTGAGAATGAGACTTCACTTAGGGAAAGGACTTCACTTGCAGCATTGGAGTGCTGTATTATTGAGGCTGATGCTGACAAGATTGCTCCTCAGAATAGATGATTTTTGCCTGGAGTCCTCCCTAAGCACTAAGACAAGACCCAGAATCAAGATGTTTTCTTTCTTGATGGGTGAGATGTGTTCATGTGCTTCCAGGCAATTTTGTAATACAGTCTCAATGTCTTGGGGACAGAAATGTGCAAATCATGAGATCCACATTGCAGTTACTTATTGCTTGTTACATTTTTGTATTGTATTATTTATTTATTATATTATTATGTTTGACCATCAGTTTTTTATCTAACCATTTTTCATATAGAGCAATTCAATATTAATACTTAAAGTACTAATATTGTAAAACTCAGATATCTTTTTATTTTTTTAACCTCATGTGTGCATGAGGGTGGGTGTGTAAGTGCCCTGACCAGTGAGACTGTGTTGAGGATGGATGACTCTCGCTGTGAATAGAAGCCACAGCATTACCCGCGGGTTGATGGTGCGTTGGGCTAGAAGCGAGGCGAGGAGGCTCAGAAGGGGCCAGGAAGTCCTTGTAAATCAGAGGCGCAGAGAGCTGACCGCACCATTAGACAAGTGCCATTCACATTCTCCACCCGTCTCTTGACTCTCTCTTTAAAAACAGGAATTCTATCCCCCCTCTCTCTCTCTCTCTGTCTCTCTCTATCTCTCTCTGTGATATGCAAAGATTAAAGATGGTCTCATGATTCCTCACCGGCTGAATATTAAATCTTTAAAACAAAAGAGGAATGCACTGTATTGCATTTTCTGAAAAGAATGTATTTAAATTTCAGATTAATAAGTTAGTGTTTTTAAGCATTTTACATTTATTCCAAACTAACAACTCAAGGCGGTGACAATTTAAACAATATATTTTATTTGGGAACTTGTGTTCAATTATTCTTTTTAATAGTTAACTTTTTAACTATTTGTGAATTTTTTGGATCATCAGTCATCAAAGCTCGGCAAATGTTGGTCACAGACACAAAGATTTACTTTAAATCATAACCAGTTATATCCAATCATATCGCGATGAAGGCATTGCCTCCTCTCACGTGACTTTCCCCCGTTCATTCTCAGTTACCCCCCCCCACCAAACTCATGGCAATGGCACACTTTAGGGGGTCTGTTAAAACTCAGTGGGCTCAGGGGAGGCAAGAGAGACGTGTACCTGCTAGTGTCACTACTGGACAAAATTTCTTTAGAAAAACAAGTGTTTTATATACTTTTTAATGTTACATTTTGTAATATTGGCGTTGTTTTATTTTTGTACTATTTTGAGGCACTGCCTCCCTTGCCTCCTCGGAGGAAATGCCCCTGATATACATATATACTACCGTTCAAAAGTATATATGATAGTTCAAATCTGATATTCTGATAGTCCAAATGTCTATAAATAAAAAGCCTATTGTAGATGAAATATAATATCAGCCACTATTTGAAAAAAAAATCCTTAAAACTCTTCTGGAGAACCTCTCAGGGCATATAGTTGGTTGTGCTATTGTGAGTGCTTATTGTCCAGCATGTGATGTAGTATATACAGTATGGGCTTTTTCAAAGTCTCTCACCCCTAAAACACTCCCATCCCCAGCAGTGTTTCTACCCATGTTCCTTAGCATATGCTGCACTGTGCAGGTCTTTTCTCTGCTCCACTTCACCTCTGCATCCTCTCCACATACAGCTCCAGATGGCCTCCTGCCCCCCAGGCTGGCAGCTGCCACCCCCACCTCGCTGCAGGTGGCCTGGGTTGCTCCAGCGCGTCACAATGCTCCCGGACCTCTGCGCTACCGGCTCCAGATGAGGACTTCAGCTTCCCCGCAAGTTCACCAGTAAGCCATGAAGACCTTTTACAATGTACACATGCTCTTTTCCACACTACATACACATGTAGGTCATTGTTACTGCTGCAAACATGCAGTCATCAGTGAGCAATAGTTCTTTTGTGCTGAAAATACAAAATGATCTAAGGCAGTGACTTTGGATGCATCTATGAGTATTTGATCTAAAGAGAAGAAAGCAGTGGTTAGACTGTTGTAGAGCAGATGAACAGGAATATCAAATAGTAGGCCTAGACCAGGGCTGTCCTTATGAAAAAAATCTGCTTCTGTAAAAAGAAAAAAAAGAAACAAATGTTTTATCTAATATGTATGCATTACATGCTCCCTGACAACAAATTGCAATTTAATCAGAAATAGGGGAATTCTCATTCTGTTGTAATAAATAAATGACTAGGCGCATGTATTATATATCACCCTCATTTCCTGGGATTCTTTTGAAATGTATTTCATTGTTCATGTGATTTATTTATTATACTCCATGGTAAATTTGATGGCAGGGCTCTGTGGAAGTTAATGCTGCTTAAAAACCAGCAAAGGTTTGTTCCAATCAGCAGGACTTGTAAGCCATTTAATGCTGCGTGATTATATCTATTTTTCATTTTAGTTCAATAAAAATATCCACTTGCGTTTTCACCAGAATAATGTCATATTCTAACCATAGAAGTTGATGAGCGCATTCAATCCTAAACTCACTTTTGATTTGATTTGCTAAGCACTTAACGGAAAAGATATTTTAATCATTTTAAAGCCCATATTAGGTCAGAATCTATAAGCTTGTGTACTACTAAGTTGACAAAATTAGCTTTAGCTAATTTAAACATTTAAAATGCAATCTTTATGCTAATAAGCAACTATCTAATAGTGAAAATGGGTCCCTACGCTAAAGTGTTACCATTAGGAGGGACCCTTTATATTTAAATATTACAAAATTTCTATTTGAAATAAATACTGTTCTTATTAATTTTTGTGTTTGTATTCATCAAATCCTGAAACAATGTATCATGGTTAATGAGGACAAATCAGCGTATTCAAATTATTTACAATTCAGGATCATGTGACATTGAAGACTGGAGTAATGGCTGCTGAAAATGTAGCTTTTGCCACCACAGCAATAAATTGCATTTAAAAATAAATCAAATATAAAATATTGTTTTAATATTTCACAGTATTACTGTTTTTACTGTATTTTTGATCAAATAAATGCACCCTTAGCATAAGAGATGTCTTTCAAAAAAAAAAAATATTTTGGCTGATAATGTTAATCACACGATTGCAATTGCAACATTATTTCTCATAATTAGGACTCTTTTTTTTTTACTTCATAATAGTATTGGCTGTTATTAAACATGTAAACACATCTACTGTACTATGTAATGTGTGTACTGTAATTTGTTCTGTGCAATGCACATGTACATTTATTTCTATCTTTAGGTTAATGGATGATGAGACGACTGTATTTAGTCACATGGTTAAGGACCTTGAACCCTTTGCTGAGTATCACTTCAGACTGCTGGTGTCCAACAGCCATGGAGAAAGCAGCAGCCCATGGGTCTCTTTTTTTACCGCACAAGACAGTGAGTTCCACAAATGACACACACACACATTTGCACAATGTCTACAAACACAACAGAAAGTCATTAAGCACACAAAGAGTTTTTTGTGTTTAACCACATGTCAGGCGGTTCCTCTGTGAGGCTTGTCCCACAGAGAAGAGCAGGTGTTGAGAGAGAGAGAGAGAGAGAGAGAGCGAGAGGGAGAGAGAAGACCAGTGGGCAGAGATCACTAGTTAAAGGTACACCTCTTCCACATGACCTTGCCGGTGTCATTTTGGACTGATTACTGTAATAGAATCATATTAAGGATCATAACAGACACTCTCTGCTAAGTTATAAATTAATTATACCTCAGCCTATTAGCACATGCATTATAATTACTGAGCCAGTATTTGCACTCAGATTGCACTGTATTATGGACCATCACCTCTTCATTATCATGCTTAGAGACATCCCCCTCCCCACAATGCCCTGCAGCACTTCACAACTTCTGCTTTTGGGAAGAGTTTTCCCTCTGTCTGAGAGCAGAACTTCGTTAGCTGAGTAACATTCACAGCCTCATTGAGACTTTTTGTTTAGTTTCTTGTCTTGGATTCTGTTTGGTCTTCTTGTGTTGCACCATGTGTCTGTATTTTTTTTATCTTGCAGCTTGTAATTAGTATTCTTTATGGATACTTAGCATATCTTTCATAGGTTGTATTCCTCTCGGATGTCAGAAATTGCCATGCCTTTTAGAATCTCTGCATAAGCTGCATTGTTGAGCACTGAAGAATATGTCTATGTCTGATGTTTTTAATTAAATATGTTTACTCTTAGATTATAGGCGTGGTTTGGGATAAAAAGGTTTTTGATAAAGATATGACGATATCACTTTATAAAGTGCTCGCTGAACTCATTAAAACTTGTTAAAATTTCACTGTGATAGTGATATCAGTGATAGTGATGTTGATAGTGATATTTCACTGTGATAGTGACTTTTTTAAAATATTTGTTGCAATTTGTTTTCAATTAAAACTCAAAATTTGTTGGATTGATATTTGTATTCTTATATACTTAGATATTTAAGTAGGCCTAAATATATGTAATACATAAATGTATTTAACTTAACTTAATGTTAATAACATTATATTTTTTGCACATAAAAAATGTTTTATAAATATATGTATTAAAATATGTTAATAATTTAATAATATTTATTAAATAATATTAAATAAATATTTTAATAATAAAATACTTCTGTCAATTCTCTAAAGTATGTAAATATTTAGTAATACTGTTGTTTAAATATTTTTAGATATTTATTTTCTAGTATTTAATAAATATTCATATATTATTATTATTATTATTATAATTTGAAGGCATATATATTTTCTATGTGCAGAAAATTTTCTTTGTGATAATTTTTGTCATAATTTTTTACTTCGATTATCTATTGAAACCCACAATAATATTTAAAATATTAGTAAGCTTTATATATAAAATCATCATTTATTGGGTACTTTGAGGTGGCTGTCCTGAACCATAACCCCTAAATTTCAACTTATGAAAATTATGAAACTTTATGTAAAAAAAAAAAAAAAAAGCGTCCTGCATTTTTCATGTCACTACCGAAACTGTATGTTTAAGTCTATTGGCTGAGACTGATTTTAATTAAACTCATAAATTTATGATCAGGAAATATTCCTGTGTCCCTATCTCTCATAGCTACAAGGTGTGAGTAGATAGCTCTCATCATTTTGAGGTAAATGCGTTCAAAAATCTGAAAAATCTGTGTGTAACTTTAAGGAACGTCACTTCCGAAAGCCTTTTTTCTGCAATTAAGCACAATTTTTTGAGAGTTATTCCATAACATTTAGTTTTTATATGTATACCATTGTTCAGAACTGTGCTAGCTAACCATGTGCTGATTAGCATCTTTGATCTAGGTTCAAAATTATCTAAAATGTTCACAACCGAAACAGTCACTACCGAAACATTTGGTGGAGTTTCGGTGGTGACATCTTTGGGTTTTTTTTGGGGTGTTATGCCATAGAATTGTCACTACCGAAATAGTCTCAACCGAAACATGTCATAATTTTTTCGGGAGTGACAAAAGGGAACACATAATCCTCATATTTCGATGAAATAAACAAATATTTTAGTACAGTTATGCAGTTTTTTTTTTGTATTTTAGTATGTGAGTTAAAATTATAATGCTGTAATGCGATGTGGTTGCTACCAAAGCGTTACTGTCTCTACCGAAAGTGTGCTGTCACTACCGAAACATGGGCTGTTTTGTCAAAAATAAAGTATACTGAATTATCACCTAAGATGTTATTATATTTTTTGGTTCAGTGTCCATTGAAACTAATGAACTTCAGCTTGCCTTTTACAAAGAAAAATTGGATTCAAAATACAACAAATCTCATAAATTACACTTGAAATATTGTTAAAAATTTAATTGTCATGGATTTACCTCTGAACAAAATTTAGTAAAATAGCAAAAATATATATTTGGAATGTAGATGCAAGCAAAATCTTTATAGGTCAATATAACCCTTCTAATTAAATTATTATTACTGTGTTTCGGTAGTGACAAATTTGGGGAGAGGACAAATATTCCAAAACTTTCTGAAAATACAATATGACAATTAACTGCACAATTACTAGAAATGTGTACCTTGGATATTATACCATTTGCATACATCCAAATTTTGGGGAAAAATAGACTTTTTTCAAGAAGTTTCGAACTCTGACTTTGGATCAATTCTGTAGAATGGCTGTATACTCTACAAATGCTGAAACTGCCATGACCCAGCATGCACCATATTAACATCTTTTCTAAAAGTCGCTCTAATCCCAAACATGCGACATGTCAAATCTCGATCACCATACTATATATATCAAAACCGTCCTCCTCCTCGCTTTCCATCTGCATGTATCTGACAGCAGAAATGAGCCCTTCACTCCAGCTCTATTTACACATCTCTTTCTTTGCGGCAGGTGTGATGACTTTGAGAACTGATGGGCATTACTAAGAAGGAGAGAAATGATTGTTATTGTTAAAGAGAAAAGCCCTTTATTTCTTTTCTGAAATGGGCTGTGAAGAGCCTTGTGCGGCATATTCGGCTCTCTGCGGCAGGATTATGGGGAAAGCGTGAGTTTTAGTGGCTCCTGGCACTGCTAATAAACACTCTCGCACATATCATCAGCCGCCCCATCAACGTGAAATAGTACCAGGCAAAGCCGCACTAAATTAACAGTAGGAAAGAATTGAGGAGATTTTTCAAAATAATGTGGCCGGCCGCATGATAAAGGAAGAGGAAAGGATGGGCAAGGTGAAATAGGAGGAGAGAAACGTATGTCATATTTTCTTTAGCTCTTTTTCTTCTTTGATAGGGTCCCAGTCTGCCAGCATGTCTTCATCTCTAATTTAGAAATCCCCTCTAGAGAGAGTTCTCCACCTCTGTGTGACATGTTCACAGCAGCACACGCTATAGGCTGTGTGCATGAGCTGCCCTATATAAGATGCTCACATCTATGTAAGCAATCACAAACAGTGTCTCATAAATACATATGCATATTCAAATTACCATCTTGTTTTGATTTAACATTGATTTTCTATTATTTTATGGTTATTGTTCTATTTCTTGAATTTCATACATGATGTCTGGGACATATTTTGTGACAGCAATTCCAAACTAGAGGTATTTGGAAAGTTTTACATTTCTGGTTTGTTGAGTGCATTAACCTTACTGATGGAGCTGTGGTGGAAACACTTGTCTGATTTGTCTGTTTGGCTCCTTTTGTGCTGCAGTATGTCAGAAGACTACTAGAAATCTCCTTAGTGAAGATGTATGAGCATTTTAAGTATTCAAAAGGCCCTCATTCCTTTCCTTTTTATCATTCCATTAAGATTTTATAACCATCTTTTTAATGTAATTCCATCCATGAATTTTTACCCCTTAGACTTGACAGGCAGTTCTGTGAACATAAACTTTGCCATGTAGAAGAGCTCTTTCCTCTGTCTTCTCTGTCTGTGCTAAGGCACATGAGTCTGTGTGCCGGAGTGACATATACATAAAAGAATTTAGAGGTGCATTTTTTTGGGCCCCTCGTTTTTTCCTAGAGAATCTGTTGTATAAAAGACCTGTACCTGTATTTATTATTTTAAATTTTTGGCAAAGCATATAGATAGATTTTTTTTCATTTCATGAGTTAATTTAAATAGGATCAACCCCAACCTTATTATTACATTTTGGGATTAAAGGAATAGTTTACCCAAAATTAACATTTGCTTAACATGTACTCACCCTCAGGCCATCCTAGATGTGTTTGTTTCTTCTTCAGAACAGAGTAGGAGAAATTTAGCATTACAGCCCTTGTTCACCAGGGGATCCTCTACACTGAATGAGTGCCACCAGAATGAGAGTTGATAAACACATCACAATAATCCACAAGTAACCCACACAATCTTGTCCATCAGTTAATGTATTGTGTATGGGGAACAAATCCATCAAGATGTTTTTAACTTCAAACTGTCGTTTCTGGTCATCAGTGAAAAGGTCTTTTGTCTGAATCAGGAGAGAAATACACACAGATTTGCAAACTGTCCAAAACAGTTCTATACAAATATGTTGTATATTTTGATGGGACAGACTTTTTCACTGGAGGAAGCCTTTTTATGGATTATGGATTTTGTTTATTTGGACTATGGATTTGTTTATTAAAAACACACAGCTCCTTGCTTCACAGATGTTTTTTTTGAAATATTACAGTGCTTTTGTCACTTGTTCGGACAATCTGACGGCACCCAAGTGATGTAATGGTAAATTTTTCCAAATTTGTTCTGATAAGGAAACAAACTCATCTACATCTTGGACGGCCTGAGGGTGAGTATTTTTAGTTTTGGTTGAACTATTTCTTTAATTATTGCCCCATTTGTAGTTATAAAAATGTTGTGGGAAGAGCAACCACAGCTGTGCAGTTCACCTTGAAATAAGTTACTGTACAATAGTGTACACTTCATCAAATATGAGTTCAAAACCAAAAGAAATCTTTCATAAAGAATACTTGTGAATTTTTTTATTTTCCTTTCAATCTCCTTTCTGATAAACGGCTTCTTGAAAGCAGCATACCGACATCCTTCCTAGTTGACATCAGCCACGCTAACCTTCAAAGCTATCATATTGTCACAAGGACCTCTACAATGCTAAAAATAATCCTCTCTTTCCTTCACGTTCCCCGGTCCCCCCTCCTTTCCTTGTCACTTGATTGTGTTATTATTATGCTAACCAAATCCTTATAAATGTGATTTAAGGCTTGGCGGCCCGCGCTCTTGTTTTCCCTTCTGCTGTAGCGATTTATAGTGGCCCAGGAAAGGCCTCTCTAAGTATTCCAAATGTCCTGAGATTACAGCTGTTGCCGATGCCTGATTGAGGCCGACTGCTGTTATTGCACTGTGTTCTTGCTTGTACCCTGAGAGCAGTAAAGCATCAATAAAATCAAAAGCACCTGCATCTTAAATGAAATTTCAATTGAAAAACTTAACAGCCCTTCAAATTGCGGAATTTAACGCAGACCAGTAAAGCTTAAATAACACTTTGCCTCTGCAGACCGAAAGAGCGGGCGGCTGAGCCGAGGAAGGAAGGCTGGCCGGGGATGAAGTAAGGAGGGGTGGTTCGCGTTCAAGGTGACTTGATTGTCTCATGTGGTAAAATTATTTACAATTAAGGAATTTCTCCTGAGAGCCACATTGGATTTGCCGGCGAGCACCTATGCAGGCGCTTTGCCGTGGCGGCAGCCGTGAGCTTTTTCAGTATTCATGGACGCTCCTGAACCTTTGTGGTAATTGAATCAGTTAGAGTGCTGAGTGGAGCAAGCATAAAAACCTGTTAACCCAAAGGTCAGATCTGTGCATTGTTTATTTATCAGGAGGGAGAGGGAGTGAAATCGGCAGGGCCCCTTCACAGACACAGTAAAAAATTACCCCCAAAAATAACAGCTACTAGATGAATGGAGAAATCTGGGCCGGAATCATAAGCAGCAGCCGGCTGTGTGAAGTGAAAACGGTTGAAGCTCGAGTTAGGGTTAGAGATGACTAAAAGAGAATTAAACCTCTTTATTTTTTGACGTCATTTCGTAATCGGTGTTATTGTGATAAAGCTGATCTATTTAAAAAAGATCAGTTTATTTAGATAATGCAATGCGTTTAGTTGTACTACATATTGAACACACTTGGGTTTATAAAACATTAGTGAGAATGAATTACTTCGGCTGAAAGCGTTGTTTATTTGCACCTACTGAATGTTGTTTTAGTGTCCAAATTATGCAGATCATTTAATGGAACAAAATCTGTGCTGAGTGCAGTTTTAATGGTGCGAGCAGGTCAGTTCTGAGTGTTTTGTTGTGGAATATGCGGCAGACTTCACAATTTGGTATACTTTATCACTCCTTTGTTCCAGACACCTGAATCAGCTCTTAAAAAATGCTGAACGTTTGAACGTCTGGATGTATATTATACTGTTCTCCACCATTTCATTCATTTGATAAATATCTGCTTTCCATGATGAATAGAAAGTATTCACTACCATTCGATTTTACAATTTTATGTTTTTAAAGGAGCTTCTTATGCTCACCAAGACTGCATTTATTTGTTTAAAAGTACAGTAAAATAGTAATATTGTGAAATATTATTATAATTTACAATGACTGATTTCTATTTTAAAATTAAATTTATTCTTGTGATGGCAAAGCTGAATATTCAGTAGCCATTTACTCTAGTCTTCATTGTCACATGATACTTTAGAAATCATTCTAATATTCTGATTTGGTGCTCAAAAATCATCATTTTTATTATTGTTATTAATGTTAAGAACAGCTGGGCTGCTTAAAGGTGGGGTAAGCGATTTCAGGTAGCTAATGTGGACATTTGAAATCACCAAAACATATAGGCCCCTACCCAAAAAGGGTCTTGCCCCTATTTTGATAGCTCTGCCCCACACATATGTATGGCAACAATTAGTTCTGTGAAACAAAGCAAAACTAATGTTACTCACCTATCGAGAAGAAACAAAGCAACCTCGGCGCCCAATCGCAGGGTAGACAAATGTAGACACTCCTTGAGTTCTCTCCAGTGCTGAAAAGGTGATCCGATATTTACACGGTTCCTACTTATCGTAACACCGTGTCTACACCGGATGCGAGCAGCACGGCGTGACATGACAAATCCTCGTGCCGTGACACGACAAATCCTCGACAGTAAACTACTGCCGCATTCTATTTATGAAATATTGACACATTTAAAATTATTTTCAACTGTCGCTTTGTCACGTCCAGTGTAGACAGACCATGACAGGACAACTGTTGCGTCCGGTGTAGACACGGTGTAAGCCTTCTTTTGTTCCGCAGATGTTTTCCTCTTTTGTTTTTTATCCACCATCTCTATCTTTCTGTTGTCGCTCGGTTCGTCTAGTGTCCATCATGTGCACTGATGAGCGCTCTCTCCTCTGGATCATGAGTAGACACGCCCCTTACTGCTGATTGGCTACAAGTTTGTTTTGGTACTCGGCCCCGACTCTTTTTCTAAAGCGTTTTTGCAAAAATGCATACCCCGCCTTTAATATTGTTGTGGAAACCGTAATGAATTTTCAAATGAACTATTCGAAATAGAAATGTTTTGGAACATTATGAATGTCTTTGCTGCCTTTTGATCAATTGAACACGTTCTTGCTCAATAAGTTATAATTTCTTGTAAAAAAAAAACAAAAAAACATCCTGACCCTAAACTTTTAAATGGAAGTATACACAAATGAGTCTAATTTACATTGCAGAGCTGTTTAGCACCTGGTTAAGTGAATTGTGAGTGCTTAGTGAATGAGATGCAGGGTTTTGTGCTTAAATAACATTCAGTGGTGCCACTGTATAGTGAGTCTGCTCCGTCTGCATGCTTCCTCTCTCATGTCCCTTTTTTACATTATTAGTTTTTTTTTAAGTCATTATCTTGCTGCTTGTTGTGGTGGCCGCTGAGTTTTGGGGAGAGAAAGCGTACATGTAGCTGGTTATGTCTCCTCTATACATAGTGAGTCAGTTGGGAGGTGATGGTGATGGGAGGTGGAAAGTGGGCCATCTGTGGGGAGACATCAGCAGCCCAGCACGGCAGAGAGAGAGCCAGTCACCTTGATCAACACGCCCTTGCCGGTACGCCATTACCGTGCTACAGTGGGATGTAAATGGAGGAGGAAAACATTACCTTCAAATGAGCTTTCATAGGGCCCAAATATCAATCAGACAGCCCAGGCTACAGAGCAGACAGGAGATGCTTAAAACGCAACAAAACAACTTCACTTCAATTACCACATCTCATATATTCCTCTAACTGCTTTCATTTTACCAAATGTTCAAGCTCTTTTACTTATCATTCTTCAGTTTTTTTCTGGAGTTTCCTAACAGTTCTGTCAGAGAAATGGTATGGGAAATTACCGTAATGTAAATCTGCATCCATATATCGGGCCTCACAGAATGAGCACAAAAAGTGCAATAAACCAATGTGACATTTTGGATCAGCATTATTCTGAAACCCAATAGCAGTGCTCCACATAGCAAATAAAGACAAATCATCAAAATAGTATTTTCTCGATTTGCATTTCCTGAAGGAAATGTCAGTGCTTGCAAAGCAGCAAAAGAAGGTGTTCAGGTAATCTTAGGTTTTAGGCCTTGGCTGTGTTTAAATGAAATGCTGCATTTGCCATTGTCATGATGCTAAGTATGCATCAGCACAAAAGATGATGTTTTGATTTAGATTTTATTTATTTTTTTGTACACAATGAAAGTCAGTGGGATCAAATGTTGTTTAGACCCCGATTTTCTTGAATATATATTTTGTGTTCCTCGGAAGAAAGTAAGTTACAAAGGTGTAGAACATGATGGTGAATAAATAATGACAGAATTTCTATTTTTCCTTCAGGGTTGGGAGATCTTTTCAAGCACTGTGTAAAACATGTTCACATCATTTAATATTCTGTTTAATTGAAATAAAGTTCAAAACTTCTTACTGTTTTATACCAGTCATAGCCAGAGATACTGGCACAAGCCATCAGACGTGAAAGAGGGAAGGAGTGCGTGGGGATGCTGGCATGTGTTTTGGTATATGCATGTGTGGATGTGTAATTATGAAAATGACCCGAGCTGTCCGGGCTTGAAGATCCATGAAGTATTTCTTGATGTTAGTGCTGCCATGGCGGCTGTTGTTGTAACCACTCAGAGAAAATGACTGGGCAGGAAACTTAAGTGATTTCCTCCAATTCACTACAGACCCTTCAGAGGTTCGCCTCGCACATCGCTGATATCCCTTAGCCGCATCACCCCTACGAATAAATCCATAAATATAATTTCATATTTGCTTGTGATATGCAGCAGCTGACTCCGTCCTCTTTGGCAAATGAGCTGATTTGCACACCGCCTGCACTACATTTTAATCCAGAGAATCAGGCTGCTCCAATCAGACGGTGTCCTTGTGCTGTCAGTCTCAATGCTGTGCTGTCAGAGCAGAGCTGCGTCTCTCTAGATCATAGAGATATTATATTGTTGCTATTATGAATGATAAATCCTTAAATATAATCCATAGTGAAATGTATTCAGTAATAATATTTGTTTATCTTAAAATATATATTTTTTATAGTTTTATTAAAACTAATAATAATAATTTATACAATAGATCCATAATTTCACTGTTTTATCATAATTGTTATTAATAATTATTATTATTTTATACCATTTAATGTTTATTTTTAGAATTTTAGCATAGTTTTATCCTTAAATAAAAAATTATAATAATAAATGTCCTTATTATATTTTAAAGCAATTCAATCTTTATCTTATTATTTACTAAACTACGTTGTGTGTCTTTGTTTTATGCACCACTAGTGGCAACAAATGTAATAGCAAAAATAATGATTGTTTCACGACTGATTTATCACAATTGTTATTAATAATAATAATTTTTTTATACCATTTTATATTTATTTTTAGAATTTTAGCATAGTTTTATCCATAAATGAAAATTGTTTCTTTCTTTGCTTTGTTTCGCTTTGGACAAAAGCGTGTAAAAAGTAAAGACCATCAACTCTACCGTGCGACTCCACCGGGCAGGGACACCGGCAAGGGATAGAAGTATCGCTTTTTATTTTAGTTTTTTCATTTATATGTTTATTATTGAAATGTTGTTATATGCATGTGTCAATTTTATTTAGTTTCTTTATTTTCTTAAATATGTGGGTATATAGTATTTATAGAGTTGTAACTTTTTAGTTTTAGTTACTTTTTCTTATTTGTAAGTCGCTTTGGACAAAAGCGTCTGCTAAATGACAAAAGTTAAGTAAGTAAAATATAATAAGAAAATGTATAATAATTTTTATCTTATTAATTACTAAACTACATCCTTCGAATATGTGTGTGTGTGTGTGTGTGTGTGTTACATTGTGGGGACCAAATATCCCCACAAGGATAGTAAAACCTGAAATTTTTGACATTATGGGACCAGTCTGCGGTCCCCACAAGGGATTTAAAAAAAAAACAAATAGTAAATGATGTTTAACAATGCAAACAGGTTTTTTGTAAGGGGAGGTGTTTGGTTGGGTTAGGGAAAATATTGTTTGGTCAGTATAAAAGTAATAGAAGTCTATGGAAAGTCCCCACAATTCTCAGAACGTGTGTGTGTGTGTGTGTGTGTGTGTGTGTGTGGCAACAAATGAAATTTCAAAAATAATGATTGTTTCACAACTGATTTAGTCATTTAAATTATTGTATATTAGTTCTTAATTATTTAATATTAATTATCTAATTTCTTCAGGGCCTGGATCTGTTGACCCACCTGTACTTTCTGACATCCAACCCAGAAGTGCTTCTGTCTCCTGGTCTCCTCCATCCCAGCCCAACGGCATCATCACCCATTATAATATCTACCAAAACCACCAGTTAAGTGCCAGTGTGTCAGAAAACGGCACCAGCCACACTCTTTCTCAGCTTACACCCTATCAGCGGTACACCATACAGGTGGAGGCTTGCACAGCAGCCGGCTGCACTCTCTCCTCTGAATCCAACTCCATACGCACCCCTCCAGCCCCCCCAGAGGACGTCCCAGCACCGCAGCTTTATTCTGACACCCCCACCTCAGTGCTCTTGTCTTGGGCCCCACCAAGTCATGCCAACGGTGAACTGGACGGCTACATCATTGAGAGGACAGTCTTTGGCACAAAACAGATTTCTACTGTGGCCACTTTGAAGCCCAACCAGACTCTCACTTATCTAGACAGCTCTGCTACGCTCAGCCCCTGGACCACTTATGAGTACCGCATTGTGGCACACACAAGGCTGGGAGGATCCAATAGCAGTGAGTGGGAGAAAGTGACCACTAGACCTTCAAGACCTGCAGGACTGCAGCCGCCTCATGTGCTGGTTTTGGGACCAGAGTCAGTTCAGGTACATGGAAAATCAGTTTACATGTTACTTAAAGGGATAGTTCACCCAAAAATGAAATACACTCACCCTCAAGCCATCCTAGGTGTATATGACTTTCTTCTTTCAGATGAGTACACTCTTGAGTTATACTAAAAACTGTCCTAGCTCTTCCAAGCTTTATAATGGCTGTGAATGGGGGTCAAGATTTTGAAGCCCAAAAAAGTGGATAAGAAGTACTCCGCATGACTCTAGGGGTTGCCTTCTGAAGTGAAGTGAGGCGTTTGTGTTAAATATAGATATATAAACATAACATATCTTTCTTAAATATATACATGTGTGTGTGTTTATATATACATAATAAATATACACACTACACAAACATATGTACACACAAACTTTTATTTTGGATGCGATTAATTGCGATTAATCATTGTCCAGCACTACGCGCGTGCTCACTAGAGAGTGGCGATAGAGTGGATGATGTAGGACATAGCGTAAACTCTGGTGCGAATATGCTAGTCTCACGAGAACCATGTTTTGTTTAGAGCAAAGGAAAGCCAGTCTCCTCTTGGCTTATATATAAATATAAGACATTGTTTTCCAGTCATCATTTTGTACTTCTGATTCGTGACCGCTACGTTACACCTTCGTCCTATGTCATCCACTGGAATGCTACTCTCTCGTGTATGCAAGTACGACAGTTAGTGAAATTACGGTTTATAAAGTTTTAAATATGGAAATGTTTCTTACACAAATGCATCAATTCACTTCAGAAGCCCTTTATCCCCCCCCCCCCCCCCCCCCCCCCCCCAGAGCTATGTGGAGTACTAATCAGTATTAATAGCGCTTTTTTGGTCTTCAAAATCTCAAACCCCATTCACTGCCATTATAAAACTTGGAAGAGCCAGGAAATTTTTTAATATAACTATGATTGTATTTGTCTGAAAGAAGAAAGTCATATAAGTAATTTTTGGGTGAACTATCCCTTTAAATGAACGTGTTTGGGTGTCTCTCAATCGTGTCCCACCCTCTTGTCAGCAGGTTGTAGTGCCTTATGCCGCCTTTTCACCAATGAGGTGCAAATGAGGTCTTTGCTGTGATTGTTAGTGAGAAGCTACAGTATTTCTTCCCATTAATGCCACACCCAGAGCATCCATCATTATTCCAGTTACACCCTCATGCTATGAGAACATTGATACGCATGGTTTCCAGGTCATTCCGGAGCTGATTATTAAGGAACAGCCAATTAAGATTGTAAAAGTATTGTGGGAAGCCCTCATGAATGTGCCCTTGGTCATCTAGCTAACGTTTTAAAGATTTTACTTCTTTATTTTGTGTCTGTAAGATACATAAAACATGCCCGACCTTATTTACTCTGACAAAGTAGAGTGTTTTGAGGCAAACTGTGTAGACATCCCAGTAATTCAACAGACACGATACTCAAGAGGTCTAGGTAGCTTGCAGTCTTTAGGCTGGTTTACAAGTTGGATTTAAGGGGTGTTAATGTAACCAAACAAGCTTTGCAGCTTAGATCCTGCTGTGTGTAGATACACCATGCACCCCCTTCTCTTTCTCTCTTTGTTATTTGTTGTGTGCTAGTGCCAAGAAACATGGACAGAAATGCTTACCACTTCAAACAAAGGCGGCATTTGCATAAACTTGCTTGAATTATTCATTTTCCCCTAACCCCAGGTTTAGTGTATTGTAATACCATTATTATTTCATTCATTTATTAAATGCTGCATTTGTATGTAACTGGATGAGAGCTCTTCTACATGTAAAAGCCAAAAAACAACTGTTTGCATTAGCATACGCTATATTAAATTGCTGTTGAGATGCTAGCAGTCTCTGTGGCACTCACGGCAAACTCTTTGTTAGCAAGTGTTGCTGATTTCATTTCAGTGAGATGCTATGCTGCCTACTACTGTTCCTACATAGGCAACTGCCTTCTAAAGATGCATACTGACCATCATGAAGATGATTTGGAATGCTCGAGAAGATTCAGTATATTAGAATGATTCTTGAAGGATAATGTAACACTGAAGACTGGAGTAATGATGCTGA